>NW_028258343.1:24680942-25379634 GCF_053883595.1 Heterocephalus glaber | reverse complement strand
GAATTAAAAAAGTAAAGGGTGATGAATAATCAGAGTCAGATTTCTCACTTGGAGTATTTGCAGATGAACAAGGGGATGAGACTAGAAAGATGTGCTTTGCAATGGATTTGGATTGGATTCACATTTAACTTAATATAGAGTTACATATACAAATATTTATAGATATGTGCCTACGCATGGTTTTGCATGCACACAGGTGCTTTATTGCTGTCAGCCAAGAATGCTCAGAAGCAACGAGACTCTAACAGGAACCCGCACACCTAGTGCCCACTCATGGCTTCTATGTCTGCCCAGTAAAGGGACCCAGAAGCTCTTTGTGAAATGACTGATGCTGAGACTGAGGCCTACAGTGTAGAAGACAAGCCTGGAACATCACATAATACCAGAGGCTGAGGAGGCGGCCAGTAAAAGTTAATTAACTTAAAAACAAAAACCGACATTACTGGGGGTTTGTCAACAGGACACAGGAGATAACCAGAAGCACTTTCAATGGTCAAGCTTAAAATGACGAACAGATGATCAAATCTGAGCAATGAAATAAAATGGTATTGGATTACAACCTGAACTAAACCATGAGTCCATATTGGTATAATAAAGTTTTGAGTAATAATACACAGGAAAGAAGAGATACATCTCCCCTTAACTGTATTAAGGCTGTGCTTACCTAACGCTAATCAAGGAGGGGGTCTCAACTCCCTGCTCCTCAAGCACAGGTTCCACATGGTGACATCTTCTAGAGTCCAGCATGGAAAGGGACAGGGACAGAAAGAAGAGCTTTACAGAGGGGATCCAAGGGGACGCTGCATCAGCACGATGCCCAAGGGACAAACTGTGTTGCTCGTCTTAAAACTTTTGCGGAAGATGAGAACGGCACTTTGTTTCTGCGGGTTTCCACCGCTCACCAAACCTTCGTCTAAAGAGAAACTAGTCCAAAATTCCAATACGGAGAATGTTACGCATTCCCGAGCAGTTCTCTGCAAAACCATCAAGGTAATAAAAAACAAGGGAAGTCTAAGAGGCATCCTAGCTAACAGGAGCCTAAGGAGATATAACTACTACATGTAATGGGATGGAATGATATCACGGAAGAGAAAAAGAACACCACGTGAGAATTAAGAAAACATGAACAAATTATGAACTTTGATTTTTAAAAAACATCATTGCTGCTACCTTAATTGTAACAAGTCTACCATATTAGTGTAATAGGAGAATGATAATAGGGGAGACCAGGAGCAGGGTATATAGCCACTCTAAATACTATCCTTGCAATTTTTCTGTAAATCCAAAACTAACCTAAAATAACATTTATTTTTTTTAAAAAACTTTATATATCAATAACTAGTGTGGCAGTTACATTTGAAATTACATGCTGTCTTAAATTTGCTAAAAACATATTCACTCAAAACATGAATGGGGTAATGATTAATTTTATGTGTCATTTTGACTGCACCACGATGTGCTCCAACCTTCAGCCGCACATACTCTGGGTGTGTTTGTGAGGGAGTCCGTGGATAAGCTGAGCATTTGGGTCAGTAGCATCTCCCTTCCATATGGTTTGGGGGTCTCATTTTGTCAACTGAAGCCTTGAATGGAACCAAAAGGCTGAGCAGGAAGGAACTGCTCCTACCTGACTTTGGTTCCTTCCTGCCTCTGGTCGCTGTTATGAACCTAAGGGAAACAAAACAAAAAGAAATGAAACTCAGAAAAAGGTTCCCACACTGACTTACCAAGCACAGTCACCTTCTTAGTTAACTATTATGTGGTCACAGACAAACTGGCCTGACTGACGATGCCTCCCATTCAAGACATTCCCTGGAGCATCTCCCCATCTCTTCAGCTCTTGGCAGTTGTCCTTTTCATGTTTATCACATCCGTTTATTTACTCATCAAATAGTTGAATGTCCATCCCGCTCTAGGAACTAGAGACTTCACGGAAATCGAAGCAAACAAGATCCTTGACCACAGGGCCTATTAAAAGGGAAAACAAATACTAATAAGACAATCACAGAAAGAAATGCAAAGCTATGGTTGGGATTTGTGTTATGAAAAAATACATATGGTGCTAGGAAGGAAGAGAGTTGAACCAATACGAAGTTCTAAAAATTAAATTACTGCAACTGAAAAAAATTAGGAAGTAGCGGTAGAAACATGTCTCTCAAAAGTTTTAGTGGGAAATGTCAAAATAATTAGGTAAAAGAAATGAAAGTGAGTCTTTCTGGGAAAAGGAAGTAGGAGAGAGGCTGGGGATTTAGCTCAGTGGTTCTGCCGCCTCCCTTGCAAGGGCAAGGTCCCGAGTTCAATCCCCAGTATAAAAAAAAAAAAAAAAAAGGGAAATAGGAGGAAGATAGGCCGAAGACAGCCATTTTTTTGAAAACTAAGTTTTTAAATTATTTTAGCCTTTAAATTGTATACCTAGAAAAACTTGACCCTGTAAGAGTTCATTTTAAAGGAGAGATACAAAAACACAAGAAGGAACCATAACTCTAAATGGTGGATATTTTACAAGACAAAATTAGTAAACCTCTGGCACACATGCTTAAAGAGGTAAAACATCACTAAAATTACCAGTATATTACAAATAAAAGACAACATAGATACAGCACAGGATAAAAAGATAAAGAACTGCTAAAAAAGGCATTCCTGTAAATTCAAAAACTAAAATAAAATGACTAAATACCACACTTTAAAAACAACAAAATCAACTCCAAAGGAAATAGGAAGTCTATATAGTCTCTTTTTTCAAAAAAGAAAGTCCTACTAAAAGAATTGTATAACACTTGAAAGAAAACATCAGATACTAACAAACATTTAGGCAAGTTACATGGAAATTCTATAAAACTTTCAAGAAATGGATCATTCCAAATTCATACAAACTCTTCCAGAAAAAAGTGAAAAAGGAAATATATCTCAACTCATTCTAATCGGCTAGTTAGTATACCTTGGTACCAAAAGACACAAACAAAACAATAACTCGAACAACAGCAAAAAAACAGCCAAGGAAAACACAGGAAAATTTCTTTCTGAAGTCGTTCATAAATATGAATAAAAAATCCAGAATAAAATATTTAGAATATTAGTAAATTAAATCTAGCAAGCCTATCAATAATACCTGGTTAAAGGGAAGAAAATCTATAATCATCTCAAGAGATGCAGAGAATGAATTTCATAAAATCTGACTTCCATTCTAGATAAAAACTCTAATCAAACTAGGAACAGAATGGGAATACTCTCATCTAGCAAAAGATTAACTTTAGAAAATCAAATTGCTTTAATGATGAGATATTGGAAACGTTTGAAAATACTATCATTGCTTGTATTTAGTGTAGCACCCGAAGTTCTACGTGAGGTGAATGAAGATAAGAAACCCCCAAAGCATTGTTCTTGGAGCAGACTTATCATAATAACCTTGGGTTAGTCACTGTCCCATCGCTGGGACAATACACCTGACACTCAACTGAAAGGAGGGGAGGTTTCTTTGGGCTCGTGGTTAGACCACAGCCTGCTGCCTCCCGGGACAAAGGCTTGGTAGGAGGGACTGGCCGGGGAAAGGCGTTGGACGAAGCCGCCAGGAAACAGCAGGGAGGGAGAGGCTTCCAGGCCCCGCCCCGGACGCCTCCACCGGACCTGCCCCTCACAGCAAGTCGCTAGGAGGAATCCAGGGTGCCCAAGGGCCGCTGCTGGAAGTGACCAGGGATAGTTTCAATGTGGCACCCTTCCGTCTGACAAGAAAAATCATCTCCAGCTCTTTTTTCAAAAAAGTAAAAATTGTGAAAGATAAAATTTCTAGACATTAAGAAGGAAATTTTGAAGAATATCTTCTCTTTATGATTTCCGTGTAGAGAATGATTCCTTTAAAAAGAGTACAAAATGCAAAAACTATGAAACAAAAATGATAAAAAGTAAATGTTAAAGTCTTTTCATCAAAACACACAATAAAAGGAGTGCAAAGCTAAATATACAGATGACCAGTGATATCTGGAATACAAAAAGGGATTTTAAAATTCAGGAATAAGAATGCAAACACTCAGAAAGAAAAATGGGCAAAGGTCATAAACAGGCATTTAACAAATGCCTGATAAGTGTATAAAATATATTCAACTCAAGAGAAATTTTAAGAACATAAATACAACTTCAATAGGGCTGGGGATTTAGCTCAGTGGTTCTGCTGCCTGCCTCGCAAGTGGAAAGTCCTGAGTTCGATCCCTCTACCAAAAAGAAAATAAATAAATAAATAATAATAATAATAATAATACAGCATTTTAAACCTATGCAATTGATACGAATTTTAAATATAAAAAAATCAAGTGTTCACAGAATGTAAAACAACAGGAATTCTTATTCACTCCTGGTACAAAGTTTGAAATAACATGGGGATTATTTTTTAATACAAGTGTGTGTATACTCTTTATTCCAAGGGATTCACACTATCTGAGGGAAATTCTTTAGAATTTGTGCCACAACAATAGTGTGAAAATGTGCACAGTATTAGAACAAAAAGTAAAAGGAAACCCAAGAGTACAGGCTGGAAAGAAGAATAATTAGTGGCACAAGCAAAATATTGGAATGGTCTAGAGCAGTGAAAATAAATAAACTACAACTTCATTTACAAATTAGATGAATTTTACAAACGTGACTTTATGGGGGAAGTGCTAATTAAAGGCAATTTTATAAAGCTAAAAACAAGAAAACATTTAAAAAGTTTTCTTATGAAAGCATATGTAACTGGCTTTTAAAAATATTATGTTTTTAAGACCAGGAATAATAAACACAAAACCAGGAATGGCTTTTAATCTCTGGCTGGGGGGTGGCAGAAAGAGGGAATTTAGAAAAACCACACCTGCACCTCAGGGGAATGTTGTATTGCCTATATTAGGAATTAGAATGTTTAAGTTTCATTCATTGCTATGTCTGGTTACTTACAGATATGTTACATTCATTTATATATATATATATATATATATAAATTAGATATAAAATGTTTTAAAACATGAACCTCTGTTTCTCCTATCACATTGAAACACAAATTCTAACAATTCTCAGTTAAATGAATGTTCAGAAGATTTTCTCCTAAAAGTTTGTACCTCCTTAACCACTGATCCACAGCTAGGACACAGGCACGCGCGCACACACACCAAGGTTGTAGCAGTGCATATTTGATGTTCTGTTCATGCCTCTCATCGCCATTAGTTAATGCTGATAACAGACTTTTTGAAAATGAATTTGAAAAAAGTAACAAGTGCCATGAAATCACTTGCAGTGATAAAAGCAGATGAAATGTTCTATTAAAGAAAAGATGGAAGCCCTGTCTCTGTTTACACAGCGCCCTGCCACGCGACCGACCACAGAGGAAGGCCGGCTGCTGCTGTTAGAGCTCCACCCCTGGCTCCACAGCCTCCCCTCTGGTAGGGTGGAGCGCGCTCAGCTATGAGCTAAAGAGGAAGCTCTTCATTGCATATGTTTTATTACTGGAGTGTCCAGGTAAAGACCCGGCCACGAAATGAACAAGTGAAACGAACAGACATTCCCAAAGGAAGACGTACAAATGGCCAACAAATGCAAGAAAAACTGTTCAACATCTCTGGCCACTAGAGAGATACAAATTAAAACAATGCTAAGATTCCATCTTACACCAGAAAGAAGGGCAATCGTCAAGAAATTGAAAAATAACAAATTCTGGCAGGACTGTGTTGAAAATGGAGCCTTCCTACCTTGTTGGTGGGAATGCAAACTAGTACAATCCTTACGGAAATCAGTACGGAGATTCCTCAAACAACCAAAATTAGAAACTCCAGATGGACCCAGTTATCCTCCTTCTAGGTAGCTTCCCCAAAGAGCTTAAAACATCATACCACATGTACATCATACGTGCATACCAATGTTTACAGAAGCACAATTCCTAATAGCTAAATCCGGGAAACAGCCTGTATACCTGTCAACAGATGATTGGATAAAGAAAATGTGGTGTCCATATGTAATGGAATACCGCTTGGCTATAAAGGGCAATTTTGAGACAACTCTAGAAAAATGGGTGCACCTGGGAATATAATATTGAGTGCTGTGAGTCAGACCCACAACGTTAAATACCACATGATATCTCTCATCTGAGTAAGACGCAGTATGAACTAAGACAAAACAGAGGAAGGATAGAAGAGACTAGGGGGTGGATCTCTTGCAGATGGGAAGGGTCCAGGGGACCAGGGGCGAGGGGTGAAGGCAGGACATGGGGAAGTGGGCAGAGTGAAGCTGTGCCAGGCATGGCCTCCTAACAACCTCCGTGAATGTGGACACTCTATGCCCTAAACACGAGCCAAGAGGGAGAATATCAACAAGAATGAGAAGCGGGGAAGAGAGCTAGGGAGGAGGGAGGAGGATTAAACAAGAAGCTGCAATGTGTACACGGGCCAACGCCTCAGGAAGATTGTAAACTGGGTTACTGCAAACATGCGCTGATAAAGCACTGGAAGAGAGAAAAAACAAAGCATGTTCCACAAGACTGGAAACAAAACAATTCTCCAGGAGACAAGCAATGTCACAGGTGTTCCACAGAGCTTTAGTGCAAAAGATCCTTGGCGGAGAAAAAAGTAGTAAATGTGAGAAACTAAGCTGACTGTCCACACTAACAGTGGAAGTCAGCTCAGGAAAGGCCCCAAGAAGCCCAACCCTTGAAAACCTGCTTAGCTTTCAACTTTCTGACATTACAAACTATACCCCTGAAATCTTTTTCTCCACTTTTCTTTTTATTAGTACGTGTCCGTAGTGCACAAGGATTCCAGTCCTTGTATGGAGCTGGTACAAGTATGAAACACATCTTAATCCTTTCCAGCCCCCTTCCCCTCCCCGCATCTCTGCTCCCTCTCCATTAGCAAAAGAACTGTCTGCCTGTTTCCTGTCACGCCTCTCTTACTGGGTTAATTTACTTAGACTTTGGGCTTCTCATACGAGAGAAACCGGCCATACTGAAGCCTGTGAGTCGGAAGCGTCCCGCGTAGAGTGTGGTCTCACGGCGCTGTTCTCAGCATCTGCTCCGCGACCCTTCTCTGTGGCGGGCGGTGCTACACGTGCACCTCGTGTCTTTTTAATTAATTTTATTGGCACATTGTAGGTGTACAGTATGATGACATTCATCGTTGGAGATTTGCACCTTTACATGATGCAACTTGGTTCTTATTTTCCCCCTTCCCCTGCCCTCCCTTCAACCCCTCCATCCCTCCCTATTTACAAAGGCTTTGTTTCCGTTTTTTCCATTTTCTCCTATTGATTCCTTTCCCCTTCCCTCCCACTTCCCCTCCCCTTTGCCCTTTTCATCCTGTCTCACATTGCCTATCACACCTTTTGACCCTTATCCATCCATCCGGGGGGCGTCGGAACCCCGGGCCGCACCGAGGCTTAGCTCTCAGGTAAACACGGACAGCACCCACGCAAGAAGGCAGGGAGCAGCATGGCAATTGCAGTGCCTGTCGTCAAACACTCCTGTTCCGAATGTCACTTCTAGCGAGGGTAGAACAGCTGAGGGGGGAAGGGAAGGGACGCGAAGGCACACCCGGAGAAGTAAGAGGATCTCAAACCAAGACGCAGTTGAGTTCCTACCTTTGTCCTTGCTCAGCTCCAAAGAACGGCCTGCTAGCACCTCTCCTCTGTTTCCTCTGACCACTGTCTCACTGTCTCGTTGTTTGCCAGCCCCAGTACACTCAGGTCAAGAGTCACACCCACGTGGAGGGAGACGAAGGCACAAAGTCACACAAACCAACCGTTTCCAGAGTGTGTCCATCTCTGCCTCGCTTCCACTTTGGCCTGTCCAGGAGTCATCCTACTCTTCCCCCATCGACTCCGTGTTCTCATCCTTGAACCCTGAAGGTCACTCTTGAAGCCTGTCATGGCCCCGGGCAGTACGAGGTGGCTGTCAGGCAGCCAGCAGAGGGATAGGACAGAAGGCTCTGCCCTACCGCTGCCTGCAAGGCTAGACAGCCTGAGGCTCGGCTCGGCAGATGCTGTGGCCCGGCACTTGCTCCTTGCTAATCCTCTGTCCCTGCCAGCAGCTGTCCTCCGGCCTGAGGAAGGGAGCGGTACTCCGTTCTCCGTGCATCTTCTACTTGTCCCAGTGTGTTAACGATGCAAAGAACACATTTCAGAAATTCCTTGAGATACATCAGCCAGAAAAGGGTCTTCCCTGTCATTTCTTTACAGAACAGTGAAATTTCTATTGTTTTTTAAATAATGCAAAAGAAATTCTCTTACAGGGCACTGAATTTAAATGCTTTTAAGAAATCTGGCAAAAAATTCACCTAAAGATATCTAATCTCCTAAGGTCACATCCAACTGATACCGACACACAAGTTCAAGCACTGAAAAAGATCCACCCAGTAAAAGTCCTCCAGACAGCCCTGGTGTCCAGTCCAAAAGGCAGCAGTTTCCGAAGTGTCTGAACCAATTAAATCCCTTTGCTTTCCAGCTGGGCTTCCCAGCCAGGAAAGGATGGGGCAAGAGAAGTCACAGGAGGCTCGCACACCACTGCCTCTTCCTCTCCGCCTTCTGGTCAGTCTTGCATCTCACCCCCCTGGTGAGCACCTCCAGCATTCACAGCCAGCTCCAGGAAGACTCGAGTGGTTCAGCTTGCCAGTGTCCCACCAGGCCCAGCGCAGAGCTCGCCTGCATCCCGGCTTCTCTGTGGAACCCCATGCCTGCATCCCACAGGGAAGTCACTGGGCACACGTGTCCTCAGGTGCAGACCACAGCCCGCACCCTGGTGATATAACCAAGACCGAAGGTCATGCCTGGGCCCCTGCGGGAGGGAGGGCTGGCTGCCAGTGTCACGTCATACTGCTGCCTTGGTTTCCCTCCACAGACCTCCCTGAGGTTTTACTTTGCTGAGCTGCTCATTACTTTCATAGACGTTTGGAAATCTAGGAAGCGGTTTCCGTTCTCAGGCCTTCCAGCAGACAGCACAGCTTGAACCCGTAACTCCAAGTTGTCACATTCTCCGTAAAATACCATGGAGCTTTTCCTTCACTGTGTACGAATCTGGAGAACCCTTCCCAATCCACCTGTCTAGGAAGCAGGTCCTTGTCCGGCTGCTGAGGAGTCCATGCTGAAGATCCCTTGGAACACAACTTCCAACGGTGAAACTCAGCTCAAAACTGCATCAGCTGCTCGGCAGAGGCGTCCACATGGGGTTCAGGAGCAGCTGCTTACAGGGCACCACTGTGTCCTGTGCCTCAGTCTTCTCCGTGCAACTCCAGGCAGACGTGTGAAGTCTAAAGGACAGAAATAACATGTCAATTGGAGATGAGCACAGTGATCAGCCAGAAAATCACTCCATCTGCAGCATTTCACTCCAGCCTTGGAAGTGGGTCTTTGGTGACCCACAGGGGCTCACCAACTCCCTACCCTCCCTAGCACATGGAGGGACATCTCATATCCATCCCTGAGGACACCCTGCTCCCCATGCTGTCGGGTCCTGAAGTCCCTGCCACGCTAGCGCTCTGCTGCCCGGAGGTGCTGTCCCTCTTCACACAACACAGCCTGATGCATGTGCTCTGCATCCTCCCCTGCTACATATGCACACACACATGGATTGTTCCACATGTAGTACACCACTGCTCTGCTAAGCTGGCTGGAAACTGGTGGGTTTCTGTATATTCTTATGTACAATGATAACCAAATAAAACCAAGAGAATAGAAAGGAAATAAATTTCAATGTCTCTTAAATAAGTTTATATGGAACATCTACTTTGGACCTGGCACGGTGGAACCCTTTTCTCACTTCGCTGTGATGCTGTTTGCCTTTCTCCTGTGAAGAGTGGTGGCGCTTTCCCTCAGGGAAGGACCGGGACGTTGGAACTGACCAGAGCCAGAGGGAAGAGACTGCAGGGCCTTTGTAAGCCAGATGTGGAAGGAACTGAAAAGTGCCAGTCAGCGCTGCGCTCTGCACTCAAGCAATTTTCTTTTGGAAAGGCTACGCACCGATCATACAGCTGTGCAACTTATGTTGATATATAATGGGTATTAGTCTTTGTTTTTCTTAAATTCTTTTATTGGTACATTGTAGGTATACAACACAATTACATTCCTCACTGGGAATTGTACCTTTACATGATGCATCTTGGTTCTTATTTTTTCCCCATTCCTAGCCCTCCCTTCATGCCCTCCACCCTTCCCTATTTACAAAGACTTTATTTCCATTTTTTCCATTTCTCATCATTTTTCCTTTCCCTTCTTTCCTTCCCCTGACCCTCCCACTACCCCTAGCCCTTTGCACCTTTTCTTCCTATTTTACATTATCGATTATTCATTCTAATCATTGGTACATTTTAGGTATACAATATAATGACATTCATCATTGGAAATTTGCACCTTTACATAGTCTCTCTTGGTTCTTATTTTTCACCCTTGCCCACCCCTCCCTTCAACCCCTCCATTCCTCCCTATTTACAAAGATTTTGTTCCTATTTTTCCATTTTCTCATATTAATCCTATTCCCTTCTATCCTTTCCCCTACCCCTCCCACTTCCTTCTCCTTTGCCCCTTTTCTTCCTATTTCACATGACCTATTATACATTTAGTCCTTATTTACACTTTCAGTTTCTCACACCGGAGAAACTATTCAGTATTTACACATCTGTGTCCTATTTATTTCACTTAAGAGTATTGCCTCAATGTGCATCCACTTAGCTACAAATGTCTCTAATTTCTCATTTTTTATGGCTGAGTAGTACTCCATTTTACTTTTTAAAAAAACACATTTTCTCTATCCAGTCTCCAGTTGATGGGCATTTGGGCTGTTTCCAAGTTTTAGCTATTACAAACTGTGCTGCTATGAACGTGGGAGCACATATATCACTGTAGTATGATTCCTTTAATTCTTTGGGGAAGATCCCCAGCAGTGGAATAGCGGGGTCAAATGGGACTTCCAGTCCTAGTTCTTTGAGGTTTCTCCATACTGATTTCCACAGTGCTTGCACCAGTCTACACTCCCACCAGCAGTGGAGCAGGGTTCCTCTTTCCCCACAGCCCCGCCAGCATTTCTTATTGGTTGATTTCATGATACCAGCCATTCTTTCTGGAGTGAAGTGGAATCTCAGCGTTGTTTTCATTTGCATCTCTCAAATGACCAGTGATGTTGAACATTTTTTCATGTATTTATTTGCTATTTCTACTTCCCTGTCTGAGAAATGTCTGCTCATTTCAGATGCCCATTTTAAGATGGGGTCTTTAAATTTGGGAGGTCTGATCTTTTTAAGTTCTTTATAGATTCGAGATAGTAGACCTTTGTCTGAGGAAGAGCAGGTGAAGATTTTTTCCCACATTGTGGGTTGTCTCTTCACACTGCTGGTGCTTTCTCTTGCTGTGCAGAAGCCTTTTAATAAGAAGAGATCCCACTTGTTGATTGTTTGTGCTAGTTTACAGGTGACTGAGGTTTTGTTCATAAAACCTTTTCCTACATCGATGTCTTCAAGGGTTCTACCTAACCTCTGTTCCAACTGGTTCAGAGTTTCTATTTTAATATTTAGATCTTTAATCCATTTTGATTTTAGTTTAGTGCATGGTGAGAGATACAGGTCTAGTTTTAATCTTTGGCAAGTTGAAGCCCAATATTTCCAGCACCATTTATTAAAGAGGCTAGGGCTATCTTTCCTCCAGTGAGGGTGTGTGGCTGAGTGTGTCTGACGTTGTTTCCGCATCTTCTAATCTGTTCCACTGGTCCTCAGGTCTGTTTCTTTGCCAGTATCATGCTGTTTTTTTCACAGTAGCTTTGTAGTATAGTTTCATGTTGGGGATTGTGATACCCCCTGCCAGGTCTCTGTTACCTAGAATTGCTTTTGCTATTCTGGGTCTCTTCTTGTTCCAAATGAATTTTTGGATTGTTTTCTCAAGGTCCATGAAGTATGCTGCTGGGATCTCAATTGGAATTGCATTAAATCTATATAGCAGTTTTGGAAGTATGGCCATTTTCATTATATTAATCCTTCCTACCCAGGAGCAGGGGATGCCTTTCCATTTTCTGATATCATCTTCAATCTCTCTTTTCAGAGTGCCATAGTTTTCAGAGAAGAGGTCTTTGATTTCTTTCGTTAGGTTGATACCTAGGTATTTCAGTTTTTGGGATGCTATTGTGAAAGGAATTGTTTGCCCTGTTTCTCTCTCAGTGAGTCTGTCATTTGTGTAGAGGAAAGCTATTGATTTTTGTGTGTTGACCTTGTAACCAGCTACTTGACTGAATTTGGTTATTAAGTCCAGAAGACTTTTGGTGGAGTTCTTGGGGTCTTCTATATAGAGTATCATGTCATCTGCAAATAATGACAATTTGACTTCCTCATTACCTATCTTTATTCCTTTTATTTCTTTCTCTTGTCTAATTGCCATGGCTAATGTTTCCAGAACTATATTGAACAAGAGTGGTGATAGTGGACATCCTTGTCTTGTTCCTGATTTGAGTGTGAAGGATTTCAGTTTTTGACCATTTAGTATGATATTGGCCGTTGGTTTTTCATAGATGGCTTCTATCAGTTTGAGGTAGAGACCATGTATTCCAATTTTTTGTAGGGTTTTTATCATAAATGCATATTGGATTTTGTCAAATGCTTTTTCTGCGTCTATGGAGATAATCATACGGTTTTTGTCCTTGGCTCTATTGATATAGTGTATTACATTGATTGATTTGCATGTATTGAACCATCCCTGCATCCCTGGGATGAATCCCACTTGATCAGGGTGTATGATCTTCTTGATGATCTTCTGCATTCTGTTTGTCATTACCTTATTAAGGATTTTTGCATCTATGTTCATGAGTGAGATTGGCCTATAGTTCTCCTTTTTGGTTGGGTCTTTCTCTGCTTTGGGGATCAAGGTGATGCTTGCTTCCAGGAATGAATTTGGGAGTATTGCTTCCCTTTCCATTTCATTGAAGAGTTTAAACAGTAGTGGCAGCAGTTCCTCTCTAAATGTCTTGTAGAATTCAGCAATGAAGCCATCAGGGCCCGGGCTTTTCTTAGTTGACAAGTTTATAATTACATTTTCAATTTCATTGGTGGATATTGGGTTGTTCAGAATTTTTAGGTCTTCTTCATTCAACTTTGGTAATTCATATGTATCTAGGAATCTGTCCATTTCTTCTGTGTTGTCCATCTTATTGGCGTATAGGTTCTGGAAGTAGGTATTGATGATCCTCTGGATTTCTGGTGGGTCTGTTGTAATTTCACCCTTTTCATTCCTAATTGCATGGATTTGGGCCTTTCTTTCCTTTTTCTGACAAGGTTGGCTAAAGGTTTGTCAATTTTGTTGATTCTTTCAAAGAACCAACTCTTGGCTTCATTGATTTTTTGTATCATTCTCTTAGTCTCCATTGCATTGATTTCTCCTCTGATCTTTATAATTTCTTCCCTTGTATGAGATCTGGAGTTGTCCTGTTCTTATTTATCTAGAAGCTTGAGGTGCAGCATCAGGTTGTTTAATTGGGCTCATTCTGTTTTCCTAATATATGTATTCACTGCTATGAATTTCCCTCGTAAGACTGCTTTCATTGTGGCCCATAGATTCTGATATGCTGTATTGTCATTGTCATTTAATTGATGGAAATGTCTGATTTCTTCTTTAATTTCCTCTTTGACCCATTGGTTATTCAGAAGTGTGTTGTTCAATTTCCACGTGTTTATGAATTTTTTTGCATTTCTTTTGCTATGGATCTGCAATTTCATCACACTATGGTCTGATAATATACAGGGGATAACTTCAATTCCTTTGCACTTACTTAAACATGTTCTATGTGTGAGTATGTGGTCTATTTTGGAGAATGACCCATGTGCAGCTGAGAAGAATGTGTATTCTGATTTTGTGGTGTGGAAGGCTCTGTAAACATCTGTTAAGTTCATTTGTTCAAGAGTTCGATTGAGTTCTAGTATTTCAGTACTTATTTTTAGTCTAGTTGAACTATCTATTTGTGACAGTGGGGTGTTGAGGTCCCCCACTACTATTGTATTAGTGCATATATGACTTTTCATGCCCACTGGTATTTGTTTTATATAGTTGGGCACACTAGGGTTTGGTGCATAGATATTTATGATTGTCATCTCTTCCTCTTGGATTCTTCCCTTTATAAGGATGTAGTGTCCTTCTTCATCTCTCTTAATCAGTGTTGGTTTGAAATCTACTTGATCTGCCAAGAGGATAACTACTCCTGCTTTTTTTTCAGGTTCCTATTGCATGGAGTATGGTTTTCCACCCTTTAACTTTCAGTCTATGAGTTTCCTTTTGAATTAAGTGTGTTTCTTGTATGCAGCATATTGTTGGATTTTGCTTCTTGACCCATTCTGCCAGTCTGTTTCTTTTGATTGGTGAATTGAGACCATTAACATTGATGGTTATAACTGAAACATATTGACTTGTTATTGCCCTGACTTTTTCTTTTTGTTGGGTTCTCCCCCTTTACATTTAATTTCTTGTCATGCCAGATGGGTTCATTCTGCTTTGCTTCCTGGGTTGTGATCCTCAATGTCTGTTCCTAGGATATTGTGTAAAATTCTTTGGAATGCTGGTTTGGTATTCACGAAGTTCCTAAGGTGCTCTTTGTCATGAAAGTATCTTATTTCTCCATCAAATTTGAAAACTAGTTTTTCAGGGTACATCAATCTGGGTTGGAGGCTGTTTTCTTTTAGGGCTTGGAATATGTCACTCCAAGCTCTTCTTGCCTTGATGGTTTGTGTTGAGAAGTCTGCTGTGATTCTGATGGGCTTTCCTTTGTATGTGATTTGTTTCTTTTCTCTAACTGCTTGGAGAGCTTTGTTCTTCTGCTGAGTTTCTGGAATCTTAACAATTATATGCTTATGTGTAGATTTTTTTGATCAAGGCTATTTGGAGTCTTATATGCCTCACTTATCTGTATGTGAAGCTCTTTTTCCCTGCTTGGGAAGTTTTCTGCCATTATTTCTGTGAAGAGATTTTTTATGTCATCTGCACTCTCTCCTGTTTCTTCATTGACTCCAACCCGTCTTATGTTATTCTTCTTTGCATCATCTAGCTGCTGCTGGATTTATTTCTCATGTTCCCTTATAATTTTGAAGCAATTTTTCTTTTCCTGGTCACTAATTGCAATCTTATCTTCTATATCTGAAATTCTGTCCTCACACTGGCTCATTCTGCTGTGTAGAATTTCAATGGAGTTTTTCATGTCCTTGAAATCTATTTGCATCTGTTTTTGCATCTGTTTTATTTGCATCTGTTTTATGGATTCCATTTGTTTCCTATATTGGGATTCCATCATGTTCCTCAGCTCCTCTCTAGATTTATTAATCACTTCTTACACTAGGGGCACAATTTCTCCTGTGATCTGAGAAATTATTTCTGATTTCATTTTTTCCAGATCCCCTTTTGTTGCCAGTTCAGTGGGTCCAGGTGGTTGAGTATCAGAGTGTTCCATCTCATTTCCCTTTGGGGTTGCTGTAGGTGATCTGGAAGTTTGGTTTTGAGACTTATTTGCATGTTTTCTCATTTTGGCTGGGGTGAGGGGCTGTTGGTGCCTGCATGGATTACCTCCTCTGAACTGGGAGAAGTGGGACAGGTGCCGGGAGCAGCCGTCGGGATGATAGCCCAAATGCCCTTCCTTGTGGGCTGGGAGCAGCAGGAGGGATGGTGGCCAGGAAGCCCCTTCCTCTGGTCCAGGAGCAGTGGGATGGCTGCTCAAAAGCCCCTCCCTCTGGGTCGGGAGCAGTGGGAGGGATGGTGGCTCAGAAGCCCCTTCCTCTGGGCCAGGAAAGGCGGGACAGAAGGTGGCCCAAAAGCCCTTTCCTCTGGGCTGGGAGCAGTGGGAGGGATGGTGGCTGGGAAGCCCCTTCCTCTGGACCAGAAGCAGTGGGACATCAGCTCAGAAGCCCCTACCTCTTGGCTGGGAGCGGCGGGACTCAGTACCTTGGTCTGGTGGTCTGGTGTCCTCTGCATCTTTGTAGTGTGGAACTAGGTGGCTGTACAGAGGAGTGGGTGCAGGGGTCCAGCGGATTGTTGCTGGGATGCAGGCTGATTTGGTGTGTTCTGCGCGACTCGGGACCTCGGTAGGGCTTCTGGCAAAAGCTTGTATCCAGGTGCTTAACTGAGTATTCATCAAACAAGTGTTTCAAACTGAATATTCAGAAGTTGAAGTGGATTATTTCTGGGAACAAATTCATAGAGGTTTCAGTCCATAATCAGCTGGCTCTGAGGCTTGGATGGCAAACAAGCATCGCAGAGGAGAAACAACAGGGTGCACACAAGGCAGCAAAGGTAACAAGAGCAACGGGTATTCGCCTTAATAGATTAGGTAATGAATATTCTAAATTTCTTCATATTCACACCTAATGGGATAAATATCAGCAATTTAAGTACATAAAGGAAGGTCTTTGGGGTTTTCAATAGTATTAAGAAAGTAAATGTGTCCAAACTCGGGAAACCCAGAGGATGGCTGAGGGACAGTGCATTACAGCTGATGCAAACGGGAGACAGAATCACGCGGGGTGGCCGGCTGGGCCCACAGTGAAGTCTGCTGGCAGAGAGGCGGAGCCCAGAACCCAGGAGAGGCCGACCCAAGCGATTGGCTGGGCCGGGCGCCAGTGATCAGGGAACGTGGATGTTCTGGGTAGCCGAGGTCTGGAGACTGGGGTGGACTGCAGAGAAGGAAGCTGTGCTTCCCCCACTCCAAGGGCCGGATGGGCAGGGGAGCCTGTTGGACATCAGTTTCCGGGGCTGTACAGTGGATTTTAAAAGTGCTGTAGACAGTGAGGTTTAAACGAGGCCACTGGCACTGAAACCCTATGGTGATGCCTGTGATCCCAGCACTTGGGGAGGCTGAGGCAGGAGGGCCAGAAGTTCCAGCACAGTCTGGGCAGCCAAGCAATTTAATGAGAACTTGTCTCAAAATAAAAATAAAATGGTAAAGGGCTGAGGGTGCAGCTGAGTGTGAAGGCCTTAAATTCAATCCCCAGCACCACAAAAAAAGCACTTTGGTAAAACTCTAAAATGCTAGATGCATCTTGAATAAGTTTCCCTTTTTAAATGAAAACACCTTTCCACATATTACAGTGATAGTTATACATGCACACCTGTGTTTATAGCAACACAGTTCAGAATAGCTAAATCTTAGAAGCGGCCTATATGTCCATCAACAGATGTATGGAAAAAGAAAACGTGGTATTTACATTACAACGGAGCACTGCTATTCTGCTATAAAGAGGATAAACTTGGATATTTGTAGGAAAATTGACTCCTACTTACTTGGATGGTTTGATTATTGCATAAAATGCCTTATGAACATCATTATAAGATTATCTTGAAGCTCACATAAAACAATTTCCATTTTGACAGCGCAATTAGTTGCGTCCCCCTTGAAGTCACAGAACAATGTCCATCAACAGACCGTGAGATGGGGCCTGAGCTGACCATGTTGTCCCTGACACTTACAGACAAGTGAGAACAACTCACTCTAAAAATTAAATTAAAACAATATGAAACCTATGGGGGTTGCCAAGGGCGACGGAACAGGAGCATCTAACAAGTGGGGGTTCGGAGCGGGAGGCATCAGGAAAGAGTCCCAGGAAGCCATGGAAACCTGACAGATGAGTCGCGGCCAGTGAAGTAGCTTAATAAAGAAAAAGGTTAACAGTTATAAGGAAGAGGGAGAGCACTGTAACTACCTAAGAAGAGCTCAGAATGCCTCTGAGCTGCAGGAGATTGGAGTCTTTCCAGCAGGGCACAGCCCACTGCAATGAGGCAGCAGCTGCTGGTGACCAAAGCTAAGAGCAGTGAAGCCAGTTAACTATTATGAAAACACAAGGGGAGGCACGTATATTTCAAAACATTGCACTGGTTGGAAAATCTTGGAAAGAAGGAATTTATAGATGTCAGTAGCCAGTCAGATGCCTGAAAGGAGGAAGAAGAGATGATCAGTGCTGGCCTGAAGATGTCAGGTGTGACCCTGCTCTTCCGAGTCGAGTCCTGTGGTGTTTGGAAAGCCAGGCCCAGGCTGTTCCCAAACACAGACAGCCTGCTTTAGAGTTGGGCATCCAATTGGAGTCCACAGCAGAGGGCAGCACGCTTCGCTACCAGCTCAGTCTCCACAGGTGAGCTCCTCACCTCTCCTCCTCCTGCTCAGTCCAAACAGGGCCCTGTGCCTGCCTCCTGGGACTGAGGCCTGCAAGACTCCAATGCTATTGGTCAGAAGTCAGGAAAACTCAGTTCTGCCTCCGTCCTGGGTCCTCTGAGCTCAGCACCTTTCCTTCCTGACACTGAGCCTCCCGATGCAGGGTTGTGGGTTACGCACTGCATCTCTTCCTCCCCACAGATATGAGGACTGGAAATGACAGAGGACCCAAAGGGACAAACTGCACCCTGACCAGGCCCAGGAGCCTCGCTGGACGGTTCTGCAAGTCACGGCATGAGTGCCCTGGGGGAAGAGACAGAGGGACCATGACTGTGACAGTGCTCACAAGACCACCATGTGGGGAGCAGAGGGATGAGCCATGATCAGCGCAGAGATTCACAGGCAAACGGACGTTAATTTAAACATGTTGAGTGAGATTTTCCAAGGAAAGTATAGAGTTAGGAGAGAAAATACCCAGAACGAAGCCCCAAGTAATCCAGATATTTCAGGCATAGGTGGTAAAGATAAACCTGCACAGGAAACAAGAGAAACGTGTCGGAGCAGCCGGGAGACTCAGAGAGCAGTGTTACTGGGTCGTTTCACAGAAGGGTTGTTGGCCAGACGCTGTCAGCGATCAGATGAAGTTCAGGATGGAACGGAGCTCCTTGGTTTCAACAGCAAGGTCACAAAAGCTTAGCAAATGCCACCTAATGGAACAGGCAGGTGTAGGTTCCTATGGAATGGGTGCACAATCAAACTGAATTTTAGTGATGCCCAGACCACCCTCTTCTATACCCTATCATACATTCCCCATGCACACAAGTAGAACTTTTGAAAATGGTGTTTTGAGTCCACATCTTTAAATGTCTTCTGTCCTTGTTGGTCACTGTGAGGATGAATGAAGTCCTTGCGATGGTGAAGGTGTCTCCAGGAAATGTCCAGACCCTGCTCCAGCCCGCAGGTGTCGGGAGTGGGGAGCCAGCCCGGCACTGCTAGCAGGGGGCGCACCTTCTCCAGCAAGTCCAGCGGGGACAGGAAGCATCACTTGGCGGAGTGCTTCTGCCTGTGTTCTGGGCCTGGTTTAAAATGTGGTGTGACTAAGAGGCACGCCAGGGTCTGGCCACCAGCTTGGTCCCTGCAGAGCCGCCGGAGCTCTGAGCTCTGCGGTGCAGCACTGGCTCGGTTTCCCAGCTGGAGTCTCCTGCAGGCATGGCCCACAGGAAGCAGCACCTGCCTGTCCACACTTCCATCAAAGCAGCACCTTCACCCCCTGCTCAACCTTCCTCACTTCATCTCCCTGCTTTATCACATCGCTCTGCAGGAATTACCATCCACACCTTTGTAAAAATCTCTCTTCCATCATCACTGAAAACCGAGGTGATTATTTTCCTTTCTAATGAGGCAATCAATCAGTTAAGCATTCATTACCTTATAAATGTCTCTGGTACAATTATCTCAAACTGTGGTTGAATTCTTTTTGTTGTTTAATTTTCCTGCATTTATCACTCGCCTTTTCCAATAATACTCTGTTCCTTAATGGGAAAGAAAAGTTTCCAATTATTCTGCAATTCTCCTATAATACCACATCCATTGTGAGCAATCAAAAATAGTGTGATATTTGAAAAACTACATGCAAAAATATTATTAAAAAGTAAACATATGCCACAAATGAAAAGTCAGTTTTTATTGTTTCCATTCTTATCAGATACTTGTTAATAAAGAGCTCTGCCTGGACTCTCAGATCCCAAATTCACTCCTCTCTCCATTCCTCCTTTCTGCCCAAACTTTGAAATCTTTGTAATACAAAACTACACTCATCTAAAGACATGGCTACATGTGTCTGCTCTGCTTCTCACCATCTTCCTCAATAGTTTGTTAAACTGCTCCTCCTCACATTTTCCTACAGCTGGACATGACCATTTACAACAGAACTGGGCTGCTTCGGCTCTACCAGATGTCTAGAAGCCAGAGTACAGTCTACTTTATCTGTTTAATTCAGTTTCTACATCATGGAAACAGTCTGCTAAAAAGCATGTAACTTACATTAACCCATGGATAGATCTTTGTTAAAGGGAAATCCCTTTATTGAAGACAAATATATCTTGTCACAATTTGACTGCCTAATTTTAGCTCCAACTGGGGCTTGCTTAGCCACCAAGCTCCAAATCCAGGCCAGAAATAGGCAGAAGAGTGATGGTCATGTGTTCGGCAAGATCCTAGGCCACAGGCCAACACACACAGAGCGGGGTGGAATTTCTTGCCCTTCGAAAATGCAGCGTTAAATCTTCCTCTCGTTCCTTCTCTCCTTCCCTACAAGCGGATCTGTCTGTACAGTGAGCTGTCACCCAAAACTAACGAGGAGGCTGTGTCTCCCGGCAATGGCACCACACCACAGAGCATGACCCACAAGCTCTGCATGCCAGCTTGGACCAGGATCTCCGGGATGGTTGGAAAACATATTTTATGTAGTTCATCTTGCTGTAATGCCTCATTAATAACCTAAAATTTCACAAGGTGATCTTTAAAGCTCTTTGACACCCGCGGCCTAGAACTCACAGCATTTTTTTTTTACTGTAGGAAATGAACTTGTTCTCCTTTCACTCTCTGTCTTATGCAGACTTCTTCTTACTTACTTACTGTGCACATGAAATACGAATGGCTGTGCTTGTCCCTCTCCCTCCTTCTCCTTATTATTGTCAGTAGCAGAGAGACAATCACCTATACACTGGCCAACACAGCAAGTGTGTCGTAGATATTTAACTCTGGCTATGTTCACTTCTCTCCAGCTTCCTGGGCTCTTCACAGCCTCTCTCACAGGAACTTGGCTGTATGTTAGGATAGACTATAGAGCCAAAAGTAAAGGTAGTACACTTGTAAATCTGTTTTTACTGTGACTGGGTCCTTAGGAGAGCTATGAGAATGAAACAGTGTCAAAGGTCAGAAAAGCTAGACAAAGCCTCATGCAGCATAAAGCCCTTAGGCATGAGTTATCACATTTGCTAAAAGCAAAGAATAGGCATTTACTATAGGATCTTTTTAAGATGTAATTACAGCTGTGAATTCTAATAAAATATTTTACCCAGGGAAACCCTTATGGCAGGTTAATGCTGTCTCTTGGCTCTGGAAAACCAGAATTGGGCTTCTTGTAGTCTGTGAAGGGAATGGGCTCCATAGCAGCTGTCCAGTGGTGGTGGAAATGGATTTGCCATGGTCTTTCCTTCTCACCTGGCTCCCGGAGTCATCCTGACAGCAAAGCAGGGGCACTACCTCTAATTCCTATTGTAAGTCACACTCATCGTCCTCAGGGCCAGAATGAGCTTCTTCTGTGGAGGCCAACACAGGGGACCACCCCGCTGGGTCAACAGCCCCAGACAGCCAATGAGCTCACAGAGCAATCTGTGGAGGACTTGTCTACTGATCCCAAAAGAACAGTTCTAGGCCTTGTGTGGAGCCATCTGGAGGTCATTCTTGTGGGCACAGATATGGATTCTGAGAGCTTCACTGTGGCTCAAGGGGGATAACAGCGAATGCTCCCCTCACTGTGAAGCCTGAGCCCTCCTCCGTCTGGAGACACAGTGCTCTCCCTACCTCCATCTTGGCGCCACATCCCTCCGACTTTTGATTCTGTGCTCTCTCCCCATGCTGCTCATCCTTCTGGTATCTGATTCGGTGTCACTTCTCTAGGGGGAGCAATGAGAGGACAAGGACAGCAACATTCGCTGAGCCAACCAGATGAGCTGGAGACATGCTGATCCAGGCCCCTGGGGAATTAACTTTGGACTAACTTGGTTGACTTTACATTAAATCTCAGTAGATAGTCATAAAACTCCACTCATTAAAATATGGAAAACACAGCTCTGCATAGTGGCACACTCCTGTGATCCCAGCACTCTGGGAGGCTGGGCCAGAAGATCACAAGTTCAAACCCAGCCTGGACAGCTTAGCTACTTAGCAAGACCCTGGCTCAAAATGAATTTTAAAAAAGCAATTTTAAAGGTCTGGAGAAGTACCTCAGTGTGAGGGCCCTGGGTTCTAGCCCCAATATTTCTCCCCTTTAAAAAAATATGAAAAGCATGGTCCTAGGTACTAGGAAATGGCACCTATTAAAGATGTAGAGCCCTGCTCCTCAGTAAAGTCAGATTCCACAAATAGAAGAGACACACAAATAGCTAATGATAGCAAGGTGTGCCTATCATGACACACGGCAAAGTGCTGCAGAGATACAGGCTCTCTACGGGGAGTTGGGCAGGAAGGGTGAGCAGATTCTTAGCAGTGAGGTGGCAGGAAGAGCAGTCTAAACTGAAGACACACACAGCCAAAGGGCGTGGACAGAGAGCAACCTGTGAGAGCTGCCCACTCGCGGGAGCCAGCTGGAGCAGTGTATGGTCAGCAGGACCCTGAGCAAAAGGAAACCGTGACGTCCTTGGCTCCAGCCCAGGGGAAGGTTCAGTAAAAGGTACTGAGAGGTAAAGGCTTATTTCCTTTCATAAAAAAGAATGGAATAATAGTGATATATGACTAACATCACAAACTAGTAGACTAAAAAAGGGTATATTTTTGGGTGACACAGTTTTATGTAATATAGTGAATGAGAAAATTTTATTAATGCAGTATCTTCACTGATCATATTATTTTCTGGCTCAGCCTCCCAGAGTGCTGGGATTACAGGCATGTGCCACTATGGATAGCTATGTTTGCCATATTTTTAATGAGTGGAGTTTTATGAATATCTATTCACATTTAATGCAGTCAACAAAGTTAGTCCAAAAAATTAACAAATTCATTTAAAGTTTAAAAAACTGACACATTCAGGAGCTTTATTTTCTAACAACAGAATTAAAAGCAAGCCTATTCACTCTTGGCTAATGCAAAATCACAAATAATGTCTGATAACTTAATTTTCAGCATGACCCTTCTTAGTGTAATGTGCTACCAAAGCAAACACAGAGTGGCAATTCTTATGGTGCGATTTTCCCGGAACTGTTTGGGGTCTTTCACGGGCTGTGGCAACACTGGGATATATTTCTGGTGAACCACCACATACTATAAAGTTTAGAACAATGAGAGCTGACGGTTCTTGCAGAATACATTTTTTAAGGGTCTGACTTCATACAAATCAACTTTACCTAAATCTGAATTAAATTTTAATGTACGTTTACTGACTTTATTAGTTTGCTCTGACATTTCTTAAACCTTGTAGAGTTTGTACAATAACTGAAATCAGCTTCACGAACTGCATATATTCAGGATAGCTGTTAGCATGTTCTACCTCTGCATCCTCAGCTACAAGGTAAAATCAGTTTTAATTTTGTTTTCCTTATCAAAGACTAGCGTACAGTTGCATATGAATAGAAACTTTTCAGTCACATGTGACTGTCTTAATTTTCTTCTACACTTTGGATATTTGTCTTACAATGTTGCAGCAATCTTCAAAACCAGAAATTTTTAAATTTCCAAATAGTTAAGGCCATGTCCATGTGCATATTTGCACTCTGTTAACTCACTGGTTATCTTCACCATCAAGCCTCTAGAGCTCGGACCCAGGGCTCAGGTGGAGATGCACAGCCAGGGCTCCACAGCTCCCAGCTCCGCCGCCTCAGCACTGAATGAATCCAACCCTCCTCTCCCAGGGCAGCTGTCACTGTGGCCTTTGCTGTCTCTGCTGCTGCTTCTGTCTGTGCCGCTACCATCAACTCTGCCTGTCTTATCCAGGTTCCAGCCTTGCTTGCCCTTGAGGAGCCACAGGCTCCAGACTTCCCGGCACATATGCATCAGAAGGGCAGCCACTCGTCCAACCGTCCACTGCCAGGCCTGAGCCCACACGTGTGCAGTTCCCCACCTGGCGCCCCTCCACTCATGCCCACCCTCTGCTACTTCACGCAATATCACCTCCACAGCCCAGGCTCAAAGACGAGGCACTGAGGGTTACAAGAAGCCCATGGTGCGCAGGGGCCCTCTTGAGAGCAGGAGCTCGGTGGACGTTTGCTTTGCAGTGGTGCAACTGTCTGTAACACTGCACATGCAAAACTGTTTGAAGAGGTCCAGGAATCCCCGCTGCAATGTCCACATTTTCACTTCATAATAATGTATGTGCTGGCCACTTTGAGGTGGGACCACCATGCAGGAAAGAGCCTCTAAAGTAGTGTGTGGACAGTGTTAGAGTTCTCTGAACGTCTCAAGCAAGAGTTCATGATAGCCTTTAGGCAGAAAAGACTTTGAGCCGAGAGGAACAGTAAATGTGTATTGTAGTGAAGCCATTCTGGTGCCTGCCCACCGAGTGACTAGCAGACAGGTCAGCTAATAATGAACTGTTACAGAGCCCAGCAACGTGGTATTAAGGACTGGCCTTAGGGGAAGTAACAAATTTAAGAAATAACCACAGTATTTTTTAGAACAAATGTTTGGTCAAAACTTTTTTTCGTTTTGGTACCAGGGATCGAACTCGGGTCCTTGCGCTTGTGAGGCAGGCACTGGAACCACTGAGCTAAATCCCTGGCCCTGGTCAAAACTTTTCAAGCATTATTTCTAATCCTCAACCCTCCAAAGTGGGCAGTAGCCCCATTTTGCAACAGAGGCAGCTGGAAACCCTGGATCAGTACTTCTCATGGTCACAGAGTAAGAACATGAACCCCAAGCTCACCCCCAAGATGCACCCCAGCCACTCTGGAGCTTGAGGGGATACCTTGAAATGGTGACACCCAGGGCAAAGCTCTGGACGAGAGAAGAGCCCATGATGTGACACTTTCTCTTCCCACCCTGTACCCTCCAAACTTTTCAGACCTGTCCATATTTACGTCATTTGTCTGCAGAAGATGAGTCAGGTCGGAGATGTAATGAATGCGCACCTTAACAATAATAGTTAATACCATGTTGCATAAGCACGGATGTGCCAAGTGGGTAGACTGTTTTTTCACCACACATGAAAAAGACAGTGAAACTCTGCGAGGGCATGGATAGATAGGAAAGATTAATCGGCTTGATTGCTGCGATCCTGTCACAGTGTTTATGAATATTGGAACAAGCTGTGTCCCTGATACTTACAATTCTTGTCAACTGCACCTCGATAACGGTGTAAAAGGCTCAGTGAAGGAGAGACCCGACCAATCAGGCAGACGCTGCAGGAGATCAAGCCGTGTATGCCTGGTCAGCATCCTGTCAGCAGTTCTTTCCTCAGCATCTATCTCATCTCGGCCTCACAGTGTTCAAGTTGATTTGGTTTGGTTCACTTTTTTCCCTTCTTACCCCAAACTGCCCTGCCTAGACTCCCTTCCAACTCCAATATTGCAACTTTGCCCAAGTAGCATGAGAAGTCCGAGTATTCTCCAAGCTGTGGAGACGCGACGCTCTCTCAGTTCAGAAATAGCCTATGGAGAGCAGGTTGGGAGAAATGGAGAGAAAGGTGTAAATGAGTGACGGCATTAGCACCCAGCCAGCATCCAGTAAAGGTCAACAGCCCATCAGCCACAGGGAAAGATGTCTAAAGGCTCTTCATTACACACTAAGAGAGGCTGACTCCGCATCCCCAGCTGCACACAGGGAAATGGAGTCCAGCCTACGCCTCCATCACCTCAGAGGAATGGGCTGAACAACTGCTCTGACAAAGACAACAACCCTGGCATCTTAATAGTGTGATCTTCCTTATCCATTCAACGATAAGATCGTGGAAATCGATCCTAATGGAATATGTGGTATTTGGTCATACGTAAAAACAATTAGAGAATGCAACCCATTGAATTATTTCATCAGATCTTAGGTCAGGTCTCCACACCCAATGACATTCAGTTATTATTAGTTTGAGGAAGTCAGAAATTATTTTGCAACAATCAGTTCCAAATGACCATTCCACTGCACACTGCACCGATCCTTGTATATATATGTATATATATTGACCAGTGTAGCCATTGGTCAATCTATTTCAGGATTGAAATAAAGTTCAACTGTATATTCAAGCCCATGTAATGGAAGCTACTGGTGGGAGAGAGGCACTCCTGGTCACTGAGCACTGACCTTGCACACGTGTGTTCACATCTGCACACACAGTAACTGTTACTGCCTCCATTCCATGGCTGAGGACCTGGTAGCTCAGAGAAGTAAAGCAATTGAGTGCATCATCACCACACCAGAGAAAGGGATGCCAGAACTTTATGAACATGAACTCTGTGTGCCGGAAGTCAGAACTTGCATGGGCACACACATTTCATTCATGTCACCTGGTGAAGTAGAACAAAGGCAGTAGCATGAGGATAAAGCACCCCAGTCCAAACACTGAGGCTTACTGAGACAGGTTCCATGCTATTTCCCTTGTGACCTCCTTCTACCCCACAGAGCGTATAAACTAAATAAATCCTTACTTCCTAGGGTTTGAAGGAAGTTGAAGTCGTACAATATGGCAATTGTTTCCTAGCGGGTTGTGAGGCGTTTCCACCTCTGACTGAACTGGGAGTCACCGCTCAGCCTGCATGTAGTCCGTGCCATCTGGGGAACCCTGAGGAGGAGGTGGACTCAGGAAGTTGGCCACAGCTGTGCCCTGTGTACTCTGCTTAGCAACACAAGGCCATTCTCCCTGCGATGAAAGAGCCCTGACCCATGGAATGCATGGAGTGCTGGTGTTCGGGGCACTGGAAGGCGGGGATTAAGGGAGCCTGGCAAGCACTGCTGGACTAAGCACAGCACTGAAAGATATGTGTATCCTGTGCAGGAAAGAGCTGCCCGGGGAAGCATTTGAATGATGAAGCAGTGGCAAAGGACATCGAGCTCACTCTTTGACAGAAGACTGGAGGTCGTGGGAGAATCTGATCTACTACACTGTGCTCTAGGCGCGTGCTTCTTTTAAAAATTTAATTTCATTGGTACATTTTAGGTGTACAATATAATGACATTCATCCCTGGAAATTTGCACCTTTACATAGTCTCTCTTGGGTCTTATTTTTCCCTCTTCCCCTGCCCTCCCTTCAACGCCTCCATCCCTCCCTATTTACAAAGACTTTGTTTCCATCTTTTCATTTTCTCATGTTAATTCCATTCCAGAATTATACCACAGTGATATATGTGCAGCCATGTTCATAGCAGCACAGTTTGTAATAGCTAAAGCCTGGAAGCAGCCCAAATGCCCATCCACTGGAGACTGGATAAAGAAATGTGGTTTTTCTATAAAATGGAGTACTACTCAGCCGTAAAGAACCAGAAACTAGAGACATTTATAGCTAAGTGGATGCACATTGAGCCCATCCTCTTAAGTGAAATAAACAGGACACACATGGGTAAATACCGAATAGTCTCTCTGGTGTGAGAAACTGAGAGTGTAAATGAGGACTGAAAGGTATAACAGGTCATGTGAAGCAGGAAGCAAAGGGGCCAAGCGGAAGGGAAGAGGGGGGTGGGGAAAGGAGGCAGGGGTGGGATTAGTCTCGCGCCCTCTCAACCCCGCCCCCCGGGGCCTTGCTCCTCCCCTGCCCGCGCGGTCTCCGCCCAGGTGGCGCCTTGCTCAGGACCCCGCCCTGCGCGCTGCCTCACCGCCCCGCCCCGCCCCGCCCCGCCCCGCGGATCTGCTGCTGCCCGGAGTCGCCGGGCGCTGCTGCTCCGCTCCCGCCCCGCTCCCGCCCCGCTCCCGGACGTGCCCGCTGTTACTCAGCAGCGGACCGCACAGGGCGGCCGCGGGGCTGAGGGAGAGCGGTGGGGCTCCGCTCGGGGCCCTGCCGCACCCTCCGGCCGCAGCAAGGCCTCCCTGCTGGCACTGCGTCGCCTACCCAGAAGCCGCGGTTCCACAGTTTCCTTCCGACTCTGTGTATAGAGCTGGAAGCTCTCTTTATAAAATTGGAAGTACAAACTGCCAATAAATGTATAAAGAAATGCTCAACATTGCTGGCCATTCAAGAAATACAAATTCAAACAATGAGATTCCATCTTACCCCAGAAAGAATGGCCATCATCAAGAAATCACGTACCAACAAGTGCTGATGAGGATGGGGAAAGGAGCCCTTCTACACTGTTGGTGAGGATGTACGCCAGTGCAGCCACTATGGAGATCAGAATGGAGCTTCCTCACAAAACTAAAACTAGGAATTCCATGTGGCTCAGCTATTCCCCTTCTAGGTGTCTTCCCAAAGGAGTCAAAGTTATCACGTTGCACTGATACCTGCATACCCATGCTCATAGCGGCACAGCTCACAATAGGTCATAATCTTGGAAGCAGCCTACATGTCCATCAACAGATGAATGGATAAAAAAAATGTGGTATTTACACACAGTGGAGCACTACTCTGCTGTAAAGAATAAACTTGAGTCATCTGTAGGAAAATGGATGCACCTGGAGACTATAATGTTAAGTGACACAAATCAGACACACAAGCTTAAATATTCCATGATTTCTCTTATATGAGAACCCCAAAGTATAAGCAAAGAGCAAAATAAAAAATAGATAATAGGAAGAAAGAGAGAGCTTTCTCAAATGGGAAGAGGACCAAGAGATGCGGGCGTAGAGGGAGAGGGAAGGGGATAGACAAAGGAACGAAGATGAGTCATGTGCGTGCACCAGCTCCACTCAGGAACGTAAACACAATGTACTGCAAACATGGACTAATAAAAAATCATCAGAAATTGGGGTTATATGTATTTCCAATAATTATATGTAATCTATAATGTTTATATATTATATACTTTTACTATATATATGATTGACATATATGTAATACATATGTGAATGTGCATATATATAGCTATGCTTACATACAGCTGTAGGTATAAATATGGAAAGAGAGTCAGGTGTAGATAGTTGTAGAGCTTATATTCTTCACTTGAGTTGATACAATCAGCATTTTCCCATGTTAACAAATACTTCTAAGAAACAAGATTTTTTAAGCAGCTGACTGAAGTGCCATCTTAGAAATGTGATTGATTTAAATATTTTCCGATTGCTAAATAACTGAGTGGTCTCAGGTTTCTATTATCAAAATAAAATGTATAAATATCTTGAATAAATTTACCTGGGCATTTATTTTTGTTTTCCTAAAACAATACAGCTGCTTATTTGTATGTGCCTAACACTGAGCAGAAGACTGGAAGCAAACATGAGCTCTTCCAATCTTCATGAGCCCGAGAGGCAGGTTCTTAAATAGCTGTTCCAGATCGCAGGAGAGGGAAAGGGAAGTGGAAACTCATGCAGGCAACCTGTCAGTGCTGGTCTCCCGGGCTGTTAACCACTGGGCAGGGAGCCACAGAGCATCAGGCTGCGGAGATTGGATTAATGAGTGTGCTTGCAACAGAAATAACTCCTAAATATGATAAGGTCTAGACTCCACTAAGTAACAGTAAATGTAAAATAGAATATTTAGGCTTTTTCTCCTCCCAGCTCCCCAGTCTGGTTCCCTGGGGGAGATACACATTTTTTCTCTTGCTGTAACCGCCGTTACCATCTTTGCTACAGTAGAAGCTCTTGGGCCAGTTGTGGGTCAGTTCCCAGGAATTATCACAGATGAGATTTACAGTCCACTGGTCTGTCACTGAGGTCTTCAGTTGTTGTTTGGGGAGGGTATTGTGTATTTAACCCAGGGCCTCTCCACTGAGCTACAACCCGAGCACTCTTTATTTTGAGACAAGCTCTCACCAAGTCATTAAGTGCCCAGGCTGAGCTGGAACTGGAGATTCTCCTGCTTCAGCTCCCCAGAGTGCTGGGATTACAGGCGTGTGCCACCATGCCAGGAGCTGAGGTCTTTCCTTCAGAGACAAAGCTCATGTGAATGCAGCATGAACTTTCATGTCTCAAGTGTAGCTGGGACCCCTATGCTGATTTCCAGTGGAATGAGAAACTAGAGCCACTTATGGAAACGATGTGCAGAATTGCTCTCCCTTGACTTTCACTTTCTCCCAGTCTCTCAGTTTAAAAACAGCCACAGCAACTGAGGGACCAGCCTTGGTGGGAGAGGGTGCCAAGGTTACAGAACCCTTCTGTGTTCCTGCTGCCGGAGCTCTTCACTCGTGAGCGGCAGAATCAGGCATAGAATGGCTGATAACGGCATAGTCTTCAGCTCCATTGGACACCTAGAATCTCTCTGGGGTTAGATGTGCTCTGGAGGACACTGTGTGTGACCTACAGATCACTGGGCTGATTTAATCGTAGTCCTGTCAACTTGACTGGCTTCCGTTAGCACTCAGGGGATTAGGACAGCGTGCTCTGGCTGTGTCTGGGAGGGTCATGGAGGTGGGACCTTGGGTCCACATCTGATCCCTGGCCCCATCTTCTTTTTTTAGTACCGGGGATCGAACTCAGGACCTTGTGCTTGTGAGGCAGGCGTGGTGCCACTGAGCTAAGTCCCCAGCCCTGGCCCCATCTCCTCTGATGTTGTTCCCTTGCTCTGCTTGACTGCTGTGAACTAAGCTGCTTTGCTCTGCCACACCCTTCCAACTCTGGACTGAATTCCCTGCAACCATGAGCCAAATGAGGCCCCTTCCCTTTAAGCTATGGTGTCCAGTATCGAGTCCCAGCAACCAGAGAGCGGCTGATGAAATCTTTGCATTTCACACCTACTCCCAGGCCATCACTGTGCTTCGTCTCCAATGCTCGTCCTTTCAGGGTCCCCACCGCTGCAACCAAGCTACTTCCATTGTCCACAGATACAAAGCTTTGGGCCAGCAACTCTTCCAAAGAAACAGGGACAACCCCAGCTCTTTGCATTGGGAAGACTCGCCCTTGCCGCTATTTTATTTACCACCCTAAATAAGGGTTCAGTGCAACTATGGTGCACTTGGGGTTGTGCCCCTCACTCATGGCCCAAATTCAGCCTTTGCTGAGCGCCTCCATCGCACACACACACCCCCCTTCCGGACACATCTGTGACTTAAAAGGGACGTGGTGCCTAAGGGCCACCAGGTTTGTGGCTTCTTCGCGCCCTTGAGCCTTCCTTATGGTCAGTTGCAGATGCGCCACTTCATTTTACCATTTCCCCGTGGATTCCACTTAGTTTCCCTCACCTTATAATTTGGTGAATTTGACAACCCCAGCTCACGATGGGCAGTCATGGTCACACAGTTATTTAAAGCCCCATGGCCAAGGGCTCTCTCTCTACCGGGACTTGGCAGCATACCAGAAGTTGTTTCTGAAAGCTGTGTGATTCTGCACTGCAGCTGGCATGATCTTAGCCCGGGATGCTCTGGGTCTTCCTGGCCCATCTCCCACGGAAGTTTGCCATAACCACACCTACCCGGGGCAGCTGCCCTAATGTGGTGCTCCCAGGAACGTGGGAAACCACATTTTCTTCACTACCTGCATAAGTCCTGCAGGGCAGCCCTGCTAGCTGCCAGTCTGAATCTGTTCACTAAAATAACTGCACCCACCTTATTTGGATGCCTAAGTGCTACCACCCAGCCTCTGCTACCCTGGTATTTTATTGTCTCCATGATTTAGCTCTAATGTGGTGTCTTCTAACATATACCTGGACACGTGCACAGGATGCTCCCACTGACTTCCTTGATGCTGGCAACCATTCACCAATGCATTGTGTACAGCTTCGCTGGCACCCTACATCCAAAGATTGGCCACTTAGGAGTGTCCAAAACACTGCCCCTTCCCCCAAATTTTGTGCAGCTATGAAGGGCTCTCCTAGTTCCAGAGCTCCTCTGGGAATTGCTGAGGTTTCTGTTACAACCGTGCCACTCTTCATTTCCCTCCGTGCAGTTCCACTTTCTCCCCCCATGTGTGATCAGCATTTCATCACTGTGCCCAAATACCCGAGGAAAGAGGGTATTCATGAATGAAAAGAACTTAAGGAATGAAAGGCTTATTTCGACTTGTGGTTTCAGAGATTTCAGTCCATGCTTGGCTGGCTCGATATATTTAGACCTGGGGCAAGGCAGAAACATCCTGGCGGAAGGCACACTAGAGAAAAGCCTCTCACCTCATGGCAGCCAGGAAGCAGAGGGAAGGGAAAGAGCCAGTGTGGAAGAGATAGGATCAGAAAATGGTCCTCAAGGTCACACCCCCGAAGCTCACTCCCTTCAACTCAGCCCCGCACCAATAGCACTGAACATTGTTTCTCATTGACGGATTGATCCACTCAAGGACGTGCAACCCCCCATGATCTCACCACTGCCACAAACCCCACTTCTGAACCCGAGACTCAGATCTAAACGAGAGCACACTCCCAAAAGCACTGGTCCCATAAGCACTCTACAATCACTGTGGGCATGCAAATCTCCACCTCAGAGTCTTCTTCCCAGCAACTAGGAAAGCAGATTCGGAGGTGAACCTGCTGATGCAGCGAGCTGTGGGCAACCAATCTGTGCCCCTGGGCGAGGCAGCTCTCTTCTGCAGAAACAAGGCTGAGAGAGGACCAAGGCTGACGGTTATTGGCTCTCAACACCCCTGGAGCTGGAGGAGCAAGTGGTCCAGTCCTTGCAGAACGAACCCGAGCAGAACACCAGCTGGACCTCCTTCTCCTAGACCATGCTTGCTTTACATGGCGATACATGGTCGACTTTCTCGTAAGACATGGATGGAACCTTTCCAGATATCCTTGCTATTCTTTAAATTGGCTGTTCCTTTAAAGTTGATTCTAATGCTACATTTGATTTTGGTTTGGAGGGTTGCTGGCTTTCTTTAAAATATAAACTACTTGCTAAGATGAGATACCATGTTGGTGAGCATAATCATCTACCCCTCTTCCAGGGTCTGCTCCTTGACACTTTGTTTCTCCTCCTTGGAGAACTGGCCATGAACAATGGTGCTGTTCCCAGCTGACTTCTCTTCCAGGTCCGTGCTGGGAGACTGCACGCTTTCCCCTGGACGTCAGAACAGGTGTGGGTTTAATCTGCAACATTAATTCCTACACATAATACGGTATGTAGAGTGCTCAAATTCTTTAAAGAGCAACTCTGCTTTCAGCCTGAGGAGGAGAGTACATGGCATCATTACTAGTTAGTGTGTATGTGTAAGGGAGATCCAAATGGTTTTAAGGATTTTGATGCTTACTGTTGAATTACCCTACCTAAAAGTTTTACCAGTTTATTCCTACTACTTCATCACACCCTTGAAGGCACAAAGTATTGTTGTTGTAAAAAGCTGTTTAAGAAAAATATTACATTATCATTTCAAAATTCCTATCGTCAAAACTTTTCCATGTATTTATGAGCTTGTAGTTTTTAAACCTATACAAAGACTGGCAGAAGAAGACAAGCTCTGAAATTCATGGCACTATTTCTTTCTATTCACCTTTACATTGCAGAGCACCACTGCTGAAAAGAATAAATTAAATGTTTTATTCCTATGTCATTTTAAAAACTAGTCACTCTTGCTCTATTTGAAATCCATTAAAGGGTGAAGTAGTCATTTACTTTTTCAGCAGTTAGTTTTAATTGTACTAATGCATGTTTCATATCTTAAATCCTCAACATTAAAGATACATTTAAGCAGACGATGAGCTATGTCAATTTGCCCAAAATAACGTATCAACTCTCAACCATGCAATAAGATAGTAAGTTAAGAAATGACTACACAAGGACACACTGAAAATAGCCATGACATTTCTGAGTCCGAAGAGTACGTAGCCTGACAACAGATGACACACTCACCTGTTCCATCATGCTCCTGAGGGGCTTCTCTTGCAAGCCTGAGCAATGATTTCCACTTGAGCCCCCTTCCCAGGGCAGGTCCCCACTCCCCACTTGCCAGGGACAGCGTGATGGGCGGCAGCAGCTGCTCCCAGCCAGATCTCCGAAGCACAGCAGACACCACTCAGCTGTTCAGCATCCTGGGCCCTCACGTGTGCACCCGACCCAGCATGTCTGGTTCGGAGGAGAAGCAGGGTCCAGCCCAACCCTCTTCACAGCCAGACTCAGGCTTCCGACTGGACCTTCACAGTGCAGGCCTCTCACAGACTGGCAAGCAAACTGGGTTCTGAGGAGGACGCTTTTGCTGGTAGAAGAGTACACAAAACAGGAAGGACTTGGCCAGGCGTCCTGGAACAAGGCCAGTCCTGTGACTAGTGCTGCACAACTGGCATTCACAACACGTGTCAGGGGTGTGTGAGGAACATCACATTCATCCACTCTGAGAAATGGAGTGAAGGACCCGGGGAAGTGGCTAGGGAAGAAGCATCACCTGCTGGTGTGCCAGGGCCGCTGGACACCGGAATGGGAGGTCAGTGCACTCTACACGCTGCCTCTCGGGGAGCACAGCCCTCAGGCCCACGGCTGTACGGATGCTGGCAGGATGTGAACCCCTATTGATCCCGGGGTGCCTCTCCTGAGCAGCTGCCTGGCTCCGAGGAGACTCAGTAACCTCAGGAGGCGAGGACAGAGCCAGGGGCCAGGGGACAGCAGCATCTGCCACCCGTCCATCATCTGTCCTGGCCAATTGCAGCAGGCTATGGCCATGCAGCCTGGGTCTCCAGCCGAGTCAGAGGCAGAAGTCTTTGCTACTCGAGACTGGAAGAGAAACCAAGGACGCCTGAGGGGAATAAAAGAATGAGAGAACAAGATCCAGCCAGCCAGGCGGTCATGGGCACACTGTGTCCTCTGGGCTCTCTCCAGATGCCTGGCATTTCTTGGCACCCAGCCACTGCCCCCAGCCCCACACAGGGGCTGGGGGTCTCCATCCTTGCACAGCACAGCCTTGGGGAGTGACAGAGCTGCACTGGGAAACAAAGACCGATACGAGGAACAGGCTGACTTGAGGTTACCTTGGGAAGCCTAAGGGAGAACCTTGGGTCCCTTGGTGCCACCAAAAGTCATTTAGGAAAGGTGAGCAATGGCCAGACATTCTTCTTCAAATGTCTTCAACATGACCCCGATTCTCCCATGTCCAGGATGCCTGGGTATCTTTCAGGGTTCCCACCATTTTTTTCACATTTTGTCTCTCAAAAAACTTAGTTATGAATATTGATAGTAATATAATAAAATTTTCCCTCTGAGCCACACAGAGCATTCATAAAGGCTCCACATTCTCAACTTCATCTGCAACTCTAGGAAGCAAGAATATGTTGTCATCCCTATTTTAGAGATAAAAACACGAAGACTCCAAAGAGGTGTGATCCAGGCAGCAAAGCAAGCAGACCAAGATGGAACCGGACCTCAGACGCTGTGTTTCCAAGTCCAACCTCTTACTGGGCCCTTGGCCCATATTGTCCTGTCCTGTCCTGTCCACAGCTCTCTCAACACCAGTCACTGTGGTCCAGAAGCAGGAACATGGTGAAACACAGCCCCAGAGGGGCCTGGCATCTGTCACTTCCATGAATGGAGTCGCAGCCTCATCAGCAGTGCATGCACGTGCAGTGTGTGTGTGTGTGTGTGTGTGTGTGTGTGTGTGTAATAACACTACACTCTACTCACGTTGATGACAAATGACATGGGGTCTCAGAGTAATCTCAGTCCCTTTACGAGCAACATCTCCTCTCTTTTGAGATTTAGTAGCTTTTTTGTCAAATTCTTCAGAACTGAAAAGGGAAGAGTGGATCAACTGATTGAGGCTGAGAAGATATCCAAAATAGATTCTGGCATATATGTGTGTGTGTGTGTGCATGTGTGTGTGTGTGTGAGAGAGAGAGAGAGGGAGAGGGGAGAGGGGCTTTTCAAAGCAACATGACCCCTTTTATTAGACCACAGAAAACAATTCTCAACATTTAAGAGAGAATTCATTTAGAAAAACATTCAGATATGACAGAGTATGCCCAGAACAGATAGTTAGCAGTCTTCAAATTACTGTCAACTTCCAATAAGGACCGTGTTTTCAGTTTACCTCCCTCAGAACCTATACTTTTAGATGTTCCTGTCTTTATTTCTCTTATCATAAAAAACAGAGCATGATCTATGACAATAAAACTTTCCTAACCCCTCAAAAGTATAAGAAAAAATAACTCCACTGCTTAAAACAAATAATAAAACAGCAGGACCAATGAGTATCTCATTATTTAGAGGACAATTGTTTTGCAGTTTTGACTTTCCACACCAATTAAGAAATCTGGATTAGGGGCTGGGGATTTAGCTCAGTGCTTTCACCGCCTGCCTCGCAAGCGCAAGGACCCGAGTTCGATCCCCGATACCAAAAAAAAAATCTGGATTAGACACTAAGCTTGGACAGACTCTCATAGACACTCAGAGTAACTCGAAGCAAACTGTGCTGGAGTATGTGACACCACAAAACAGTCCATAACAGATCCGTGAAGGAAAAAGAATAACAATTCTTGATCTGTTTTAGATTAGTGTCTGAAAGATTATGAACATGAGTTAATTAAGAAAGTATAAAAATGTAAATTTCACTAAGGTGCTAATTACTCTCTCTACTAGCAATGACCTCTGGCTCTTCCCTAACTCAATCGCAAGACAACCTCAAATCCATTTTCTTCTCATGTTGCAGAGCTAAAGCCAAAAAAGGAAGGAGTCAAGGAAAAAAGAATAGAGCCCTGAAGTTGATGATCATCTGCTGTGAACACAAACAAACCATAAAATATATGGAGCCGATCGCACCATTTACTGCCTTAAAAAGAAACAACCAGGGGTTACAATTCTAATTTAGGCCTTGAAGGATGATCAAATGCCATCGTCATGCTTGCTTCTTTGTTTTGGGGTTGTTAGAGATCATACCTTTGACCTTGCGCTTGTTAATTGTGCTACACTCCTAGTCTCCTGTTACAATTTTCAATGGCCTAATGAGGAGCTCTACAATAATGTCTAATCAATATTAATCAAATTGTCTATATTTTTAGAAAAGAATTCCAGAGTTCAATTGCCCTTCATGCATATCACAGTAGAACTGTAAAACTAAGAATGCAACTCACCAAGGCAACTCCTCCAGTCCAGAGAGCAACGGTTCTCATGCCAGCCCCTCATAACTGCCTGGGTGCTTAAGAGCCCCTGACTCAGGAGTCTGGGGGACCAGGAATTTACATTTCAAAACGTGATGCTGACCCTGCTGGTGCAAGGAGCACTCGAGAATCACAGTATATAGGGTCGAAGATAACAGGAAACAATAAAAGGCCTTGGTGTGGACCAAAGAAACTCATTAATAAGCGAAGGAAAGAAGTTTCAGAATAGAGAGCACATTTGCTCTACAAATATTTAAGGGCCCACCACACACCAGTAACTGTCCTACCTGCTAGAAATACGAGGGTAAGCCAAACAGGTAGGGTCACTGCCCTCCTGCAGCTTAAGCTCTAGTGGAGGGGATCCATGAAGAACAGCAGTCATGGGTCGTAGGTGCTGTAAAGAAAAATAAACCAGATGAGGGACTAGAAAGTGGTAGAGAGGGAAGCTGTTAGGTCCGGGGCTGAGTAATCGCCTGACTGAGGAGCTGTGTGGATAAGGTTGGAATCCAGGGAGAGGTGACTCATGGGCCCATTTTAGGCAGAGAAATTACAAAGCTCACAGTGTTTTTCTGTTGCCATTATACATCTCCCAACCAATCTGCACGACCAGGTTTCATCAGTGAGGCTAGTGTTGACAGGAAGCACTCAGTGGAAAGAATACAAAATCTCACCTGCACACACTGAAAAGTGCACATACGATTTCTAGACCTAAAAGGAACTGAATTCACAGCCCACCAGCGGAATAGACAAAGAAATCAAATATCAGTATGTAATATTAGTATAATGTCATTAAAAGACTAATATTGTCGACATTATTTAGACAAATTGATTATCAGTATATTATCCACAGAAGACAGGGAGAGAGAGCTAGATCTAACAGAAGGAAGTCAACATGCAAAGCTACAATGCTCAAACATTTAAAATACAGGACAAATAATAAAAGGTAAATGGTTAGTGCCCAGTATGGCAAATTCAAAGTATTAACCTAGTGAGTGATGAAATAAAAGAAAATTATCATAGATATACTTTGAAAACACCAGGGCTACTCAGATTGGCTAGACTGGACCAGGGATGAAAGGCCTGCTGTGCCTGAGATAGTGACACACACGAGTAATCCCAGCGCTGGGGCGTGTAAGGCAAGAGGGTCACAAACTCAAGGCCATCCTGTGTTACGTAGAGAGTTCAAGCCTAGTCTAGCCTGCAAAGCAAGCCCCTGCTTCAAAAAAAGAAAAGAAAAACTGAATGCCAGGGAACAAAAGAGAGAGAGAGAGAAACTAAATAAAAACACAAGAAACACAAGGTCAGGAAAAAGCCTTTTGAAAAGTTGACATTGATTTCATGTATTGTTGAACGACTGGAGAAGAAAACGAAAAGCACAGTTAGGACACCCTTAGTTTTGACTTATATGAAGAATGAAAAGATAACTTTTGATTTTAGACACCAGTTTTAAAAGTTTGGTGGTCAAGTCAGGATTGTATCTGAAACATGAATACATTCTTTTCTGCCAAGTACAATGCATACTTTGGGTTTGTCACAAGGAGACAACTGTACATAGCAATGATTTGGGGAGCCAAGTAGAAATTTATAAAGTATTTTGTGGATCTGCGCAAAGATAGAACATCTTAAAACACATCAAAGGTGGCTTTGAAGCCATTTTCAAACATATGGCAAGAACTCTGACTGAAGCTGTTAAACACATTTAACTTATTTGAGACATGAGATGCACGAGAAGGGTTAACTTCAGAAGACCTTCAAGCAAATCGTGGACATGGGCAAGGAAATGAAATTAATTTTGAACTTCTGATAGCCACATTTATTGGTACGAATATCGCTTACTATGAGTAATATTAGCAAAATTTACCAAAAAGCAGATACTACAGTAGTCATTTTTAACATATAATTTTTTAAACTTAAAGATAATGTTTAATTAAAAATTTAGTTTATTGTCAGCTTTCCTATTCCTGGTAGAAAAATACCTGACATCCACGATTTAAAGAAGTTTAATTTGGCTCACAGTCTCAGAAGATTCGGTCCATGGTAAGATTCAATATGAGGCAGGATTAACCTACTGATGAATCTAGTGCTCCCATGATCCAACCACTTCTCCAGGAGCCTTTTAATCCAGTCAAGCTGACAATGAAATTTAGCTATCACATTCCACCCCTGACCAACATGACACACAAAAACATTTCTTAAACTATATTTAATCTCCAAATACAATAATAATAACAAGATAATAACAAGGTCATAATTGCACCAAACATGATGTAACTATCCTGTGTAAACAAGAAAATGCATTAATCCTTTTCCCAAAGTCTCAATAACACCAGCATTGCTCAAAAGTCCAAGTGCAAGTCTCCTCTAAGACTTAAGGCAAACTCTTAGCTAGGAGCCCCCCCCCCTTGCAGAATTTAACAAGTAGTTACCTATTCCCAGTATACAGTGGCATGGAGTAAACATTCTCATTGCAAAAGGAAGAAATGGGGGTAATAGGAAAGATTTAGACCAAAGTAAGACAAAAATCCAGCAGGACAAACATCAAGTCCTGTGGCTCCATGTCTAATACCCGAGACATGCGGCAGTGAGTGTGAGTTCCAGAGGGCTTGGGAAGCTCAGTCCCTACGTCTTGTGCCTCTCTCTTGGGCTGGTTCTGCTCACTTCCTGGGGCTTTCCTTGGCAGATGTCGCATGTCCCTGGCTTCATTCCCACAGCTTCACATGCCCCTTTTGTAGGGCTCCTTGCTTGTCTCTTGACACATGTGTGGAAGCCTGCATGACCTCGTAACTCTTGCATTCTACATGCCTAAAAAAGCAGCCTCACATGGACAATGCCAAGGTCTGATGTCAATGTGAGCAGAAGCTGAGCCCTTCTGGACCATAGGTATAACAGTCTTTGAGTGTGGGGGTGGTTGATAGTGATGAAATGAATCTTTTTTTTTTTTGGTACAGGGAATCGAACTCAGGGCATCTTGACTGCCAGGCATGCACTGCACCACTGAGCTACATCTCCGGCCCTGAACAAATCTTGAGAAATCAGTTCCTTAGGTGGCCTTTATAAAGCAGGGGGACCAGAGCTGTCTTCTGATATGAAAGTTTCTACTTTCGCATTCATGAGCAAGGCATCTTTTTTTTTGGTCTTAGTGCAATAATAATTAAATCCACTTCTTTTTTGTCAAATTTAAGTCATTAATATAGCTTCACATGTAATTTTTATTTGTTGTTATAAAGTATATTTTCAGAGTCGGAAAGTGGAACCGAATCTGTTTATCAGTTAGCTTGATTTTTAAGAGGTGTGGGCTTCCATTCTCCCTCTCTCTGGCCCTTGCAATGTTCAGAACAGGAATAGTTTCACCAAAGCAGTGGTGAGGCCTGGCTCTGGGGCCCCTCCACCTTGGGAGCTGCTGAAGGCTGAATAATCACATCTTTTAAATTGATCAGATATGAAAATAAAGTTATTGACCTGTATCAGTTGGGAATAATAAATGGCAGAGGTAGTATTAAAAGTAGCAGAAAAAATAGAATATAAAATCATGTTGCTAGGGTAACTTCATTATTTAAAAATAAATGTTGATGCCTAACTTATACCATGTGCAAAAAATCCTCATTAAATTTATTTTAATGCAAATCTAAAAACAATTTGAAGAAAGTAAGGGAAAATATCTCTATCATTATGGTACTGGATTTTCTTTTAGACACACCAGAGAAAGTGTAAACCTAAAGGAACAATAAATTTGACTTTATTGAAATTAAAACTTCAGTTTATTTTCTTATGTCCAATTTTAATATCTAGATCTTTTTATTCTCTCAAACACTTTATTCTTTACAAAGGACTTGGGTGGGGGGGATTTAGCTCAGTGGTTTCACCGCCTGCCTCAAAAGTAGAAGGTCCCAAGTTTGATCCCCAGGACCAAAAAACAAAACAAAACAGAATTCATGGGAAATACTACACAGAATCAACAAATGGGACCTCATCTTGTAAAAAAAGATAATAATAATAAAAAGGATTTGGTAAAACTCATAAAACAATCTTTTTAATGGGAAAATATAACTTTAAATGGAATGGAGTAGCGTAATTTTGACAGGAATAATTTTATTTTTAAACATCTCATCAACTTTACAAGATACTCTTTGTTATCAATCTGATATCCTTTTTTTTATTTTGGCAAGAGAACTCTAACTTTTGTGGAAGGCAGGTGCACAAACACTATTTCAGAAAAACCCGGTTCCAGCACACAGAACTGGCCACTAAATGCGTAAGGTTTGCTGAAGCCACGGAAGAGCCAGATGGACCCAGAATTGTTCCCAGTCAGCATCTTACAGACAGCGCCTGGCGCCAGGCCAGAGGCGCCCACACTGCAGACGGGGAGTGGCTCGGCGCTGGCCCCGGCAGCCCCGAGAGTGTGGCTCACCCAACAATTCTGGGTGCCTTGCCTCCGACACACACATCTCAGGACACGACACACTCTCAGGTGCTTCAAGTCCCTGCTCCACATCAGAGCAGGGAGATCCCCGCCAGACGAGGGGAGGGCCATCTGGCCCCGTGCTCGGTCAAGACTGTGGGGTTTTTCCTCCTGCTGGCCAGGGAAGAGACACAATGGAGATACACCAGGGAGCAAGCCCACAGCCGCTTCTCAGCCGCCTCTGCGGGCATAAGAGCCTCAGAGCAGGCCAGGCTCTCAGGAGTCTGATGCCAGCTTCCAGCCCAGCGCCCAGCAAGCCCAGGATGCCAGCCTGATCAGCGCTCTAACCCTTTTTGTATCTTCTGCCGTGGAATGGTAGCCTTGTTTTTCGGTCCAGGTATGTTTTCTAATTCTCTCTAAATTTTATTTACTATGTCTATGGGTCTATAGCAACAAGGGCAAGTCTAATGATGAACTCACCGTCGGCCTTATAGGAAGTGATTTTCAAATATTTTTTAGAATAAACAATGTGACAAAATTCTTAACTAAACTCAGAATTCTAACATAATGCGGGATATTGATCAGTTCTTTTCCAGAAACCTACTGTTAAAGCATTCATCTTCTTAAGGTAGGAGAACTTGGGGGATACTAACCCCAAATAGGATGTTTTGATTAATAATTCTAGTAAATATGTCTTCACTATTAAATGTTATATATTACTGCACATTGAAATATACAATAATTGTATGATGTGATAACAATTTAAAAGTTCTCATTTTAAAGCCTCAACATTTCCAGATAAAAGATTTTCACCTCACAGTCACCTGAGAGTTCAGAAAAGCTGACCTTTCATTTCTCCAGGATCACACACCAGACGTTCACACTGCATGCAAACTTGGGTCCATGGAAAGCAACTGTAAGGGGCAATTTTTCCTTCCAATACCAGGGGCTAAAGATCTGCACTCCATTCCCTGATGCTTGGAAGACATGAGTCTCTCTGGAATCCTGGAATTTGAAGGAATCTCTGACTACTGCCAAGCCCTTCCCAATATGCCCTTGTTTGGTGAGAATTTGGGAATCCATAATTATTAGTTTTCAAGAAAAGTTTATGTCATGCTATTCTTCAAGAATCTCAGTATAGAAATAACAGCCACATTGGGAATGTTTATAAAAATTATACACTACTTTCAAATCAAACATGAATTTCAGACTCTGGTACACAGATGTCTTTAGAGGTCCTCCAGTGCATTTCCTTGTAGAGATGGGTAAACTGAGGGCTGAAAGCCTGGCCCGTGTCACACTGAGGGTCAGAGCCCTGTCTGACCTCTGTCCATCACTCCTTCCCTGCTGCCCTAACCCACTCTGCTTGTGAGGCAGCAGCTTAGGTCATCTTAGCAGGCTGAGGCCATCCTGCTGTCTCAGAGAGGGTGCACCATGTCCCACGTCCCACAGAACGAGACCTGTGGGCTGAGTTCCCAAACTATGCGCCCTTTCGAGTGCTGGGCACCCGGGTCAGACCCGCCTCCGTGTCCCAGAGGCAGCCCCAGCAGCAGCTCTTCCATGTCCACCCCTCAGCCCAGACTCCCTCCAGCTGCCCGCTACTTGCCCGTGGGACTAGTCGACAGCATGTGATTTCCGTGCCCTCTTTTTGCCAACTCCGACTGGGATTTCCTTTCTGCTGAGCTGACTCCCATCGCTCTCAGGCCTGACGTACAGATAAACAGAGCTTTGTTTCTCCTTAACCTCCCGGCTTGGTTGTTTCAATTTAGTACTTTATTATTGGCAAAAATGGTACATATTTATGGTGCATAGCAAAATGTTTTGAAATACATATGTATTGTGAAATGGCTAAATCCAGCTGCTTAACATGTGCATTACCACATATGTGTTACCTGTAATGCAGAGCACTGCCTCATGATGCCACTCACAGTGGCGGGGTGGGGGAGACACATATTGCTGCAGATTAGGGCTTCAAATTTATTTTGCCACTGAATAAGTATGGGGAAAAAAGAGAGCTAAGGGCTCATTTGGAAGCATGTCAGAATCATTTCCTTAAAATGTTTCCAAGCACATCAGAATTTCCTAAAGCCACAACCATGTTTTGAACATGCATGTGTGGAGAAAGAACAGCTGTGCTTAGGAGAACAGGCACTAGTTTGCTAATAAAGAAAGAAATATCCTCAGTGAAAGCTACACTGAGAACTGAATTTTTTTGTTTGATTTTTCATGTGATCATGGTTAGCTGGTTTTCATTCCAAATTATCTGGACAAATGCCTATTTCCTATTTTGATAAACTGTGTAATACCCTGCAGGAAACTTGTATTTTACTTTTTAAACTTTGCATTTCAATTTTATTCAAATTTCAGATAATGTCATGGACTAGATTATGTTAAAAAATTGGTTGATTCATGCCTCTCCTAAAGAAAGGTAAAAGAAAAATACCACACCTGGTGAGGTCTGATTTCATATTCAACAAGTGGACTTTCCCCTTAAAATATGACGCATAGTTTTATAGTATGAGGCTAAATTAAGGGCAAAAATGAAAAATGTAGTCTATTTCATGGTCTTGCGAGCCTGGGTCCCGATGATCAAACTTCACATTCCGATATATTTCAGACACCATTACACCTCATTTTTTTATGTCACTGTGAAATCAGTCACAAAGGTGAATGGATTTAAAGACCGATAACACTGAGACTAGACTTCCTCCACAGGTGTGAGAAACCTCCCACGTCCCTGAGATGCTGTGACAGGGCATCACTTAGAGGGATGTCTTCATCTCTGTCTGTCATTGCTATGGTCTCCTTTTAATCCCCTTAGCATCCTGCTGAAATGAAGTTTATAAACAGAAGTTTCAGGATGGATCAACACCAATACTGTCAAATATCTAAGTCAACAGTTTAAATCCTTCAGTCTGCTTCCAACTTCTGGCTCTACACGCTGCTCTGTGTCACTGTATCTTAGAAAGGAGCCTCACAGACACAACACGAGTATGTCGATCTGTAGGCTGCTTCTCCAGACCACGTGTCTTGACAGAAAAAAAATTCAGAAATCCATGGCAATTATAGTGACTTTTCAATGTGAAGCAGATACAAAAACAACTTCCTATTCATGAATAATGGATACATGCTGTCTGACTTAACTGTCCATGACCAAGTAAATATTGTAGATGGCAAATTTTTTCTAATTTTTCTTTGTTAAAAACTAACAAGCCAAAATATTTGGCACACACCTACTCCCATTGTCCTTTTTGCTATTTTGAGTGGTCGGAGTCATATGGATTAAACAGGAGTAATCATATTTTTATATGAGCCATTTCATAAAGACTCTTCCAAAAAAACTCATCTCCGGAAGACAAATCATCTTAAATATTTTTCTCAATCTTTTGAATGTGCATTAACATCAACACGAATTCAAGAGAACACTAAATTCATAAGGTTGTGATCTTTTCACCAAAACTAATGTTGACCTGTACATAACGTGAAAATAGTCTTAAAGATATGAAGGTAAGATTTAACATTTTTATAATAATCAAATACATGTCAACATTCATAAGGCATTTTTGTCTATTCATCTGAACTGACCACTAATGGTTTTTACTTGGAAACACTTAAAATCCACTCTAAGTCTGTATGAAAACAACTAAAATGTTTCCTTTTTCCACTAAAGCTTTTTGGTGAGGTTTCAGAGTACATGGATTTCTTTTTGCTTCCTTCTATTTCTTTAAAATAAAATTACCATCCAGACCTTTGGTGACTGGAGCGTCACATCACGCCTGAAACCCTCAGCTCTTGCAGAAACGTTTTCAACTAATATTAACAGCTTGAATCCACAAAATCTCATCAGCTGCTCTCCTAAATCCAAACACATCTCTCCTCCGTTAAGCAGGCAGGATGGGTTTAAGGGGAAAAGCTATGAGATTACCATGGGGTTCCTCCCCTTTCGCTGGCAGAAGGAAGCGGCACAAAACGCCAACTTCCGTGAGCCACACGCGCCCTGGACAGCTACGGGTCCTGTCCCACCCGGACGGAAACTTCAGGGCGGAAGCCAGTTCCGAAGCAGGCGGCGCCTCCTTCCGCAGCGGAGTAGCTGCACGCAAACACCGGCGTTCAGACTCGAGCTCCTGTGTGCACTTCGAGAATAACAGGGACTCACTTCCAGTTATTGTGAGAATTGCCGGCTAAGCTAGGGCCTTGGGACATTTTGGTGGCATTTATCATCCTGTGGCTCCCGAGCTCAGTGGGTCGCGGTGAAGGCACCCCGAGGTGAACCCCGCTTCTACAGTGGGGCTCGAGCCCGAGGCGCCGGCGCCGGGTGTGACGGCCACTGCCCCTGGGGAAGGAGCCCACTCCGCGCCCGACCCGCACTTTGGGGCTCCGGACGCGGGAGACGAGCTGCGCCCCCGGGCCGCCGCGCCCCGCGACAGCAGCCCCGGCCCCACCCGCTGGCGCGCGCCGACGCCCCCGACCTGCGCGCTCTCGGCCGCGGCCCCTGGAGTCCCGGCGCCGCCGCCCGGGCGCGGATCCCCCGACCCGACCCAAAGTCCCCGGCTCGGCCTCAGCGGAGGGGGCTCCTGGCCGGGCCGGGCCAGGCCCCGCCCTGCCGCCCGCGGCGACGCGCCCCAAGGGAGGCGGAGCCCGCAGCGGACCCCAGGGCGGAGGCGGCCCGCGCACCTCGCCCGCTGCAGCCGGGCCCCGCCCGCGGCCCCGCCGATAAAGGCGCGGCGCCCCCAGCCGCGGGGCGCTCGAGCGCTGCGCAGCCATGAGCTGCCTGGAGGTCATGTACCAGGTCTACGGCGCCCCGCAGCCCTACTTCGCCGCCGCCTACGCCCCCTACCACCAGGTGCGCGCCCTCGGGCTCGGGCTCGGGCTCGGGCTCGGGCGGGAGGGCGTGGGGCGCGGCCGCGACCGGGACGGGGTGGGCGCGCTGGGTCCTCGGCCCGGCGACCCGGGCGCTGCGGGAGCTCGGCGGGGAAAGCGAACTGGGTCCTCAGGCGAGGAGGACCACGAACGGAAAGCCAGCCCGGCTCGGGAGGAAGGGCCGGCCCCGCCACCGTCCCGGGCGCAGGTCTGGGGCCCTCGCCGGTGCGGGGCCCTGCCTTTCCCGGGTCTGAGGCTCCGGAGCGGGCAGACCTGCTTTCCGTAAGCTCGCTCCTCCGACCACTTCACCGGGCCCTGCAGACTCCGCACGGTTCTTTTGATTTCTCTTTTCCTGGTCGCACGTCTAGCCGAGCGCCCTCCCCGCAGCTGACCTAGCGGACTCTGAGGACCAGAGCCGCACCCTGAGGACCTCGGGGCCCGGCCAGGCTGCAGGGGGAGGCCCGGGCTCCTCGCTGGTGAGGCGAAATACCCCGGCCCTGGTCATGTGCGCCGCGGTTCGCTCCAGGTCCACAGCGTCGGTTCAGAAACGTGATTGAAGGATGGACTGGGTGGGTTTGCTTTTGGTTTTCGTCCCTCTTCCTCTTTTAACTGCTGCCCCTTGGCGTTTGCAGTCTCAGAGTTAACCTGAGGAATCGCCGAGGGGCTCCGTGCAAGCGGATGGGAAGGTGGCATTTAGGAAGCGGCTATATCGCTCGGTGACAGGGCTCGGCCCCAGCCTGAGCTGCGCCCCTCCCGGACAGGGCTCCGGAAGGGCTGGTCTTGTCCGGTCCTTCCCCTCGGGTATTGAGATCTCGCCTCCTTTCTGGGGGATTCTCGGCGGCCTCGAGGCCATCTCTGTCTGCACAAGGCTTTGACACTGCTCAGACCGCTCAGCGGCCGCCCTGGGTGTAAAAGTCCCAGGCACACATCGGGATCTAGCCAGCCTCACAGTGGAGATCTTAACCTCCTCCCTGCTGGTTTTTACACCTCTGTTCTTCTTCGTGTGTGTGGAGGTGCTGAGTGGGAGTACAGGCCCCCGGCTTTTCCTTAAATATGTTGGAAAGTGGGCAGTGTCTGGGTGAGTGAACAAATATCAACTGGAATCTGTTGGGATGGGTTGCGTCTCCCTGCCCCGTCCACCGCTCAGTGGGACTCTTCCCTCTACGCTTCCTGAGCAGCCTCCCTTCACCCCTCTGACTGTGCTGGGGTGGACTTGGGGTTTTCCTGTTTTCTCGCAAGGATGCTTAACCTGGGCGGCCTTAGTGATCTGTGTGCCCTTCCCCCTAAGTGCCTGATTTTTAAAGTATGACTCTCACAACCTGCTCTTGGGTGTCTTCTGTCACCCAGCAGCACCTCTGGAGGACGGGACACAGGGCCAAGTGTTGCCCTGTGGAAGCTGCCCTCACCAGGGTGCACGCCCAGAAGGCTACTGACCCTTGCTGGTTTCCTGTGGAGGGCACAACTTGGCATGGGTGCCAGCCCCGTGGGCACCTCGGCTCAGGGCTTGCCCCAGCTTTGGAAACTGACACCTGTGTTCTTTCTCTCCCTGAGCAGAAGCTAGCCTATTACTCCAAAATGCAGGAAGCTCCCGAGTGCACTGCCAGCCCCAGCAGCAGCGGCAGCTCCTCATTTTCGAGCCAAACGGCAGCCAGCATAAAAGAGGAGGAAGGCAGCTCAGAGAAAGAGTGCCCGCCCGAGGCCGAGTACATCAATTCCCGCTGCGTCCTCTTCACCTACTTCCAGGGAGACATCAGCTCCGTGGTGGACGAGCATTTCAGCCGGGCCCTAAGCCAGCCCAGCAGCTACTCCCCAAGCTGTGCTAGCAGCAAAGCGGCCCGGAGTGCGGGGCCCTGGCGAGGTGAGGTCGGGCCCTGCTGGGCAGGGGTGGGCGAACTTGGCCAGGTCAGCCCAGGGGCCCCCAGGCCCGACTGGGCGGACAGGGAGGAGGGTGAAGAGGAGCGTGCGGGAGGAAGCACCCTGAGGGGCAAGGGCTTGGGTCTCAGTCTGAGGAGAGTCAGGCAGGGACCCGGGAAAGGCTACGCTTGCCTGTTGACTCTACCTGGACGTCTAGGATGTGACCTTGGGAACGTCCTTAACCTTTTTGAGGCCACTATTTACTGGTCTCTAAAATTAGAGTAATACTGCGTCCCGTCCACCTGAAGCAGTGAGATTCCAACATTAAAAGGTAAATGTGTAATATGTCAATGGAGCGAGGTTTCTAACCCCAGCCCAAGCCTGAGGCTCAGGAGCCGGCCCAGGCATTTTCCCAGTTTCCGAAAGACAGAAGAAGCAGCCCTGCAGGCAGCACCTGCCAGAGGTCGCTGCCCTTGCCGGGGTTTAGCGGGCTCGGGGAGGCGGAGTAAAGTAACAACTTAGCCATGCCTTCTCCTCCGAAACCTCAACTTCCCTTTATTGCCAGTAAAATAAAGGTAGGGAAACCAGGCAATAAACTTGCTCCCCAGGCTTAGTTTTTCATGTGTACCGAGTTAGGAAATGACTTTGCCGAGACAGCTTTTCTTGTTTCCATCTGTCATTTCCAGGGAAATGAGCGCACTTACGCCCCCCCGCCCCGCCCCGTTTTCTTTCAAGAGTCTGGCAGTTTGCACCAACCTTGCCCTAGGACAAGACCCAAACCATGAGTGTTAAATGCAGAACACTCCTTTTCCTGTCCAGGTGCCCGCGTTTCGGGGTGACTGCGTGCTCACACCCGGCCCGCAGAGCAGCGCTGTGAGGCCTGCGCCTGCCTTTCTCGCCCCGCGGCGCTCCCGCGCACCAGGGACTAACCCTGGTGCTGACGGCCATAGGAATTAGTTGTTCCCGGATTCCCGATGGGAACTTAGGGTTCCGACAGCCCCGTGCCTGCCTGGCCCTCCCTGCGGACACCTGCTCCTTCTCCTCCGAGGCCGCTTCGCCGAAGCCCTGGGGCTGTACTTGGGAGAGCGTCTGGGAGACCTGGCCTGGCCGGAGGGCCCTGCGCCGTGCGCGCGCGCGGGAGGTCGGGTCTCGGGCCGCGCCTCGCCGCTGACCGCCCTCTCCTCCCCGCAGACGGGCCCTGCCCGATGAGCCAGCGCGGCCTGCCCGCGTCCTTCTGGGGCGGCGCCTACCCCGCGGCCCCGCTCGGCGCCCCGCTAGCCGCGCCCCCGGAGCTGCCCTTCGCCGCCGACCCCTACGCGCCCGCCGGCGCCACCGAGGCCTGGGCCCCTCGCGCGCCCTACGCGCTGGGCGCCGCGGTGCACGAGGTCTACGCGCCACGCCTGGACGCGCGCTTCGGGCCGCTGCTGATGCCGGCGGGGCCCGCGCGCCCCCGCCTCGGCCCCGCGCCCCGCGGCCCGGCCTGCGAGCGCCCCGCGAGGCCCGAGCCGCCCCCCGGGGCCTGGGCCGCGCCCCCCGCGCCCTTCGGCGGCCCGGCTGGGGACGCCGCCGGCCTGGGCCTGGGCGCCGATGCAGGTAAGCGGACGCCGACCCGGGGACAAGGGCGGTGCGTGGGTGGCACCGGAGCAGCAGCCGCTCGGCTCCCGGGCCACACAGGGCTTTCTAGAGATGAAGCTGGTGCTGCGGAGGAGCCAACTCTGCCGCCCGCGCTGCGGCCCGGAGCCCCGCAGGCCAGCAGGGAGGCCCCGAAGACGCCCAGGGGCTCCGGGCCCTGCTTCTCGGGCGCGCACGCGGGGTCAGCACCGCACTACACGTGGAATCTACTGCGGTTTCACTTGTCTCCTTTTGCTGTTTTTCAATGGGGCCTCAGAAAACTTAGAATTGATCCCGTTCGGGGCAGCGCTGACCCACAGCCCCGCTGAGACTGCGTTTATTCTCTGGGACTTCTAGGCTCCCCGGGCACCTTCTTGGGCCTCTGTATCCGCTGCATTGCCAAATTAAATAGGCCTCTCAGATGTGAAAGTTAAGGAATATGGCCTTAACAGTAATGCCAAGTGCTCAGTCTCTGGCTTCAAGAGGTGAATTTGAATGGTGCATTCTGAGAGGTGCTTCTGCTTTATGTGCTTTATTTTTAAGGTAAATGAAAAAATAGCTCTGTGATAAATGAATGGTCACCACACCCCTGCTTCAGGTGCAGATTTGACGTTCTGGTTGCTTTGCTGTTACTGTCAATCACACCCTCCCCCCAAGACACAATAAAACAGTGATGTTTGTCTTTCTCTTCCCTTAAATATCCTGTGCCTCCTCCCTCCCTGTCTGCTCTCCCTTTTGTCTCTCTCTTCCTCTGTCCCTTTTATCTTCTGTTTCCAGGTTTGCAGCTTCAGGACAAAAGCAAGGATCTGTACTGGTTTTAGACAGCCCACCTTCTCCCCTAGGTGTCTGCACAGTGCACATGGTGGCGGCCCGAGTGATGTGGAGTGGGTTTGTAACGGCTTCTGATCTTGGTTTGCAGCTCGGCGCTACTCGCTCTGTGGTGCACCCCTTCTGAGCTGATCGCTGGCCAGGTTCCCCCTTCCCTCCCCTTCTGACCGCGGAGGCTCCCGGGAAGGCAGAGACTTCAAACTTCTTGGTGTACTGGGAAATCCAAAAACCACATGTACAGAAATGTCATCCAGAATTAATCTCTTCTGCCAGAAGAGTAGACCCAGAGACTGCACATGTTTAATGACTTTGGCCAAATCACTGGAAATATCTGCGGTGAAGTTGCTTAGTCGGGTGATACGATATCGTAAGATTTCTTGGAATGGGGGAAAGAAAAAGAGACCTTTCGGCATGAATATTCTTTATGCTGATGTGAAGTATTTCATTGCATAGCCTGATCACAGCACTCCTGATGTCAATATCCTCAGATTCAACGTGTCTGCAGCACAGACTGGAGGGAAGTGCGAAGAAGCCACTTCCTCCAGCTCCCTCCAACTGTCCGCCTCACAACACCCACTCCGGACATAAAGTTAGACTTTCTCCTCGGACTCTGAACGCCTCAGCCTCGAAGTGAGTGGCGGGGACTGATCAGGAACCACCTGCCCACGGCTGCTGAATGCAGCTGTTGTCAGACAACTGTTGAAAACTCCAGAAATACATCGACCAAGGTGGCACTTCCAGTGTGTGGCAGGACAATAGCAGTTGCACCGGATATATTTTATATATATGTACATATATCATCTTTTTTTATAAGGAACATTTTACAATGAAAGAAGAAACCTGCTCTGCCTTCTCTCCCACAAATCCCGGCCTCCTCTCTCCTCTGGATGAAAAACACACAAGAGACCCAGCTGTCTTCCTGGGGAGGAGTAGGAATCGCCACAGGGAAGGCGCATCCATGGAGTCAACAGCACTTCCGTTATTTCTCTCCATCTTTATGGTTGTGATTGGTCACTTTTGTGTTGGGACAGAGGAAGGGGTCTGTGCATGGACAAAGCTGAAGGTGATGAGGAAGAAGAAGCAAACATTAAAAGATGTCTGTTTACTGTGAGTTCACTGTGTTGTTTCATAAGAAGATAAATGTCAGTTTTCCTTTAGTAGAATAAGATAATTTTTAGAAGTATGATCTGATGTTAGCAGTGTTGTCAGAAATGTAAGCCCACACGTCTGTCTTTCCAGAGTGTTGCTGGACTGTGAAGTCTGTTAGCCTCTTTTACCTCACATCAAACCCAGGAGTGAGAAGTGTGGTCCGGTTTTACAGATGAGAAGCCCATGGCTACAAACCAGGGCTTAGCTGTTAGCATCCTGGGGCTCAGGAGCAGCCATCCCAGAGACCACTTCAGCTCCATCCAGCAGACACACGTGGGTTATTTTCCAGAAGGGAATGACTGTTACTTCATAAGTTCTAGACTCTTAAGATAGTGGAGTCATTGATTAAAAGTGATTTTGAAATATTGGCTGTTTTTTATTCTACTAAGCTATGCTAAGAAACCAAATCTTCTAGACAAAGAAGATTCTTATAATCTTTCTCCTTTTTCTCTTGATGCCAGAGTTGCTTGTGATCTTTCACCAAAGGCCCCAGGAGATGTATTTTGTGTTGTGCTCAAATTTTCCTTGTACATTATTGAAGCATAAAACCATTAGTTCACATCTTGATCGTCACTGCCATGAGAGAGGCAAACACTGTTTACCCTCGGTAATTGTCTCAGGAGTTGGAAGTGGCTTCTGGACCTTGTGCAGCACGTGAGCTTGGCTGAGTCCCCCATGCCCTTCCTGTCTTTGGGGAACCTGTGAAGTACACATATCATTATAGGAGCAGTTCGAGATGGAAGGTGTTCTGTGATTATTGTGCTCCTGATGGGATGGCTAATAAATAACTGGTGTTATTTCTCATGTACCAGGCACTGATCTGAGGGCTTCATGGGCAGATTCTCAATAAAGTCTCCACATTTTATATAGTATTTGTTATGATGATCTCTTTCTTACTGTGAGAAGACAGGCACACAGAGAAGTAATTTGCCCAGTCATAAAGCTTGTAAGTGGCAGGGCCAAGATGTGGATGTAAAGAGCCTAGCACAGGGGTTATACCATCCCCACTCCAAGCACTGTGGTCTAGTTCTGATCTCGCTCTTAGCTGTTTTACTTTGAACTTACTTTGCTCTCCTTCCTTGTAAAGTATGGGGGAAGAGGCAGGGACTGACACGTGGTCAAACTGAAGGTCCCAGGTCTCAAAGACACCATTACCGGTCATGGTCCAGACCCCTTATCTGACCATTCAGGAAGATTCAGAGCCCTTACTGCTGCTTCTCCTAATAATTCATTGCAGTATTTAAAAGCCTCTCCTGCTCTAAAGTTCTTCACACCCACCCTGACCAAGTCTTGTCAGAGTCAGCCTGAAGTTTGGACATTGAAGCAATAACTAAAATTAACTTTGGACTTCTCTGTGGATTTTTTTAATCCATGTTCCACTGGCGTGGATCCCTGGCGTATGCAAACATAAATAAGATGCAGCAAGTCCCAGTGTGCTTTTCTGCTCTGCCCCTGGGAGACCAGGCAGCTCAGTGTGTTCCTCTCCTCCAGGATGCCCACCCGGGCTCCACCTGTGTGAGCACCCTGAGGTCTCTGACCACAGCCGCAGGGGGCCTTTTCCTGGCCAGGAGCTTCTGAGCAGCAAACCTCTCCTAAGCTGTGTCTGACCTTACTGTCAGGTTACTCATGAGGAGACGCATTCGCTGGAAGAGGCCTTTGGGCAGTGTTGAACACACGGTCCAGACTGCTGAGCCAGCCCAGGCCCCGGAGACCTGGCAGGGCGGCCCTCACCATAGCCCTTCACTGTTTTATATCCTCCTAAAGTAGAAGCGAAAGATGATCCAGAACCAAGATTCAGTTCTGTGTAACAAGATCGTCTAAGAGATCTTTAGAATTAATGACCTAGCTGACGAGCTTTAGGTCCACCGAGTCCTACAGAATAAAACTCCCATGCCTGTCTGGCTAAGATTACAGAAACTGCAGATTTGAGAAAGTTCTGGTCATTGCAAAAAGGACATTTGCAGAAATGCGGGCTGCCACGGGACCAGGTGAGCATGACATTTTCGTAGGTATTGGCCCGTTGGTCCGAGAGGAAGGCCAGCTTCCCTGTAACTGCCCCTTGCACAGCTTTGCTTCTGCCCTTGGCTGAGCCAGGAAGAGGTGATGAAAGGAGGAGAGACACTCTGCACCAGCCAGTAATCCTCTTGCCGCTGCCCTCTGGCTGAGAACTCAGTGACCAGGCTACAGGAAACCTATCTGTTCTCCTGCAGCTGAAAAGGAGTTGCCATCCTGGCTCACCTCCCTTTGAAGTTCTATTTTGGCGCATGGCAAATTCTAGCAATGACCTAAGATTTATTGGGGCTGCGTGGGAGGAGGGCGGTGGGTATTGGGGTTTGGACACCTGCCCAAAGCCTGCCCTGGCCCCTCTTTCTGGGTGAGTACTGCATATTCTGTGCCCTTTTGCATCTAGCAAAGCAGCTCTAAGAACCCCACTTCTATTTTGCTTAAAATCACCAGAGCCTGCGTTTCTGTGGGGACCTGTATATCCCTGTTAGAGTAAACAAGCAGCTCTCTCACTCAGTAAATTGGAGGAAGTACAGATAATATGACTTAGGCAAACTGCTTCCCATGTTGATACCATTTCCATATGTTGCATTTGAAGAATATAATTCATATAATGATGTCAAAGCATGCAAGAAAAATAGATGTGTGAAAGGCCTTTAAAACAAAGTTGAACATCTGATTCTGTCGTAAAGTTGTTCTGAGTTTGATGATCCACATGCACATAGTTTGTATTTTGGTTGTGCTCATCAAGTTTGCCCAGTAATTTCCATCCTTCCTTGCTGGAATAAGGAGACGGAATCAGTATTCCTGTGGCTGTTTGTGTGTGACTGAGGTTGTGACTTTACATGAGCCATGCGTCAGGCAAGCGTAAGTTTCATATTTTCTGCACACTAGCTCGTCCCTACCACCCCCCAATACATGTAGCTCCTGTGATACACACAATAGAATCTGTTTGTCCACGGAAAGATTCCTGTCTGAGGACACCGTGCCCTCGGGCAGGCACAGACACCAACGATTATTCACTTGACAGACCAACTGTACTGCGCTTTCCTTGTCTTTCACTCCAGCCCCAGAGGGCTGGATCAGGGAAGAGACACTTGATAGCTGCTGTTTCCATGGTTGAGATATTTGTGAAGTTAGCGCAGAATCTGAAAGCAGAAGCTAATAAATTATAGGGTGCTAATTGGAGCTGGAGTGGGCTGTCAATCACAGGATCCTAAACACAGAGAGACCCTCATAGCCTAAAAAGGCAAAGCCTCCAGAGACAGCTCCCAGTTGTTTCCATCCCTGACCTCCGAACGCCACGTCCAGGCAGAGTGGACAGACCGCAAAGGCAAGCTGCTAATCCATGTGACTTTCAGAGACAGACCGGTTTGCTTTTGGGAGAAAAGAGTAAAATAGCTTACTGAAGAATTAATGTTCAAACTTCAGTCTATATTGAATTTACCAGAATAATGATTACTTTGGTAAAACATGTTACTCTTCCTTTAGAATTCTTAAAAAAAGTTAGCTCAGAATGGGCTCTTCTAAGGAGGTGTCCACATGTCCGCCTTACAGAGTTTAGTTATTTCACCTAGACACCCACAGCGTCTCCTGTTCCTTTGTTTTGCTTTTAGATTCTCTGAGTAAACTGTAGTTCTACCGCAGCTTGAGTTTCAAATGTCCAAAGTGGCTTTACTCAAACTATCCTTCCATCACTATTTTTGTTTCCTATTAAAATGCATAAATGAATATACAGTTATCATTACATAAAACAGGGTAAGTAAACTAAACTTTAGAAAACAAAACCAAAGTTTTTTCCCTAATCTACTTTTGCATCATTTGTATGATCATTAGTTGCTTATTAGAAATTTGTATCAGTATTTATTGGAGTTTATACCTATATTCCTAACTGGGAAAATTTTCATTTACCTCACAGTTTGGAAGCTTATTTAGAATATTTTAAAATTTTCACTTGAGAAAAACATCAAGGATCTTAAGATTTCAAATGCACACTTGGTAGCAGCAGCTGTTATGACTGGGGTTGAGGGTAACAGTGGCACAAGGTGGTTTCCTTGCAGCTAATGTTCAGGCATTTGCCCTGTGAACAACAGCTTTGCCCTTTCTTTTCTCTTTTTTATTTTTTCCCTCTCTCTTTCTTTCTTTCTCTCTTTCTTTCCTTTCTTCTCTCTCTCTCTCTCTCTCTCTCTCTCTCTCTCTCTCTCTCTCTCTCTCTCTCTCTCTCTCTCTCTCTCTCTGTCTCTCTCTCTCTCTCTGTCTTTCTTTCCTTCCTTCCTTTTGGCAGCTCCATTATCAGTCAGTCCTGGGCCAATAATGGTATTTTGAGAAATAAGATGAAAAACAAAACAGATTTTTCTTACTGCTGTCCATTTGTACTGGCACAGTTCTGTTTCTGCGTCCTTCCTCTCCTGTGGCTACCCATCTCTGCAAGCACTGGGCACTTCCTGGCATCATGCTTTCCCCTGACTTCTGCTTTATGGGATCTCTTGGTGTCTCTGGAAGCATGGCCTAAAACTCCTACACTGCTTCCCTCTTCCATCTATTTGTGGAGTCTGAAGCCCCGTTTTTACCTCGGGCAGTTTCTTCTCCATGCTCAAAAGGTAACAAAAGGGCACTGACAGGCAGATTTGGGTAAGAAACAGAGCAGAGCTTATGCTATTTGTTCTTCCTTGTTCAAAGGCTTTTTATAAAAACACATTCTTCACTCAGAGTTCTTTTAAAGGAGTAAGAAAAGGATCTGGGGAATTAGGCCTGCACCCTGAGGGAAAACAGCTATGAAGTTGTATTCAGTTGGAATTAGACAAAAAGTTAGTCAACTTTACCCTAAAGAGTTCCAAGCTAGTTAATAAATGACAGCACTGGCCACCGTCACCTTGCACTGACACTTGGGATGTTTGGGCATTTGACGATGTCTAAAGACTGGTGCCAGGGTAAATGCACCTGGAATTTTATCCCAAATGAGATAAGCCATCTCCCAGTTTTTCTTGAGATACAAAATATATTGAAAGCAGAAAAGGAAAATAAACAATGCTCCCAGCCACGATATCACCCTTGCTGTCAATTAATGTGGGCTTTGAGTTTTAAGAGGGAGAAAACACAAGAGCCCCTGGGTCTTCCTGTGCTGCAGACGGTGGCGGAGGAGGGCATTGCACGTTTAAAGTTACCCCGCTGAGCAGGATACACATTCTGGAACATAAAGCTTCCAAATACATTCTTAGGGTTATATCTGGGTGCAACTGAAATTCTTGTCGCCTCCTTTAGCACAAGAATTTCTAATTTGTATACCTCTTTTCTCACTATAAAAAGCTCTAAAAATGACAGTTGCCATTCAGTTGTCTTTCAGTTTCCTGCTGTCTCTTGTGTTTGTTTCTATGTCTGTATTAGTGCTCTGAGTGAAGCTAGGGCTGTCCCTTCTCAGGGTCCCAAGGCGCACAGGAGCAACACCAAACGAGTTCTCAGCCCAGAGAGGCACAACCCAGAAATCAACCCAGTGCCAGAGCATAACTGCTCTGGCCACACTTTTCCAGGTTAGAGCATCTGCATTGTTTCCTTTCACATCCCGCACAAGGTTCTTATAATTTCTGTCTCCCTCTATGGGAAAACTTTACCTCTGGGCTCTTTTCTCCAAATGCTATCTCATCCTCATCACAAAGTATACCTCTGATCTCAACTTACCTCTAACCCCTGTAGTGCTGGCTGGCATCTGTAGAACCACGTCTTTAATTCAGGGTTTCAGGGCCGCAGTAGTCCTGAGGATTTCTCATTTACTCCTGATCCTAAACTTCACATGCATTGCATTGAGTAGGTGCTACCAACTTGTGAAGAGCATAAATTATCACATCAAAAAGTTTTAATTATGTACAAACTATAAAAAGTAAGTTTATCAAATTTTAAAAGGCAAAAGCTCCTGGAAGCCTGCTTCAGCAAAGAAAGTCTTACTGCCAGGAGTAGGGAGAGGCTCTGTCACTGGTGGTGGGAGCCAGGCAGGGTCAAACATCCCTTCCTGTACATGTGTCCCTCAACCCTGTCATCTCCCCAAGGACATCACCTCCACAATGACCTCTTCTGGCATCATTGCTTTCCCTCTCTGCTGGATCATTGCCATTAATATAACATTTCCTGTCTTAAACAAAAATAAAAAGCTTCTCTTCACCCCTTCCCACTTCTCCCTCGTTTCCTTTTAAATGGCAAAACACCTCAATGAGCCATTTTCTTGCTCTCTCTCAACATTTCTGTTTTCTCCCGCACCCACAGTAATTTGGATTCTACACACACATGCATAGCTCTCAGTGAGCGCTGTGTGCCCAGGCCTGAAGATGTGTGCTAGTAGTCTTTCTAACTGTCTCCTCGTTGGGTGATACATCAGACATGTACTGCATACCCCAGGCCACATTCATAGGTCCCAGCAGGGACACTGTAGCTGGGGTAGCACCTGGAGCTGGGGTTGTTATGTGACTGATTTGTGGTGCTCTGCAGTCCTTCTCAGGAACCATCTGGTTTCTGCAGGAGGCCTAGTGAAATAAATGAAGTCATAGTAGACACCTTCAGACCTTTTAATGGTGGCAGGAGTCGTGGTGGTCCCCCTGAAATTCCATGTTGGTTTTGATTTACTCTTTGGGATGAAGGAAGGGGGCATTTTCAGAAATTTCCACTTGGCCTTCCACACTACGGTATGTTCTACCCCACCACAGCCTTAGGGCCCCATGAGAGGGCAACTCCAACTCTGCAGTCTGTCTATCCCAATTTTAGGTAAAACAGTGGAGCAATGAGCACAGGTGGGTTTTCAGACCCAGTGGACTCAGTGTAGATAGACTCTAGTGCTTGGTTCGATGAGCCTCAGTAAGACAGGAGATACTGATGCTTCACTGTCAACTCAGACCCATGTTCAAGAGTCTGACATGTGTGGGAGTCCTCTGTCCCTTATATGCACCCATGATGGTGTGGCAGAGTCTTTCCACCCAGGATCTGTTGACTTCCACAGTCAATGGCCGCAGATCTTAAAACTGGCTCTGACCTGGGAACTGAGCAAGGATCGTGATTTTCACTGCAGTGACCACAGCAACCGTTCTTCCTTTTTTGCTTTTGTGAAAGTTAATCTTATGTATCAGCTGATCAAATGAGTGGGCTGCTTAAAGAGAAGCCCCCATCATTCAGTGTCAGCCGAGTCCAGACAGAACACAGATTCATCGTGTCTCTCTCTGTCTCTCCTTTCCTCTATCTCTCTCTCTCTATCTCTCAGCTGGGACACATCATCTTCTCTGCCCCTGGCCCATCAGAACTCCTGGTTCTCTGCCTTCCAGACTCTGAGACTTGTACCAGTAGCCTCCAAGCTTCTCAGGCCTTTAGAGTTAGAGTTATATCATTGGCTCCTCTCGCTCTGAGGCTTTTAGATTTGGACTGAACTAAGAAAGTGACTTCCCTGGTATCTATTTATCCATCACATAGTATCTATCTGTCTGTCTGTCTGTCTGTCTGTCTATCTATCATCTGTCATTTATCCACATATCCTATTGGTTCTCTGAAGAATCCTGGCAGTAGCCTTTTACGGACTGTAGATGTTAAACCCCAGATGCCTGTCTCGTGTGCTCTGGGGATAACATGCTTTCTTAACCATCTTTACAACTTTTCATGATCAAGTCCTTTGGCTGCCTCTCCCCCATCATGCAGATGGAGTCCTCCAGCTTCTTCTGGTCAAGTGAAGCCATCCAGTCTCTTCTGTCAAGCCTTCGTCATGCCCAGGGCTGTCAACGAGCTCTGGGACCATCTCTCCTGCCCTTCTGGCCTGAGTTTCTTGGTGATGCTGAGAGAGAGGCCCTCTCACCAATGCATTTCTGATAACTTGGCAGAGAGTCTGTCCCCTGGGGTTCTCCCAGTCTTATATGATGTGTCTAGTCCAGCACCCCACTTCTCTCAGCCTTCTCATTCCTCTGCTGCCTTCTTCGGGTCCTCTCTGGACTTCCAAGGCCACCCTGGCTCACATGAGCCTCGTCTCCCTGGGTCTTTCCCAGGTCATTAAAGCTCCTATTCCAGGGAGTGAACTTGCACTTAGTCTGTCTTACCTTCCTGTTGCCTTGATCGGGCACTTTGGTATGGAATCCCAGCATGACTCCCCTGGCTCCTGCCAGTGTATGTTAGTGAATTCTCAGAGGTCCCTTCGGATGTAATTTCTTTCCTTCTTTATCTGACCCTACAGTATCTTTAATCAGCAGATGCTGGATTTAATCACCCACAGGGCAGTCAGGAGGGAAAGTGGGCACAGCTCCACGGTCTGGTTGGGAAGAGACCTCTCTAGATTCCTCTACAGAGGAAGTGCTAGTTCTCACTTTGGAGCCAGGAGCCACCGGCACAGGAGTGAAAATTCTTGGGACATCCATGCAAATTCCTTCGTCCTGTGTATCAGGGTCCCCAGCTTTCTCAACACAGCTCCCTGGCTGAGTACTTAGACATCTGGAGCTCTGGAACATTGTGGAAGGCTGAGGTGGCACTCCAGGGACCTATGCATTTTTGTTTGTTTACTGTGTCTCCTCCCTCAATTAGCATGCTAAAATATCACCCCCATAAAGCCAGAGACTTTGTTTCTTGCTCTCTATTTCTAGTACCTGTAACCGCTTGCTCCATAATGGACAGTCAACAAATATTTTTTTTTTTGGTACTGGGGATCGAACTCGGGTCCTTGCACTTGCAGGGCAGGTGGCAGAACCACTGAGCTAAATCCCCGGCCCCAACAAATATTTATTGAATGAGTGAGTGCTGAATGAATGTACAGGTCTACAAGAAAGCAATAAACTATAGTATACGTATCATAAGGGATTTTATACAGGCTTTAGAAACATTTATGAGGAATTTTCAATGATGGGAGAGAAAGCTCCTGCAATTATATGACATGAGAGAAATCAGGAGATGATATCCACAAGCACTCCAGTCACGACTGGGAAAAGAGGAAAAAGTTGCACAGATCTTACGTACTGGTCACAGGCAAGCGCTCCACTCTGAGCTGCACCCTAAGCTCCCAAGCAGTCTTTATATTAGTTAACTTTCATTATAGCACACAAGTCATGGTTTTTATGGACCCAGAGTTCATAGAATGCCAAACTTTGGGACTCACATGCCTTCATGATCCTCTTTTCAATATGGCCAAAGCCACTATTTTATACCTCTAAAACATGAACTGGTTTACAGTGGTCATGAAAGACAATATTTTATTGGAGCAGTGGTTCCTTCTGGACGTGTCTTTAGGCCTATCCTCAGCACCTTCTGGAAAACCTGAAGTCTGGCCGGCTGCTTGGCCACTGCCTCTCCCTCCTGAGGGTTTGAGTGGACCCACACCTGCCTCTAATGCCTGTCTGTGGTGTTTCCTAACAGCTCAGTGGCCAGTGGCATGAGGACTGCTACAAGTGGAGCCAGCTGCCAGCCGGCTCTGGGAATGCAGATTAGACTCAGACCTTCTCAGTGTGCAGTCAGAATCACAGACGACACCACCACATCCAGGCCCTCTTCTCCCACCAGCAGCCTAGTGGGATGTTGGTCTCAGCGCTGTCCCTCCAAGAAGCGCTAGGAGTCAGACCCATCCCCAGACCCGCTGTGCATGAGGCAGGCATAGTTCAGGCCTTCACGATTGCCAGAAAGGCAGCAAGCCACTTGTTTCTCTTGGCAGAACTCTCGGTCTACTTGTGGCTCTTTCTCTCCTTTCCTCATACCACAAGACTCGGATTCTTTGGAGCACAGAGGACCTTCAGAATTGTCTTCACTCTGGCTGTGTTCTGTAGCCAGTGTCATGTAGTTTAACCCTTCTTGGTTCTTAGTTTCCATGAAAGCAACTGGTGTAACATCAACTGACTTCAAACTGGTCGTATTGTCATTGTCACCTGTGAAAAAATATGGCAATAGTCTAGCGTCTGCTCAGTTTCCTTTGTGCATGAGAACCCGCAGGCTGGGTGAGGACGGTGGCAATATTAATGCTACACATTCATGAGCAAGGACCGGGAAGACAAAAGCACGTGAGACCTCTCCCTGCTGTTGAGGCTACTGCAATCTAGTGGGGACACAGATATGCTACCAGGGAAGACGACACACACATAAAGAAACATATGGCATACAGTGACACCACGGCTCTGCTTTGTCTGGGATGCCCTTGCCTCCTGCCACAGTAGCTCAGATGCCCAGCTTTAGGGACATATTCCATTGTGTTCACTAATTTCACTGCTTATGAAGGTAACGTTCCTGGGATGGTATCATACGAAACCATGAGCACTAACTGGCGAGTGAATTCGATTAAGTAGGCTTCTGAGCACAGAAGGGAATGGCTACAAAATGAGGAAATTTTGATGGCAGGGTTGAGGGAGAAGGAAATGATTACTCTGATTACTGTTGATGGTAACACTTAGAGAGCTCTTACTGCACACCAGGTACTGTTCTAAGCTGTACACATCTATTAATTTATTCTCCTCCTATGAATTAGGCACTAGAATCATCCCCACTTCACAGATAAGGAAAATGAGGCACAGAGGAGTTAATAATTTGGCCAAGGCCACACAGCTGGAATGCGTCTGTCCTAAGACATCCAGCTGTGTGAGGGAGAAAGGAATGAGAAGCGTCCCCTACCAAAGCTCTCTGGAAACCAGTACACCCGCATACGCAAGGTGAGGTGACCGTAGGAAAACAAAGGGCCAAGGGTAACTGGCCTTTGTTACAATTATGCTCATTTTATTTTATTTTTTTATTTTTTGGTACTGGGGATCAAACTTGGGACCTTGTGCTTGCGAGGCAGGCAGAGGAACCACTGAGCTAAATCCCAGCCCGAGCTCATTTTATTTTGTTTCTGTCTATTTAAAGGCTGACCTTTAGCATAAAGAAGTGCAAGAAGTCCAGGGAAACCTAAGAGCAGAGCTTCTGAAACATTTCACAGAATTCTAAGGAGTCAAGTGATAAACATAGGCTATGAAGATGAGTGTGAAATGTAAATGTAGCAATTCCCTCCTTTTCACCAATGATTTCCAATCTCTAGGCATTCCTACCTGGCTGACAAATTTGTGATCAGAACTATTACTGTCTTCATGAACTGCCACACTTTAAAAACCAGGGACCCTTCAGTAGATAGACAATAGCCCTCCCCTTTCTCTTCCCAGTCAGCCCACCACGAGGGTGTCCCAACCGGTGTCCCTGATGGCTGAGGCTGCTGCTTGCCTGCCTTCCACACAGAGCCCTCTTGAACACAGGTTCAGATCATTTGGAATGAACTCAATTGAAATATACAGAAAAGAAAATAATTTGAAGGGACTAAGGGAAGCACTATTGTGCCTGTTTTGTTCCAACAGAATGTATTTATCAGGTTCCATACCTAAACTACAAAGCTTACTTTATTAAATGCCCATTTGAACTATGAGGTGTGATCCAAAAATATGGTGAATGTGTCTCTTAAAATATTTTACAGTGAAAGACACATCGCTGTTAATCCCCCTCCCTTCAGACACGTGTATCCCATCATCCTTGGCAATGTGTCTTTTACTGTAGTAAGTTTTGTTAAAATGTAGACATCCGTTTTTTATCTCCCCTGACACTCTGGCTCTGTATCATGAGATGTGCATTTCTTTATAGACATCACACACACACACACACACACAGCTGGAGAATTAGACAGCCATATGGACTCACAAGCTCTTTGCCACTAGCTTGTTTTCCTCTTCCCTGATCAGAAATCATTATAGCACATTTCAAATCACATGAATAGTCGAGAGTCTTGTGAAGCATCTTCCCCATGGAAATTGCTTCACCAAGCACTGAGTTTGCTTAGTGCCTAGGTGCAGAGATTTGCGGAAGGCCCAACTGTTGTGGTTATTACCAGTAGGGATTAATAGCCTTGGGGAAACTCATAGAACAACTCGCTGTTCGTGATAATAGCAATACAAAATATCAAGAAATGTTAGGGAGAAATAAGATGTTTCATTTTAAGCAATCTATCGGCTCAGATGATTGAGGAAATAAGGACATTCATAAAGGGCTTAAAGATATTGGCTAAAGAAAAATTTAGAATTCTAACACAAACTTCTGCCTACCGTAAAGGTATACCCACTCCTGTGATTAGCGGCTTCACTGGCGTGCCTTTAACCTGCTAACTATCTTACTGGAAAACTCCTACCAAAACATAATTACAATTCTTCTTTGCTTGTTGAATTTTTGAAAAAGAATCTTTTATATGAGAAAAATTTTGTGAGTTCTGCTGCAGGTGTCAGAAAAAAAATCATTAGGTAACTATTTCATTGATTCATAAGTACTTAATGCAGTATTTAGTAACTTGACTCTGGCAAGCTTTCAGCAATTCATACATCTTGTTGCATGAAAAGCTTATGAGAGACCCGAGTTAGGGGAGGGAAGTTGTTTTGTTTTGTTCAAAATTATTTAATAAAAAGCCTACAGGGCAGACCTTAAGGCAAATATTCAAACAAAGACAGCATGTGCTCAGCAATGTCTTTACAAGGGAAATACTAAAATAAAGGCTTCCAAGAAAGACCGGGTATTTACAGATGAGACATATGCTGGGTGCCTGGCTATGTTTAGAACAGCAGAGGGGCATTTAGATTTGTTTCCTGTAGGACTCTCTGGGACTGATGAGGTGGTTGGTGTTTACACAATGTTTGGATGAAGTCACTGGATATTTTTACTAGATGCCCAGATATGTTACTAATCTTCGCCCTCTATGCCTCTCCACCCATTAGGTCAGTAGGACCATAGTGACGGGGTAGCATTACTGTTCCCTATAATCCTAAGGTATTTTATTGTTTTTTTAAAAGTCCTTCTGATGGCTTTCCTGTCTTCCTAGGTATCTTCCATGATTACAGTGAAGCCAGACACTGCTTTGTCAAATGTGCTCACCAGTCCACAAAGCAGCAAACTACATTAAGCATACTCTCTCTTATTTAAAAAGTAAGTTTAGCCTTGCAGAACTGTCCTATGATTTCTATCCTCTGCACATAAGCAAACTGTCTTTCCTTCTGTTTTTCCCTTCCCTGCCTCTTTTTAGTCACAACCTCAATTATCAGAATTCTTAGTGATGTCCATATCTCTTTCCCTTCTTCATCTTTAGGATTTACACACATTGCAAATAAGGATGGTTTCTTTTTTTACCAAAGTTAGACTTCTGTCATGGCCAGGACTTGATAATTTCTGTCTAAATTATCATAGTTTGATCATATTCTCTGTTATAGTCTTCCTATATCATTATTCCAAATATTTATGTCTGTTGCTCTATTTTTATAAATTTTAATTCCTTCTGCCAACAGCGTGGCAGGTAAATAGACGTAGTATCACCAGGACAAGATGGTTCACCTCTTCTCCCACACCCTCTGTAGAGATCTTCCATTATAACCACTGGGCAGCATGTCGTTTGCCGATGTGACTGGGGAGAGGGGCGCCAGTTTCCTGATTAAGCCGCAGCTCCGCGAGGGTCCAAGAGTAGAGCCAGCCCCGGGCTCTGTCTCAGCAGTGTGATCACAAGCAAGCTGCTAACCCTTTGCTCATCAGGAAAATTGTGATAACACCCATTTCATAGGGCTATTAGAAGGATTTCATGAGTTAACCTACACAGCACAGTGACTGACATATAAAAAAGTGCTAAAATAAAATTTGCTAGGATTGGAAATAAAAACCCTTCACAAAAAGGGATTTGTTCCATGTCCTTGGTGTGAGCATCATTTGTTACTGTTCTCAGCCTCATAGGTGAACTAGGTGACGCGACATGGTGAGAAGATTTTACCACGGATCTCTAAGGTCTGTGGAGACGTCTGGTAGAGCCTAGGGTAGAGCTCAGCTTCTGGGCCCATTGTGACAGCTCTGTGCTTTAAGAAATGTGCTCAACACACGGGGGAGGTGGGATCCTGGAGCAAAGAACTGAGTGTAAACACCACACATCCGTCCGAGGGCTGCCTGTCTGCCCTTTGTCCACTCCCTCCTTTGAGAGGCCCTCTCCTTTGAGTTTCATGGCAGTGTCCCCTGTGGCAATCCTCTGATCTTTCTGGTTTCTCCTCTCCATGCCACCATCTTCCTTTGTTAGTCCCTCATCGTCACGCTCATCAAGCAATACACATTTTGAAGGAAAACATACCAGTAAAAGGACTTTCATTAAAGAAATGAGAATGGTTGCCTGGCTGAAGAAGGCGGGAAGCAGGACAGGAGAGGAATACGAGGACAGAAGTACTAAACCAACACAATCAGACAGGAGCCCTGCAGAGCCTGGTGGAGACGGCCTCCTCACTGCCTCCCTCTGCACTGGAGGTCCACACTGGGGTAGGACAGAGGGGAGAGCAGCCCTCAGGACAGCACTGCCTGCCGCCTTCGTTCTCCTTCCGATTTTAGATTATAAACCCAGGGCTCATAGCCTTCTCCCTTTAAAAATGGAGCACGTATGGGAAAATAATTTTCAAGGAAGAATACAATAAACAATTATGATGGCCATGACAACAGTACAGTATTCTTCTTACTCTAAAATACCTTCTACGGGCATCCCATTTCTACACTGTTCAGTTCACACTGGGGGAAAGCTAGGAAATCCTGAAGAATCAAATTTACCTTCAAAGCCTTCATTTATGACTCCATGGGTGTTTGCTTCACCTCTCCACTGAGAAATATTATTTACAGGAAGTTTTCTGAATAGCTGCAACTGGTCTTGGATCCTGTGGAAAGTAGGCCGCTAGTCCGGTTCTTGAGCCCAGCACTGAGCCATTAAATTCCACCTGGATGTTTGGATGAAGACAGGAAAGTGAATGGTGATTGGATACAACTACTGATAACTCAGGCGAGGTCGTTTTGGAAGTGAAACGTGTTATTGCCAGTTTTGCAACATTTATATAAATGAATAGAACAAGTGTCTTGGCTCTTATTTGAGTTGCAGTATGACTCTCCTTCACTGGTAATACCCATCTTTTGAAAAGCTGGCCTATCAATAGTCATTGATATAAGTAAATAGATGGGTAAATAGATGGTTGGAAATGCCTATCCCACACATCAGGGAGTTAATAGCTATAAAAATTATTGAAGGAACAAATTTAAAAGAATTTACATACATATATCGATCTACAACAAAAGTAAGATTTGCTCCACACAGATACCTTGTGTTCGAACCAAAAGATGGAAAACAGACTTGGTTCCAGAGCATTCAGGTTGTCCTGTGAGGTTGGCAGCTCAACTCCCCGACACTCACAGCTGGTTGGCTGAACACTGTGTTTTCCCCCAGGGTGTCTAAGAAATGTCTACGCAGCATGCTTAGTACTCAGCCCCCACTCAGCGGAGACTGGTGGGCACTTATCTGCCACCAGCAGCACCTCAGGGCTGGGGGCACACTGTGACTCCCGTCCCCCCAGTGAATGGTGACAGGTGTACTCATTCATCTCTCCTACCTCGTCTGCAACCAGCTAGCTCTTTTTCACGGTCCCTACCTAGCAGAAGAGAATCGACTTGATTCTGTACAATGCAGTTCATACCTTCAAGCAATCTCTTTGGGTAATGGTCAGACTATTCTGGATAATAACTCACTCTTATTTATAGACCATTTCTGCTCCCTGTGCCCTCCTTTCCAAGGTGACGCCAGGACACCTACCAGGTAGGAGGCTGATACACAGTGGCACAGTCACGGATCCTCGGAATGCACTGTGCCCCACTGACCTTAGGAGCCTCAGAGGCTGGTCTAGAATCCAATGAGTGGTGCTGCTGGTCCCCTGCAGGCTCTGCTGCCATCAGCACCTAGGAACTCTTCACCTCTCCACTGCCCTTCCCCACAGTGTAGGTCCTCTCTGGTCTCCATCCAGCTGGAGGCTTCTCTGTGACTCTACCACGTCCTGTACCTACTGGAGCCCCAGGAAAGCCATGCCCATCTCTGCTGCAGGCCCACAGGACGCTTCTCACAGAATATCCAGCTTTTAACAAAACGCTCGCCGTCCTGGGAACACAAAGGAAGTCTGGAGGTGCAGCCTGGACCTTCCGTCTAGACAGGCTCCTCATCAATGCCAGGTCTCCCCATGTCAAAGTACAGGCCCCGCTCAGTGATTTCTTTGTCATCCTCCCGAGTTGGAGAGCAGGGCACAGTGCTCCATGCCTTTGGTGTTGCCCACCTGCGCTAACTGAAGCCTGCAGGATGGCTCAGGACCCAGGCATCCAACACCCTCCTACTTCTCTCTACACAGTTTCTTTTCTATGCTTTCCCGGAGCTTCTTTATTAGACTATCCGTACATAAAATTATGTTACACTCATTCAAACCTGGTACTTCATACACTACCAAGGAGCGAAAGGCCTCCAGATAGCTCTTTCTTCTCCAAGCCTGTCTTCAAATCTACTGACAAACTAAAATGGCCAAGTACCTGTTCTATTTTTTACATTCTGGAGCTATGAAACAAATCGGGGTGGGGGAGGAGAAAGGAACTGATGAATAAACCTAAGCTGAAATAATGCCGAGTATCAGTACTACTGCATCAACAGAAAAATACCTAATCCGTGTTATTGCCGAGCATCTTTGTAGATGCTAAGGAGAATAACTGTGAGTTCCAGTTGACATGAAACATTTTGGCAACGCTCACAGAAGTCTCTGTGAAGAGGTGCCATTTATGCCCAGGAGCGTTATGGGAAAGTAAGACGCCAGTCACGGGGATGGGGTGTGGATGGGAGGCAGGGAGCATGCTGGAAGAGGGAAAAGCAAGCGTACAGTCCTGCATTTGGAAAGGCCTTGGCACATTTTGGAATCTGAGAGGATGCCAGAAGTGTAGTCCGTGAGATGGGCTCAGAAGAGAAAGGCAAGCAAGCATGGGTCACGTGGGCCAGAAGGGGAGCAGAGTTTTCTGACACTGCCTGGGGAGCTGCTGAAGGTCTTAAGCAGACATGCTCCTTACAGTTCTGGAGGATTACTCCAGCTGAGGGATGGACAGTGGGCTGTGGAGGACCCAGTTGGAAGCTATTAGGGAAGCCTAGGTGAGATGTAATTGTGAACTGGACTAAAGTAATGGCAACAGGGCTGGGCCAAGACTGTTCTCAAGCAGCAGGTGACAGTGACACAGAAGTCACCGTAAGTATTGAATTTAAAATACCTGACAATCTATTTTAGGAATCCCAATGCAATCTCCAATCCCCTACGTGGTATCAAACTCCACTTCCATTTATTTCATTCTTTGACAAGCACCTCAGGTCAGAGTTGGAACTGCACATCAGGATAAGACAAGGAAACTGAATGTTGGGCTGTATTGATCTGATGGCGTTCCATGTGCGTTACAAGGAACTTACAGAGTGATCACAGAATGCCAAACTTGGCTCTATCATTAAAACAGTCAAATCAGGGCTGAGAAAGAACAACCTAACCTACTGCACATTCCCTATAACCTGTGCTGTTCAGAAACAGAGACAATACAAAGATTAATGAAAGGACATTAGGCTTTGAGATAAGATATTATACCTGCTATCACATCACGAAGTTTAAACCAGCAGTTCAACTTGAATCTTGATGATGAAGGGCTGTCTTAAGAGGTAGGAGGATGGGGTAAACAATTATGATTCTCCATGGGAAGCATTTTTGAGAATAAAACTGATTCAGAGATATTGCTAAGATACAGATAAAAATTTCCCATGATGTTCCAGTCATGAAGTTTTAATTATTTATAACCTGTTTAATTCTACAGAAGACTCAATATATTTAATAGAGTTGTTTAGAAGGAAAGAAAGAAACACAAAAGAAGAAGGAAGGTGGAGGAGGGAGGCTGTCCTCGCCTCTGCCCGCCCACTCTACCTCCAAGCTCAGGCTGCTTTCTAGTCTGTGTCATTCTTACATGAGGACTTGTGCTCTCAGACAGCAATAAACTGCTGGTGGAAGAATTAGAATGCCTTTACAATTTGATGATCTCCCAGAAGTGCTCATCATGCTCGCAGTGCCTCATTTGGCTATGCACTCGACCCAAACCCCTCCACACACGTGAATGCTTTGCTCCTCTTTGCCTCTGCGTTTTTTCTTCCAAAACAGCAAGGGGCTCCATTAGCTGTGCTCAGCATTGCTCTAACAAAGCCTGTTCCCTGCAGATTTCATAAGTTCCCCGACTGGACTGGTCCCATCCAGTCCTGGAGACCACTTGGCATCTGGCAAGCACATCTTTTTTGGGAGTGAGGACAAGCCTGTGGGCGTCAGACATCTGAGCAACCTTCCACTAACTGCAGCCACCCTGCGCTGTCTGTCACAGGACCCAAGAACCTGCCCGCGTGCTATCAGCTGCACTCTGATCCTCTGCTTCTGGGAGCTTGCCCTGCAAACAGAAGGCTGCAGAGGCGCTCGCTCGGGCAGGCTTCCCCTCCACGCACCTGAGCCTGGGGAGGGAGTAAGGCATGCTCTGCACTCCCATTCCACAAATAGCTGAGAACAGCTCAGCATCTCCACTCCGCATCGGGAGCATCCAGGTGCTGAGTGTTTGAGCAGTGAATAGAAGTGCAGCCCGGCTCAGTGCAGACTTTCAGCCCTAAGCTGGGCCTGTGACCTCAGAACTGCTTCAGATGGAGATCAGTTCCCTCTGTCCTGAGGAGTCGTTAATCTCCACTGTGACAACTTAAGGCCTGGCCAGATGGAATGGTGTGGCTGAGAGCTCCCCTGGCCAGCACAGCCTGTTTTCCTTGCTTGATTGCCACCTTAACCCTTCCTGGGCTCTGAGGGTCCTGCTGCTGTGCAGAGGTGGGAGTGCAGCTCACTGTTTAGCAATGAGGTCTGAGTGGATCTCCAATCAGCAGTGGGAAATTCTGATCTCAAGGAAACTATATTTTTACAAAAATGAGGGCAATAATGTACTCAAGGGAGGAATTAGTCAAGACAAAACTGGACAGAATGTTAACGTTCTCTGCTCCTGATCAGGAGGACTTTCCTGGCACTCTTTCCGCCTCCTTCTAGCTGCACCTTTGGGTACTTTGGGAACAACAAAGTTCAACATATCTATATTTTTCTGCTCCACAATACAACAATTTGTTATTTACCCTCATCCTCCTCAAACAAAAGAGTCAAAATGTATAATTCAGTAATCTACTCCTAAGGTGCCTATCCGAAAACACTGATGAGGCACGTCACCTGCCCCAGGCAAGGGGAATAAACCATATAAAATTGGAAAAGCGTAAGGAAAAACTTTCACAGTTGGAATTTTGAGAGAATTTGCTGCGTTTTTGACAGATGTGTAGAAGCTGCAAAATAGTGAGTAGGCTGCTGTTTACTTAAAATTTATTTCAGATTTCGGTATGCTAGGTTTTTTCCCCTCAAGCCCTAGGTGAAAGGATTCAAATTTTGTATAATTTCTTATTTCTAATTTACAGATTTCCCCTTTCTTCCCCTCATGAATTATTTTTTAGATGCTGTTACCAAACTTGGTCAGGGATATAGGTATTTGATTCCTCTGAAAATATCCTGGAGGCTATAAAAGCTAAATCAGAAACACATAGTAATTATATCTTCTTCTAGCTTGCAGATTCAAATAATACAGAAGCATTCACCAATAGAACATCCAACCAAAGAGCCCAGCTCTTAAATCACCTTTTGGCTCCAGTCTGAATAATCCTTTAAATAACACAACACAGTTAATGCAGTGCAACCATGGTGTGCATCCGCATACTGCTAATTCCTTCTGCACTTGCCTGCACTGCACAGTTTAGCACTTTATTACATGCTGGCTGGCCATCCCACGTTCCATGAGAATCTTCTCATTCAAAACACATCCCAAGACACTGCAGCACTGGTATAAAGACGTCTGTGCCCAGCCAGTCCTCAGTGTGGCCTTGTGTGCATAACAGAATTCGTACTTGCTGGCTACTTGTTCTCTTAGAAGCCTCCCAGGTAAAACACCTCTCAGGAAAGATTTCAGGATTTGAGACTTATGCTGAGGTAGCACAGGAGACAGATTGGTACACAGCATAATAACCTGACAATTTTTTCTTTCATAATTGGACTGAAACCACTCAGTATTCTTTGAATTCAAATAGTGGCCAAGGTCAGTTTGACAAAGTGACTAGTAGTCATTTTGTGTTATCTTTACAAACAGATCACAATCTGTATAATATTCAGTAACATGGTGTCCAATCGGTCAATGTCAGCCATATCAATGAAAGCAATCCAACTTTTAAACCACATACTCCCATTTACCAGAATCTTTTAAAATGTAAATTAAGATATTACCCAGGTAAAATCTCCCCAAATAAAACGAATATATGTATCCACACCACACACACACAGAGCTTATATTTATTAGAATTCATTTATCAGGAGGATAAATATATCCTACTCTTCCAAACATTGTTTCTGAATGAAATATCACATACACATATAAATAAAAATAAGCCACGGTGTATTTAGTGGATTGAGTGCCACAATCAATTTATATTTTATGGTGATATACAGTCTGTAAATTCCGGGCTCAGCTCAGCATGTCACACCACTGACGCCTACGTTTGCACGAGCCTATGCCTTAGGTGCGGGTGCTAATTTAACAACTTACAGATCATCAGGACAGTTCCTTGGTGGTGCCAGTCTCCCTCCGGCTTGTACATAGTTTAAAACCTCAAGGTTAGAATGCTGGATATGGCTGATGACCAAGAGTTAAAATTTCCCAGATCAGAATTCCAAAAGACCTAGAACGTTAAAAGGTTGCGTGTCATTATACTTCCTACAAACATCGGTTTAAAGTAGCTTCTCCAACATCATTGTTCCTGGGATCTGGGGTCAACTTTACAACTGGCATTACTGGTCTTATAAAAGGCCAACAGGAGACATGAACTGAGGTTGCTCTTTTTTAAAAAAAGATAGAAAACAACACGGCACATGAGCAACTGCTCAAAGGTGATTGAAAGGCTTGGTGGGCGTTCACACACACAGACCCAGACGTGCGCACACTGGCACGCGCACACGCAGGCACCCAGACACACACACGTGTGGACGTGCACACGCACACTCTGGCCCTCCCTGGCCGCCCCCTCAGCACTCTTCACCTCGGGCTTTCAGAGCACAAATCTGCGGACACCCGCGTGGGGCCTGCGCGAGGAAGCGGGTCCCCTGCGTGAGGGAACAGGACAATGTGAACACAGAGAAAATGGCGGCCACACGGAGGGCCAACCTTATCTCACACACAGTTTTGCCAAGACCAGCCCAGCTTAAAAGTCATTCAACAAATCTGCACATTTTAAGCAGCTCTGACCAAAAGTGGGAGATCAACAAGCGACAGTGAGAGGTCTTATCCAAATAGTAAAGACATAGCCAAGCTTCTCCAAATGTCCTACTCTTTGCAATCCGTGGTTTAAAGTCCGCCTCTAAGTTAAAGACCAGACGTCCAAAACCGAGGAGCATCCAGGCACACACGAACACGAATGCATAAGGACCAATTTCTATTCAGTACAAGCCTGTACACTTTTGAAGTACAATAAGATACTTGCAGTGGATGTGTCTCTTTCCTATTTAGATGTGTAATAAAGGATCAAAACTGATTCGAAAGGGTTATAAGTGGCTGAGACCCAGGAATAGTGGCACCTTGACCACCAGCTGAGGCAATCACTTAACCTCTGTGGTCTTCTGTTATCTCATATTAAAAACAAAACAAAAAAACAACAAGAGTAAGTGTCCTTTTAAGATCCCTTCTGGCTCTGCTGTCTGCCAGTTCTGCCATCTCTCTGGGTCCTGTGGAGCTCACCAAATGTCAGACTGAGTAGTGAAGATTCCATCCATCAGACTTTCGGGAGCCATCCAGCGAACAGGCAGCAAGCCTTCCCCTCTCTTCCTGTAATAATCATTTTTATAGATGTCCCTTGCAAGTCCAAAGTCCCCAGTCTTCACTATCCGTGAAGGGCTGGTGTAGTCTTTCACAGAGACAAGGCAATTCCGAGCTGCCAGATCCCTAGGGCAGAAGTTATGTTGGATAATGACAAAACAGTTCCAGAGATCTGACAGGAACGTTAGTAGGTCTGTAAGGGAGACAGACTTTACAAAAATTTGCTCTTTTGAAGGAATGAAAATGTCCAGTTATCTTGTGTGATTTTCCCAAGCTACAGATGATTATTGCGTCGATGTCCCTAACCCTGTATCCGTAATATGACTGTACCTGTGGATGAAATGCATCTGTTCCAAGTAGACACAGCCTTTTGAAATATCCACACACAGGTCAACAAGGTCAGCCAAGGTGAGTAAAGGGCCATGGAACTGTAAGAAATAAAGGGAAAATGGCAAGCACTTTTACAATGTACACTCTCCCTGCACACCTATGTACATACAACCTGCCCATGATCTTCTAAAGCAGGGGTGGCGAACCTATGGCATGCATGCTGCAGCAGGCACACTCAACCCTCTCTCTCAGCATGGGACCAAGTCACCCAGCATTGCCCCAGCCACTGAGCACAGCACACACAGGGGCCATGCACATGCTCAGAAAGGAGTCGTGGCACCAGGAGATGATGTCACAAGCAGTTTGGGCACTCAGTCTCTAAAAGGTTTGCCATCCCTGTACTGAAGGAATTTTTAGTCATTGTTGAAAGAATTCAGACAAGAGGAAAATAATTTATATGCTGTCTTTGCAAATATACATAAATGACAGACTACTTTATATCAAGTAGAAGTGATGTGGAATCTTTACTGACGATCTCAGGGTGTGAGGTCAGACAGACCAAAATTTGAAACAGAGTTCGGCTACTAACTAGTTGATGAACTTGCTTGAGTTTCTTAATTAATTAAGCACTTTCCCAGATGTAAAATGGGCAAAGTACTACTGACCTCGCAAGATTCAAAATAATGCCCACAATATTAATGCACAGCAGCCATTGATAATAGCAATTATTTCATATACTTTCTTTAATAGGTGCTTTTCAAATTTTATATTTCCTCCAGAGTCAGTTTCACTAATTTGTCTTCCAAGGTACTTCTTAGAAGTTGTCAAATTTATTTCAAAACAGATTTTTGTAATATGCTTTCTATATCCTTTTAAATTCTGTAAAATCTGTGGTAATGTCTCCTAGATCTAGATATTGTAATTTTAAAAATGTATAACTGATATTGTGTAACAGGAAGAAAAGGTCTAAAGGAGCAGGGGAAGTGGGAGGGGTAGGGGAAAGGAAAGAAGGGAAGAGAAAAAATATGAGAAAAGGAAAAAAATGGAAACAAAGTCTTTGCAAATAGGGAAGGGTGGAGGGGGTGAAGGGAGGGCAGGGGAAGGGGGAAAAAATAAGAACCAAGAGACTCATGTAAAGGTACAAGATCCCAATGATGAATGTAACTGTGTTTTATACCTAAAATGTACCAATAAAGTTAAGGCGGGGGGGGGGGGGGATAGCAATTATTCCATTAGTGCCAGCTACTTTAATTACTGGCCTAATGGCTCATGTTCTTCATGACAATGGAACTATTCCTCCTATAAACCCTACACCAATTGTTAGCAACATCCTACTTCAAGGTCAGACTATGCCTCTTATCTGAAAACCAAGCACAGCTAGGTATTTGAGCCTGTGCTGGTTGTAATGATTTCTATGGGAAAAAAGCCAGCTGAAATTTCTGAGTGCAGCACAGAGGAAAACCCTAAAGCTCTCACCAGGCGGCCATGGCCATGCATTATCCGCGCCCTTCCACCTTCCTGCAGTCACCCTGGCTGTGCTCTTCATCCTCCTGAGCCTGAGGCGTCCCTAACCCCAGGCCTCCAGCCACTGTGCTTTCATCACCTTGCACACGTCCGTGCCTGTGCCGGTGGAGTCCAGGAACCGGCGCACGGCCTCTGTCGTCATCCCTCATGACTTCTCTTCTCACCAGCCGTGCTCCAGTCACTCCTAGCTGCTCGCCGTTCCTCACCTGAACTGCAGTTCTCTGCCTCTTTCCCTTTTCCTGTTCCCATTTGTTTTTCTAGAATGGTTTCTTTATTCTTTTTTTGTTTTGGGTTTGTTTGTTTTTTTAAGACAGGATCTCGCTATTTTAGTTCAAGCTAACCTCGAACTATGTAGCCCAGGCTGGCCTCAAACTCACAGCAAACCTCCTGCCTCAGCCTCCCGAGTGCTGGGATCACAGGTGTGCATCACAACGCCCGGCCAGTTTCTTTTTATTCTTGATGTTCACCCACAGCCTTCTCTGAGCTCAAGTGACTCCCAAGCTCCAAACCCCTCTCAGTTCCTCATCCAAGGCTCTCGTAAGTGTGCTCTTCCTGCCTTTTCAGACAAGCTCACATCTTTCTCTGAAACTGGGGAGGATCCTGATGTTCTAGCTCTCAACATTCTCACAAGCAGCTACACATGGGGCTGATAACTGGGTCTCAGCTGACGTCTCAGAAGCCACCGCTCTCCGACCAGCCTGGCTCAGGTGCCCTGGATGCCTGTTCCTGACTCAGACCCTGATTATTTGACTGATGGATATGTGAATGGAACCTTGCTTTGACCCTGACAAAGCCTATTCTGCTCAGAAAGATTTTCTCATGACCCTGAATACTGATGATGAACTTTAGCCCATGGCTGGTACCCTGGCGCAGGCTGGCAAGATGTCCCCATTGCTGACTGCTTGGCTACCTGAGCATTTCCTGCTCCTCTTGTCCCCTGTGACAAACTGTTAGGTCACCAGCTCCACACTGGGCCCCTTTACTCCAGATGCTGCCGTTGCCTACCACCTCGACATATGAAATCTTGACTGGGGTCTATCCCTGACCAAAGCCTTAAAGACTCAGTAGGGAGGCGTCATTCAGTTGCTGCTACATCTGCTCCTCCACGACGCCTTCCATGCTCTGAGTTAGAAATGAACTGTCCTATTCCACACTGTAGCAGTGTATTTGCTACCCCACCTCTCATGGATCCTTCCACTTTCTGCCTTAACTGGCTTATTTATATGCACCTTCCAACTTTACCATGTGACAAGAGCCACATCCTTCACTGGCCTACAATAAACACCAAACACAAATTTGATGAACTGAATTACATCTGCAAGTCAACATATTTACTGCTGTATATTTTATTTGTATTATTTTGATATGTTTTTTATTTTCTTTTTTCTATCTTCATACAATCTTAGAATACCAAATATAAAAAGAGTTTTAGGAAGCTTTTGAGTTTAGTATCCTGACATATAGTTGAAGAAACTGAGCTCCTGAAAGTGAAGGGCTACACTAAACTTTCTGGAGTCGACACATAAAATCAAGAGGGTTTTTTGTGTTTTTTTTGGTTAAAATAAGTTTGAGATGCTACTGAAATCCAAGAAGATCTGTCAATTGGACAGATAGTCAGCCTACATAGATGTGAGTCAGTGGAGCTGACCCCAAAGTCTAGGGGCTTAGCAATGACTTTAGGACTGGAAATGTAATTTGGGACAGGACAGCAAATAGATGAAACACAATGTTGTGCCTTTCCCACTCCAAGAAATCCCTCTTCTCCAGAAAAAGAACAAACGTGATTCTAGCCATGAAGAGCAATTTTCTCATTAAATATGAAGAACAGGCTCAAATATTAGCCCAGAGCTCTAACTGCCCTAATCTACAAGCAGGGAATAGGACGTTTTGTCCCACAGAACCCTTCTAAGCTTCCACCACAGCCTACTGAACGTAAAGAAAATCAGTGGGAAACTGAGGGCATTCGCATCAGGAACCCGACCTAGGTCTCCACAGCCTACCATTGTCAGCCGGGCTTTACGTAAATAAGTGAGAAGGTCCCCCCTTCCATCAGCTCCAGGATGAGGTACTGGGGCTCATTCAACAGACAGACGCCGAGCTGCTTCAGAATGTTGGGGTGATCAAACTTGCTGGAAGGTAGAAAGACACACTGGGTGACCACGCAGGGACAGGAGTCCCCACTGAGGGTCTTTACAGAACAGAGCAATCCCTGCCCAGAGCTTCCTTCTGAAGGCCTGGCTGACTTCAGGAGCGGCAGCCTTCCCTCCTGCTCCACCTGCTTGCCTGAGGAAGGTAACGTGGCAGCCCCTAGTGGCCAGTGCATATGGTAGACTAGGGCAGATTTTAGAAATAACGTCTATATTGCATATAGTTTATGTTTTGGAAAGAAAGCAGTTTTGACCAATATTTGTCTTCAAACAGTATTTGAAGACATTATATTTTTGGTCACCACAGGGGTGAAATATGTTATCACTCCCTTTTAGAAAACTAACTCAGACCAGCAAGTTCCGGCTACATTGCTCTCTTAAAACATCAAAATACATAAGCCCCAGTCAGTGACTGGAGCCTGGGGCTGGATCCCAGGAGCCTCAGCCTGGGGTCTGCTCAGGAGTGATTACTTTTCATGACCACAAACTGACTGAAACCTTGGGGACAAGGTTACTGGACAGCAGATGCCATCACTGGCACCATGATGCTTCTTTGAGCATTGTGCTCGGTTTAGCTGACGCCTTATCACACATTTGAGAAGAACACAAGTGCTTTTAAACCTGAACATCTTCCAAATTTACTTGCAAAACACTCTCCTTCCAGGCTGGGATTTAGCTCAGTGGTTCCACCACCTGCCTCGCAAGCGCAAGGTCCTGAGTTCGATCTCTGGCACCAAAACAAACAAACAAACAAACACTCTCCTTCCTGCAAGCCAAAGAAAGGTGACCTTTCATCTGAGGATGGCCTGTACCGGGCTCAGAAGACTGGCTTCTATAGAATATTTGCTACTAGAAAACTTTCCTTTTAAACCTTTAAACCATGCTTTATTTGAGCCAGATCTGTCATATCTGGTCACCCTTGATGTCGACAGTCCAACACACCAGAGAAAGAGGAGTATCCTGGAGTCGCTCTGGTACCTCATCAGATGAGCCTCCTTGAGGAATTCGACCTTCTCCTGGTCTGTGGCACCCCTCTTCAAAGTCTGCAACATAAAGATAAGTGAAGAAGCTGGTGTGGTGGTACACGCCATAATCCCAGCACTCTGGGAGGCTGGGGCAGGAGGACCCCAAGTTCAAGCCAGCCTGGGAAACTTAGCAATTAAGCAAGACCTTGCCTCAAAATAAAAAATAAAACCAGTGCTGAGGGGATAGCTCAGTGTGAAGGCCTGGGTTTAATCCCAAGTACACACACACACACACACACACACACACACACACACACACACACACAAAAGGTCAAGTATCAATATAGCAGGTATCTCTGGGAGCTCAATGAATTAACGGACACCTTTCCCCCCAATATTCACCCTGAGAGATGGAATATATACAACATGTACATGTGCTCTGTAAAGCTCCTGTTACTGCCAGGATTCATGTAGCAAAATCTGCTAGATAAAAGGCCTACTAATATTTATATAAAGTATCTCCAAAATATACAAATTTTAGAAAGAGATCCATTTACAAGTCAATATTTTATGCTTCAAATCTTTCTACTCAATATCTATTTCCTTGGTGCTCTTGTTAACAATACCCTAGTTTATTTCGTGGAGGCCTGGTGCTCCAGTGTTGGTAATTGATCTAAAGTAGTTATAAAAATTTGTTCTGAAATTCTCCAACCTCCTTTGCAAATACAACTGGTCACCTAACTTGGTTCTAGCCAACGAGATGTAAAAGAAACATTGCTGAGGAAGAGAGAGGTCTGTGGATTGAGTGAAGATGTGAAGCCCAGCTCTTTGGACTATGGGGCAGCAAGCATCAACAAAAATCAAGAGAATTTCAGAGGTGCTAGGTCTGACCTCACATGCAATTGTACCAAGGTCAGCAGTGATCCTATTCTGTGAAAAAAAATCAAATAAACATTTGCTTAAACCAGCTGGAGGCTGGAGTAAATTAAAGGACTTTTGAAAGGTATCATTAGGCAGTGGAAACAATGTTGCCAACTGTTGTAGTTCTATAGCCTACCCTCAAAGCAATATGTCCCCAGTGAGCAGTGATTAGGATATTGCTCAATTACACAAAAGGTTTATTATGCTACTATGAAAAGAACATATAACAGAAATACGAGAGTGTAGCCAATGCTTTCTTAAAAACACATTAAACATCATGACCACACCGCATGCAGGTCAGCAAGCCAGAGCTTGGGGCCAAACCCACGTGTCACGGGTTTCTAGACAGCTTGTTCTGACATGCTTAAATGGCTGAAAAAAGTCAAAAGAAGAATACTATTTAATGAGTCATGAAAATTATATGCAATTCACATTTCAATGTCCATAAATAAAGCTTTTCTGGAACAAAGCCACACTTGTTTGTTTACATATTGACAATGGCTGCTTTGGAGCTGCAGGTGGCAGAACCACTGAGCTAAATCCTTGGCCCCCTTGGTCTTGCTTCTTGAGAATGTGTTTCACAACTCTGGTTCTCTTACATTGCATTTGATGGGTAATAACTCTCTGCTGGTAACATAAACCTTGGGGATTTACTGTTGATTACAGAACCAATGTAGAAAATGCGGAAATTGTGACTTACGGATAGACATCCACATTCTATCCATCAGTCCCAACCTCTCTTCAGCTAAGAGAGCTCGACTTTTATTACAGTGCACCCACATGACGATGGTGGTTGAGGAGTTCGGAGATCTCTACCTTCACTGCTACTTTGGTTTCTCCACTTCCAACTCCTAAGGTGTCCGCGGCCGTGCCTTCATGCACTTCTCCAAAGGCTCCACTGCCCAACAAGACACGCAGAGTCAGCCTCTCCCACGGGAAGGCAGGAAGATTCTCAATCTCCTCTTGGATCGGAAGAGTACTGTAAAATAGCGAGGTGTTTGTTCTCCCCAAGTACACACGGCTGACGAGTCTGTGTTGCTTTTGAGGGAGAAAGAGCAATCTCAGGCCTTTGCAGCCCTGTTCACTCCACGTGTTGCAGTGGCGTGGAATGCTGTGCTCCCATGACACTTCTCTATCCCACCACCTTTCACACTGAACACATCACTTCACTGCCTGGCATCTTCACGTCAACAGAAATATGTGTGCACATGCTTGTGTGTGTGTGTTGTCTTGAGACTGCCGTCATAGCTAGTTCTGTCAAAGTTAGGCGTTATTAACTTCTTTAGATTGCAAATTTGTCTAAATAGCTACTGCAAATTAGCCATAGATGCATTGGGTTTATGAGCTTTTGCTTTGTTTCACACACCTGATTGCCCATGTAAAACAGAATTTACTATGACCACAAAAATTAAAAAGCCAGGCTTCTCACTTGGAATATTATGATGTAAAGAAGCCGCTAAATTTAAAAAAAGCTTTAAGTTTTTAAATGGAGACTCTAGAATATCAGATATGATGAGTATTTTCCCAAAGAAAAGTCACCTCTGAATAGCTGATTTAGGTGACTTCTGTTCCTACTTCAAATCTTTTGTTTGCATGTCTTGGACTATAAAATCTCTAGAAGCCAAGCCTGTAATTATATAATTCTTTTTTGCATAAACCATGATATGGTGTCTTGTGCAAAAATACACTTAAATATCTTCCTTAATTATGACAACAGAAATTTAAAACTCATTGATCTTAAAGAAATTTTATAGGCAATCACCATACAATTTCTGAAAGAGAACAACATTGGCATAATAGGACCCTTAAAATTTCCTCTCTTCTCAAAAACATTATCTCTAGTGAACCAGCCATGTTACCCTCTACTCTCTTCAGTGCAATATTCTTCATGTATTTTTGAACTACATGACAAAGCACTGAAAACCAATTAATTTTCCTGTGTTTCTCTCATAGCATAACCACATAATCTACTATTCTTCCTAGGTCCCTCTTGAGAGTGGAAGAAAGGGTCACTAGTAAGTATGCCAGCATAAGGGGCTGCAGAGCACTCTTCCTGTCACCCAGCCTCTGCCTGCGTGCTCTGTAAAGGGGTCCAGGCCATGTACTCTATTGCACAGCAAGCACTGGCCAGCCCCACTCTGGCCACCGGACCGCACAGCTCTGCCAACTCTTTGACTTCCGGAGTTGGAACCGTGAGTCCTTCCTTAGACGTCTTCTGATTTTTCAATCCCTTATGCCAGACTATAAGAAAGAAGACAAGTTAGACGATAAAATACTGCTTTTTGTTTCTTTAGGAAATGTTAACGCTTTTTAAATGCTTATACATAAGAATACTATTGGTAGAATAACAGGACTTGATTGAAAAAATACGCCTATAATGGAAAAACTAAATCCAGGTAAAATGCCACATAATGACATACAATTTATACGCATCCTTTTTCATCTCACTTCTCACAGTAAAGTTTACTATATTTCTTCCTACTAATTGCTAATGAATTGAAATATCTCAATATTAGAATTTCTTTCTTTTAACTACATAAACTAGAGGCAAAATAAACCAAAACAGCTTATATAGTAATTGTATATATAGAAATAAATTCACTGAGTCCAAACATTTCCTGACATAATGCTTCCAATATAAAAGTACATTTAAAATGCTTTCAATATAATAACACAGAGTATAAGAGTACGTTTCTGTCGCTGTTCTACTCCAACACATATACTCAAATATGCAGGAAAATACTGGAACGAAGCCCATTGAAGATTAGCAGTGGTCCTCTCAGTTGTGGAATCATTTGTAATTTGGACTGTCTCTTTCATATCATAAGAATGAACTATTTCATAATGATGAAAGGGTTATTTTTCAAAGATTAAAATACAATTATGTCAGTAAGATCACTTATCTATACTAGAATATTGGCTCAGAAGCCAAACACAGCAAAGATGTTCAGGGAGACTTTATTTCACAGTTTTGTGAGTTTTACTCCAGTGCAGTTTCGGCTGAGGGACCACAAGGGCACAGCTGCAAGCACTTCACCTAAGCAATTTCAACCTGGAAATGCTCTCACTGCCTCTCCTCACTACAAAGGCCTGGCGATGCCTTCTGAAAGCTCCACAGACTCTGTGGGTGTCGCATCTGTGAGCCTGAAGGACCACTTGTGCCGCAGTGAGCTCTCCTACCTCAATGTCTTGTACTTCTCCTGTGATTCACTACAGCCTTGCAAGTTATCTTTCCGCGCAGACATGTCTCACCTGCCCCATTAATGGGGCAAGCTCCTGAATTCAGCAATCGCATGCTATGGCTGTTCATTTCCCTCTGCTCCCAACCATAAAGCTAACGTTACATATTAGGGATAACTGCTCATCCACACAAAGGCTATCTATGTTTATTTTTAAAGCCTGTTTTAATTTTATATTTATAAGTATGACCGATGAGAGCTCTCACAACAACATGAATTTAAAAAGAATTGCTACTTCTCATTGGTTTGAGAACTCGGTCTTTTCTCATTCATTTGCACACTCCTATACGTAAAACCACATGCACTGATAATAAAAACAAAATCTGAATTAGCTTAGCTACCCTCAAAAATCCATGAGTGCCAAGGAAAAGACCTTGAAGTCCTGAGAAAGTCAGATTTCCTTACGTCTTGAGAGCCTGCAATAGCTGTCTGAAATTATCTCATCCACCCAGCAGAACCATGGGTCTAGACAATGGTGATGTACAACAGGAGGCAAAGGTCAGAAGGCGGGTTCTTCATGCCCTACTCCTTCCCCGAAGGACAGCAGACAGCAGTCATGCCTGTTCGCCAACTGCCAAATACACCGCACTCTTATGAGTAGCTCTGGCGGGGCCTGCTGAGTGGTACGAACACCAGCTGTGCAAGGCCTAGATGAGCTGGAACCACAGTTACGATCCTGGTGCGGCCAGCCGAAGTGTCCCGCGTTCCCAGCTAGCAGACGAGCTCCACTTACTGTCGGAGCCAAACCTGTGGAGTGAAGCCTCAGTTCCAGTTCAGCGTGCTCTCCCATACTGCTCCCCTCCAGCCGCTCTGAAGAAAGGATGTGTAGTAGAGTGCGTGAAGCACTGGCTTCCTCTACCCTGGGAGAATTCAACTGCTGTGTTCGTAACTTCCCCTCAACTTCCCCTTGTAACCTTCTCTCATTTATAAGCAAAAGAAGCCACAGCTTTCTGAATATTTGCTTGGGTTTATTTCCTGGTATCACACATTTCTTGTAATCTTTCAGTATGTTGGGGACCCAGTATCAACAACAGATAGGGAATCTTATATCTTACAACCCAAACCAAGGCATTTGGGGAACTGAAAGAAAGTGCTGTTAATGTTCAGGAGGCACCAGGGATGAGCTGGGATACACAGTCACTGTCCTCACCCCGCATGCCTACTATCCGACGATCCCTTTTGGGGTTGTCACTGTATTTTCTCATCATTAAACTCAATCTTTAGAAAAGAGGGGATATTTTTAGGGCTAGCACATTAGCATAAAATGAGTAATAGGAAATAGCTAACTTTCTACCTACACAAACTAATTGTTCCGCGTTTCTGGTCATTTGTAAAGGAGCAGGGATTTGAAATAAACAAGCAGACATCCGAAAACAGGAGTGAATGCTACTGCGCCAGAAATGGATCTTGTGTGAAGAGGCCCTGCTCATTCCAAAGCAGACTGTCTGCCTGGAAACCAGAGCTGCCCCAACCAAAGATGGTCACTGGCCTCCCATTCATCCTACGTTTATTTTGTACCCAGAGTTATTTTTCTTTTATTTATTTCAACCCATAAGTCATAAACACTTGCTAGAGCCAATCAGAAACAAATAGTTCTTTAAAGAAAGCTAAAATATGGTACCCCTGTGAAAGGTTTATCTGAAGAATGCCGTGAAATGCATGTATAGCTACATTTGTCGTGAAATGGTTACTTCTTGCTATGGTTTGGAGCCAGACTGCCCCCCAAGGGTCTCTGTGTTAAGGTTTAGTCCTCAGCTTGATGCTAACGGGGTGCAGCAGGAACACTAAGAGGGGCCCCTGGGAGGGAGTGGTGAGCTCAGCCCCACCCTCTCCCTTCTCTCTGCTCTGAGGCGAGGTGAGGGCTCGGCTCCATCACACACCCCGCTGTGCTGTGCCACCCAGGCCAGTGGACCATCACTGAAACCTGCAAGACCAGGAGCCAAAGTAAACCTTCATAGCAACAGAGGGTGGATTAACTCACCTCTTGATTTAAAGAAATCCACAGAAGTTAGTGGTTATAAAAGGAGAGGCAAGGGGACACTGAAGTTTATAAACTTATTTAATCAAGTCATGTTCTGAATAGGAGATTAGAGACACTAAGTTATAAATCAAGCAGTATGATATAGTAAATAGATTATTACCTATTTTTAAATCCATGATACTTACCAAAGGTGAACAGGATTGTAATAACCAGAAATACTCCAATTATGGTGGTAAGTATAAAACTTGTATCTGGTATCCACAAATCATCTAATGAGAAAAAGGTCAGAATTCACAGAAAAAGCTAAAGGGTTCCAGTTCTCCACCTGCACACACAGAATGGTTAGCCACAGCTAGCTCCTACTATACTTTTGTAACCCAGTTGTGAAATTTTAAAATCAGCCATGGTGAAGTTACATGCATCATAGGAAATCAAAGTTTTTTCCCTTTTTTTCCCCAAAGAATAATTTTACCAATACTCATTGGAATATACAATTTTCTATTTTAAAGTGACTAGGGAAACCTGCATATCATTTAATGAATTTGGGACAAAGGTGTCTCAATCTTCATATATTATATAGTTGAGATTACTATTTTCCTATAATATCTTCATACACATTTATTCCATGGATACTAAACCTGAGAAATAAACAGAAAACATAGAACCTTCTCAGCTTGTTTCGGTTCCAGAGAGAAGACAAATGTGGAGAACAGTTTGGCAAACTGCAGTCTATTGATCAAATCTAGCTGCAGCCCAAGTTAGTGCCTCCAATGGGTTAAAAAAAATTTTCACTTGTAAAGTATTTTTTTAAAAAGAGCCAGGACTGGCAGTGCCCTCCTGTAACCTCAGCTACTCGGGAGGCCAAAGCAGGAAGATCACAAGTTAGAGGCAAAGCTGGGCGACTTAGCAAGACCCTGACTCAAATATAAACAAAGAAAAGTCTGGGGATGTAGCGCAGTGGTAGGGTGCTTGCTTAGCCCTGAGTTCATTCCCTAGAACTGCAGGAACAGAGGGACAAACATAAAAGACAGAAGGACGGGTCACAGAGAGCACGCACAGCTTGCACGGCCTGAACTGTGCACTATTTGGTTGTTTCCAGGCTCTTGTGTACATAACAAATTATAACACAAACAAGAGCAGTGGGAGCTCCACAGCCCTGACGCCAGGCCCTCTGGAGATGAGCCCTCACTACCACGCGAAACCTGCTTCTTTATTGCCAAGTGGCAGTGCTGCAATTAACCCTGAATACTGAGGTTTTGGTTTAGAAAAAACAACTCCTACATTAACATCTTTTGTCTTAAAAAAAAAGCCACATGAGTGCTATAGGTTGGCCACCGCTGTTCACGTGAAACCTGTGTATCAAATGAAACAATTGTTCTTTCCTAATGAGTGTCAGTTTCACATCCCAATGAATTCATTTAAGTTAGGTCTGCAAGGATGAGAAGAATTTGAAGTGGCAGAAAGTGAAGGAAAGGGGATCTTCGGTAAGGAGCACATGGTAGGTGGTAGGGGCCATGTTCTAGGCTAGAGGGAACACCAGGCCAAAGACCTAGTGATACAAAGATTTTTGCCAGCTACAATGGCTATAGCACAGGGATAAATGTGGGGGAAGATGAGCTAGAATTGGAGGATGGTCATGAGTTTATAGTCGATTTTGAAGGCAGCAAATGAAGAATAATTTTGAATCTTTCAAAGATGCATCAAGTGGTCCACCTTGTTGTGTCTCAACTAGATCAACAGTCACCAACGTGCTTCAGCCAAGCACACAGGCAAGAAATGACACTGCTAATGAGGAAACCTAATGTGGAAATAGAAAGATGGAACTCGTCAGAGAGAAACTGGGATGGTAAAATTAATAGAACCTGGTGACGGGATGGAGAAAAGTCATAGGTGGCACTGAGCTCTCCAGCCTGTATGATTAAAAAGATACTATATCATAACCCCAAACAGGGTGCACAATAGAAGAGACAGAAATCAGGGAAGAGACAAGGGTGACTCTGAGCCTCTTGTGTGTAAGGTGAGAGGACAGGAATTTGATCAAAGGCTGGATGGATAAAGACCAAATTGTGGGCAGCCTCGGAAGCTTATTTAGGAGCATGGACTTTATGTGACAGGCATTAAGGAGCAGCTGAGTGTCACTGAGGAGAAAAATGACATGATGATAACAATCTCTTCACATGAGCTGGATAATTTAATAGTTGGGATCATAAGCTACACATTCACCAACCATATCTCTTTCTAACATCAAGGATATACCTCCCTTTATCACTGAACCTTTACACAAAAAGCCAGCGGGTGGACAGACATGGCGACATACCTCCCACTAGGATAATATTTTCACTGACTCCACTGTAGTCACCAAATCCAAGATGATTTACAGCTACTACTCTGAACTGAAACGTTCCTTTCAGGTTTTTGAACTTCCACGTGCAAATGCTACTGCAGGATCCATTAAATGTCATCTTCCACCTTAAATTCTGGTTCTGTGAGTCATTTGAAGTGATCTTTCTAAAAAAGAAGCAGTAAATAGTCAATGCAGAAAATACAGATGAGAATATATGCGTGATTTCTAGTTTGCTAAGATTTTGCATTATAGACAGCTCCAGAGAGCTGCCTGTTCACCCCTCACCCTTAATGTCACTCCTCCTTCATGGCTTGGCTGCAGAACGCATCATGGTCTATAAAGTCATTCTCTGCTGCAGGACCCAGCCAACTGAGCCCATCGAAAATGTCACGAAGAATCAACACCAAGAGAAAGCTGACAATCACTTTCCCACTATTTAGAATATATGAAATCTCTTCAGAATTCCAAACACATAAGAAAATCACTTCATAATTTTTTTTGTTACCAGAAATCGAACTCAGGACCTTGCGCTTTCGAGGCAGGCAGTGTCACCTCTGAGCTAAATCCCTGCCCCTCACTTCATAATTTTTAATGAGAAGTTGCCATTTTTCTTAATTTTCAGTCTCTTATTGTTATTTGTAACTTACTCTATATCTGGATAAAATACGCAGTATAAAATTGATAAGGAATGTGTGATAGCTCGGTGATCAGAGTTGTTATACTGAGATTGCTTCCTTCTGTATTGGTCTGAACTCTGCCTCAGAGCTAACCTACGTAGCCCTGGGCTCAAAGGAAGAAAGCCGAATGCTTTTGGCAGCATCACTGACTGAAGGCAAGCTCGACACCGAGAACGTCTTCTCTGGCAATGAGGAGCGAGCACTCCCGTATAGAGCTTTTCAGATGGCAGCACATGTAGGACTTGGTGCCAGGCCACTGTGAGCTTGGGGAGATGCAGTGCCACATGGCTGTGCTCCTGGCAACGAGTGGCTGTCCTGAAAAAGCAACAGGATACTGGGGACTGAGCTCAGGAGGGCGAGGAAGGGGCAAGAGCAGAAGGCAGCAGACCCGGTCACACCTGTGCCCAGGGTCGTCCTGAGCAACTAGCTATGACAGAGAGCGTTTATGCAAGGGTTAGCACTGGCAGTGTTATTAGTTAGACAACTCTAACCTGAAAGAAAGAGGCCTCTAGACATTTCTGAAGCAGCCCTTCATGGCTACTAACCAACAAAGACATTGGAAAATCTGGATGTTGTGTGAGCGCCTTCTTTCACAGCACACTGTACCAGTGCTTTATGTATGTTGTTTTGTTTCACTGAGTTTTCACACCAACTCATTTTATAGGTTAAAAAAAACTTAAGTTCACAAAAAGAAAATGAGGGAAGATTCAAATATAGTCTATGTGCTAAATCGAATACGTGCCCCACCCGTATCCACCAGAACCCATGAATGTGACTTTGTCTGGAAACAAGATTTTGACAGATGAAACCAAGTCAAGATAAGACCACCCCAGATTAGGAGGGCCCCTGCTTCAGGGACTGGGCCATATGAAAAGAGGGGAATGTGGACACAGACTCACACGAGGAGACGGTCAGGCAGCGGTGGGGGCAGAGGTTGAAGCAAGGAGCACTGAGGATGTCTGCCAACCATGGGAAGTTAGGGAGCAAGGAAAGGCCTTCCCTCGAGTCCTCAGAGGGAACATGGTCCTGCTGATGCCATGATTTCAGACTTCTCATTTCCAGAACTTAAGAGCAAATTTCTGTTGTCTTAAATCACCCAGTTGGTGGTACCTGGTTGATGATCTTCATTCAAATACCTGTTCAGCTCCAAAGTTCACATCCTTTGCACTACTACTGTACCATGAGCAAGTGCATAGAGTCCATCTAGAAAGTCCTGACTAAAGAGCCAACTTAGAGATATTTAAATTTGAACTATTATTTTGTCACTCTACAGTCCATATGTCCACAGTGGAGACCTGAGCAAGAAACATACAAACTGTCACAATGAAATCATGTCCTGAAGGTGCTAAAGAGGGGAGCACACTAAAGGGGTCCTAGCAGGAACCATGGTGTGGCCTGGCTGTTGAGAGCAATTATAGTCACAGGCCACTGAGGCAGTTCTGCAGATCAGAACATACATCACTGTGCGTGGAAAACAGTAACACATTTCATGAAGGCTTCAGTTAGAATTATGGCCAAGGGAATTCTCCACATGAGCAGGAAAAATTGTTAGGGTTACGGGAATGCCAGAGCAAGATGAAGCAAAAATAGATCTAGAGCTCAAGTTGCCCAGACTATAATTATGGAAGTGACTTTTGTCCTTGGGAGCTTCTTAAAAGATGGTTTCATAGTCCCGTGAGGGGAGTGTCTTTGGAATTTGGAACTCTTCCCTCAAGCTGGAAGGAAAACGGCCCTTCTGGGCCAACTATGGTTCACTGTGCTCCCCATGTACCCCATGAGGTTGCTCATAAGCGACCTGTCTTCATTGAGAGCACATTTTCAGTCCTGGGAGCACACTGCACACTGCCATTTTCCCAATAGAGAAGTTCATTGGACCTATATGCTTCACACCATTTCAGCCCTTCCCCTAAGTTACAGTTTGAAAACTACCAAGCTCATTGCCAGTTTTTACCAGAGTGTATTCAGACTTTCTAAAACAAATGATCAGAAGATCACATGGATGTCATCACCTGACATCACACATTAGCTCCACTTCTTAAATAGAATAGACTTAAGTTAATCTTGGTTGCATGAGCCTGTGGTTGAATAATTTCTCTACAGTTTTAATGAGCTGCTGCTGATTTCTGAGAATGATGTGCTGTGCCCTATAATCAGTGCCAAGGCTGACCTCTGCCTGCTGAGCAGAGAACACAGTGATACATGCAAAGCCCATGGGCCAAAGGTCCTCTGTGTCTATGTGTAAACATTTTCATAAATATTCTTACTTTTGATCACTTTATAGTTAACTCCTTCACCCTCTGAAGTTTATAAAGCATTTCTGCAGACAGACTTACCTGATCTCAAGGAGATAATACATAAGGCCACTCCCATCATCTTCAGCTTTTTCCCACTGTATTGAACATTTACTCCCTTCTAATAGTTTGGGAATGCCTGGTTTGCTTGGGACTCCAGCTTTGGGAAAAAAGAAAATACTGATTGATATACTAGAAGTATGAAATATACTCCACTGACACCTTTCTGTAGAGTATATTAAGGAAAGAAAAATGCAGTTTGAAAATTCAGGAATATTCTGATAGAAGAACTTTTTCAAATGAGCATCTGAAGTTTTTAATAGTGATGGATTAGATGGATTAGTGACAGGATTAACAGTCTATCTCAGCTTGACACAAAATAACTGATAAATGCAAATAAAGAAAACTGTCATAAGTTTTGGAAAATTTTCCTCTATCCTTATGTAATCAATATGGAATTATGGTATAACTTTCAGAATACTAATTAATAGAGTTGTTATATTTCTCATTTTTGCATCTGGAATAGAGAAATCCTTTAATAATTATTTGTTTAGCACTCAGTTACCCTTTTAAATATATTTCTCATTACAAAATATCATAGCTAGACAGGAAACCTGAATACTGAAAGGAGCAAAATTTTTTCCCTGTTCAGAATCGCACAAGACCACCCTAGAATTATCTCATTACTGCCTGTAAAACCTGACTGATTTCTTCACTTAAGCTCTAAAAGCAGTAATGTACTCTTTCTAAAGAAAAACTCCGACCTGTAGGGTGATAAAGTAAGGGACGAGAAGCTCTGAGATGCCTGCGGGCTGTCTGAGAGCCGTCCGTGTGACGCTTACCTGTGGTCTGGAAGCCTTCGGGCAGTGAGACGCTCCTTTCTCCTGCCGTATACACCACCACGACTCGGACCCTGCAGGAGGCGTAGGGCTGGAGACCTGAGACGTTGCAGACATAGGCGAGACCCTGGCTGCAGGAAGCTTTGACATGGGAAAACTTGCTGTATTTCCACTGTGGGGAAAAGCCACGTTCTTTCTCAGTTAGCACTCAGAGGGCACATCGCTTCCTCAGAGACACATGACACCGATTTCCTACTGGGCTGTGAATGTTCTCTATCGCACCTGCACGGAGTGCACACCACTGTTATAAAAAGCAAGGAGAAGAAAAGGTGCAAAGGGGAAGGGGAAGTGGGAGGGGTAGGGGAAAGGAATAAATACGAGAAAAGGAAAAACATGGCAACAAAGTCTTTGTAAATAGGGAAGGGTGGGAGGGGTGAAGGGAGGGCAAGGGAAGGGGGAAAAATAAGAACCAAGAGACTCCTATAATGGTGCAAGATCCCAATGATGAATGTAACTGTACTGCATACCTAAAATGTATCAATAAAAAAAGTAGGGAGAAATAAAGGAAACAGAATAAACAAAGAAATAGAAATGGTGGTATTAGTGGCATCGCCTGTACTAAACTCATCAATTGCAATGAGACGTACAGCTTAATGAGAGGCATTAGATCTGCAATATTTACTCTGAATTGAGTGTGTGTGTGTGTGTGTGTGTGTCTGTGTCTGTGTGTGTGTCTGTGTGTGTGTCTGTGTGTGTGTGTGAGAGAGAGAGAGGAGAGAGAGAGATTCATTCCTGGGTACAAACTACTAGCTCTCATCTGTCCTGCCTCTGTAATGATCCAATGGTCCAGAGCAGAAGTCACCAGAAGAGACTGGACCAGGTGACCAGCATTCCGCCTCCGCACCCAGAAATCCCCTGGGCTCCTGATAGGCAGGGGAGATGGATGTCTGCAGGGAGGTCGCCCAGCACTGGCCTCACAGCAGCAGCCAGCGTACCTCTGCCTCCATCTGGAGAGGAGCTGGGCTCCCCCAATCACAAGGGACCCAGGCTCCCGCCCTCAGCAGGGGTGAGGGCCACCGAGAGGGAGCCGCGAGCCACCTGGGCCATGCGTGGGGGTCTGGCCTCCGACGTCTCACAGACGGGAGCTGCAGAAATGTTTGGTTCCGACTGAAATTTGTCAGGATGTCTGAGAGCACCATGGTTCTCGTGGACTTCCATTAAAAATGTACCAAGGGAAAACTACCTGTGTCTCCTTAATCTTAAGCTGAATCTGTTCTTCTGTACACGCCTGTGATTTCTTTAAAGAAAAATCTATAATCTAGATAGAAATCTAGCCTTGTGTTCTAATTTCTTCCGGTTTCCAGACCAGGAAATCATGATTTATCACGTTATTCCTCTTTCCTTTCTAACGTATTAATACTTAGAAGACACCTACCCTCGTCACCCGTCACTCCTGTGCCTCGAGGTCTCTGGAGGGGCTGGGCTCATTCCCAGCTGCCCTTCTCTGTCCAGCAGGTCCGTCTCACTCAGCAGAGGCAGAGCTTCCTGGCTGGCGGCCACTGCCTGACCCGAGTGCCCCTCGCGTAACGCTTGCCCTTGAGGTGGCCACACATGCAGAGACCACAGAGCTTTCGTTTTCAGCTTTGTGCTTTTTCTAAATGACCTATGGAGGCCGCACAGCCCCCAAGTGGTTGAAGAGACTTTTTTTTTTTTTTTGCAGCACTAGGGATGAGATCCAAAGCCTCTCCACCACTGAGCCACATCCTTAGCACTGCCCCTTTCTGTTTCCAGACAGGGTCTCAAGTTTGCCCCAGTGGGACTTGAACTTGCGATCCTACTGCATCAGCCTCCCTAAGTGCTGGGATTACAGCCATGCCCCACCATGCCAGCTTGAAAGGACATTTCTAAACAAGGTTTTGTTTTCTTTGTTGTTGTTTCTTTCTTTCTTTCTTTCTCTCTTTTATTTTCTCATAGAAAACATCAAACTGTTATGGACTTCAAACCAGAAAAACCATACTAAATAAAATTCTATGTAATTCATAATCTGTAACTCATACTCCTTTAGACAGAGCTGTTTAAGAGCTCGCTGGAATTCTTTGCATCAGAGGTTAGTCCCCATGACTTACTGCTTCTACATGTCAAACTCGAATCAGTGAATTTTGCCAAATATATTGTTGATTTATACAAGACAATAGATACATGAAAAAGCTTTCGATTTACTCTGTGTCATAAAATTGAGATTTGCATAAAAATTCTACCTTTTGGAGTTCAAACCAAAATCGGATGAGGTTGCCATTGGGTGGACCCTTCCAATCTAACTGCAAACTAACGTTCTCCAGAGCCGTGGCATGCGGTTTCTCTGGTGTGCCAAGCATTTTGGCAGTGACGGGGCGACTCTCAGTGCACCGCACTTCCTCGGAGTGGCAGGCCAGAACCTTGTAGGAGAGAATAGTTGATGAGCTCAGGAATGGCAATAGAAGTGCCCACTCCACTCTGTGCCTTCAGACCATACAGCTGTCCACCAGACAGGCTCGCAAGCAGGACAGGGAGCCTTGCATCCGGGTACTGGCTTTGTCTTAGAGGAGCCTCGGGGATGAGGGCAGGTACGAGATTGCCAGCTGACAGCGGACTGACTCTCCAGGCCCATTCGGCTGCTGAGATTCTCTCCGGGACACAAGGGACTGGTGCCTGACAGCACAGTCGTGTTAACGGACTGAACGGCCCCCGGAACCGAAGTGAGTGGAATGGCAGGTGAGAGGTGCTGTGACTGCCCTCCAGGGTGGAAAGGGGAGGGTTCCTGGCTGGCTGAAGGAAATCAGCCTCTTGAACAGTGAGTTCGCTGCGGCCGGACAGGCTCTCGCCCACTTTTGCTTAATGACCAAATTGGTCTCTGATTCCATCTCCAGGGTGCAACGAGGAATGGATCACCCAATAGATGAGCTGTGTGAATATCATCAGAAGCATCTGAAAAAATAATCAGCTCCTCTTAAAACATCCTTTTTCAGATGCCAGAGCTATTTTCTCTAGGACAGCCGTGTCCATTGCTTTAATTCTCAGTGGGCTCAGAGCAATACAGACAGAGAAGAGCCTTCCCTTGAGCCCCCGTAGAGAACCGTGGGACATGGAGAGAGGGCGACACTGTGTGGTGGGGCCGAGAAACGTTTCCTGGCCAACCCTGACTCAGTCGCTCTCTCTCCTGGTATAGTACTCATTGGTTAGAGCAAGGGTCAAGGTCCAAATATGTTCCACAAATTCATTTTCCTTATTAAACTTTAAAAGCTCACATAATACCTGTTAATGAGCATTCAGATTTTTTTAGTTTAGTTTATTTTTTTGTTTCCATTTTTTAAATAAATTTTATTTTGTTTTATCCTATTCCGCATTCAGATTTAAAGAAACCAAATACAGGGCCGGGGATTTAGCTCAGTGCTTCCAGCGCCTGCCACAAAAGCACAAGGTCCCAAGTTCGATCCCCAGTACCAAAAAAAAAAAAAAAGAGAAACCAAATGCAGACATACACACCACATACAACACAAATTCCTCCTCAGAACCCACACCAAGCCATGACTCACCACCACTTCTAGTCTTTCCCCAGATAGCTTGTCCCAGCGGTAAGTGTTCTCGAGAATCTGAATAATAATTCTTTTTAGCCACTTTTATTATGTATGTTGAAAATGGTTGTAAACCTTCAATAAGAGCTATCCTCTCCTGAGATTCCTGTAATTAATTTTTAGAAGTCAATAGCTTATTTTCATATCTTATACAAGTGTATAGAAATTATTTAACCAAAGAGAAAAAACTTAAAGACTCAAACTTTTAATATATTTTAATTCTAGGTTGTTAATAATAATATCACGGTCTTAATTTACCCAGACCTGAGTTGTTGAACGTCTCCATGAATAAATGCCAAGTGATTGCCAGTCCTCGGTCAATTTTGCAAACCATCATCTCACACACAAAGCTAAATTCCCTGGAGAGGGCACTTATGTTACTGGCATTGCATTGGAAATTCAGCAAGATGATATTATACAGTTGTGACACGTAGTGAATACAATACAAAATCAAGCAATGTTGTCTAATCATTCCTAGGAGTAACATTTAAGAGAGTAAAAAGGATGATCCTCACTTTGAATTGGAATCATCTATGAGGTTTTTGTTTTGTTTTCTTTTGGTACCAGGGATCGAACTCAGGACCTTGAGCTTGTGAGGCAGGCGGTGGATCATCTATGAGGTTTTAAGTGACAAGGAATCATGTATAGTTTATGACAAAGTGTACAGTATGTAATGTTCAACAGATGATGGTCAGTTTCACCTTTTGAACTGGTTAAATAAAGCCAAGCAAAAACACCATATTGGGGGCTGGGGATTTAGCTCAATGGTTTCGCCACCTGCTGCGCAAAAGCAAGGACCAGAGTTCGATCCCCGGTACCAAAAAAAAAAAAAAAAAAAGAATTTTTGCCCGGGATTTAGCTCAGTGGTTCTGCCGCCTGCCTTCCAAATGCAAGGACCTAAGTTCAATCCCCGGTACTAAAAACAAAACAAAACAAAAAAACACCATTTGGCCATGTAAGTTCCTCATCACTAGGACATGTGAAACACAAATGCCAGTGTTGGAGTGATGGTGCCAATTCATTCCCTCAAGAAACATCTGGTGAATGCCTGACACAGTGCCAACCATTATGCAACCATTAGGGATAAGATCATGATTTTTAAAAAGACATAGTCCTTGTATAGCTGTGCATTTCACAACATATGAGAAATAGACAAAATATAGTTTTCAATGGTTATATTATATAAATGCTAGGAAGAACAAGTAGCTGGCAGTGTTCTTTCTGCCCAATTCACTTCTTACTCCTCAATCTTCAATCTACTGGATTGGCCATGAAAAGAAGTCTTCATAACACTCTGGGGATAGAAAACCCCAGAGGGGAACAACTCAGTTATTTCAGAACACTCAGGATTTGCTACCATGGCTATTCATCAACTGGCCAGAGTTCATATATGTCCTCACAGCTCAACCTACTCCCAGGCAAGAAGCGTGGAGCACAGTGTGTTTTGATGAATCAGCAGCTGTAAGGCCTGCAGAGTAGTACACCTCAGAACATATGGGAAAGGCTTTGCTGTGGCTGAGGGCCTCTCGTGACAAACACAGAAATGACTAGCTTCGGTCTCACCAGTATTTTTTACTTCAGGTGAGAGTTGTTTGTGCTTCCATTCAGTTCTGCATAATAAACCAGGTGTGCTGGGGTTGGGCCAGAGAGGCCATTCCAAGTATGCTGTGTCTTGGCTGGAGGCAATGCGACTGTGAAGCTGCTATTGGTGGCATTAAGTATAGCTGGTTCCGCTGTATGTGAAGCTAGAAACAGAAATGCTTTACCTAAAATAAGAAGAAAAGAAAGATCAATACATGTACAAGAGGAATGATAGATTTATTTAACATCAAGGGTAATATCAAAGATCAGAAAGAAATTTGTAGAGCACAAGGGCCGGGGATTTAGCTCAGTGGTTCTGGCGCCTGCCTCCCAAGCACAAGGTCCCGAGTTCCATCCCGGTACCAAAAAAAAAAAAAAGAAAGAAATTTGTAGAGCACATAACTTGCTTGAGAGAATAAATAGGAAAATGCTTTTGAAATAGCAGTCCTTGAAGAAATGACAATGACTGCATTTTGATGTGTGTAGCAGATGCTGTGAGATGCCACCCAGTGCCCACCCCTCTTCCTCGAGCTCATGCACGTCTGGCATCGCCCCAGCTGGCATGCCTGGAGGGAAACAGTCTGCGACAGTCATGGGACACAGCACACCCCACGAGAGGCAAGTGGGAGTCTGTTCCAGGGCTTCCAGAACAGTGGCTGTCCTGCTACACTGAGGGCAAACTGGTGCCTCCACACCCTTGCCCTGCCTCGCCCCCTGCCCAGGATGCTGACGTGAAGTCCAGAGGGGCAGGAGTCCTCCTGTAGGAAGTGGCTGGAAGACGGGCTAGAGCAGCCCCGGGGAATAGAAGAGGAGGCTGGTGGCGCAGGGGAGCTGCCTGGCCACGGCACACAGCTAACGTGCTGCACCCTCACTCTGGGGCGCACCACCCTGAGCCTGCAGGAGGAATGGTGCACCTGTCACCCTGCAGGCTGAGGAGAACCTCTCAAATCGGACTTCAAACCCTGGCAACCAAATGCAGCTTCCCATCTATTCACTCTGATCATGTCCCATGTGGAGTGACGTGAAGGAGTAGCACCATCTCGCAGACAGAACACAAGGCGCACGCAACTGAAATGTGGTTTTCCATGGAACTTAACAGCCCCGCCCCAGGGAAGCGCCCTTTCCCATCACTCAGCACACTCTACTCTGGCTCCTTGCCAACACTCAACCCCACCCCTGACTCTGCTAAGTCACCCTCACTCAAACACATCCCTCTGCCTGCAAACCGTGCCCCAATCCCACCCGACAGTCCTCGTTTGGAGCGACCTCACCGAGGCTCGACTCATGGCAGCCCCTCTCCTGGGCCACAGCATTCGGGGCACAGCGTCCACTCCGTTCTTACCGTGCCTAGATCTTCCACCACAGCACTAGCTACATCAGACTGGTTTCAGTTTACTTTCGTCGCTTTATTTATCTACCACTGGAATGTGAAGTTTCTTGGGCTAAGACTGTTTCCCTAGATTCCCAGGAGGGAGCCTGACACATTGTAGCTGCTTAAAAAATGCTGTAGTATTTATGAAAGGGTGTTATCAAAACAAAGTACGTCCTTTGCGTTCACCAAGTGAGACAGTTAGGAAGGAAATGTCTCTGAGCCAAATGACTCCATCAAGCCTGCTGCTTCCCTCCTAACTCTTTGACCTTGAGCTGTTTACTACAGCTCTTCTAAACACAGACAGTGTCTGCTTCACAGATACTTACATGTGACTCCACCTCAGGCACATTGTGAGCTTTTGAAAAACGTGAGCTATTATTAGCATCATTAGTGAGCTGTTGAAAAATTAGGGAAAATAATGCCGATCTCATCTGGGAGCTCTGAATGTGAATTCCAAAATGCAGGAAAGAATGTTTCAAGTTAGAACCATCACAAATTACCACATCATAAATTACCAAGAATAGGGAATGTGAACGGAGTTGGGAAAACAGCTTTGAACAGAATAGGAGTTTGAAGAAGGATAATTTTACTAAAGTTACAAAGTGGTCCACTCTCTGGCTCCAGTAATGTTTATATAATATTCATCTGTGCTGACTTCTGGTCTAAAGCGAGAATAGGACCCTCATGGTAGCATCCACAGCAATAATTCGATTCAAAGATGATTGGTGCTTTCTCATTATTTAACAGATATGGTAAGATACAATCAAGCACTGTAAATGGCATTCAGGGCAAGAGTTTCTCCATACTTGTTTGTTTTTCTTAATCCTATACATGTTGAAGACGTGAAGTGGCTTGGGAGAAAAAGGAACATGGTAATAGGTAATTGCTTAAAACTTCCAGCAGATGGAGCTAAAGTACTCTCAATAATGTACCTTGAAAGTTGTAAAACGAAGTTGGTACTTTTTTCAAAGGAAATAATGACAGCAGTATCATATTTTTCATATTTTTCATGAGTTTCAGTAATAAAAACTCATGCTACCTGTAGGATTTTTATTTTTAGTTTTTTAATTTTTTTCTCTATCTTAAGCTTTATTCTTTTTAAAAGATTTTTTTTCATTAAGTTTATTGGTACATTTTAGGTATACAATACAGTTACATTCATCATTGGGAACTTGTACCTAGGATTTTTATTTTTAAGTATATATGTATGAATGTGTATTTGTGTGGTGTTACATGTACTTTTTAAAAAATACAAACTAATACAAAGTCTGTATTCTATGACTTGCAGTGTCCCTGGTAATTTTCTCTTGATAAGCAGACATGATTACTCAATAAAAGAAACTGCTGGAAATGAACCTGTAGTTATGTAGTAACAAGATGAAGAGGAGGGGAAGTAGTCTGCAGGTCTAAATTAGTAAGCCTGTGCCTCTGGATTAAGAACTGAAATTAGATCTGATAAAATCCAGAATGTTGGGCTGTGGTTAGTTTCTCATGGGGGCAAACTTTGTTAAGAACAGAATAATCTAGTATGCTTTAAGACTGCTCTTTTCCTTCTCTGTCTGGTGGAAACACAAGAAAATATTCTAAGATACTCACTGTAAGAATCAGGCCAGGCTCCTGATGATAAAACTCAGAAAAGTGTGGGAGCCCTTTGTGCTGCATCCTCGCTGAGTCCCTGCTGTGCTCAGCCGGCAGATCAACTCCACTTCAGGTTTCCCTGCCCCAACCCAGGCTCCCTCAGCACCTTTGCTTGTGGATTTTTGTTCCAGTAAACTGGAAATCTATAGTCACTCATCTTTTTTCCTAATTTTGGGAAAGGGGTTTGCCCTTTTCTCATGGATCTAAGAAGAACTGAGTTTTCCATTTGCTTGTATTTTTACTTGTTAGGCACAGTGGCAATTTTCAAATTTCCTACATGCTGGACCAGAAACTAGAAGTCACATAGACTTAAAATCTCTTCAATTTCTCAAGGTGGAAAATGAATTCTTTATAAAAACATGAACTAAGTCTATTTATAAATTCTTACCTTATCCAGCTTTACATATTTTATAACTGAATACATTGAAGCAAAAAAATTTGGTTTGTTCATTTCTGTCCCTGTCTCAGAGAATTATGCTTAATTTAGAATGACATGTTAACCTAATGACAGAGAAAGCTTGATGAAAGAGTCAAAAACTGCTTTAGGTTTCACTGCCATCAATAAAGAAATGTAATACTGATTTTGTTTTTGTTTGGTGGTTGGTTTACAGATTTGTCAAAAGTTTTGTTATGACCTTCAGTGGCAAATATATAGTCAGTCCTGCTACAATGTAATCCTACATTTCTATAAATCATTGCAGTATAAACATCATGCTATAAAATTCATACAGCTCAAGGAGTAATCAGGATTAGCGATTCAACACTAAAAAACTCCATCGATGGCACTAAGACAAGAGCTTAGTAAAACAGGGAGCCCAGACTCATCCACGTCAAACAGCACAGAACAACAGTGTAATGACAGTCATATTAATATATCCCTCAGTGCATCGCACTGCCTGATGCATGGTACGTTAGGCCACAGGGAGTACAGCACTTTACCTTGAAAAGGACCTTAAAGTTTTATGCAGTGCTTTTTGACGCCACCGGGAGGCCTACAATATCACTGAAGGAGAAAAAGACAGAAGAGAAGTTATGGGGCTGAGGAAAGAAAGAGGACAGGCAGAGAGAATGCAGACACCGGAGTCTCGAGTCCTGAGCTGTGCATGCAGCCGCGCCGTGTACAACCCGGCTGTGACCTGTGGGCCCAGACAAGCAGCAATGCAGTGAGCACTGAACACTGTCGGGGTTGAGGGCAACAAGAAGAGCTTTAGGACAGGGTGGAGGGCCGGCCTTGGGGCGGAAACAGGCCGCTCGGGAATGTGACCTGCTTACTTGGGAGAGGCTGCGTGGCAGGACTGTATGCCAGGATGCACTGACTCCTCAGGGGCTTCACCTGGGAAACGCTGGCCCTATCCCTCTTCTTTGCTTGATAAACCTGTGTGTTGTCTGTCACTGTGATGATCCAATATTTAAAGTCTTTATCCACAGTTAAACTAACAGGGGCTTTTCCTGCCGATTAAAAGCATAAAGAACATGGAATAAAGAACAAATTATAACTCTCAAGGTTTTTTTTCTCACCAGTAAATGAAATCCTTTATAACTGCTAAATTTTGAATCTTTCTATTATTTCAATATAAAATAATATTTGTATCTGATGCCTCATTTGGGGTAAATGAGAGGTTTTCTTATTTTAGTTCCACATCAAGCCAATAAGGCAAATACTGTTACTACCAGCCACACGTTTTGCAAGTGAACTAAGGCTGTAAGGAGTACATAATCCACTTAAGAGTGCAAGGTCCTGAGTTCGATTCCTGGTATCACACAAAAAAAAAATCTACTTAAGGCCACAAAGTTAGCTAAGGGCAGAGACAGGGTTAAAAACCCAGACTAGGGGCCGGGGATTTAGCTCAGTGGTTTCGCCACTTGCTGTGCAAGCACAAGGACCCAAGTTCGATCCCCGTTACCAAAACAAAACAAAAAACAAACAAACAAAAACCCCCAGACTATACGAACCCAAGGCCAACAATGCCAGCCCATCCGCAGCAGAGGATTGGGAAGGACTCAGTGTCTTGGTCAATATTTTTATCATTGGTTTAGAATGAATGAATAGTAAACACATTTACCAAATTTGTAGATAACACATGATTATCACTATCACAAGCAGGTCAGTGATAGCCTTGAAATTTAAACATATCACAACAGAATCAGGAAATGGATTGAAATTTAATAGAAACAAATAAAAAATCCTAAATTCAGGTTTAAAATCAATTCTATAAATTAGGAAGTAAAATACAATTGGGCTTGATAACATTTCATGTGAAGTAAGACCATGGGTGTTGCAGCTGACAGGCAGCCCCAAGATCTGATGCTACTTTTAGTTACAGTGAAAAAACCTAGGAAGCAGCGTTTGCCTTGTAGCACCAGAACACATGGAGAGCGTAGCACTGACATTTCGGAGGATATTAACCAGCTAGAGTGGAAAAGAGGTGACCAACACAAAGAAAAGTCTAGAAGACACACTACCTGAGAGTTAGTTATAGATGACTTGAATTTTCCCTCTAAATAAAATGTAGAAGGGACGACAAGAGTCGTCTCTACATGATTGCATGGCTGTCATGTGGAAGATGATTAACATACTCTTTGTTAACTTAGAGGTCAGAAATAAGACCAGTGAATGAGAGGAATGGAGAAAAACTTCATTTAAATAAAATTAAAGTATCTGATATTCAGAATTATCTAAAAAATTATACAGACATCCTTACAAAGTACTGACTACCTTTTAATAAATAAATGAAGGGATTTCTTCCAACATCATATGAGCTAAATGATCTCTAAAATCATTCTGATTTTCTAATTTTAGGATTATGTGTTTCAATTATGTATTTATCAAAGACTGACCAGTTCCTATCTATATGATAAGGGCTCACTAGGTAATTCTTGTATATCAGATGTTTTTAAAACCATTCTGACACTTGTTAAAATTATAAGACTTTCAGTTGAGACTAGTGCATGTGGCAACAGGGAAGACGGATGCTGCAGTACAACGGAGACAGTGGGCGAGTGAAGAGGACGAGACAGTGAAGGATTTAGTGGGTGGAAAATTACTAAGAGGAGACTCCAAGGACAGGGTCTTGTTAAACCAGCCCGACAAGATTCTTGCTGAAGGCAGGCCAAGAGTCCCCAAGGGTAGGGATGAGGAATTTGATGCGATCAAGATGGAGAAATGTCTTCAGCTCTGTTATCCAGTGCAGTGGCCTCTCAGCCTTTGTGGCTTTTGGCTTTTGAGCACTTGAATGTGGCCAGCATGACTGATGGAATAAATGTTTGATTTTATTTAATTTTAATTCATTTAAATTAAAATCACAGCATGTGACTGACTAGTGATTACCATCTGGACAGCGAGGTATAAACTGTTGGGAGTGCACATAGGGTATTCAGAGTATACTTTTTTCTGTTGGAATTACTCCTATAGTTGACTTCCAAATCATTTCTTCCACAAGCATATGAATTTCAAGAGGTGGACTTTCCAAGTATTGACCAGTTCACGCTGAAAGTGGAGTCAGTGGGGTCATCAAAGTAGAAATAAACTTCTCTACTGGCAAGATCATGGATGTGTAGTTAGCTTCAGTTCCAACTCCTCAACTAACTGTGACCTTTTAAACAAGTTACTACCCTTCTCAACGTCAGTTTTCCTATCTGTAAAATGAGGATATAAATACCCACCTCAATAAGGTATTTTGAAGATAATGTACCGGATAATGTACTGAGTAGCATGCTTAGAGTACAGAGTTAAATTTGTTAAATTGTAGCTCTACTGTTAATTGCAAACTTTAAAAGACACAGGTTGAGAAATTTTGTGAATGTCCACATACAACTCACCCGGAAACAACTTGATTTGGATCCTACCAGAGCACTGGGCATAGTCCAGAGCAAACACTGTGAGTATATTCCTTTAAGTATGTGTAGAAAACAAGCCCCTGCTAATGGGACAGAAGAGGCTGTTTGTCCCTAAGGAAGACCACGTGCTCACACGCGCATCTTACCCCACACAGCAGGCACCAGGATGACTCGCCAGCACTGGCACCCTTCCAGGTCCATGGCCCAGATCTCTTGACCTTTGGCAAAGTATATCCATGGCTTCTCTAGGTCACAGGTATCAACAGCCATTGTTCCGCTTAAGCCAAATTCAGTCACATTACAAGAACAACAGACCCTTCCATTTTGTTGGTCTGTGGCTGTGGGTCGCAGAATGTGATGCAAGGTATGACTGATGGTGCCGTAGTAGGACATCTGATAGCCCACATCGGAAACTTCTGTCCAATATAAGCGACGACAGAGTGAAGAGAAAGTTCCTCTAGCTTAATGAGCAAAATATATTGTTTCAAATATCAGTTTCTAATGAAAATAAATCGCTGTAATGATTGGGGGACCAATGCATCTTTAGGAAAGAACATGTCCAAGTTTTCAAAAATAGAGGAAGTCATAAGAAGTCTAACTCATATTATTTTCCAACAGTTTGTTAGTAAATGTGTTTACAAGTAAAGGCCTTGAACTATAATGACCTTCAGTGCTCATAGCTCAGGCACCGTCCATGGCCCCCTACTGGCTGTGAACCCGAAATGGACTTGCACACTTTTATTACGTCCATCTCCGTTCTCTTCCTCTGCTCCACTTCTGTTCTGAATGCTCGCTAACAATCTAGCTTCAAAATAGCCTATATCCAGGCTCATGACACAAACAAAAATCTTTCCACCCTGGGAAACTGCTATTCAGTTGCTGAGTGGAGGCCTTAAAATCCATCTCATAATTTAATTATTAATTAAACCAAGGTGGCTGAGCCCGGAATAACTTTTACTGAGCAAAGCCTGCTGCCCATTCCCCGCCCTGTCTCAGCACCTGTCTTGTCCTTACCAACTGATGATACTATTAAATTCATTAATATAAAAATCTGTTATTGGCTTCCTCCCTGTACTTGGCCTGACTTCAGGGTAGTCAAATCATCGGTGTGGATTAAGATTTCGTATCTGTGGTTGTGAGCTCACAATTTATATGCCGAATTACTTATCATAAGTTAATATGATGACCCAAGCTCTTTACTTTCCCACCCTTGGCTTCTAAAGTTAAGCCGAAAATATAACATTAAATACACCTATGTCTGCTTCATTGTGAGAGAAAAAGATACATTTGCATACCTTAAAAGAGGATATACAGAAAAGGAAACTATTGTTGAGTTCCTGTTACAAATCTTCAGTTCACTGGGGCGTTTCACCTTGTGCTCAAGATCAACATCAAATATTTGTGTTCCGTGTGATTCTTTCAGCACAAAGTAGAGGTGCCTTGAAACCCAGCTGACTGTGATGAGTGTGCTGCCAGAGATGCGTGCATCTCGGAAAAGCTTAACATTGAGTAGAGAACACGGCCAGCAAAACGGGGTTAATTTTTTCATTTGAAGACCGTTCTATGATTATTCATATCACTTATTTATTGCACGTCACCTCTGTAATCCAAAGCCCCAGTGGCTCCGGGTTGTGCACTCTTGTGACATGGGCCCTCTTTTCACACTGTATATGTTACTAGATAATTTCAGCTCCTGTGGCTTCAGTGATAATCCACATACCAGTGCTAATAATCCACATCTTCAGACAAGAACCCTCCCAGAGGTGCTGATCCCAAAGCAAACTTCCTGTTGGACTGCTCCATTCAGTGACCCATCATCCTACCCCGCACCTCCTACCCTCTTGCATGATGTATTTTATGAGTATCCATTCATCTGATCAAAGTGTCCCCTGGCTTCTTCCTCACTGAACTGTGTCTACAGGGCTGCTCTCACTTTGTGTCTCTCCCAGTTTGTCCCCTTCTTTCTCACCTCTCTGCCTGTCACCTGTCTCCTGCTTTACTATTTCCTATTGAATTTCTTTAGTAGCCTCCTGCAGATGTGCCCTTAAGCCATCACACACAGTGCTCACACGGAGGTCTTTCCACAATGCAAGCTGACCGTGTTAAGGACCTACTAAACGTCGTCGTTGGCTTGTTGTGGCCTTCTGGGTGAACACCTGGTTCCTGGCAGGTGAAGGAGGTCCCTTGTATTTGGGCTCCTGGAACTCCTGCCCAGCTTTCCTACCTGCTGCCTTTCATGCCTCCGTCATCTGCATCTCCTAGCAGACTCCCTTTAGTCACAGCCCTCAGTAGCTCCGGCTCCAGGCTCCCCTGCCTCTGCCCGTCCCCTGGCTCATCTTTGAGACCAAGATGTTTTTCATTCTGCCACCACCACCACTCACTGGGCTGCTGCTCATTTCCTGAGATTCCCCACACCCTGCTCTAGCATGGCAGTGATACTGATCTGCCATCCCTGTTAGGTGGGATGAAATGAGTGCCCAGCCTGTGTCAGGCATTGGCTTTAACAGGTTATTTCACTTACCTTTCACAGGAACCCAGGATGAGGAACCACTTAGCCACAGATATTGAATAACCCGTTGGTGGTCACAGATCTAGTGAGTGGTAGGCCTGCAATAAATCACAGATGCCAGGTTCCAAAGCACTTTGCTGCCTTCCCAGTGTTACACAGACTCACTTTGGAAGAGCACTTTTCGCCATGGTTTGGGTCTGGAGTATGCTCCAAAGGTCCATGTGTTAAGGGTTTGGCTCCAGCCAGCGGTGTCACTGGGAGGAAGGGCCGGCGGGCAGTGTGCAGGGCATTAGCTCTGTGCCTCCCAGAGCTGAGACCCTTGGCCACTTCTCTCTTGCTTTCACTTCTTGCCCATGAGGAGATGGCTTTGACCACCACGCACTCCCAGTCATGACTGCTTCCTCGCCATAGACCCCAAAGCAACGAGGCCAAATACTCATGGATCGGGACCTCCAGAACTGTGAGCCAAGATGAACCTTGGTCTTTATAAGTTGATTATCTCAGTATTGTTCCAAGAGCAGAAAGTTCACACACTTCTGTATGCCCAGAATCTAACACAGTGCCAGTAACTCTTCTAACTTATTCTTAGAATTTGCCCAAATTCTACTCTGTATTTATTTGTAGCTAAATACTTATACAACATTGATCCTCTTCAATCATTCTAATATCCTGGCTCACCCATTGGCCAGGCATTTTAATTACAGGACAATATGATACACAAATGTTCTGCTTCCTGAATTCAAAAGAGTCACAAAGTTGAAGTACCTCAGAGCTAGAACGGTTGCGCAAGTTCAGAAGGAAGAGGGAGTCTCCTAGGGCAAAATAACCCATCTCATCATCAGCTGTGTAGCCCAGGGCGCTGATGTCTCTTTCTGCCAAAAATGTCCACACAACTTGATTTTGGTCCATATCTAACAGCACTATCTCATTGTGAAAGAAAGACATGAGGTAAGGAAATGAGTTGATTTCTGCAAATGAAAAGAAAATAATACACATGAACAAACTAGCTTTAGGTTAGCAACGTCTCTTGAGTCAACATCAAGTGGTTTTGAAATCCACTGGCACCTTGGGGTCCAACTCTTTTAGCCCTGGTGAAGCTCTCAGCCTTCTCATCCTGGGTTTGTTTAACATATTTTGGTGATGAGGAAAACTGATTATTTTATTTGACTTTAACTTCAGCTCAGAGTTGAAATTAGAATCCCTAAAGATACCATTCAAAAGATGCTTTTAAGGTTTTATTAGCACAGATTTTTGAACAACAAATACCTGATGCTTTAGACTTCACTATGTCAGAAAACGGCCCTGGGCCTTTGGATGTGTAGACTCGAACCTAAAGCAAAGAAAAGGAAACAATGGGAGAAAAATGCATTCATCAGTATTCTCAGGGCAATAAGTTCCGGAACTGAGAAATTATTAAGTGTCTTGTTTCACATGCCTGATACATGTTATTAATAGTTTCAAATACTTGTTTACTAGCTACATATAGCAATAACTAAGGGGGAAATACTGTCCCATATGCATGATGTTGGGGCTTTTGGTCTAGAAAAGTTCTGAGGAGGCACAGATTTCTATTGAATAACAACAACAACAACAAAATCTCTAAAATATTCTGGGGATTTAATGTGGAAAACAGGTGATGATGAGTGGATTGATTGATTTGATGGTGATAACTGTTACACAATGTACACAGATATCAATCATTGCCATCTACATCTCAATTATATACAATCTGTCCTTGTCAAGTAAATATGTTAAAATAAACAGATTAAGGCTACATAGAACATTTGAAAGAAATGAAACTGAACAAAATTATAGTAAACTTCCACTTACATTGAAATCAACAACCAAAAACGTCAAATAAATAAATTTATCATATTTTAAAAGATATTTATAAAAAGAAAATAGTAAACTTCACATTCAAAATGATTATACATTCAAACTATTTGCACATGCATTGCTTCTTTTGATCCTCACAACTACTAACTATGAGTAGGAGTAGAAACTGGTCCAGAATTATAATTAAAGTAAGGAAGTTGTCTACAATGACACATAGAAACACATCTCCTGAGGTGTGTGTATTTTCTTTCACGGTACATGTCACATCCTAACAGGAAAGTTTTCTAAATTAAATAAATTTTATTATGTAATAAATCATTTTCTTTCCCTAGTCTTGCATATGTATTATAGCCAGCAAAGAAAATTTACATACAGAGTGATGGCCTCAAAATATAGAGCTTCAAATGCTCTCTCAACAAACCAGTGGGTAATGTTTGTTATACTTTTGGAATTAAATGCATTTTGTGATATCCTATTTATTAATATTTGTGTATGATTTACAAATGCATTTTATGATATCATATATATTAATATTTGTGTATGATTCACAATGGTGCATATGTATACCAAACAATCTTCAATTTTGAATAGGACCATGTTAAATGAAATATACGCAATCATCCATATTATATTGCATGGGTCTATGGTGACTCAAATCTGAAACATACATATAGACAGATACACTTAAGAGCAGTCACTATTTTTAACAAATAGGAATGTGTATTATCTTTAACTTCTATGAACAACCTTTTTGACTGGAATATGTAGACATAATAGATTATCAAGACCTTTATTGAAGAATTATTAGAATTTTACAAAAAGAAAAATGAAAACACATCCATAGGGAACTTAAATCTCCAAAACATTACTTTCCCCCAAATAAATGGAAAATGGCTGTAAATATACACAACACTATCTGCAGCATGGTACTTGATGAGAATATGAAAATCACCAAGCCCTCAATTATAAGAGGGGTGTTATTTTATGTGAAATTTAAAATATCAAAATGGAGTGTCAATCGATTTCTTTCTTGACTGCTATTCTTTCTGTCTGTCCTATCATTAACAGGTGAGATATCAATCATGCAGACTTCCGGTTTTTATTTGCATTGGAAGACCCAAGTCAGGGATCCAGTTGATTCAAGAGGTGTTGTGATATGGAGGGAAGAACTCTACAAGTTGGCCTATGGCACATCACTTCCTAGTCGTGCAGCTTGCTAACTGGCTGGTATACCCAGGGACCTGGGTTTTTCTTCACAGTATGAGGATCAAACAAGATAATGAGTATGAAAGTCCCAACGGTGTTGCGTGGCCTGTAATGATCTCATCGACAAATACTACTTTACTCCGAACCTGAAAAGTAGACTTAATGCAAGGGAGCTGTCGAGACATCCTTCAGCCACACTGTCTTTCCTTCCCTATGGTCTCTTGCTGCCCACTTGACCCCATGATTACAGTGAGCCCCAAACTATTGACAGAGTGGAAATTCTTAACCTAGTCCTTTATTAACTTTCTGTTGCACTATTAAGACTCCCTTACCCCAGTTTCCATTCATACCTGGAAGGCAACAATGTACCCAGGACTCATGGCCTCAAGTTGAAAAGATGTCACTGAGGAAGTGACATTGACAGCAATCCAGCCTTTGGATGTTCTGCTTGTGTCACTTTGGTTGGATATATGGTAGAAAATTTCAAATCTTGTCAACACTCCATTTTCATGCTTAGGTTTGTCCCACCTAAACTCTACCACAACTTCATTCTTGTGGAGGGATCTTTCACTCGGTAATACAAACATTCTGGGGTTTTCTGGTGTAGTTGGAACTGCAAATCAGAAGCAGAGATGGGGCTGAAAAGAACGTGAAGGCTGACTTTTACCACTCACAATCAGCATGTGGACATCTTATCAGTAAGTATTCTTCATTACAGTGTGGTGAGGTAAATTTCTCAGTCTTAAAGCTCTTCAAGAGAAAATATTCTATAGCTTTCTTTAGGAAATCATCGTGATAGTTCAGCAAATCTTAATAACTTTGAGTTCATCCCAAACCCCTTCTACTACTGCTCATACACATCTTTCTTATCTGTGCCCAGTGTAGATAGGTGGTAGCAGGTGCTCCACTCGAAGTACAGCATTCACTCTCATCCCCATACAGTGATGGCTGGAGGGGGAAGTCAGTCATCAGAAGGAGAAGAAGTAACCCTAACCAGCCTTTAGCCAGTTCTGGGTATAAAATGCAGCATACCAGGAATCCACCCTAAGCCTCTAGGAGCAGGAGTTGTGGAAAAGCGTGATGGCCTCTCAAGGATAGGTCTGGAGGTCCCAGTTACGCCAGGACCAAACTAGGCGGTGCAATCTCTCAGTCCTTTAGCCAAGAGAACCTCCGGTGCCTAGTTTCCAAGGCACTGGATCCCAGATGACCCTCTTCTTTCTTAGACTCCTCCACAAGGGCTCCACCCCTTCCCATCCCAATTACATTGCTTCTTAGTGCTCATCACTCACACATTACACAACCCCAGGCCTTCTCATACTCTGCTTACGTGGGATGCTTATGCTCGCTCCATCCCACAGAACCAGGAAACGTTTCTGCTCCCATATCCATCTAAGCCATCTCCTCTCCTAAACACCCAGAAGCAGCTTGACATAAGTGGGTGTTCTGAGTGGCAGCTACTCACTATGAGCCATTGCTGTCTGGCTATCAGTGTTTTATCCCTGTGATGTGTGTGCATTATATCCATGATGTTTTATGAGATCCATCAGAGAGAGCAACTTTTCTTATGCCCTATTAAATTCTCCCAGATCTAGCATAGGACTGGCACACAGTAAGTGCTTAATAAACAGTCAATTTGAACATTTTCTTGCTTTATTGTAAATATCTTTTTTTTTTTTTTTGGTACTGGGGATTGAATTCAGGACCTTGCGTTTGTGAGGCAAGCGGCGGAACCACTGAGCTAAATCCCTGGCCCTATTGTAAATATCTTGAAGGTTAGGGCCAATCCTGTCATCCTTCCTTGTAGCCTCCGGGCCCTAGGTGGACCCCCTGGTAGATGCATTAAATCCATTTCCAAAGAACAGTACCACAAAGCTGATAGCCTAAGAGACCTCAGAGAGAGGACACCTAGACCCAAACGCAACCTGCTTCAGAGCATGCTCAGGTTCTTCTAGTTTGCTGCTATGAGACTCAGGGGTAAATATTGTTGAATGAATCAAATAAAAAAAAGAAAAAAGAATGGTGGATAAATGTTCATGTTTAATGAGCCCTCACTGCCTGCCAAGTCCTGTGTTAGGAAATTTATGTATGTTTAATTAATATAAAGCTATAATTTGCTCTCATTTGTGATGAGAGATTCAATGAAGCTATAGTGAAAATTCTGGATTAGGGCCTTACCACTTAGTAGTTATTTCTCATGGGCAACTACAGGTCATCCATTCGTCATTTGCATAATCAAGATTGACACATGTTCTATGTACCTGATAGCTAGATCAAACAAAATGATATTTTTGAAATATAGTAAGTGTGTAGTAGACATTTAGTATATGTGCTGCCGAAGCGAGCACTGTAGTAGACATTTAAAAAGAGTGATATATATATATATATATATCAAAAGTGACTTACACATGTGAAAATATGGTTACACATGTAAAACATAGTTAGTAAGGATAGTGTGTGTGGTTACTAAACATACACATGTTAAAGTATGGTTGGTATGACATACATTAAAAATATGGTTAGAAAAACACCAGTGAGTGCACGGATCTGTTGCCAGTACATGTGAGAACTTTTTAAAACAGATTTCCAAGAAACATAAAATATAAATTCATAAAACATAAAACAGCAGTTATTCATCCACAGAACATTCCAAATTACCATCTTTATGAGCACCTGTCTTCTGAGAAATTATTTCTACTCTCCAATACCCATTTCTTTACAAAAGGTTTTGCAAAGTACCTGAAACATGCTTATGCATCTTATTTGTCATTACAATTAAGTGAAACGACCTTTAAGAAATATTTGAAATTTTCTTCTTTTGGAATAAGTTATGCAGATTTATTTAATGATGTTCTTCTAATCTCCAAAAAAGTTATGGAAAGAGTAGTGAATCTAAGCACAACTACAAAATCGAAAATTATTTTAAATATAATTGACTAGTCATTCCAGATCATGGAAAGTAAGATTCTGCATCTTGTTATCTTAAAGAGAGAATTTTACCTCTGTACCTGTTTCAGGTGCTCGAAGTGATAGAGATGTTTTGGGGCCCTTTCCCCAGTAGGTGTAAGGAGTGACAGAAAGGTTAAATAAGGCATATGGCTCCAGCCCTTCCACAGTATATACAGGTAAAAGCTGTTTTTCACTAGCCAGGAACTAAAATACAAGCACAAAACATCATTTCCTTAGGGGAAGAATTATAACATTTTTCATTCCTGATTAACTAAAATCTCCAAGCTTTGCTTCATTTGTAAAGTCAATACTTGGAATTTTGGGAAGTGTGTCCAACATGGCACTTAGCACAAAGTGGTCAAGACAGGCTATAAACAAGTTAACAACCCTGACAACCGAAAGAACAGAAGTGAAGGGCTTGACTAAGCGAACAAGCCACACACACCGTGTGCAGGACTGGCACGGACAGCAGTCTGTCCAAAAGGAAGTGACCAGGACCCACACCACACCTTGGAGTGAGCACTGAATTCCACGCTGTAGAAAACCACGCCCCAGTCCACCTTGGGGGGAGTGCTCCACAGGACTTGAAAAGCTGAAGCATTTCCTTCCGTCCTAAATGAAGACTCCGGAACAGAATCCAGGATAACCTTAGGGGTAGAGGAAAAGTTTCCTATGGGATGGGAGAAAGAAAGAGAGGGAAAGGGGATTTAGGACCACTGATTATCACAGAATCATGGGTGAGCAATAGAAATTACTAGTAATTAGAACTAAAAGTTTTCCCTTCCTTCAATATATCTTGAAAATCACCTTTTCTGACTTTTTCAGGCTTTAAATTTGAGCTAAGATTAAACTGACTACAAACAAGCCAACAAAACTACTAATACCTTTTTCCTCTTACGACATCATTCTGAAGGAAGAAAATCCCAACTTGCATGTGTATTTAATAGAAGGTGAGGGGGAGAGGGAGTAGGCAATGAAGCACTGTACCGGGCAGAGGCTTGAGGGACGTCTGAATGATTGTGAAATGACTAAATCTGGCCGCTTCTGACACAGACACACTGGTTCTCTGCCCTATTTCCTGAGCTGTGATCATCCTGAAGCCGTTGATCCAGAACAGCCTGCCACTGTAGTACATCAGAGCATTCTGGGAAATTTCAGAAGTACTCCAGGCCGCAAACTCCGTGATGCTGATGTCCACGGTGCTGCAGAAACACAACCCCAGTGAGTGCATCCCCCTGTCACCAGGACCTGTGAGAATGCCTGTGAAAACTGTCTGTGGAAATGGGAGTGGGAACAAAAAGAAAGAGAAAGTGCTTTGCAATGACAATTGTCAGCATTTTTAGTTCCATGTTAAATTTATTTTTTTACATTTTTCTTAAAGTATTAGATCTAAATCAAAATTTCTAGGAATTTTAAAATTAAGGTAATATTGTAATAGCAAGATTGTTTACTCAGATTGCAGCTTTAACAGTACTTGTGATTTGGGTAACATTCTACCTCAAAGCCACAACCTGAATTCTCACGACTTCATTAGCACAGAGACCACATCTTTGGTTTATTCCATGTGCTTTTACAACACTTGCATTAGTAGAAGAAAGACAGAGGCCAGGTACTCCCAGGAGTTAGAAATAAGGTTACCATGCAGAAATGAAACCAGAAAAACCCATATATATGGTGTAAACTTACCGTCTTCACAAAAGGCTCAAAGAGCGCTTATAGACGTGAAGCAAAAAGTCTTCCAGACCAACCAAGAACAACATAATAGCCGACAGGTGGAAGAGTGAGGACCCAGGCAGCGCAGCAATGGGAACACACATGTCCGGGGATTTGAAAAATGGAGGGCCCTGGAGGCCAGGGCTTCGCAGGAATTGTCCAGAATGGGCAGGAGCAAATTTTCCTGGGGTTGGCAGCCACAAACATTAGCACAGTTTGTCGTAAACTCTGACACTGTCCTGGGCAAGCATCCTCCTCGGCAACCCAACTGCACCCTGTCTACTGTCCCTCGCCTAGCCCAGTCCACAGCGCACCGAGAGGGTGGCCTACAGGCCCACGAGAGTCTGCCCATTCCTGAACAAGGCCGGGCCTCACTGGCATGCGAGAGTCTCAGGCGGGGAAGCCTGAGAAGCAGAATGGCACAGAGCCCCTGCTCATCCAATTGTTAAACATGGGATTTTAGGGAATTTAACCTCTCATTTAACCACCTACTAAATGTGGATGTAGCAATACCAGTTACTCTGCACGGGCATAAACTTGATCTCATTTCATCATAACTTTTTCGAGAAGTAAAAAGATGAATTTAAAAAAATTTTATGACCCCTGCCACCCCATGAGAAAAGGCAGACACCACACATGGAGGTGAGGGCTGCTCAGAAGGCACAGTGGGTACCGGTCTCTCCTCCCTGCCTGCGTTCCTGCCCTTGGGCAGTCGCCCTGCCATCACCATTCTCCCAGCCTGCCTGCTCCTTCACGTTAGCCCTCCCTCGATTGTCTGTGGCTGCAACAATGTTTAGCATATAGGGTATTTTGTTTTTTGGTTTTTTGTACCAGGGATCGAACTTGGACCATGCGCTTGCGAGGCAGGCGGTGGAATCACTGAGCTAAATTCCCAGCCCCTGCAACAATGTTTAGTAGTCTGTTGCTTCATCAAAATGCTTCTTTTTCAGACTAGGGAATTCAAATAAACAGGTTATTGCTTAAACTGCTTTAGCATTTCTTTCTTCTCCATGAAAAGGAATTGTGTAATGATTTTTACTTTAAAAATTTGTTTGGCTGTTTCTAAAATTATGCCAGTTGCCTTGTACTCTATAAAAACTGTCCAGGGGCCAGGGATTTAGCTCAGTGGTTCTGCCACCTGCCTCGCAAGTGCAAGGTCCCGAGTTTGATCCCCAGTACCAAAGAAACAAATAAAAAAAACTGTCCAGTGATTCTCCATGTTTTAGAGTGATGATTTGGTTGTTTCAAATGGTTTCTAGAAATCATTTTATAGATTTGATTGTGTTGGTATTCCCCTCTTTAGAAAAGCATATAGTATTTTAAATCAAAATGAGTAAGTTTTGTTTTGAGCATTTCACCAAAAAAATTGAAAATAAAGAAAACTAAGTCAGAGCACAGGAGCTGGCAGTTCTGAGTCTTGTGGGACATCAACTAGCCTCAGCAGGGTGGCTCCTCCGTCCTGCATCTACTAAGCCACTGCCTGTCTATCTCTGCTCGGCTGTGAAGCCTGCAGACTTATTCCACGCCCGATTTACGAGCTGCTGTTTCCACGACTCAGTGGAACTTCCCAGTTACCTTCTGAAGCACACAGAACCAAGCTGCAGATGGAAGGGCACTGGCCTGGCAGGACACACTGGCCTCAGCACCCGGCCCTGCTGACGCTGGCCCAGCTGCTGCCGAGCTCCCTGCCCACCCAGGAAGGTGTCGGTCAGCCACACCCCAGGCCAGGCTGGCTATCGCTTCAGCATTCCTACAAAGGGTCTCCCTGCAGGGCGGGCCCAATGCCTCTTAGAGTCCCCTAGTTTGCAGGATTGAGGCCTCTTAGAGTCCCCGGTACAAAGTGCTCCTTGTTTCCACTCAGAGGCTCCTCCCTCAAGTGCAAGTCTCCTGCACATCTGCTTAGCCCCCCAAATTCGTGATCTCCAGTGTTCTTTGCCTTCGGCTGGGGATTTAGCCAATCTTCTCACTTTCAAGAAGTCAGTACTCCAAACCCTTCAATTCTCAAAAACAGGTAAGGCTAGACGTGAACAAAAATTCATCCAGAAAATCATGGTGTTTGCACCAGAGCCCCTTCCATGAAGCATGAGGTACAACAGAGCTCAGTCGAGGTCACTCTAGCAAGAGGTGGTTTATTCTACACATGTTACAAGTGCAGTTCTGTGCTCATGATTAGGAATACAGTGGTACTAAGAGAGATGCACACGCTGCCTTCGTAGAGCACGCAGCCCTAATGAAAAGGCAGAGAATCAGCAAAGAACTGCATTATCATTATTATTATTATTATTTTGGTACTGGGAATCAAACTCGGGACCTTGTGCTTGCGAGGCAGGTGGCAGAACCACTGAGCTAAATCCCCAATCCAGAACTGCATTATTGAATGGACTCTAAAAGGAAAGTACATTCGACACTAAGAGAAACTCTGGCCTAGGAAGTAATGTTTGAGTGAGGCCATAAGTGAAGCTCTGCTGAGGCACTGTGAACTAACCAGGGACCCAGAATGGGGAGCAGTTCAAGTGCAGAAAACAGCAAGGATGTGTGCCGTGTTAGAGCAGTATGATCTGCTCTGGTGCGATGAAATACACCTGAACTTTCATGACAGTGCACTCATTTCAACTTCAAAGTCAGAAATGGTATACTGTTTGCAGTTTTTCTTTTTTTCTTTTTTTTGGTACTGGGATCGAACTCAGGACCTTGCGCTTGTGAGGCAAGTGTGGTGGCTCTGAGCTACGTCCCCGGCCCTAGCCTTATTCTTTATAAATAAAGGAACTGGTTATGCAAAGGAGAAGGAAGAGCAATTTGAATGAGGGAGTCAATTTCAATACTCAGACACAGAACAGAGGAAGGACAGCAAACATTTTGGTTCCCACCTGACCATCCCACTAGTCAACCACATGACAGGCAGATGTCTGAGCATCTCTGACCTCAGTCTTTTTATCTATGAAATAAAATAACCTCAAAGTTGTCCCTCTAAATGCTGTGTTGTAATGAATTTATCTTATGCTTTAATTTCATATCTGTAACTACTCTCTTGAAATTAAAACTATTGACTGTTTAAGCTAACAATAAGTTTTAAAGATTTTTACAGTAGGAGTAAAATATCTGACAACAATAACACAAAGAGTAGGGGTAACAATATGGCCATGGAGATGGTGAGGCTCCATAAGCTGAAGTGACAAACTCCAACCCAATCAAACTGAACAGGTCGAAGTGGTAAACAAGACTCCTTAATAAATCCAAGAACACATCATTGGAAAGCAGAACCTAACTAAACAGATCTTCATGCAAACAACAAATTCTCTTTGCTCTATTTGACCTTAATCCTCAGGGTGTGCGCACGCATGCGCGCGCACACACACACACACAAAGAACATGAAAAGACAAGGAAACAGAATGCCTCCAAAGACTCCTGATGCTCCCTAAGCACATCCAAGGGGCACCAAAGGAAAAGAAATCAAACACCAGATGGCTCAGCTGTGCAAGACAATTAAAGAGGAAGCAAAGAACCCGGAAAGCTCAAAGATGATATAAACAAAAAGACAGAGAAACTACCAAGCAAACTGACCAGTGTGGTGTGGGAAAAACAAATAAAAAATTGGAAGAGTTGTCCAAAATGGTTCAAAACACGAATGACAAATTTACCAAAGAAAGACTCCATGTTACCAAACAGAAATCCTAAGGATAAAGAATTCTAATAAATTTGTAAACAGTATAAAAGACCAATGGAAGACAGGATTTCAGAAATCAAGGACAAAATGGAATGATATGATGATACAGTGAGAGAAACCTAAAAACAACAGGAGAGCAAGAGAAATTCAACTAACAGCTGGTCGATGACCCTAAGAAGAATCACCTAAGGTTGACTGGAGCTAGGGGGAAGTTAGAGGACAGCATACATGGAATAAAATCTGTTCACAGAAATCATAGCAGAAAACTTTCCAAGTGTGAAAAAAGAACTCAATATACAGGTAAGTGAGGCTTACAGAATACCAAATAACTATGATGAAAACAGAAGCTCCCCAGGACACATCATAGTCAAAATCCCAGAAGTCCAACAGAAAGACAAAAGTGGTCAGAGAAAAGCAGCACTTTCTTTTTTTTTTTTTTTTGTATTAAATTCTTTTATTGGTACATTGTAGGTATACAACACAATTACATTTCTCATTGGGAATTGTACCTTTACATGATGCATCTTGGTTCTTATTTTTTCCCCATTCCTAGCCCTCCCTTCACCCCCTCCACCCTTCCCTATTTACAAAGACTTTGTTTCCATTTTTTCCATTTCTCATCATTTTTTCCTTTCCCTTCTTTCCTTTCCCCTGTGCCTCCCACTACCCCTACCCCTTTGGACCTTTTCTTCCTATTTTACATTATTGATTATTCATTCTAATCATTGGTACATTTTAGGTATACACTATAATGACATTCATCATTGGAAATTTGCACCTTTACATAGTCTCTCTTGGTTCTTATTTTTCACCCTTGCCCAGCCCTCCCTTCAACCCCTCCATTCCTCCCTATTTACAAAGATTTTGTTCCTATTTTTCCATTTTCTCATATTAATCCCATTCCCTTCTATCCTTTCCCTTAGCCCTCCCACTTCCTTCCCCTTTGCCCCTTTTCTTCCTATTTCACATGATCTATTATACATTTAGTCCTTATTTACACTTTCAGTTTCTCACACCAGAGAAACTATTCAGTATTTACACATCTGTGTCCTATTTATTTCACTTAAGAGTATTGCCTCAATGTGCATCCACTTAGCTATAAATGTCTCTAATTTCTCATTTTTTTATCGCGGAGTAGTACTCCATTTTATTAAAAAACCCACATTTTCTTTATCCAGTCTCCAGTTGATGGGCATTTGGGCTGTTTCCAAGTTTTAGCTATTACAAACTGCGCTGCTGTGAACATGGGGGCACATATATCACTGTGGTAGGATTCTTTTAATTCTTTGGGGAAGATCCCCAGCAGTGGAATAGCGGGGTCAAATGGGACTTCCAGTCCTAGTTCTTTGAGGTATCTCCATACTGATTTCCACAGTGCTTGCACCAGTCTGCACTCCCACCAGCAGTGGAGCAGGGTTTCTCTTTCCCCACAGCCCCGCCAGCATTTGTTATTGGTTGATTTCATGATAGCAGCCATTCTTTCTGGGGTGAAGTGGAATCTCAGCGTTGTTTTCATTTGCATCTCTCGAATGACCAGTGACGTTGAACATTTTTTCATGTACTTATTTGCTATTTCTACTTCTTTGTCTCAGAAATGTCTGTTCATTTCAGATGCCCATTTTTGGATTGGGTCTTTAAATTTGGGAGGTCTGGTCTTTTTAAGTTCTTTATAGATTCGAGATAGTAGACCTTTGTCTGAGGAAGAGCAGGTGAAGATTTTTTCCCACATTGTGGATTGTCTCTTCACACTGCTGGTGGTTTCTCTTACTGTGCAGAAGCTTTTTAATAAGAAGAGATCCCATTTGTTGATTGTTTGTGCTAGTTCATGGGCAACTGAGGTTTTGTTCATAAAATCTTTTCCTACACCAATGTCTTCAAGGGTTCTACCTAACCTCTGTTCCAACTGGTTCAGAGTTTCTATTTTAATATTTAGATCTTTAATCCATTTTGATTTTAGTTTAGTGCATGGTGAGAGATACAGGTCTAGTTTTAATCTTTGGCAAGTTGAAGCCCAATTTTTCCAGCACCATTTATTAAAGAGGCTATCTTTCCTCCAGGGAGGGTGTTTGGCTCCTTTATCGAAGATGAGATGGCTGAGTGTGTCTGGCATTGTTTCTGCATCTTCTAATCTGTTCCACTGGTCCTCAAGTCTGTTTCTTTGCCAGTACCATGGTGTTTTTATCACAGTAGCTTTGTAGTAGAGTTGCAGGTTGGGGATTGTGATACCCCCTGCCATGTCTCTGTTCCCTAGAATTGCTTTTGCTATTCTGTGTCTCTTCTTGTTCCAAATGAATTTTTGGATTGTTTTCTCGAGGTCTGTGAAGTATGCTGCTGGGATCTCAATTGGAATTGCATTAAATCTATATAGCAGTTTTGGAAGTATGGCCATTTTCACTATATCAATCCTTCCTACCCAGGGGCAGGAGATGTCTGTCCATTTTCTGATATCTTCTTCAATTTCTCTTTTCAGAGTGCCATAGTTTTCAGAGAAGAGGTCTTTGATTTCTTTCGTTAGGATGATTCCTAGGTATTTCAGTTTTTTGGATGCTATTGTGAAAGGAATTATTTGCCCTATTTCTCTCTCAGTGAGTCTGTCATTCGTGTGGAGGAAAGCTATTGATTTTTGTGAAGCACCACTTTCTTAACAAGCAGAAAATCCATCTGCATATTTTCTGGATTCTTGAATCAGATTCTCCACTGTCCCACTTCGATGCCCATCACAGCACTGATCATATTCCACTGTAATCGGGTGTTTACAAACCCATCTTCCTCACAAGCACAACTGCGACAGTGTGTAAGTTATGAGTATCTATCAAAAGAACAAATGAATCTCATGCATTGTAATTTATAACTGAGAGGCAAGGGCCTTTGAGAGATACGTCTCACCTCTGTCCTCAGAGAACAGCCATGTACAGGTGAATACACTGACTGTCCTGAACCAACCAATACAAGAGCCCATCACTGAGGTCCAGAGTGAGAGCAATAACCTAAAATGAAAATAAAAGAAGGACATGAACTAAAAGCATGTTTGCAGCATACCTTTGTGAACAGGTCATACTTCACATATTTTTTTTAACATCCTCTTTGGAATAATAAACTCAATGATTTTTACTTTTTGCTGAATGTAAAAATTACGTGATTTTGTCTATTACCATGTTATTTGGATATAAATAGTGATTTCCTAAAATTCTCCAAAAGAGTATCTGTATTCACTGTACATATTCAGTTCCAGCAGTTATCAAAGTATGATTCTTGGACCACCAGCAGCAGCAGCTAGAAACTTGGTACAAATGCAATTTCTGAAACACATCTCAACCTGCTTGGTCTGAAACTGAGCCAATGGCAACCCTCATTTAAAACTAAGCATAGAGGGCTGAGGATTTAGCTCAGTGGTTCTGCCGCCTGCCTTGCAAGCTCAAGGACCCGAGTTTGATCCCCATACCAAAGAAAAAAACCCAAAAAACCTAACCATAGAATTGGACATTTTAGCAACTTGACCCAACAAATTTTATTACTGTTAAGGCCAGTTGTTCTCAGACATGGCTGTACAATAGAAACATCTGTGGAGCTTGTTCATGAAATCTCAGTTCCCCAGTTGCAACCTATGAAACTGTGGTCTCTGGGGATCTAGTCCAGGCTCCAGTCTGCTTCAGAACCACCTGAGTCATTCCAGGGTGCCATTACGTTTGAGAATCAAAGGTTTATACCATTTTAAATTGTATTTGCTTGGGGCCTGAGATATAGCTCACACCCACCTGGCAAGTACAAGGTCCTGAGTTCGATCCCCAATACAAGGGAGAAAAAAAAATTAATTGTAGGAGGTCCTGAGTCACGCGGAAGATGCCGAATCAGCCCGCTGCAGACAGGCAGGTCTGTGCACACCCTACCGAGGTCCTGAGTCACGCGGAAGACACTGAATCACCCCACTGCAGACAGGCAGCCACCTGATTCCACATTACCAAGGCGCAGAGGACACCAGACCACCAGACCAAGGTACTGAGTCCCACTGTTCCCGGCCCAGAAGTAGGGGCTTCTGAGCCGTCGTCCCACTGCCCCTGGTCCAGAGGAAGGGGCTTCCCGGTCACCATCTCTCCCGCTGCTCCCAGCCCAGAGGAAAGGGCTTTTGGGCCACCTTCTGTCCCGCTGCTCCTGGCCCAGAGGAAGGGGTTTACCGGCCACCATCCCTCTGGCTGTCCCCACCCCACAGGAAAGGGCTTTTGGGTCACCATCCCTACCGCTGCTCCCGGCCCCTGTCCCACCTCACCCAGCTCAGAGGAGGTAATCCGTGCAGGCGCCAGCATCCTCCCACCCCAGTTGAAATGAGAAAACACATAAATAAGTCTCAAAACCAGACTTCCAGATCACCTACAGCAACCCCAAAGGGTAATGAGATGGAACACTCTGATACTCAACCACCTGGACCCACTGAACTGGCAACAAAAGGGGATCTGGAAAAAATGAAATCAGAAATAATTTCTCAGATAACAGGAGAAATTGTGCCCTTAGTGCAAGACATGATTAATAAATCTAGAGAGGAGCTGAGGAACATGATGGAATCCCAACATAAGAAACAAATGGAATCCATAAAACAGATGCAAATAGATTTCAAGGACATGAAAAACTCCACTGAAAGTCTACACAGCAGAATGAGCCAGTGTGAGGACAGAATTTCAGATATAGAAGATAAGATTGCAATTAGTGACCAGGAAAAGAAAAATTGCTTCAAAATTATAAGGGAACATGAGAAATCAATCCAGCAGCTGCTAGATGATGCAAAAAAGAATAACGTAAGACTGATTGGGCTCAATGAAGAAACAGGAGAGAGTGCAGATGACATAAAAAATCTCTTCACAGAAATAATGGCAGAAAACTTCCCAAGCAGGGGAAAAGAGCTTGACATACAGATAAGTGAGGCATATAGGACTCCAAATAGCCTTGATCAAAAAAACTACACACAGGCATATAATTGTTAAGATTTCAGAAACACAACAGAAGAACAAAGTTCTCCAAGCAGTCAGAGAAAAGAAACAAATCACATACAAAGGAAAGCCCATCAGAATCACAGCAGACTTCTCAACACAAACCATCAAGGCAACAAGAGCTTGGAGTGACATATTCCAAGCCCTAAAAGAAAACAGCCTCCAACCCAGATTGATATACCCTGCAAAACTATCTTTCAAAATGGATGGAGAAATAAGATACTTTCATGACAAAGAGCACCTTAGGAACTTCGTGAATACCAAACCAGCATTCCAAAGAATTTTATACAATAGCCTAGGAACAGATGTTGAGAATCACAACCCCAGGAAGCAAAGCAGAATGAACCCATCTGGCATGACAAGAAATTAAACGTAAAGGGGGAGAACCCAACAAAAAGAAAAAGTCATGGCAATGACAAGTCAATATGTTTCAGTTATAACCATCAACGTTAATGGTCTCAATTCACCAATCAAAAGAAATAGACTGGCAGAATGGGTCAAGAAGCAAAATCCAACAATATGCTGCATATAAGAAACACGCTTAATTCAAAAGGAAACTCATAGACTGAAAGTTAGAGGGTGGAAAACAATACTGCATGCGACAGGAACCTGAAAAAAAGCAGGAGTAGCTATCCTCTTGGCAGATCAAGTAGATTTCAAACCAACACTAATTAAGAGAGATGAAGAAGGACACTACATCCTTGTAAAGGGAAGAATCCAAGAGGAAGAGATGACAATCATAAATATCTATGCACCAAACACTAGTGCACCCAACTATGTAAAACAAATACTAACGGACATGAAAAGCCATATATGCACTAACACAATAGTAGTGGGGGACCTCAACACCCCACTGTCACATATAGATAGATCAACTAGACTAAAAATAAGTACTGAAATACTAGAACTCAATCGAACTCTTGAACAAATGAACTTAACAGATGTTTACAGAGTCTTCCACCCCACAAAATCAGAATACACATTCTTCTCAGATGCACATGGGTCATTCTCCAAAATAGGCCACATACTCAAGCATAGAACATGTTTAAGTAAGTGCAAAGGAATTGAAGTTAACCCCTGTATATTATCAGACCATAGTGTGATGAAATTGGAGATCCATAGGAAAAGAAACTCAAAAAATTTCATAAACACGTGGAAATTGAACAACACACTTCTGAATAACCAATGGGTCACAGAGGAAATTAAAGAAGAAATCAGACAGTTCCTTCAATTAAATGACAATGACAATACAACATATCGGAATCTATGGGCCACAATGAAAGCAGTCTTATGAGGGAAATTCATAGCAGTGAATACGCACATTAGGAAAACAGAACAAGCCCAATTAAACAACCTGATGCTGAACCTCAAGCTTCTAGAAAAAGAAGAGCAAGACAACCCCAAAGCTCATACACGGGAAGAAATTATAAAGATCAGAGGAGAAATCAATGCAATGGAGACTAAGAGAATGATACAAAAAATCAATGAAGCCAAGAGTTGGTTCTTTGAAAGAATCAACAAAATTGATAAACCTTTAGTCAACCTTGTCAGAAAAAGGAAAGAAAAGGCCCAAATCCATGCAATTAGGAATGAACAGGGTGAAACTACAACAGACCCAGCAGAAATCCAGAGGATCATCAATACCTACTTCCAGAACCTATACGCCCAATAAGATGAACAACACAGAAGAAATGGACAGATTCCTAGATACATATGAATTACCAAAGTTGATCAAAGAAGACCTAAAAATTCTGAACAACCCAATATCAACCAATGAAATTGAAAATGTAATCAAAAACTTATCACCTAAGAAAAGCCCGGGCCCTGGTGGCTTCACTGGTGAACTCTAGAAGACATTTAGAGAGGAACTGCTGCCACTACTGGTTAAACTCTTCAATGAAATTGAAAGGGAAGCAATACTCCCAAATTCATTCCTGGAAGCAAGCATCACCTTGATCCTCAAAGCAGAGAAAGACCCAACTGAAAAAGAGAACTATAGGCCAATATCACTAATGAACATAGATGCAAAAATCCTTAATAAGATACTGGCAAACAGAATGCAGAAGATCATCAAGAAGATCATACACCCTGATCAAATGGGATTTATCCCAGGGATGCAGGGATGGTTCAATACATGCAAATCAATCAATGTAATACACTATATCAATAGAGCCAAGGACAAAAACCATATGATTATCTCCATAGACACAGAAAAAGCATTTGACAAAATCCAACATGCATTTATGATAAAAACCCTACAAAAAATTGGAATAGATGGTCTCTACCTCAAACTGATAGAACCCATCTATGAAAAACCAACAGCCAATATCATACTAAATGGTCAAAAACTGAAATCCTTCACACTAAAATCAGGAACAAGACAAGGATGTCCACTATCACCACTCTTGTTCAATATAGTTCTGGAAACATTAGCCATGGCAATTAGACAAGAGAAACAAATAAAAGGAATAAAGATAGGAAATGAAGAAGTCAAATTGTCATTATTTGCAGATGACATGATACTCTATATAGAAGACCCCAGGAACTCCACCAAAAGTCTTCTAGACTTAATAACCAAATTCAGTCAAGTAGCTGGTTACAAGGTCAACACACAAAAATCAATAGCTTTCCTCCACACGAATGACAGACTCACTGAGAGAGAAATAGGGCAAATAATTCCTTTCACAATAGCATCCAAAAAACTGAAATACCTAGGAATCATCCTAACGAAGGAAATCAAAGACTTCTTCTCTGAAAACTATGGCACTCTGAAAAGAGAGATTGAAGATGATATCAGAAAATGGACAGACATCTCCTGCCCCTGGGTAGGAAGGATTGATATAGTGAAAATGGCCATACTTCCAAAACTGCTATATAGATTTAATGCAATTCCAATTGAGATCCCAGCAGCATACTTCACAGACCTCGAGAAAACAATCCAAAAATTCATTTGGAACAAGAAGAGACACAGAATAGCAAAAGCAATTCTAGGGAACAGAGACATGGCAGGGGGTATCACAATCCCCAACCTGCAACTCTACTACAAAGCTACTGTGATAAAAACACCATGGTACTGGCAAAGAAACAGGCTTGAGGACCAGTGGAACAGATTAGAAGATGCAGAAACAATGCCAGACACACTCAGCCATCTCATCTTCGATAAAGGAGCCAAACACCCTCCCTGGAGGAAAGATAGCCTCTTTAATAAATGGTGCTGGAAAAATTGGGCTTCAACTTGCCAAAGATTAAAACTAGACCTGTATCTCTCACCATGCACTAAACTAAAATCAAAATGGATTAAAGATCTAAATATTAAAATAGAAACTCTGAACCAGTTGGAACAGAGGTTAGGTAGAACCCTTGAAGACATTGGTGTAGGAAAAGATTTTATGAACAAAACCTCAGTTGCCCATGAACTAGCACAAACAATCAACAAATGGGATCTCTTCTTATTAAAAAGCTTCTGCACAGTAAGAGAAACCACCAGCAGTGTGAAGAGACAACCCACAATGTGGGAAAAAATCTTCATGGGCTCTTCCTCAGACAAAGGTCTACTATCTCGAATCTATAAAGAACTTAAAAAGATCAGACCTCCCAAATTTAAAGACCCAATCCAAAAATGGGCATCTGAAATGAACAGACATTTCTGAGACAAAGAAGTAGAAATAGCAAATAAGTACATGAAAAAATGTTCAACATCACTGGTCATTCGAGAGATGCAAATGAAAACAATGCTGAGATTCCACTTCACCCCAGAAAGAATGGCTGCTATCATGAAATCAACCAATAACAAATGCTGGCGGGGCTGTGGGGAAAGAGGAACCCTGCTCCACTGCTGGTGGGAGTGTAGACTGGTGCAAGCACTGTGGAAATCAGTATGGAGATACCTCAAAGAACTAGGACTGGAAGTCCCATTTGACCCCGCTATTCCACTGCTGGAGATCTTCCCCAAAGAATTAAAAGAATCCTACCACAGTGATATATGTGCACCCATGTTCACAGCAGCACAATTTGTAATAGCTAAAACTTGGAAACAGCCCAAATGCCCATCAACTGAGACTGGATAAAGAAAATGTGGTTTTTTTATAAAATGGAGTACTATTCCACCATCAAAAATGAGAAATTAGAGACATTTATAGCTAAGTGGATGCACATTGAGGCAATACTCTTAAGTGAAATAAATAGGACACAGATGTGTAAATACCAAATAGTTTCTCTGGTGTGAGAAACTGAAAGTGTAAATAAGGACTAAATGTATAATAGGTCATGTGAAATAGGAAGAAAAGGGGCAAAGGGGAAGAAGTGGGAGGACTAAGGGAAAGGATAGAAAGGAATGGGATTAATATGAGAAAATGGAAAAATAGGAACAAAATCTTTGTAAATAGGGAGGAATGGAGGGGTTGAAGGGAGGGCTGGGCAAGGGTGAAAAATAAGAACCAAGAGAGACTATGTAAAGGTGCAAATTTCCAATGATGAATGTCATTATATTGTATACCTAAAATGTGGCAATAAAATAAAATTTTTAAAAAGAAAGAAAGAAAGAAGGCTTTAACCAGGGTCTCAAAAAAAAAAAAAAAGGAAAAGGGCCTTAAAATAATAAAAATTTAAGGGATACATTAGGTATAAAGAGGGCAAGTGGTTTATTTCATAATGTTTTTCTGCAATTTGTAAGTTTTCTGCAATGGCCTTATAATACTATTGTGATCCAAAAAAAAATAAGATTCAGAAATTTAGGTGGAAACCTGCAGAGGACCGTAATACTGATCGTGCCCCAGGCAGGCTGTGAGGAGCTAACCCCACAACTGGCTTGTTTTGAGAAGTGAGTCTGGCCGAAGCCTACGTGCTGAGGTCAGAGTAACTCGCACCCAAGTTCCATTGCCACAACTAAACCTTCAGACCAGGAGGGCAGTGTTCCAATTATAGTCATATATTTTGTCTATTCTGTTCCTACTTTGAGAAAGCTTTATCTTGTCCTTTATGAGCTTTGTTTACATTAATTTCCATAGAAACCACTTGCAGCTCGCCTTTAACCCAATTGATTGCCAATAAAAGCCAGTGCCTGGGACTGGCCAGTACCTTTGTCAGTTGCACCTGCTCGTCCTAGTGCTCCACTTTCTCTCCTAGGTCTGTCTCTCAGTGTATTTTTCTCAGGCCTACATCATATACTGGGCAGGTAGGGACTGGAACCTGACTGCAGGGGTCTCTGGTAGAAACCTACAGGGCAAGTAAATAGGTTAAAGAAAAAAAGATGTTACTTTTAGAAGTTAAGTAAGTAAAAGTAACATTTGTGTTGGAAATGTTGCTGTATAGGGTGTATTTTTAAGATCGAAGGACAATAATAAGAACTTTACACTGGGCATTTACCATATTATTGAAACAATTCCCACTACCTCAAATAAATTATCTCATTTAATTTTCATCACAACCCTAAAAAGTAAAATAATTGTTAATAGTCCCATTTTTCAGATAAGGAAACAGAATAGAAAAGTGGAAACGAATAGAAAAGTCAAGTAATTTGTGTCAGGAATACAGAGTACTTAGAATAATCAGTATCCAAAATTGATTTTAAAACATTTTTTAACACCTAATCCCTACCCAATAAGGAGCTCTAAAAAAATTCAATAAAAGTCATTCAGATTATAAAACATTAAGAAATTTAAAAGTTGTCAAGGCAGGGGATTTAGCTTAGTGGTTTCGCTGCCTGCTGTGCAAGCACAAGGACTGGAGTTCGATCCCCGGTACCAAAAAAAAAAAAAAAAGTTGTCAAATGCGGATGCATTTAAGCTAGAGTGAACTGTTAAAAACTGTCTGTATTTAGATTCATATAATTCATTATAACCTCCAAAGAAGGCTTAGAGACACGTTAGCTATACCAAGAGCCTACTGTATCAGTATTTCTTTGAGAATTCAAGCTCAACTACTAGCAATAAACACAGGCAGTGTCATCATAACTATAGAACACAACTATAGAATGTAACTCGATATTAGTATATGATCCATCTCATTTTAATTTGTCACCTTTTTCCCAGACAACCAAGGCTGTGCCTGGAGGACAAGAGCACTCTCTCCATTCAGCCTGGTGCTCTCAACTGAGTGGAGTGTGGTCCAGTAGAGGTATCCACCCACGGAGTCCACCGCCATGTCATTCACCAACAGCTTCACATGCGTGACCATGTCGCTGTGTCCCGTCAGCACAGACTGCCTTTGGATCTAAGGACATGACAGCATAGTCAGCTAGAACTTTTCAAATGACATCTCTACTTCCAAAGAGTTTACAGTAATCATTAGTGAACTGTTCCATTCATTCATTCAACCACAAGTATATATCAACATTGTGCTAGGCAGTGTGCCAAGCCTTGTAAACACAATGAAAACAGGCACAGCTCCCGCCTTCATGGAACTTACCTCCTTTTATCCCTAAAGGGAAAGGAAATAAATTTATTTTCAGTAAAATCGCTCAGTGTTCCTAACTGTATCTCCAGAAAATCAAGCACTCGTGGATGAAAGTGTTTGACCGGATTCCTGAAGAAGATGTGCTCCTGGAATGAGGGCCTCGCTCCCTGCTCCCATCTCATGCACCTCCTGCTTAGGCATCATCAGCATCACCCAGGACCTGCGCCATGCCAGGAAGTGCACTGTTTTAACTTAAGCCTTTAGGAATTTCTATTCTCTATTTTTTTTCCTCACAAGCAAACTGGGTTAAATGAAGTGAAGCAATTTGTCCTGGAGTTAACTTGCTCAATAAATAGAAACAGAGCAAATGCTAGAAGCTAGTTCATATATCTGCTCTTCTACCTCCTTCAAAACTAGTTTTAAACTAAACCATTTCAGGAAGCATTCCCTGAGTAGTGTCCTCAGCTTCACCTTACCTGTCATTTACACCACGAATCAGGCTGTGTCGTGCGGCTTTGCCTCTAAATACACTACTTTTTCTTATTATTGCTGTATCTCATCAAAGCAGCAGAAGTAATGGTTGCACAACACTGAATGTAGTAAAAGCCCCCAAATTCTACACAATAAAAGGTGAGTTTTATGGTATGCGAATTAGACACTGATAAAGCTTTAAGAACAGAGACACAGCTACTATGGACGTTTATCCCTCTATCCCTCCTCTCAAGACTCCCCACACATCGCTAGTAGATAAATGATGGCCAAACAGATCCGTGGGTGGACAGCAAGCAACCCTCATGAGGAAATGGCTGCAGCGTTGTATCTTCTGATGCGTCCAGCCAGTGTTCTCGCCCTTGGCCAGCACCTTGCTCCTTGGTGCATCACCACACAGGTCTGCTGGAGGCTCACATGTTGGCCCAGGAGCACCTTTTCTTCCCCAGAGGCTGGACTGGCCAGGCTCCCTGGCCCTCTGGCTTCCAGGAAGGTGCAGCCAAGGGAAGCCCTGGCAGGAGGAAGGGGTCAGGGTGCTTGTTCCCCGGGCTTGCTCGGGGCCAGACGGTGGACTTTGCCGGCATCTACAGTCCCAGTTCCTATCTCCAACTCTCCTACAGCTCAGGCCTCTGCAGGTCCTTTGCCTTCTCCCTTCCTTGTCTGTCCAGGGACTTCTGTTCTTCCAAACTTCTTATTCCAGCATGTGCTTTGCTGTCCCTGGCTCATCTTCCCCAGCCCTGCCCACACCTTTGGAAACAGCCTTTGAAATCTGTCGTCTTCTGCCAAGATCCTCAAGTGGGCATTTTAATGGATTTATTTTAAGATGTGAGTGAAATTATAGAACTAGTACACCCAGTAGTGATATACAATTTCACTTATACATAAATTCACTTTAAAAGGAAGTAAGTTTAGAGACAAATATTACCTAAGTGGCACAGAACTCTGAGCACCCAGGGTGCCAGATTCTCACTTACCACGTGTGTCTTTCCAGCCCAGTAGAGAAAGCGACCCAACCACTCAAAAGCCAAAGCTCCTGCCCCTGCAATGCTGGGGATGCGATGGCTCTCTGAGACCCCTGATCCACTCAGCAGTCACACGTGAACCTCTCCTCTGGTGTCACTATAGTACAGGCTATTGTTATACCAATCCATGTCTCCAAAGAAAAAGAAAACATCATTACCAGTTATTTTTTGTGTACACAAAGAAAATGTAAGCACCTCAATATGATTTTAACGCATGTACTGATGCCAATATCCCCTAGAACTTCAGGGATTTGTCAAGCATGTTTCAATAACGTAAACTCAGAATTTTAAGTCCTGGAACTGGACAAAGAAATGCATACTCTAGATTGAGATATTGTCTTTTAATAGCCAATCCAATCAATAAAATGATCAAATAATTATAGAAGATGCCATCTTCAGGAAGATCACTGTTATCCCATCTAGGAGTAAAGATTTTTCTTCTTCTGGGCAACGTTATCCTTCATTACTTAATAACCCTCTTTGTCAACAAATTCTTATCAAGAACTCTGTACAACAGTTCCTGGATCCAGTCGTATGGCAAACTCAGAGTGAATGGCCTAAGAATCGCTTTCTTTGTGGAATGAGAGCCTGTCACAGTGAAATAACATCATAGACTAAAATACAAGAACATTTATCGGGCTGGGGATTTAGCTCAGTGGTTCTGCCACTGGCCTTGCGAGCACAAAGTCCCAAGTTTGATCCCCCGTTCCAAAAATAAAAACAAATATGAGCATTTATCAAGGCCTTCCTGAAGTGGGTATGAATCAGTAAGTAACCTCATATTTTGTGGATTAATAAAATTAATAAATAGCATTCTTACTTAAGAACTGACTTTCTTAACAATATCACTGGCACTGTCATCTAGTCAGCGTGTTTTCTTTTCACTGTTAACCTAATAGCAAGCAAGTGATTCTTTCCATTTGTTAAATGCCTCAAGAAGTGCCAGGAGCAGAACCTGGCAGGTCAGTGAACAAGGACATTTACCTGACACATTCCCTATGTCAGAGGATGAGAACTCTGCCCGGCCAAAGCTGCTCAGTGCTTTACTCCAAAGCCCATCTTCTTTCACAGCCATGATAAGTGGTGGCTCTGTAGCTGTTTGATTAAAAATTTTTAAAAAGAAATATCATAGGAAGAATTTTTTATTTTATTTTGTTTTTGTTTTTTTCGGGGTTTTTTTTTTTGTACTGGGGCTCAAACTCAGGTCCTTGCGCTTGCACAGCAGGCGGCAAAACCACTGAGCTAAATCCCCGGCCCAAGAATTTTTTAGATACAAGTCTTTTTAAAGTAGAAATGCAAAGTTTATGGTTATAGTCACACATTATAAAGTGATATAAAGTAATAAATGATCATGATAAATCCAGTATTCGTTTGTATGGCTGGAATGTGTCCTACAGAAGTCCACGTGTCAGAAACATGGTTCTCAGTGCAGCAGTTGGAAGGCGTCAGACTTCCAAACATGACACCTGGTGCCCTCTGCCATGCATGATGCAGAAAGAAGGCCTCACGCTCTCAGAGTTCAGTGACAGGAATGGAAGATGGAATAGGACCTCACTTAGAGCAGAAATACAGAGCATGAATTAAGCTTCTATGCATTATGATTTTGTGTGTGCTTGTTATAAAAAAGTCCACTATTGTTTCATCTTCTTGAATCAAAACCACACTATCCCAAGGCAAAACAACTCATCCATCTATTGCTAAGCTTCATCCAGAGAGGAGAGAAGGTGAATAGTTTTTACTTTACATGGGCTCTTAATAAGCATCTCACAAATTGAAGGAAATTATACCACTGTGAATGTGTCTAATATAAGGACCCTCTATCCAAACTTCTGTAACATCTCATTAAGGCATTATTTTCAAAGTGACTCATAACTCAACCCTGTTGAATTCTCTTCTATCTTAATTTGCTTGTGATATTTCCCATCTTTTTTTCTTGGTCCTAGTATTTCTTTGTTTCCTGCTCTATCCATGCAGCCAGGAATTTTTCTCCGAGATACATTTCTTCATGTAGTCTTTGCTGCCTCTCAGAACCTCAGGAGCAGATCAGTCTCCTCCTGGTGACACACCGGAGCCTGTGGGCATCGGGACTTGGAGTTGAGTTCCCTGCCCACTTCAGCACAGCCACTGTGGCTATGCCCTCCACATGCTGTCCCTGGCAGGATTTCACCATCAGTCCCTACACACAAGGCTTACACTTCAATATTTCCTTTCTAAGGTAAAAGAATATCACCATTTTGAAAAAGTCTGTAGAAGGATAGGAGTGATTGTATCTGCTTGATAGAATTAGAGCTCACATTATTCAAACACTCTTATTTTTATACAAATCTTTGAGATGGAACATGAAGAAACATCTGCAGCAATATGGCAGTGTTGTGTTCATGATAGATATTTTTCCTCCGGTAGCTACTGTTTGCCAAGGTTCCATTCAGGATACCCAGAAGCAACTGTGATAACAACAGCAGGATAAATGATAAAGTTATCCTCTACTCTTCCACCAGAAGATGAGATTCAAAATAATTCATAGCCCCTCAACTCCTTCACCATAACTCAGAGTTCAGGAATGCCATGGCTTAACAAACCATAAGCAAAAGGAAACCAGGAAAGAGAAGGAAAGTATCTTGCTTTCTAAAATGTATTTGGGAAACTAAAATACTAAGTTAGAAAGACAAACACCACACTAATTTATTTGCTCTCCTAATTACAGGTAAAAACACATCCCCAAGAGGTCAATACCTCTATTCTAATTTCTCCATCACATTGGAGGCAAGGAATTGGAAAGGACTTTTCTCTAAATGTGTAACATTTCTTACCTGGCACAAGGGTTGTGCCCACCCAGGGCTCTGACCAGGGGCCTGGCCCCTTGGGAGAACTTGCTTGCACAGAGACCTTGTATTTCACAGCACTCTGCAGCCCAGGTATATTAAGCATGGCTCCCCGTATGTTAGAGAAAGTGTGAGTAGACTCAGGAAGGTCCTGGGTGGATACCTGTACCTCGTAAGTCCAGTTCTGCCAGGCGGAAGGGCCTAAAAAGAAGACTTCAACAATGTCACTGACTAGGACAACATCAGCAAGAGTGAACCAAAGATCATCAACAAATCCATCACCACTTTCTCCAGAGCCCATTATCTAACTAGTCATCAGGGTCATTGGGCCATAAGCCTAGGACCATGCTCGTTCCTGCTGTGCTGCTCACTTTCCTCTACTGAAGGAAACATTGTGGCACCAGGAGACTGTCCTTCCATCAAAGATGCATGGTTGCTCACAGGATTGTAAGAGGGATCTCTGTAATATTGCTAGGTATAACCAGGGTCTTCAAAAAATGATTAATGATGAATCTTCAGTACCTTTCCCAGGGTTCACATAGGACCTCCAAGATGCCCAATCAATATGGGGGGGGGAGCCTATTCATTTTCACCATTTTTGAGATATGCAACAGACAGGCATAATTCACTTTTGTCTTAAATAAAAAGTTTCCAGTGTTAGCTAAATACTACTGCCTAGAGGACCAGGGACTGGGAAACTACAGCCAAATCTGGCCCACCACCTATTTCTGAAAATAGAGCTGTACTAAACTCAGCCTCGGTTATTTATTTACACCCTGACTGTGGCTGTTCCGTGCTACAAGGCTCTGACCTTGATTAGCTGTGATAGAGACCAACTTACTCGCAAAGCTGAAATTATTTACTACCTGGCCTTTCCTTTCCCAAGACATTTGTTGACCTTGGTGCTAGATACTATTCTGTTTTCTCTTTACCCTAATTTGATCTGTACAACAGTCCCACACAAAGATATAATTAATACTCTCATTCACTACAGCATGCAGGGAAACCTGGGCACAAAGTGGCCAAGTAAGTTGTCCAAGATCATTCTACTGTCACTAATTACTTGTGTGGGGGTAATTTTGCTGTCAAGATCAGTACTGAATCCATGCAGGCTGGCTCCAGAGCCTACCTGCTGACCCACCACACACACTGCTTCTCTAGAGACAGAGATTCAAATTCAGAGAATTTTAGAAAGTTGTTCAAATTCATGCATGATCTCATCCCAAATATCCTGTTCCCTGGGCTGATAGTAGTAGCTACTCCTAGTAGCTGTTAGTAGATGCTCAATAAATTGTGAAATTATTCTATTGGGAGATCCTCCTACTTCAAAACTATGAAAAAATCATTTTCAAAAACTGAAAAACAAGTGTAAAAATACCTTTCTTAAAAGCTAAGCAGCTGCTTCTGGTTGATGCCTGACTCTATGCGGGCTCCCAAAATTGAATCCCAGCTCCATGCAGTCCAAGCCCACCTCCTTCCAGCAGACCAGCACCCAACCCTAGGCACAGGACACTCACTGGCTCCAATGGGGAGGGCAGGAGGCTTCCACTGAACAAGGGCCTGGTGAGACCCAAACAGCACAGAGATGTCCCTTGGGTGATGTGGGACAGGGTGTGGCTGGACGGAGGAACTGAAGATGACCAAGTTACCAAACCCAAATTCTTCTACATGACTCAGGTCACATCCCACAATGAACTCATTAAAAGACATAGAGTCCTGTCGGAAAATGGCTTTGCCATCTGTCACAAGGAAGTCATTGTTTTCACAAGCAAAGCTCTGCACATCAGCAAAGGGGAACTGAGAAAGGACAGGACAGGAAGCAGAGCCATCCAGAAATGTTGACATGAAGACTTGGGAGGTGTCATTGAAGTAAATGATCCGCTTGGACTGTGGTTTTATTGCAAAGTCTTTTAATGTGCAACTCTCCACGATGCGCACAGGTTTGGCATCTCTGACAGATGGCCCAGGGAGATCGACTCTGTAAATGCCATCTCTCAGGAGATAAAAGATGTACCTGATGGTGAAACAAAAGAAGTCAGGGCAGATGAGTCAACTACTTGGCTAAGTGCTTTAGCCTGTTGTACAACCAGAACCAGGTATCTCTGGAGCCACAGGTTCTCCAAGGTGCAAAGGGCAAAGGTCATTACCAAAGATATGCTCTACTCATTTAAGTCAGAAGTTAGAAGATTAGAAAATTTCAGCCTCACTTGTAATGTTTAGTCTCTACTATAAGTGGCTTTTTAAGGAATCACAGAATTTAAGAACAAAAAGAGGCTTTAAAGACTTCAAAGCAAAGCATGTTATATAAAAAGCACATAACTAAATATGTTATATACTGTAAAGCACCTTCCTCCAAAATACACAAAGTCTTAAGTCTAATTCCATCAATAAATCTTCTCACGCATTATGAATGATAAGTGGAAGAAAGCAAAACATTTAAACTATTCATTTTCTAAATACACTGTTATCATTTCACTATAACAAATATAACTACTAAGCATTTGTTAGTCTACATGGTTTTAGAATATCTACAATTGAGACAGGCAGTAGTAAATGTTTGATCTTAACAAACCAAGAAGAAATATCCCACAAGCGACCAAAGCAGTTGGCCAGGACCACCCAGCAATCAGGCGAAAGGAGTCAACAGAAGAGTTAAAAAACCACACCCGATGTGAAGCAGAACCCCATGGTAATAAGACAAGCAATCTCTTAATAATGAAAAAGAAACCACACCGCCAACATAGTTCCCTGATAGTCAAATCTGTAAGTGGATTTTTAACTAAAATATAAAATCATTCATTTGTAGGTACTTAATTTAGAATTTATGGCCACAAATACAGAAGCTAGTGAAAGTACACTTTTGCGTGGCAAATTCTTGTTATTATAACCCAGTAGGTTGGCAGCATTGCAGCCTCCATCACAAGTGACAAGTCATTTTCCTGCCATTATTCAGTGCATTCTTATTCTTCTTGTTGACCATTCCAAATCTTTGTCCATATGCTCAAGACTCTCATGCTAAAGTCATATCCTGAAATACAAGCTACACTTCAAGATACAAAGGTACATTCTCTTTCTTGAGGGAGGGTATAGCAGGCAACAAAAAAGAGGCATAGTTCTTCTCAAATTCAACATGTTAATGGAATTCGGAAGAATTTCAGAGCAGATAAAAGGAAACATATCTGGAGTAAAGATGCACAATTCTTGTATAAAGCACGGAGTTGTGCAGCTCTTTAACCCTGACCACTACTTTGGAAGAGAAAGAGAAGGAGAGGAGAGCTGGGGAGTGGGAGGAGGACGACAATGGGGAGAAGAAATAGCAAGCATGAAAGACCAAGGACCCCAGGAGAGGGAAAGGGGAAGGGAAGAGTGACAGCAAGCAGAAGCTCAGTGAGAGAATCTTCAGCCACGCAGAAATGACAGCACAATGCCAGCTGTACCAGATGTTCTGTGAGAGCATCTTTAAAAACTGCTGCCAAGAGTGACACGCTAGTTTCTACAGAAATTCTCCTGTCCTGCTCCAGGAAGACAGTTAGGAATAGGTTCTGGTGCAAGATGCCCAGTCCAGGTTCCACTGCAAAATAGTTTCTTGGACAGTTACTAAATCAACCTGGGCTTCACTTCCTCATATCCAATGAGAGTAGCTTCCTCATGGGGTTGAACAACGGTAAAATGAATTATTGGAAGCAATACACTTAGAAACACACGAGGATAAGCACACTAGTAAAAATACTGGTTTTCATGATCATTTCTAGGCACATTTCAAAATTTAAGCACAAATCAATTTTATCCTATCCTACTAGGGGAAAAGGAGCCACTGACTTCCTCACTAAGATATCTTTGAAGGACTAACTTAGTGGATAAAGTTCATTATCCTCAGAATGAGTCATTTTGTGTAATTACCAACAGCAAGGTTACATTTCATAGGATCTTAGACCTTTATAAATAAGTTCTAGAGCATCCAAAGGACTTGCCCTATTTCATAAGGTTTTAAAAATATTCTATAATTCAGTGATTCATTCAAACCTAAAGTGAAAATGAATCTAGTAAAATTTAAAAGCATATGAACAGAAAAGTTTGATTTTTAAATCAATAATTTTTTTCAAGAAAATCAATTTATTTAAAGTAAAATTTTATGGGCTTTTTCTTCATTCAAGATGAGAACAACTTCATTCCTACAAGAAAGAAAAAAATATTTACCCACATTGGCCTTGCTTATTGGTTTCTAACTTGTTCTTATTTGAATATATTTTTAAAATTACAGCCCCCAAATAACTTTCTATGTTTTCATCTTTCACATTCATGTACACTTGGGGTTCACAAAATCTAATCACATACCTCATTTAACCTCAAAATAACCCAACCAGGTATTATCTTCCCTATAGGGACAGATAAACAAATGAGCACAGTCATGGAGTTCCTTGTTCGAGATCCTACTGCAGTTTAGCAGCACAACTGAACTCAAAAGTTCCCATTTCTCTTGTGACAGGAGAGAAAAATGCTATGTCATTAAAAATTGCACTAGTTGTTAATCATCAAATTCTGTCTCCTAAGAGTGGAGGCCAGTAGGTTTCCTGACAGACAAGAGAAGCAGACCAGGGAGACGACTGCTCAGCAAAGATGTGCATAGAATCAAGGGGCTTCTCACAGGGAGCCCTGAGGGAACAAGAGGTGCTGAGCATGACAATACCAGGCTAGAACCCACGTCCCTCAGCCCCTGGACAAAGTCTTTCTTGTATACCTATACCTATTTTGCTGTAGAGGAGGAGTCAATCAAACTTAAAAGAAATGTTGTGGTTCTTTGGAAAGAAAAGTTTGCCTGGAAATTTACTGGAATAGGCCTGAAATAAGATGCCTAGATCATCTGGTGCTACAATTTCATTAGCAAGTAAATTTCACCAGGATTTTTGCCAAAGGAAGAGACTCCATCTCCAGGAGCCTGACACTTACTTACCCATTGTAGGCATCAGCCACAAGTTTTTGAGGTGCTATAATAGAGGCCGGAGTAATTTCCTCAAAGTTTGAGCAGATCTCTAAATCACAAACATATACCTAGAGAACTGAAAATGGATCAGAAGGAATCGTGTCTGTCTGTGCTCAATTCAGCCAACAAGCATTTCCCGAGCAATTTCCTGTTCCATGCCTGGCACTGTGCTAATTGCTAAGCACTCTCAAAACAGAAGAAGCCCTCAAAAGACATGTATCCTGGATCCCAGTGAGTTCATACCCTGCAGACACCAGTGAAATATCAGGCTCTATTTCCCAGTTTATGGTGGCCCATATATTTTTAACATTTAAGCTGTATCCAGGGTTATGGGCTTCCAGCTCTAGTGATGTCCTTTGTTCATTGTGATGAGCTTTTACCTTCCAAAGAAATAGAATTTAAATACAAAGAACTCAGTGTTCTCAGAAACTTACTAAGATTATCCCTGGTCATTGTATAATAATGTGTAAGAGATGCTTGCAGCTGACTACAGTCATGATGGGCAGTCTTACCCAGTGATAACATAGCTACCTCCACCCTTTTATGGCAGATGAATTATGATTAATACAAGCTCATGACTCTGGAAAGTCATGAATAAAGATGACTTAATGGCAGGTCAGGACTAGTACTAGGTAAAAGCTAGACTCTTGCAGACCAGATCTATGATTCATTGCTAACCTAGTGTCTAAAGTCAGCATGTACTCACTGAGTAGATATTTAATGAGAGAATTATGTTGAGTAGTAAATATACCAACATAAGCATATTAGCCTCAATATCCAGTTATTCATTTTAAATTCTCAGACTAACCAGGTCATTCATGATGAAATACATTCTCTGGTAAAGCCAGTCTGTGGAAATGGAAGAAATCAGCCCTGAACCTCTGTAGAACACTCTCAGGTCAGACACATTAGACATACGGGCAGCCTCCTTCATCCATATGAGAGTTCCCTCAGAGAAATAAACAACTTGCCGATCCACATGAGCTGATATACCTAGAAAAGCCACGCATTGACATTATTATGTAACAGCAGGACAAGAAAAGCTTCATGAAAAAGAATTTTTTAATATTTAATAAATATTAAAATAGAAGTCCTATTCTTGAATAAAATACTCTACTAAGTTTTTCCTTTATAGAGAATAATATTTTTAGAAGAATTTAAAATCGTACTCGGTCAATATCAGAAAGACGATTTTCTTGGCTTACGGTATTTTGGTTTTGGTTTGTGTTGGTGCTGAAGATTGGGCCCAGGCCTCATGCATGCTAAGGAATGTAGTACCTGAGCTACACCTCCAGGTCCATAACTATTTTTAATATTCCTGTTTTCTAGAAGTATTTCTTCCAGAAATTCAATGTCTTTTCACACAGAGAAAATATTTCTGTTGTACTCACCTGTAATATTATGGTGTATAGCATCTGACCAAAGACAATGTGCTTCATCTACTGTTTCAGAGATCTCTTTCTTAGAGACATTTTTCGGGATAAAAAGAGCCACTGCTCCTCTTCTTGAATTGAAAAACAGCACGGTTTTCAGACAGTATGCATGCTAACACAAATCTCTCCAAAGAGAAATAGTACTTAAAAAAAGGAGAATGATCAGATTTTCTCTGGAGGCACTGGGGCACTTCATATGTGGTATAACACATATTATTCCATAATGTGGTGGGGGCAGAAAGTGGCCATCAAGCAAGACGGGTGTTTGCCCTAAGTATCCCTTCCTCCAGAAGCACATCAATCAGTTAGCCCCAACCTTGGGAATCTAGCGGGCAGATGTGGTCGAGCCCTGGCCAGAAGCTAGGTGCATACTCACACACACACACACACACACACACACACACACACACACAAAATGGTGGTCTCTGCATTGTCTTCAACATCTCTCCCTTTGAAGCAGAAGAAATGTTCTTAGAAAGCCAAAATCTGATCCTGTTCATCAGGAGACCAAAGCAGGGTCCACAGGCAATGGATACTTTGAGAGCAATGAATAAATGGCCTTCAATGATCACATCAGAGCCTTTGGACAGTCCTCTTGTATAACATAAATACTCTCCTTTTCCAGACTGTAGGAACGGCCAAAAACACCCTAAAGGTTGGTGTTAGGCAGTAATCAATATCCACTTGCATAAGTTTGTGCAAGTAACAGTAAGGGGGTGGGGTCAAGTCAACAAATTTCTGGTGAAAACAGAAAACAGACTCCTAGGATTCTGGGTCATTGAGTATTATTCAAAACTCTTTTACTAGTTTCCTCCCCACAAAAATGTCTAGTGCTCCTTAGAAAGCCTTTTCGTTTGTTATCTTGTTCACATAGGCACGATACAGTAAGTATTTGACCACTCAAAGCAATTGTTAAAAGAAACCCTAAAAAGGGCTGGAGATTTAGCTCAGCAGCACCACAAGTACAAGGTCCTGAGTTCGATCCCTGCTACCAAAAAAAAAGTGACCCTAAAAAGAAAGTACTTACAAAGTAATAAAAAAGATAATTTGACAGGTTGAATATTCAAAATGGAAAATGAAAATTATTAAAATCCATATATACTTAAAAACATGAAGGAGACTGGGACAAAGATGTCTGATAGAACAATACCTAATGTAAAATGGAGTTTGGGACAATAAGGCTTTGTGTAATGTGTAATGTATAAATGTAAGTCACAACACTACAGGTTTAAACAGAAACTAAGAGTTTAAAGCCACTTTTTAAATCTTTAAATTTTTTCACTCTGTTTTTTCAATTCCTAAATTCTAATGTGAAAACTCTCAACCTAAACACTTCTATTTGTCAGGTACTTAGGTTAACTTCAAAATAAAAACCTAACCAATACCCAGAAGACAACATCCATTTGGGTAGAAGAGGTAGGATCTTGAGAGATACCCGATGACCCAAGGCTTCTGCACTCTGATCCACTTTTCTTGCTTTTCATTCCTGTAGAACAAAGAAGCAAACTTCCTCTGTCTGCTCTCTCTATGCCTCTCCAGGTTAGTGCCCTGTGCAACACCTTCTGACCCCACCATCCTGCTCCAGACTCTTTCTGGGCTTCTTTAATAGTCTATCCAGTCCTTGGCCTTGAGTAGTGTTTGGGGCCCCATGAAAGGGAGTTGGCAAGGGCATTAAGCTCAGCAGCTTTTGGTGAGTGGTGGGATGGATCCTTCACACTTGCCTAGCTCTGTGGTGTCTGGAGGGCAGATGTTCCACATAGGAACAGAGTTTGTCATTTAGGGAGCCGTGGGAGAGTGACCACTCTGGCTCTGCTCCAATGTCTTCGCTCCACTCCAGATCATACCAGTCACAGCTGCTGTGTACCCCTGCAACTCACTGTCCCGTGGATCCCTCAAGAACTGGTTCCAGATGCCTAACCAGGATTATATCCTTGTTCCTTTCTGTCCCTAAGCCTCACTGATCCTAACTTAGTCACCACCCTCTGTGGGACCAACATGAAGAGAAGGGTATAGAGAAGGAGGAAGCCCCTTTAGATATCAGCAGAAGACTAGATACTTAACCAGTCATGCTGACTAGGGACCAGGTGAAGCCTAGCAGAACTCTGCTTGCAGAAGGAATGAAAAGTAAGCTCGGCTGTCCACTCAGACCCCAAAGCCCCTTCCCTCACTGGTAAGTAAGAGACCAAAGTGTAAGAGAGGCACAAGATGAATAACAAGTCTCCTAACCCCAACCACAGAGGGCAGGAGCTCAGCCCCACAACTGCTTTATAAACAGATTTCTCCATTTTTGAGCTAAGGGTGAAGAGCACAGTGGTTGAATTCAGACTGAGGTAGAGATAGGACTTAGAAGATTCTTTACTTTTGTGTCTTTGCATGCGTGTGGAGTATTTTTCTTTTTTTCTCCATGTGTGTGTATGTGTGTGTAAAATGTTTGTATATGCAAAATGGAGAATAGGAATTAGTGCTTTAGTTTAGATAGTTCTTTCATGGTCATGTCAGGTTAACCCTCAAAAAATATGTGGTGGATTCCAACCGAAGCTTTCCACCAGCATATTAACTGGCTCTGACCTTCTTACAACTCCCCCAACATCCAGTTCAACTTCCCCTTCTCTTTTTTTTCTCCACCTCTGCAAATGACTTGTCAAACACCTTTTCTCCCTCCATCCCTAACATAAAAATATCACCAGAGTCCTCTTTCTTTTCTTTCATTTGCTATTATCTCCATTTTCTTTTCTGTTTTCTGAATAATTTTCTCAATTTTTTTCTTCCTTTCTCCACTGATCCTCAGTATCTCAGCATACTTGTCATCAGTATTATGGCACTGTGTCCCTGGGTTACTGAAAAATGCATGAATTTGTTAAGACAAGTTTTAAATTATATGATTCAAATATGATTGGTTCTATAGACGTTGATATAACTAACTAGTGGTTGTTCTTCCCTTGCAAATGAATGGCCACCACTGATGAATGGATCCTATTATGTTGAGTTGGTTGAATAGGTGCATAATAACCAGAATGTAACCAAAACTAAGGTCAAATCACAGGGAGAAATACACTAACTAAAGGAATCTCCACAGCAGTGAGTTTTCTGCCCTAATTGATCTTTAACCCTCAGCAGAAAAACAAGAGAAACATGGAAAACAAGGCAACAAAATGCCTCCAAAAGCTCTTACCTGCACAGAGGTAGTCTCGTGGGCACTGAAATATAGGAAGCTTTTTACAAGGAACTCAAAAAACAAAAGGTTGAAATGTTTAAAGAGATCAAAGAAGAAACTAAGCAAATTTATAAGAAGCTCAGTGATCTTAAACAGGATATACATAAACAGAAAAAGCATCTCATTAAAATATTTAACAAGCTTAAAGAAGAAACAAACAAAAACTTGATTGAAATAAAGAAGACAATGTAAGATGCAAATGACCATTTTAGTAAAGAATTGCAGATTATTAAAAAGCAATCAAGCAGAAACCCTTACATGAAAAATTCATTTGAAAGTATGGGCAACAAGAATGAACAGACTAAGGGGAGACTGTCAGAATTTGGACAAGGTTGATGTAGTAGAACACATACTCAGTGAAATCCTAAAAACAAGACATGATGAAAACTGGATCTAACATCTGCTAAATAACTAAAAAAAAAATCTGAGAATTATAGGAGTTGGGGAAAGTTAGAAAATAACACCAAACATTTTTTTTAAAGTATCCACTGATATCATACTTGAAAATTTTACAAACCTAGGAAAAGAAATAAAAAGCCAGATAAATAAAGCATATAAAACCCCAAATAGCTACAACCAGAAAAGAACCTCTCCATTGCACATTATAGTCAAAATCCCAGAAATTCAGAATAAAGACAGAATACTGAAATCTGTTGCAGAAAAATATCAAGTAATCTATAAAGGCAAGCCTATCAGAATAATAGCATAGTTCTCAAAAAAAATAAATAAACAACTTAAAGGCCAAGAAAGCTTGAGCAAAGTTTTCAAACCCTAAAAGAAAACAGCTGCCAATTCAAATTACCATACCCTGCAATATTACCCTTCAAAACTGATGAAAAAATAGACTCCATAACAAAGAAATTTATCACCACCAAACCAGCAATGCAGAAAGCACCTAAAGGATCCTAGAAACAGCTAAGCCAACATCACCAAAGAGCCCAAAGGAAAGAATATACCTAATTGAGAGAATAAACAAAAGGAAAAAAAGAAACTAGCACTGGAAAAATATTGCAATGTCAGTAATCAGTATATACTTTTCAATAACAACACTCAATGTCCATGGTTTTAACCCACCGATCAAAAGACACACTGGCAGATTGGATTGAAAAACAAAACCCCACCATATAGTGGTGGCAAGAGACAGACCTCACCTTCAAAGGAGCACATAAACTGAAATTAAAATGATGGAAAATGATACTCCATGCAACTTGAGCGCAAAAGCAAGCAGGAACAGTTGCTATTTTCAGAAATACTGAACTTCAAGCCAAAACTCATCAGAAGAAAAAAAAGAAGGTCACTATATATTGGTAAAGGGAACAATTCAACAGAAAGAGACAAACACACACACACGCACACACATGCACACACACACGCACACACACGCGCGCACACACACACCCAATTTCATAAAAAAAAAACTATTGAACATAGAAGGACAGAGAGACACAAATACACTCCTAGAAGGAGACTTCAATATTCCACTCTCACACATAGGTCAACCAGACAAAAAGATCAACAAAAAAACATCAAAGTTCAACCATACCATTGGATAAATTGACTTAAAGATATCTAAGAGTGTTACATCTAACAATAGAATACATGTTTTTCTCAGCAGCACAAAGAACTTTCTCCAAAATAGATCATATCTTAGGCCATAAACCAAGCTTAAATGAATACAAAAGAATTGAAATAATCTCTTGCATATGACCAGACCATAAAGGAAAGAAACTAGAAATCAATAGCAAAAGAAACCACAGAAACAATGCAAACACATGGAGATTAAATAATATACTCTTGAATAATCAATGGATCAGAGAAGAAATTAAAAGGTTCCTAGAATCAAATGATAATGTAAGCACAACATTCCAAAACCTATAGGACATAATGAAAATAATTCTAAGAGGAAGTTATAGCTGTAAATGTCCATACTTTAAAAAACAGAACAATCCAAAATAAAGAACCAATAATAATAAATAATAAAATAAATAACCAATGCATCCAAGGTACTAGAAAAAAAGGAGCAATCCAAATTTAAAACTTGTAGAAGGAAATTAATTAAAAGATCAGAGCAGAAATTAATAAAATTGACACTAAGAAAATAATATAAAGGATCAAGGAATCAAAGAGTTCGTTCTTTGAGAGGATGAACAAAATTGACAAACCTTTAGCAAAACTTACCAAATGAAGGAAAGAAAAGATGCATACCAATGCCACTAGGAATGCAAAAGGTAAAATCACAATGGGCACTGCCAAAAGCCAAATGATTCTAAGAAACTATTTTGAAAACTTTTATATTTCAATAAATTGGAGAATTTAGAAGAAATGGATAAGTTCCTAGACACATATGGATAACCAAAACTGAACCAGAAAATATAAAAAATATTTCTTGTAACAGAAAAATAACAAGCAATGAAATGGAGGTCGTAATAAGAACCCTACCAACTAAGAAAATCCCAGGACCCAGTAGATTCACTGAACTCCAAGGAAGAAATAACACCAATACTGTTCAATCCTTTCCATGAAAATGAAAGGAAAGAAGCACTATCAAGCTTACTCTTTGAAGCTAGCATGACCCTGATGTCAAAACAAGACAGGAACTCAAAAAAAAGAAAATTACAGGCCAATTTCCTTAGCAAAAATAGATGCAAAACTCCTCAACAAGTACCTGCAAATAGAATATAAGAAATCATTAAGAAGTTATATATCAGCGAATTGCTTTCATCCTAAAGATGCTAGGATTGCTCAATTACATAAATCAAGAAATATAATAAATCCCTCTAAAATCCAGAACAAGACAAGGCTGTCCAATCTCATCATTCCTGTTCAAGATGGCACTTGAAACTTTAGCCAGAGAAATCAGGCAAGAGAAAGAAATAAAAGGGATATGAATAGGGATAAAAGAAGCTAAACTATCCTTTGTTCCAGATGATATAATCCTTTACATATGAGACCCAAAAAACTCCACCAGAAATCTCTTAGAACTAATTCAGCAAAGTAGCAGGATACAAAATCAATACACAAAAATCAAAAGCATCCCTGTATACTAACAACAAACCCACTGGCAAATTGGCATGCGGGAGCTTTGGGGGGCAGTGGCAGGGAGAGAGGTGGTACCGGGAATCGAACTTAGGGCCTCACATTGGCCAGGCAGGCGGTGCACTGCTGAGCAGTTACATCCCCTGCCCCTGCCCAATGGCTTCAAGACAATTAAATACCTAGGAATTAACCTAATCAAAGAAGCGAAAGGCTTTTGTAACAAAATTTATAGTACTCTGAAACAAAAAGAGATTGAAGAAAACCTTAGAAAATGGAAACACATCTCTTGTTCCTGGTTAGGTAGAACCAATATTGTCAAAATGGCCTTATTACCAAAAACAACACATACAAAGATTTAATATAATTCCAATCAAAATGCCAACAGCATTCTTCACAGGGCTAGAAAAAACAATCCTAAAATGTATATGAAATAAGAAGAGAAGCAAAATAGTCGAAAGCAATCCTGAGTGAAAAGAACAAAGCAGAGGATACTACAATCATGGGTGTCAAGTTATACTATAAACTACAGGAATAAAAACAGTAGGGTACCGGCACAAAAATAGACACATTGTCCAGTGGAATAGATCAAAGATACAAAAACAACCTTATGCACCTTCAGCCATTTTATTTTTGACAAAGGGACTAAAAAAACATACCCTCAAGAAAAGATAGCATCTTAACAAGTGGTGCTGGGGAAACCAGTTATCCACATGAAGAAGAACAAATCACCCACATCTCTCACTGTACTAAAATCAAAATAAAGTGGCTCAAAGACCTTGTTATGAAAACAGCAACACTGAATCTGCTAGAGGATAAAATAGGTAAAACTCTTGTTTTAAGTATAGGCAAGGACTTTCTGACTAGAACCCCAATTGCACAAGAAATACAGTAATAACAGGAGTCAATAAATATGATTACATCAAATTTAAAGACCTCTGCACAGCAAAGAAAACAACCAACAGAGTGAAGAGACAACCTACAGAATGGGAAAAATTTTGTCAGCTACTCCTCAGAGACCTAATATATAGAATATATATATATATGTAAAACTCAAACAGTAGATCCAAAAAATTAAAGACCCAATCAAAACATAGTTAATTGAAATGAAGACACTTCTTGAGAAAGAAGTATAAATGGGCAACAAGTATATGAAAAATATTTAGCATCTGTGGCCATCAGAGAAATGCAAATTAAAACAACACCGAGATTCTATCTTACTCCAATAAGAATGTCTATCATCAAAGACTCAAAAAGCAAAAAAATGCTAGTGAGGATGTGGGGAAAAGGAACCATTCCACAGTGTTGGAGAGAATGAAATCTAGTACAACCACTATGGAAATCAATACAGAGATTCCTCAAAAAACTAAAAGTATAAATTCCATTTGACTCAACTATTCCTTCCTAGGTATCTTCCTGAAAGAGTTAAAGTCATCATATTACAATGATCCACGCACCCCCATGTTTACAGCAGCACAACATCTAAATTATGAAAGTGGCCTATATTCCCACCAACAGATGAACAGATAAAGAAAACGTAGTATTTACACCATGGAATATTAGTCTGCGGTAAAGAAGGATAAATTTAAGTCATTTATGCAAATACAGATTGATCTTGGGACCACAATGCTAATTTAATTAGACACGGAAGGATAAATATCACATAGTTTATCTTATATGAGAAACCCCAAATTTAAATAATTTAAAGGGCAAAATAAAAGAGAGATGGTAGGAAAAGGGGAGGTAGACTGTAGAGATAGAAAAGGGATCAAGGAAGGGGAAGTAGGGGAGAAGGGAAGGTAAAAATGACCAAGATTTGGTGTATGTATGTACCAATTCCCCAAGATGAATGTAATTGTTATGCACTGCAAACATGTACCAACATTCAACCGAAGAGCAGCCCAGATTCTGCTTCTGGCCCCTCACCAGCTTCATTTACTGCTACGACAAAAAACCTATTCCAAAAACAACACAGCATGGTGTGAACATGAGATAAAAATAAGGAGCAATAAGGTTTCTATTTAAAGGATGGTGTGGCGACACACGTATCTAATTGCTCAATGCCCTTATGCAGCACTAAAATGAGCATGGATCGCAGCCTCGTTTACATTCCCCATAGAACAGTTCAGGTCACCGGGGTCAATACCTGAACTCTGCTATCAACATGACCCCAGTGCTCCTCTAATTTAAAGAGGCTTTGGTGAATCCTAGAGACTAACGATAATAAAATAAGCCCAATGCTTAATAAAAATACCATTGGCAGAGTTTAACCTCCTAACCTTTTTCATGTTGGATCAAATGAGACAACATTCCTGGTGATTATGATGTCTTTATTGGTTCTTATTTATTTAAGATCTACTGAATATAATAACACTTGAAGACATTACTACTTAAATTCTATATGCACAGAAACTGGAGAAAACCCAGTTCCAACCCAATAGTGTGGAGTCAGTAAAATCTCTTAAAAATACTTTTTAAGCCATATTTTAAATATTTTAAATCATGATGTCTGCAGCTATGCTGGCTACATATTCCTCTGCACCATTTAATTCTTACCTGTAGGTGGTATTTGGAAGAGTAGAATAAAACTGGAAACTGGTTCTCTGTGTCCCTGAATCGAATTTATTATTTTTGCTGATCAGTCGTAAATTATAACCCAGAATAGGTCCACCTGGGAATTGGGGTGGAGTCCAACTGACTTCCACGGTGTCAGGGCCAGAGCTCTCAATATTCCGAATAAGAGGTGCAGTTTGAGGAACTGGAAGAGATAATGAGGATGTAGTGAGTATAAAAATGAACAGAGTTTATGTTTTTAAAATAAGATAGGAAAAAAATCTTGATTCTTTTTTTTTGTTTGGTACTGGGGATTGAACTCGGAACCTTGCACTTTTGAGGCAGGTGGCAGAACCATTGAGCTAAATCCCCAGCCCAAAATCTTGATTTTTTTAAAAAATTAACAGACATGAACATTTTGATTAATAATCAAAAGTGTGATGAGCAATAGTAAAAATCTCCGAGTTGCAATTCTTGATTCTAAAATTATACCAGTTAAATACTAAAGTTTGCCAAAAGATTCTTGCAGATGCTATTTTGCTCACTTCTTGTTTATGGAATAAGATTAATTTTGAAATATATAAATAGGTTAAGTATTCCTGAAAAAGAAAAGAGTCCTCAAAAATCTCTGGAGACCTAAATGAATTGAATCAAGGGATGGAACCAGGTTAGGAAAGAAAAGAGAATCTGAACAAGCTGGGGTCAATGATTAACAGGAGCTATAAAAGGAAATCTGAGGCCTGTGCACTCACTGCACAGGGGCCTGACGGTCCCAGCTGTAGACGTGGCTTCGGAAAAGCCGTAGTTAGAATGGCCTGCTGCTGTGTTGTCCTCAGCTCTGACCACCCAGGTGCTATCTTTCCCTCACAGCTGAGTGGGCATCAGCAGGCTGTACCCCACCCTAACCTTGGCAAAGAACAAAGGAGCTGAGCTAAAGAAGAAAGCACTCACTCCCAGATCCCAGATAGGCCAGTGACGTGGCAGCTGATCTTCCATCCATGCGTCCACCCACTTTCATACCTTGGCTCCCCAAAATCATGCTCTGTTTTCTCATTCCATAGAAAAACATGCTCATATAGCAATTTGGTCTTCCTTCTTAGCACTGCTGAAAATGATGTGCATCTCCACTGATACCTTGGATCTCAGCCTTCACACCAATGTCTCTGAAAGGCCTCTTCACAAGACCCTCAGCCTTTCTGTAGGACAACCCGTCCCAAACTCCCAGACTCATTTTTGGTAAACACCATAACTGTGTGTCACTCCTTGGTTCCATGTACTCAGTTACCTTCATGAACAGGAAAGGAAGAATGACCTCCAACTCCATCAGAATCATGACATCAAAACCTAACTCTGGAGTCAACATCCAGCATGTTCTGCCCCACTTCAAGCAAGCCAAATGGCACCTCCATGGAAAGATGTATTTATTGTCCAAATGTCTCCAACAGAAAAAAAAGTCCTCCCCAAAAGGCTGGTATTCCTTGTACAGTAACCATTATCTTGGTTAAGAAATTATCTTCAGAAAGGTTCCAGTTAGAAGGAATCATATAAGTCTCATAGCTATTAGAGAATAGGAATAAAGGCAATAAATGCACAACAGATAAGTTTCTAGCTGTGGCTAAATAAGGAAGGGAGAATCTGGAGCATGAGAGTCTATCCATGGAAAGGGTGTGGCCTTGCATATCTACCAAAAAGGCCCAGAAATGGAAAGCAAGGTTGTCTCCTTCTTGGCTTTGATTTGACCAGACATAGGTATTGGACCATGGTACTCCATTATGACTATTTGTCCCAGCACTGTTGAGGTATATGAGTCATTTCTTGGAACAAGGAAGGACCCATGTATTCTACTCTTGCCTGGAATGTTTTAAACATGGTCCTGAGCTAGGTTCTAAGCATAGATAATCAGAGAATAATCAGCAGAAGTGGTCACACAAACCCTGAGCCTTAATAAGCAAGGAAAGCATACTCCTCAGGGAAAAGGGGCAATTTCCCAACCAACTTCATCAGGATCAAAGGCCATGTTCAATCAGAGGTTCTCTGCACATGACCACCTCTCCAGGATGAGAGGCAGGGCACCCAGCGAGCCTGCGGCCATCTGCCAGGCCACCTTAGCCGACTCTGATGTGGAGACACAGGCGGCCACACCCTGCGTGTACACCCAGCATCCAGCTTCCTGCAGGGCTTCTAGGTTTGAGTCCTTTCCTTGGTGAAGGTGTCACATCTTCAAAGCAAGAGATTTGGAAGTTCTCCAGCACATGGAATGTTTCAATCTTGTCTTTGAAAAAATGCCTCTGCACTTTCCAAGCCCTTTCACTGCCTCAGCTGATGCTGTATTTGGTTACCAAGCTTCTCTTCTTAAAGACTATGGAGGCACTTACTCCTCTGCATCGAAGCTTTCCAGAGTTCGGAACATTCTCTAAGTGAAGTCCAAACTCACGCCTAGTCTTCGGAGTTCTCAGTAGTTGATCCCTGGACCCAGTCTCCCTCCCAGAAGTCCTCCTGCTATTTCTCTTTTCTGTGCCTCATACTTGCTGCAGATGGAAGCCCACGTCTCCTCTCCATGCCTTAGAGATCGATCCTTATGATCTTGCTCATGTGGTCCTGCCCTTCCCTCACCTTATGGCCACATGAACAATAAAATTCTCTCCAGAGAGATTTCTTTGATATTATATTGTAGAAACAATATCTCCCTCCTCTGAACTTACTCAGGAATTTGCCAGTACCATTTATTACAATGCTTTTAATTAAGTAGCCTCTTATTCAGGGTTTCGGATCCACACACCTATGCTACTTGACTCCATGTTGAATGTGAAAACACTTACTTAGGCTGAGTATTTCTCTAAGGCTCAAGTAGAACTCAGAAGAGGGAAGCTCAGCAAAAGCTGCCTTCTGATAGAGCCACATTCTGCATAAAGGTTAGGGAACAGGGACAGCTGGAATCTAGCAGGAAAGAAGCCTTTTCTTTCTTTCCAAGGATGATGCAACTGTGTTTTAGCCAATCCCTCTCATTTTTGAAGTAGTTTCGTCACTTGGCTTTAAGACGCCACAAGCTCCAGAGTTTGCTCCTTCTTGGTGTGTTGTCTATTCTGCTTTTTCTGTCACCAAATCCTGGGCTGCTCTTGATCTTCTCTTTTTTCAACCTACACTCATTCTTAGCCTACCACCTTGAGGCCCAGGACCCGAAATCTGACCTCTATGTCTTTAACTCTTACATTGGCATCTTGGATGTCTCCAGCTGCCTCCTGAGCTCCAAATCTATATATTCAACTGCATCCTTGACAACTCCATTTGGATGTCTGATTAGCATCTCAAATTTTACTTGGACAGGCAGATTTTTTTAATTTTTTTATAGTAAAGCAACCCTCCCCCAAGTCTTCCCAGGTCTCAGTAAATGGCAACCCACAGGTGTTCAGCCTGGAAATCTAAGTTATCAAGCTTCATCCTCCATTCCCATCTCCAATTCATTCTGCAACCTCATCAGCAGATCTTTCCACTACCATCCCCATGACCACTACAGTCAGAGCCACCACCATGACTTGGGAATGTAAACTGGTACAACCACTGTGGAAAACAGTATGCTGAGTCCTCGAAAAACTAAAAATAGAAATTCCATTTCACCTAGCTATTCCCCTTCCAAGTATCTTCCCAAAAGAGTTGAAATCATCATCATATTACAGTGATACATGCACTACAAGGTTTGAGCAGAGGAGTGACATGATTTTGTCATTGGGTGGGGTCCAAGGAAGTCCCCCCTCCAGAGGAGGAGATGGGAACATAAACTCACTCAACCACCAAATAGGTTGTAGGTTCACTGACTTCCATCACAGGAAAGCATTTCAGGATGTGTCAGTAGGCATGGGGAGGTTTGTTAGGTCAGAAGAGTGTGTGTGTGTGTGTGTGTGTGTGTGTGTGTGTGTGTGTGTGTGTAGCGTGAGCTGCATTGCAGTCTGGAGCTGGGCGTTTTATATGGTCTTGGGGATGTCCTTAAGGTGGGCGATCTAGGACATGTATCTAGTACACCTGTGGGGTCATCTATTTGATGGGCTAAGTCAGAATGTAAACCATTCGTGTGCTTGAAGGTCAGAGAGTTGCCGCAACTTCCTAGTGCTGCTTCCTTGAGGACAAAGGTCTGTGGGTGAAAGAAGGCCCAGTTTAGAGGGTAAAGCATGGGCCAATTTATAGGATTATTATTGTGTCTTTAAGATCTTTAGGAATCCGGTGGGGGGTGGGTGAGTTTCCCAACCTTGTAGTGGCTCTCCCTCTAGAGTCCACAAAGGCCTCTGAGGCCAACTGTGACCTGCCCTCCCACCTTCCTGTCCCCCACCTCCTTCCACGCTCTGTTCAAGCCCCTCTGCTGTGCCTTGGACAGGCCAGGGATGCCCTTTCCCTGGGGCCTCTGTATGACCACCCCACACACACACTATATCTGAGATCTGTCTGGCCAACTTCCTCATGTCCTGCAAATCTTGCTCTAACTTCACTCCACCCTCTCAGCAGGCTTCTTCAAATCATCTCATTTAATAGTGCATCGGCTCTCCCTCCCCACTCCCATTTCTGACCCCCTGAAGCATAAAGCCTACTCAAAATGTTCATCTCACCCAGCAAACAGCAGCATGCCACTTACCAAACTCTTTCCTTACTTGTTATGTTTATCACACAGAACATATTTTCCAGCAAAGCAAGAGCTCCCTAAGAGCAGGGGTCATTGTTTTGTATTGTGAACATTACTTGGCATATGTGGCATTACTTGGCATTAGGTACTTGATTGTTGAATAGATCAATTAAAATGAAAACTCTGGAACAATGTCCGTGTTGCAGAAGCAGCAAGTACATGCCATACCTCCATGAGGATGAGTCCTGTATCTTGGGCTCGTAGGAGAAGAAAGCCGCATCTGGGCTGTGAAGATCCAAACTACTCGAAAAACATATTCTGTGAAGGGGCGCAGGGCCCGCACCATGCAGGAGATCCTGGACACGGTCTGCAGGGTGTGAAACCAAGTCAGCCCTTATCAGACCTCCTGCCCATCCTGCCCACACGATTGGTGGACAATGGGTGCCCTGGGTGTGCCAGGGCCCCAGATCCTGCCAGCTAAGGCAGCTCTCCAGACATTGTCTGCATAGTTCACACACAAATTCTCTCATCCTTCTAAAACAGTAAAATTGAATCCATAGATTCAATTATTTGGCAAATATCTCTAGGATTTACCAAAATTTTTCTATGTTAATTGTCTTGGTGACTTGGGATTACTTTTTTCTAAACTTGCTCATGCTTTCCTGAAAAGGAAACCCTCAACCCTCAACAACCAGCCTAGATGTCCTTCTAAGCAGGAAGAAGCTCCATGAGAATCTTTCTCCTGCCTCCCCTTCATTTCACTTGGGATCACTGGGGAGGGGCAGATAATAACAAATGGGACATTTGTCACACGTTACGTGACTCTGTGCTGGGAAACTACGTGTGTGGCCAGTAATTCATTTTCCTCATAAAATAAAGTTTACAGAGTAGCAAAAATTAAAGTTCATGAAATTCACATACTTATGCTTGAATCTTTTCCAGAATGCATGAATCCCTTTAAGTAGTCTCTCCTTATCCTTGAGGATACATTTCAAGACCTTTGGTTGATCCCTGAACCTTCAGATAGCACTGAATCCTATATATAGGGACTTTGACACTAATACTGTGACAGTTGATCTGAAAACCAAGGTGAGTATTAAGTGACTAACAGATGGGTAGCTTATACCATGTGGATATGCTAGACAAAGGAATGATTCATACTCCAGTGAGACAGAGTGGTATGATGAGAGATTGTATCATGCTACTCAAAACAGAAAGCAATGTAGGATTTATGAACTGTCTGTTTCTGAATTTTTCCATTAAATATCCTATGGTTGACAACAGATAAAGGGACTATTATTATTTTATGTAGTATCTGGGTACCTGAAATAATTCAGAGGGGGAAGTATTTGTTTAAATACAAAAGCAGGGACCGAGGATTTAGTTCAGTGGTTCCACCACCTGCCTCACAAGCTCAAGGACCCGAGTTCAATCCCCAGTACCAATAAATAAATAAATAAATAAATAAATAAATAAATAAATAAATACAAAAGCAGCTTTTCTCACCTCAGCGTAAATCCATCTTCCTGGAAGTTGTGCATATTTCCACTGAATGATGTATTTCACTTCAGAGATATTGGCAGATTTCCACAGTAAAGTCACACTATGGCTTCCGATGGAAGAAGCAAAGGGTGCAGTAGGGAGGTTTGTGTTTTCTGAAGAGAAAACAAGGTTTCACTCCCCATGCACTCTGTCCACCAAAACAGAAGAGCATGTGCCTGCTTCCTTTGGGGCCCTCAGCATGCTCCTGCTACAGGGGCCACCTGAGCAATCCATGCTACATTTGTTCTCTTTGTTCTACAAGTGTGCAAAATGGAATGTTCAGCACTGTCCAGTGTTTCTTAGGTATGGCTTTCTTACAGGCCAGGGGCACAGGTCCCTATTATGACTTGTGTTTAGATGTCCCCCCAAAGCCTCCTGCAGTTAGGTAGGGGCTTTTTCAGAGACAGTCGCATCTAGACTGTGTGATGCTGGGATTAAGGGTGTGTGATTATGAAATCAGTCCACTGATTGGTTTGGCACCACCCTAATCCCAGTAGCCTCAGTAGAGTATAAAAGGGGCAGAAAGAAACTGCTAAGTTCCCTTGCTTGCTTTGCTACCTTCTGCCTGCCATGGACTGTTTCTCCTCTGCAATGCCTATCTGCCATGCCACCCTGCCTTGGAGTCAGACAATTACATACTAAAACCTCCACAATCTGTGAGCCAAAGAAAACCTTTCCTCCCTTAACTTTGAGTGTCAGGTACTTTGTCTCAGCAACGAAAAAAAAAAGAGAGCACCAAAGCATAGCTGTGGTATAGCAGAGTCATCAACTGCCCCATGACACATATCTCAGGATAAATTTTGAGATTTTACACTATAATTGTGCTATTATTGTCCATTTTCTCAGCAAATTATTTTTATGTGTATAGGACTTTACATTCCTGTTGTTTATAAGACATTTCATGACTTCTGAACATTACGGATTTTACAGATTGTGGCATATATTTATTGGACGCTACTTGTCAAGCGTGATACTCAGAGCTAGTTTTCTGCACTCCATATATCACTAGGAGGAAACAGATTTATTTTATTTTTCTATTTTTTCCAAAATGTGATAGATTTAATGCTTTGGCTTTCTTTGACAGAGAAAAATAACTACTTGGATTGCAAAAGTGTGGTGGATTTGGCAGAGAGCTTTAAATGGTTAAAATAGAACCACTAGGATCTCAGTTTCTTGCGAAAAGAAAACCAACAAGATTCTCATCACTCTATATGGACTAACTAAATTCCATACTCTGTAATACAGAAAGATTAAAGCCATTATCACGGGGGGGGGGGTTCCAGCACAATCACTCCCTGCTGATTCTTCTATTTATGGTTCATTTGAGGCCATAAATCCAAAACATAGCTCCACTTTTCCTCCCTTTCATGGTGAAGCCTTCAGTAGCAGGAAAGGGCATAGGATGTAGACCCCTGAAGAAGGGGTCAATGCAGGAGTTGTCAGCTGACCAGGAGGAACACACAGGAGGCATCAGAAATGATATCTATTGAGAACAGGGCAGAGGAATGAGTTACACAAATGCAGGAAAACAGACATCTTTTTCAGGCTTTGGTGGTGTGTATGGAACACGGGTGGCAAAGCGGGTCTGCTCTAAAGTATTAAGACACATGTAAGTCGAATGGGAAAGAAAAGCTGACCTGAACAGCACATTATTCTCCATGCAGAGCAGCAGGTGGGAGAAAAGATTCTGCTGCCAGAAAGCTGGGTTGCAACTCCAGTTATATCTCCTTCTAATTCTATGGCCCCAAGCAAGTATTTAAGCTAAGCCTCAATTTTCTCATCTGCCAAATGAGGCTAATTATAACATTTATACCTCTGAAGACAAAAGGAGCTAATAACTACAAATTAATGACAACAGTGTCTGATTCATAAGTGAGTAATAAAATAGTGTTATTTTAATGTACTGCTAGTCATTATCATTTTCCACTATGTGGAAAGGTATGTGGGAGGTATCTAAATTCAAATAAGATAGCAGACCTACAAATCAATGGACCATGGGCCAGCTGCACAGAGACAAATAGGCACTTCAGTGCCTGTGCAAAATGATTGACTCATCATGACAAATGCAGATATTGCTCATGAGCTCAAATGCCTTAACTTACATCCCATTTCTTAGTGGTACACATTGATCTATAGCCAATGATAAACTTGGATAAAGCTTTGATTATACTTATATTCTAATGGAATTGTATAGTTAACTGGATGACATAATTTTAGAATATAAGTAAAGGGTGTGAACCAAAAGTTCCAGCTTTCTCAATTCCGCCCTTCTTGTTTTCTCAGTAATTTTTTCATGGATCATTGGATCAAAAGAATTACCTAGCTGGGTATTTAGCTCAGTGGTTCCGCCGCCGCCTGCCTCACAAGCACAAGGTCTCGAGTTCGATCCCCGGTACCAAAAAAAAAAAATCATTTATTTCTCCTTTAAATGAAAATGACTGCGTTCTAGGAACACTTGTGTGCACCTTGGGCACTACACATCTCTAGTCTTGCAATCTGATTAGGTAGCACCATCCTTGTTCCTTGCTCTATGTTGAGTTTCTTGTGGTGCTTGCTTGTTACTACTAAAACACCAGCACTGCAAAGACACTATGGAAAGAGATGCAGTGTGATCTACTGGTTCTGCCATGAACTCCCCCAACTCAGAAGGTCTGGCAAGCTCCAGCAGCTGTGGACCCCCTGTGTCCCCCTTGGGTACTGGCAATGCCCCATGGTTCCCCAGGGAGGTTGCTGTGATGCTCTAAGTTTCTTTAGGACACAGTTTGAAAATGAAAACCACAAAATATAAATCCTTACCACAGCTAATTCACAACACAAGGGAAAAGGTAGCATCACTGCCTCCCCACAGAAACATCGGTGGGGTGTACAGTGAACAGCAGAAGCAAACTGGGATGACAAGGCAACAACTTCCTTCCAGTTTCTACCAGCCGCTAAGAGCAAAAGGAAGGAAGGCACCAATCAAGGACTAGGTCATACAGAAGAGCCAAGCATCTCCCAGTCTGTAGGGAACCCTCTGCTCTTGGGAGGAGGGCCCAGGGAATTCAGTTAGGCAGCTGCTAATGTCCAGGCTGTGCCTATCAAAATCAGGAGAATTAACACATTGCTGGGGCAAAGACTCAGCACACCCAGCCTCCTCTGAAGCAGGCAGAGAGAGCCACAGCCACGCAAGTTTCCTGCAATTACTGAGAAGCACAGCTCCCACACACTGACCGACTCCTGGGTGTTTTGGGGGAGCCTCACACAGTAGTTCTCTGTTGGGTAACATTAGCTAAGCAGTGAACTGCACATTATATACAATTTTCCTATACTCTGGTCCAAGAAATGGTGGCACCCCAATGTCAAGTCGGGGTGAGATGCACACTATTCTCTCACTAGGAGAGAAGGGACCACGTCTCCAAAGCCCGAGGCAAGTCCCACCCTTTCATCAGTCACTGCCACATCGCCTGTGTTGTCTGCAAGAAGACTTTTGCTGAGCTTTTATCAAAATGGCCTCTACTTTTCAAATTACTGAATTTTCACGATCTATAAATCTCTTTCAGCCCTTCTGAGATGTAGAGCTCCAGATATGTGAAGAGGTGCTTTCTATGCTGCCGTGAGAACCGGTAGTCGGGGCAGAGTGGTCACATGTGGTCCTCACCCAGCACCTCCTCCTCGTAGGCACCTTCCACGCTGCTGCAGCCGACTTTACAGGCCTCTCGCTGTGGAGACAGAGTTGTGGATCAGGGCAGCCTTGTGCTGGCCAGTGACAAGCTTCTCCTGAAACTTGAAACCCGAATGCCCACCAAAAGAGTGTATCCTGCGTGTCTGATTTATTCTGCTTAATATTATGGTCTCAAGTTGCATCCATTTTCCCCAAAGTATGCAGTGAATAAACTAAAGAGCAAAACAAAAGCTAGACGATAGGAAATGGGAAGACAGAGCTTTGCAAACGGGAGGGACGGACGAAGAGATGGGGGCGGGGAGCGGCAGGGACACAAAGAGGAGGAAGACGTGCTCTGTCCGTTCAGCGGCTGCTCAGTGAACGCAGTCACCCGTGCCGCAAATCCTGACGGACAAAGACGAAGGTTGGGAAAGTGTATCTCCACTTCAACTATTTCATCTGAAATACTTACGGTTCCAACTTGTCAGTGGGATTAGACCAGTGCTTCCCAATTTGCTTTTGCCCATATTCCATAGTTAAAAATAACAAAACAACCTAGTATACAATGCATATTGAAAAAAAGATTTTTTGGAACAATATTTGCCTTTTTCTCCCATTTTAGCAGTTTTGTTGCAATAGAGTCACGCATCATAAAATTCAACCGTTTAAAATGCAGTTTCAGCCAGGTGTGGTGGTGCATGCCTGTAACCCTAGCACTTGGGAGCTAAGGCAGGGGAATCCCCATGAGTTTGAGGCCAGCCTGGAGTACATGGTGAGTCCCTCCCTTAAGAAACGAAACAGAACAAATGCAGTTTCAGTGGGTTAGTGTATTTATAGAGCTGTGCACCCAGCACCATCATGGAATTTTAGGCCACTTTCATTGCCCCAAAATGAAGCCCTGTTCCTGATGTGCTGTTAGGTGTTCGACTCTGTTCCATCCTGCTTCTTGTGACTCCTGGTTTACTGAATTGATTCCATGACCCTCTGATGAGTCACATCCTCCAGTTTGAAAAATGCTGAGCTTAACAGTGCAATTATATGTTTGCCATTTTGATCAAAATTTTCATGAGCTGAAACCCTCATTTTCTAGCCTAACATGCTGTTTGTGGTTTGCATGATTATTGTGTTATCTGTGCCTTCCTTGGAAAATTAAAGTGACTATCAATTTTTATAATAGCTGAACATTTTAATGGATGTTTTAATTCCAAAGTTGAACTTTAAGATCTACAAAAGCCTAATGATGATTAACCCTTATATCATCAACCAAAACACAGAGCACGGATTTGATGACTGAGAACACAAACTCCCCACAATGCCTAGTGGATGCATTATCATTAGGTACAGAAAAAGAAAAACTCAGAGGAAAAGCACACATCATAAAACTGCAACTCAACCCGTAACAACCTCCCTCCTCTCCTTCAATTTACAATGGCAACTGCTGGGACAACATGCTTGCTGCTCTTTCTCATCAGGGAGCAGAAACCGCAGCACAGCACACCTGCCCTGGAAGAAGGGCTGGGCTGCCGCCCACTAGCGCTGACCCTTCCTCACCTGATCTGTGCACCAAAAGAAGCAGAGCTCCACAGCCCCACTTGCTTAGTTGAGGATTAATGTAAATACCTTGGTTTGGGATCAGGACTGTTTAACTTAAAAGGATTGGTGAACTTTTCACATCCTCTGAAAATTTCAGGAAAAAGTATTCAATATCTCCATTAATTTCAGGAAAAAACAACAAGCCAGATATTCCACATGAGATTCTTTTTTTCAAGAAAGAAAACCAAGAAAGAAAAATGGAGATACAGTTGGAAACATATTATTTAGAAGTACAGCTAGTCCTGACAGTCGGTAGAATGTGTGGCCCTGTTTCAGGGAAAATATCCTGTAAAATTTCCACTTGTCCAAGAGTTGAAATGCTATCCTAAGTGGAGGTGAAGCTGTGCACAGAGCACATGCATGGTGACAACTAACACTGGACTTCTAATGAGGCTATCCAGGCTTCTCAAGCTCAAGCTGCCTAGAGAGAACCTAGAGGTGCTGGAGCAAGCAATTCACAGAAGCTGATCCCTAGCCCAGATGGGAGGTTTGCACAGCACGCTCAGCTCACTGAGCTGCCCTTCTCACTGCGGGGCCATGTCTGCTCCTCCAGGGCTCCTCCACCCTGCAGACCCTCCCACCGCTCCACAGTACCCAACACCACTCAACCATCTCTGTTGTCCCTTGGATCCACTGTCGGCTGCCCAGCCCAGCACAGGTGCCACCGCTACCTTGTCTTCCCCTAACCCAAGGAAGACACACCCCACCGCCCTCCAGGGGACCAGCAGCTTTGTTTTCCCAAAGATCATTCACTCATACAAGAGTAGTTATCAAGGTCTTTCTGTGCCAAGAGCTTTTCTTTTGCTCTAAGAATACGGCATTGAGCGAGGTAGTAAGTTCCCTGCCTTGTAGAACTTACATGCTCTCAGAAGTGGGCGGACAACAACCAAATAACAAGTTCTTTTAAACATTCAGGTAATGAAAGTACCATGAGGAAAGTGAAACAAGTCAAAGGCACAGGAAGGGGCAGCCGGGAGAAGCCTTCCTTCAGCTCGGGCGGGGAGCACAGTGCAGAGATCACCCTCAGCCCAAGATGGAGCAGTGGAGTGGTGAGAAGGTGCTGGGCTTGTGCAGATCCGAGGGCAAAGATGAAGCCTGGAAGCAGGCTTCCACGTGTGCCTGTGGTCCAGAGACGGGCAGGAGGCAGGCGGCAAGCAGAGGGGAGCAGGAGAAGGCCGGAGTGCTGAGTCCGTGCTTGATTTTGCCACAAGCTGAGGCGCCGCAGTCAGACAAGCCAGGCCACTGGCCCTGTCCTTTCCCAAGTTACACTTCACAGAGTTCTCGCCTCTCAGACTTTCCTCCAAGGAATCTGAGGTAGGTACAAAACTCTCAAGCTTTGCTGGGTGTTAGTATTTCTACTAACAATGAAAGTTTCATTTCCTAAAGGTGTGCACAGCTGAGTTAAAACTCTCTGTGCCTCTTCATCTATCTGCACTACTTGTATTTCTATGCTGTTTGACTTGTAACATTTTAAAGTGTAAAATAGCAAAGTATAAATGGAATAATTAGTTACAACACTAAGGGAAAATATTCACGCGATCTAAGTTCAGACTCCTGGGCAACATAGTGATTAGCAGGTTATACATGCCATCCTGAGCAGCTCGGTGGCTTACGAAACTCTCCCTGTGGTTTTTTGTGGCACTTTGGCAATAATGTTGCTTTAATCACATAAAAGAGATCTCAGGAATCTTTTTTATCTCAATCAGGAGAGATCTTTAATTGTCTGCTGACACATGGGCTGAATTTCCTTGTCTGTTTTATCTACTTCTTAGCCCACCGCACCTCCACCCATTCCCAAGGAAAGCCCCCCAGGGCAGAGTGACCACAGATCATTGAAGAAAGTCCCAATTCAATTTATGTTCTGATTTCTGCTCTCTATTAAGAAGGAATTGGTTGGCTTTAGTAATGGTTGATAATGTATAGTCCTTCCTCAGGCAGGGAAATGTAGTTCTCTCCTCTGGTTTCAAGAGCAGTCAAACAGAACACAGTATACATTTTAAGGTGAGAAATAATATAGCTTCTTTATGCCACTTGCTGTCAAGTAACCTAATCCTGAGGGCATGGAATCCAGGAGGGACAAGTGTAAGTGAAGAAGACCAAGCAGGAAAAGATCAAACTCTCAAGGTCTTTGAAGAGGAGAAAGTCAAGAGAAGACCAGACAGGGCCTGTCAGGGAGCTGGAGCCAGTGTGGAGTCACTTGCTGTCATGGCACAAGAAAACTTTTCCAAACACTGGCAAGCACTGTGCTGAATAATGAAGAAAACTGCGTTTTAATAGGATGGATTGGGGAATGTGATCATTTGAGGTGCCCTCGCTGTGTTCTTCATTCTCCCGTCCCCTCCCCAGGCTCCAGGATACAATATTTCAAGTCAGATTAGAGTCCTATAAAGTTGGCCTTCGGTATGGCAGTTCCAATTTGCAGAATCAACCAAGGGTCAAAAATATTTTCTTTAAATTGCTCAACTGAACACTTACAGACATTTTTCTTATTTTTATGGCCTAAAGACTATAACAGCTATTTACTCTGTATTAGGAATTATAATTACAATTACAATCTACAAGTGATTTAAGGTATTTATCAGGACTGCACAGGTTATTAGCAAGTATTATGTCATATTACATCAGGAACTTGAGCATCAAGGACTTCAGTGCCCACAGGGGTTCCTAGAACCAGCCCCCCCAAGAAACCCAAGGCTGACCACACGTGTATACATGCAAATGTATGTACACATAGGCATATTCAGATATATTTATATATACATTGTAAATACACACAGATACGTAACGTAGCAAATGTCTACTCCACAAATGGAATCAACCATCATTTTTGTACCTAGAGTAACAGCTCTCTCAGGAAGAAAGTCTGTGCATGAGAATGTCATACACTTCCTCATTTTCAGTAAAGACCTGAAGTAAATACAGGGGTTTGATAACATCCTTTCTAAGTAATTATCAACTCACCTCAGAAACAGCGATGTAAGTATCATTCCGCATAGGAAAAAGAGGAAAGGAGAATGACTTAAAATCTTGAAAGTTGTAAATAATTTGCCCGACCATTGATAAAAAACCAAACAAAACATAAACAAAATGTCATCCCCAGCAGGCCACTGTGTGAATTGCTCTGAACTGGGTTTGCATCATTGGAAAAGATGGTAGAGCAGGATGTCGGCTAGCAAATCTCAGCCAAGCAAGAGGGGAGCTATGCTGCTCCACAGTAGGGTGTGGGGTGTTCCCAGAGGGCCAAGGGAGACACACTGAAATGAAAGCCACCAGTTGCTCTGGCTAGCAAAGGCCAGTAGGCTCCTCTGCCCAGCCTGGCTCCTCAGCAGCCACCTGCTTCCTGGATTGCTGCCCAGCAACAAACAAATGGCTCTTTCCCACTTCCTGTCCATTCATGGGGCAAGTGCGACTATATGCCTCACACTGTGGTCAGGGCAGGGAACACAGTATAAGAACTACAGAGAGTATCCTGCCCACTGGCGTACAAGAAACAAATACATCAGTGGACAAATAATTCAGTTATCAATTGTGAAAAGTGCATAACAATCACTAAGTCAAGATGTAAAATGCTCCTCTATTCATAATTTCTATGGAGCACAGAACCACAAATATGGGCATGGGCATAAGTAAATCTGGAAATGGAGGAATGCAGGGGTAAACTAGATAAGAAGAACTGTGAGAAATGTAAATAAGAAGAGGTTATGTCTTTATTCAAATATCAATGTTGCAATTTGACTCAGTGATGGAAAATATTAGGATTATCCTGCATTGCCATAATCTACTGATTTAACCTCTTACCTGAACAAAGGAATCCACTTTAAACAACAAAATTCTTTTCCATAAAGATGGAATACTTGCCAATATGTCAAGACTATCCTTAGGGAGATAATATTCTAATTTACTGACAACAAAGTAGAGAATCAAGGAATTAAGAACAGTAATTAATTTTGCCGCCTGCCTCCCAAGCGCAAGGACCACAGTTCAATCCCCGGTACAAAAAAAAAAAGAACAGTAATTAAGTTACATACCTTTAAGTGGCAAAGCTAGACTAAATTAAAAATGAAAAACGAAGCATCTGAAATGAATTTCCTACATGAAGTGGAGCAGATTGATAACCTCTGGATTTGATAGCTACCATGTTGCCTGCAGCAGACTTTGGACTTGACCCAGCCCCCTGCTGCTGGAAGTGTGGTCGGGGGCCACCAGGACAGAGTCTCCACCAGCCTCTCAAAAGTGCAGAAGCTCGGGCTCTGCACCAGACCCGCTGAATCCGACAGTTCACTAGATCTTGCATAACTGCACATTAAAAACTGACACTCAGACAACTAGGAGAGTTAGGAAATGCCTAACATTTTACTAAAAAGGGCTTGGAGCAACTAGACACCCAGGAACCCCTGCATTGCATTGCATTGCATTGCATCGCATTGCATTGCATTGCCCTTCCTTGGCCCCTGTTGCTTTCCTAATGTTGATCTCAGTGCTCTCTGTTCATAAGGATGTCTCAGGCTAGCCCAGTCTCCCTTTAGAGTCAAGTAAACTGGCAGAAAACCAATGGAAATGCAAATGGGGTCCCTTAGACAATTTCCTGTGCAAGATAGCATCCATATCAAAACAGAAACACAAGTCCTACTTACACACTTGACAGCACAGTTTTCCTGATCTACAGAGCTCCAAAAGTAACATCCTTGGATACACTGCAAGAGATAGCAACAGATAATGGTGATGGAAGAAATGCAGCTTTTCTTGTCACATGAAAGTGCAGAGCAACAAAAAGCATAACCTTATGTTTTAGAAATAGAAACTACCTGGGTCTGGGATTTAGCTCAGTGGCACCGCACCTGCCTTGCAAGCAGAAGGTTCTGAGTTCAAGCACTGGTACTGCAAAGAGAGAGAGAGAGAGAGAGAGAGAGAGAGAGAGAGAGAGAGAGAGAGAGAGAGAGAGAAGAGAGAAAGAGAAATCTAGGAAAGAAGCTGAGGCCCCGAAGGACTGGGAGCTTTGTGATTGTAATCAGCACTGTCCTAACTGCAGACAGGCCAGACCTCAGGTGGTTCACAGCAGAGGAGCAGAGTGGCAGAGCCAAGTTAAGGCCTGAGCCCCATGAAGGATACTCTTGTCTCATGATCTCTGCAAAACCAAAGGCCACAGAGCACCCAGTGTAGGATCACGTTCTCCACTGGGGAGCTGGCAACAGACAAATTCCAGGACAGCATAGCGGCAAATGTATGCTGGGTCCACAGGTGGAGCTCACGAGCAGCCCAGCTCAAAGTCCTCAGGTAGAGCATGTGGGAAGTCTGCTGCCTGCCGGCCATGGGCCCCACAGCTTCCCTCAAAATACCTTCCCACACTGCCTGACCGCCTGCTGGACAGACTTGCACACTTGTCCTTACCTTTCCGTATCAGGCATTCCTTCCGCAGGCCACACGTAGGTAACCCCAAAGCTGTGACTATGGCTGGGCTCCTTCCCAAGCCCCAGGCCCACGCACCCACCCAGATATCAGTAAACATCTCCACTTGTGTCCCCACCGACAGCTCAGGGTTAGCGCCCGAGACACGAGGCTCCTCACTGGCCGCCCTCACGCTTGCTCCTTCTCCTCTGTCTCCCCCCAGTCTGCCCATCCTCTGAGTCTCCCTCCCTCCACCCACCGCCCACCCCACGGGCCAGGCTCACCAAGCCCTGCTGGCACCCTGGGCCCCAGGGGGGTCCTCCTCGCTGCCCTGACGTCTGTGCTCCTCGCCATGTGCCCAGAGGCTCATGAGGGTCCTTCTGTCTCATGATCTGTGCACAATCAAGCGGGTCGCATCCTCGTCTGAACTCTCCGTGACTCCTCATCTTCTTGTGGATTGAGGCCACGTGACCAAGCCCGGACACAGGGCCACCCTCCGCCTCCCCCCAGCCCGGCCTCTCCGTCCTCCCTCCACGCACGCGCGTGCCCACTCCCCAGGCAAGGCAGGCCACCTCACACTTCTGCGCCTTGGTACCGGAGCCTCTCTTGCTGACGGGCCTCGCCCTTCCTGGTCCTTCTAGAACCCTCTTCTCTTTCGGGTTTCAGAGGCCTTGCAGGCAATGAGGTGTTTTTTTCTCCTCTTTCTCCTCTTAACACACCCACCTCATACACACCATCCTCCTGGTTCTCATGACGCCGTATGGCCCAGGTTTGTGTATGTGTCTAAAAGGTTGAGAGTCCTTTTAAACAGATGCTATTTTATTCATTTGCAGATCCCTAGTGTCTGGCCCATTGCCAACTGATACCTTGCATCACCAACACTTTAATAAATGAATACATGTGCAGAAAAGTCATAAAACCATAAACTGTATTTGTTAGAAGAAATTTTAGAGGCCAATCAGCCTAATCCTCTCAGATAAGATGCAGTAAAACTAAGCTTCACAAAAATTAAGTAATTTGTCCAAAGCCACACAGCTATGTAGAGTCAAAATCATGGGCTTGGATTGGTCCTGTGCTTTTTCCTACTTCAATACACTTTGTTTTTAAATGAATCTTATAGTTCATACTTTTCTGTATTTTTGACTGACCTTTTTTCCAGAAGAGACGAGTGAGATTTTACTTAGCAATTATTCTTATTATAATAAGCCTAACCATCATTCCTTTTCAATCAACACAAATGCTGTAAAGTTCTTGACAGTGAAGCAGTTACTCACTGGTCCACTTAGATTGTGTGGGGAGCCAAGGCTGAGCCGCCTGCCCTAAAAAGAAGGGGTGATAAAAGCCAGCTATTGATATCAGCAAGTACCACACCTTTCTTAGAAGCTTCCCAGAATTGTGTTACCTCCTCTTTGTTTTCTAACAGTGAAGTAAGAAGCTAAATGTTTAAAAATCATTAAATCCACCATGAAATCAGACAAAATGCTGGTGCAAATTACAGATACAATCCCTGAGAATTCACAGAAACTACGAAGTAGGATTGAGAATGACTTTAGGAAGGGCCGGGGACTTAGCTCAGCGGAGCTGCCTGCCTCACAAGTGCAAGGTCCTGAGTTTGATCCCTGGTACCAAAAAAAAAAGAGCAGTGGAGGCTGATGGAGGGTATCTCCTACCAAATTAGATAAATCTATGGACTGATCAGTTAATCAGGTCTATGGACTAGTCAGTTAATTAGGTCAGCTCTGCTGGATTGGAGATGAATTGGCTCAGATTTTTCTTTTTTACAATTACTCTTGAAGAGCAGAATGTTGCACATGTGTGTAACAAAACATACAAGTGCTCCATTTATTTCTCACCTATGTGCAAATTTTAGAAGTTTTTTTAGTGGGAGCAAACTAAGAGAGAGCTAAGGGAGGACATCTGTAGATTTCTCATCCTCTCTCTGGTCATTATTTGCATGAAGTCCTCATTAGCAGGTCTACAAAGATGGGTGGCGATTTGCGCCTCCCCTGGAAGGTCTGCTGATGCGAACCACTGAACTGCAGAGGGGGGCATCCGAGCGTGACCCAGGGCCAAGAGCAACATAAGGCCCAGGACAGGACAGAAAGTCCCAAGGAGGCGCAAGAGGTGGCTTAAACTCGGGTGTGGCTCTGCACCATCTGAGGTTTTCAAGGGGAAAGGGTAAGCTCACCAAGCAACCCCCTTCCCACCCACTTTCTTTGCTCTCTAGTCCCCAGGACCTAGAACAGTGCCTGGTGGATGAGGAATGGACAATAACTAAATGCTGAAGGAATAAATCCATGGATCTTCTTGGCACTTCACTCAATCACCAAAGGCCTAGCATTGTAGAGACTACCTTGAAAAATAGACACAAAATCCAAAAGCAACAAATGTTCCCTTCTTTCTCTGTCTCTCATTTATGTGAATGAAGGTGTCTCAAAACTCCAGCTCCGGTTGGGCATGGTGGTACAACCCTGTAATGCCAGCACCCTGGGAGGCTGGCAGGAGGATCACAAGCTCCAGCCCAGTCTGGGCAATTTGACGACTTAACAAGGCCCTATCTCAAAATAAAAATCATTTTAGAAAAAGAGCTAGGGTCCCAAATTTAAAGACCCAATCCAAAAATAGGCATCTGAAATGAACAGACATTTCTCAGACAAAGAAGTAGAAGTAGCAAATAAATACATGAAACAATGTTCAACATCACTGATCATTCGAGAGATGCAAATGAAAACAATGCTGAGATTCCACCTCACTCCAGAAAGAACGGCTGCTATCATGAAATCAACCAATAACAAATGCTGGCGGGGCTGTGGGGAAAGAGGAACCCTGCTCCACTGCTGGTGGGAGTGTAGACTGGTGCAACCACTGTGGAAATCAGTATGGAGATGCCTCAAAGAACTAGGACTGGAAGTCCCATTTGACCCAGCTATTACCCTGCTGGGGATCTTCCCCAAAGAATTAAAAGAATCATACCACAGTGATATATGTGCACCCATATTTATAGCAGCACAGTTTGTAATAGCTAAAGCTTGGAAACAGCCCAAGTGCCCATCAACTGGAGACTGGATAAAGAAAATGTGATTTTTTAATAAAATGGAGTACTACTCAGCCATAAAAAATGAGAAATTAGAGACATTTATAGCTAAGTGGATGCACATTGAGGCAATACTCTTAAGTTAAATATATAGGACACACATGTGTAAATACCGAATAGTTTCTCTGGTGTGAGAAACTGAAAGTGTAAATAAGGACTAAATGTATAATAGGTCATGTGAAATAGGAAGGAAAGGGGCAAAGGGGAAGGAAGTGGGAGGGCTAAGGGAAAGGATAGAAGGGAATGGGATTAATATGAGAAAATGGAAAAACAGGAACAAAATCTTTGTAAATAGGGAGGAATGGAGGGGTTGAAGGGAGGGCTGGGCAAGGGTGAAAAATAAGAACCAAGAGAGACTATGTAAAGGTGCAAATTTCCAATGATGAATGTCATTATATTGTATACCTAAAATGTACCAATTATTAGAATGAATAATCGATAATGTAAAATAGGAAGAAAAGGTCCAAAGGGGTAGTGGTAGTGGGAGGGGCAGGGGAAAGAAAAGAAGGGAAAGAAAAAATGATGAGAAATGGAAATAAAGTCTTTGTAAATAGGGAAGGGTGGAGGGCATGAAGGGAGGGCTAGGAATGGGGAAAAAATAAGAACCAAGATGCATCATGTAAAGGTACAATTCCCAATGAGAAATGTAATTGTGTTGTATACCTACAATGTACCAATAAAAGAATTTAATACAAAAAAAAATTTTGTTTTAGACAGTAAGTACATCTTTTAGATTAATTTGTAACCCAGTGTTGATCAGATGTTGTTTCCATAATTTTGCTCAAACTGAAGTTAATTCCCCTTCAACCAACTGAACTACACTTACATAGACTCAGGTGAAAGACACTGAGTTCCTAAATAAATGTCTCCCATTCTTTAACAAATGGATGCCAGCTCCCAAAAGCAAACAGTGAAGCGCCTGCTGGGCAGCCTTTCCTTCTCTTAGGAGCAGCGAGACAGCAGCGTTTCTCGGCGGCCAGCCGCGCCCTCTGCTGGAGCCTCTGGAGATCGCGCTGCACAGGCGAGCACGGACGCCCGGCCGGCAGTCGGGAGCTGCGCGGAGTGGGGCGTGCGGGTCTCCGCGGTCTCCCCGCGCTCGCCCTCGGAAGCAGCCGAGCTAACGAGTGCCGGTCGGACCCCGTGCTCCAGGCACTCATGGGGCCTCACACTGAACCCCAGCCCCTCCATACAGTGCGCGGAGCAGGCGTCGGGACGCGCGAGCTCGCTCTTGGCGACGGCAGGGTGCCTTCCGGGACGGCGCAAATTCACACTTCTCACTGCGGGCTTCAGAGCTGAGGGTCTCCCCGCAGCTTAGCCGAACTCCAGTTTCTCCCGTTATCTGTCCCCGAGAGTCAACTCAGCCCACTTCCTGACCCTTTTCAGCTAACACCCACTTGTGGGCCCAAGCTTTTCTATCCTGCCCCCCTGCCCGGAACTAATCTCATTCTTTGCTTCCTGCCCTGATCAATAGGGCAGAGGAATCAGTGTTTCAGTCCCACATTGGACCCTTTCCCAACGTGAAGTTTTAAACTTGGGTTCTCATCTGATACGCAAGTCGGATACTATGTAATTCATAAGATTCAGTTAAAGAAGGTACTGTTAGGGTACAGTGCCGGCCTTAAAAATCTGTCTCTGGAGTTTTGTGCACATGTATCTTTGGCTAAATAATCTCCACAGATACATTTCTGGTTTGCAGGGTTAAACGTATAATTTCCCTTTCAGTTTTGTTATTCACTAACTTACTCTTTTTTAGAAATTGATCAATTTCTATCCCAAGCAATAGTAGGCAAAGGTGAGCTTACTCATACCTTTGCCAACTACATATGTTTTTATCTTTGTCAACTCAATAGACAAAAGAATTGGTAATTCATTTTTACTTTACTATTCTGTGGTTGTTGCCAACTTCAATGTCTGTCACATGCTGTTTAGCCATTTATAATTCCTTTTTGAAGGGCTCAGCATGTTCTCAACTTTACTTGTTTTTATGTATATTACAGTTGGTAAAATTTTATCTATTGTACAAAATACCTTTTTTCACTTTTGGCCATGCTTTTACTGTATTCTGTTTATTGTCATAACAGTTTAAGTTTGAAATAGGAAAATTTATTGATAATATCTTTTAGGGAATCTGGATTTTTGAATCAGATTTTTCAAGGTACTCTATTCCCACTCCAAGATTATAGAACCATTCACTCCTGATTTCTTCTAATATTTTAATACAGCAAATTATTGAGGTTTTTTGGTTGCTGTTATTTGTCTGTCTGAATGAAAATCACTCCCTTTGTTTAGCATCTCCTAAAATTTATTTGAATCCAGTAGTGATGTAAGGATTAACTTTTTATTTAAAATAGTGCCTTTTTTTTAAGGGCCAGAGATTTAGCACAGTGGTTCCGGCGCCTGCCTCGCAAGCACAAGGTCCAGAGTTCGAATACCAAAAAAATAAAAATAAAATAAAATAGTGTCCTTTTGGCCGGGGATTTAGCTCAGTGGTTTTGCCACCTGCTGCGCAAGCACAAGGGCCTGAGTTCAATCCCTGGTACAAAAAAAATAAAATAAAATAGTGCCTTTTTGGTTTGAATTGTCACTTTTATCGTATTCCATACTCCCTCATGTACATAGTTTTTTTTTAGACTCTATTCCATTGTACTGATCACCTTATTCCTCTACCAATACAAATTGTGCTGATTTCTAGATGCCTGATAGAATTTATGGGTTGTGGTTTTATTATCTTATTTTAATGTTATACACTGACATCCAAGAAAGGTATTGATGTTTGTATATGATTTTTTTTTTTTTTTGGTACCGGGGATCGAACTCAGGTCCTTGCACCTGCGCAGCAGGTGGCGAAACCACTGAGCTAAATCCCCGGCCCAGTATATGATTTTTTTGAAACAGGACAACCTTGTGAAACCTATTGTTTTTTGTAGTCTTTCAGTTGATTTTTGGTTGATTCCCTTGGAATTTAAAAAGCAAATTTTAAAAATGTATTACAATCGTCTAATATCATAAAAACTATATCATATCTGCAATCGTTTTTCACTGTCCATTCATAAAAACCTTGCTACTTCAACCTCTTGTACCTTCATTCCACTAGGACATTGATCACACAGTTTACCTTTTTATATTCCCAACTGCACCCACCACAAAGTGGAATAGACATACATACATGGGAAACATTGAACTGGATTGATTTTCCTAACTTAGCCCTTCTCAACTACAGTTCTTCAGTTGTCATGATTTGTTATTAGAAACAGAATTTTCTTACCAAAGATTAGAAAACTGAAAAGAGAGCCTGGCATGGTGGTGCACACCTGTTATCCCAGTATTCAAGAGGCTGAGGCAGGAGGATCACTGGGAGTTTAAGGCCAGCCTGGGCTACCTAGTGAATTTAAGGCCAGCCTAAACTGCATAGCAAGATCCTATCTGAAAAAGCCAAAACAAACAAAAATGCAAAGAAACAATGCTTTTAATTTGCTATTTTTCCCTGTGGATCTACAAAAAAAGTAGGACATAGCAAAATGCACCTCCACAAATTATTTGGCCACAAATCTTTGTTTTTTCTCTTTTATGAAGATTCTCACCCACACTACTTTGTTTTCTGCAGTACAGCATCTAGAATTCGGTAACATACTCAGCGGTCCCAGGCAGCTCCCTCCACCAGTGTAAGAGACCTATCTCAAGCTCAGAGCTCTGACATGGGCATTTTTGTCTAGCAATTCTGCCACTCTTTGGTCAAGGCTTTGTGTCTCTTTTACATGAAAGATGTCGCAATGTCAAGTGAAATCGGATGATCTTCACAGCACAAATTCACGTTCAAAAGAATGGCACAGAAAATAAAATAAGCTGCACATCCACGGCTACCTTCAGGGGCCCCTCCTGCCCACTCTGTCCCTCTGGCCAGGCACTGGGTAGGAGCCGGGTCAGGACGTTTTCTCTGAGAGAGCAGCCCGGCAGGCTGTCTGTCCTTTGAGGTCTCTCCTCGTGGGTGTGAGCGGAAGGCGACCCAGCAGAGGAGCCAGCTTTTCTAGTCCTGCTGCCAAGCCCCGAAACCAAGGAACCCACGCTAAATATGAAAAAATGTAAATGAAAACGGAAGGACGCCTGTAATTCGAAAGGCAATCAAGATCAGTTTCAACAGCAGGGAAATCTAACAAATTACAGTGGTATGTTCCTACATGCTAACGATTCTGTTTCCAAAAAATCTTCAGCTATAGGGGGAAATCGTAATATAACGTGAAGTGAAAAAGGAGAGGTACAAACACTGTACAAAATTATATGTAAATAGATCTTTGAAGGTATATGAGAAACTAAAAAATACATAACCAGAGGTTAGTAGTGTTGGAATTACAAAGATTTTCTCTTTGTTCTTTTCTCTTTATCTTATAAATATTTTTAAATATATACATATTCTTACTATAATTGGAAAAAGACTTTTTAGGAAAGGAAACATTTCATCATCCCATGTTTCCACTTTTAAGTTTGAATTACAACTGTAAAAAACTAGACAATTACATGTTAAAGGCAATGAGATCTTTAGTAACAATTTACATAAAATGGCAAACTGTTTCTAAAATGCCACTCTGTAAAGTAACTCTAGTAGTGTTTTAAACTATAAATTAAACCCAAAGTGTGTAACACAGCTTACTTTTTTAATCTACCTCAGAATTCTGTATCTGATAGGTTAGCAAAATATTGTAAAATGTATGACTTTTTGTCATATGCATGCTACCAAGCTATTTCCTCTATGTTTAGATTTTAAAAATCAGTTTAGTCACTGTTTTAAACCCAACTAGATTACAACTGAAAAGAAATGCAGTGGTTAGGTTCAATGTTGATCTTATGGGAGAATTTGATTTGGTTCTCATCCATTTCAGTTTGCGACTAGAATCACGGAAAGAATTAAGTTAATGAACTGAAGTACAACTGTATACAGTAATGATAACAACCACAAGTGAGAAAGAAAACATACATTTCCATATCAAAAACTCATTAATTAAAAATAACAAAGGCACAGTAGAACAAAGGAATTTATGCGTAATTCTTTTGAAATTAAAGTGTGGCCTCTCACACAGCATTCACCTCTGCTTCACTGGGTATCAGCTCTGTCACTGTAACCTGTTCACAATATAAATGTCAGTCTGGAAGTGGCAGATTTACCCTGTGGCCAAAACTATTTCATATTTTAGGACACATATTAGTTACTTTATAATAAATTATTTCAAATAGAATATTTTACAGTGTGCAAAATTACTTCTACTTAAGCCTCCTAAACTCAGTGCCTACACCACCATCCCCCAATGTCCCGGCCCGTGGGTAAGTCAACGGAGACCCTAGAGGGGGAGCGAGGATGAGAGGGGACAGGGGACACGAGAGATGGAGACAAGACAGGTTTCTGATCAAGTCTCGTTTATTGCAGAAGCTGTTACAACATATATACCGTAGGGCTAGAGGGGAGGAGCAAGAGGAGGGTACTGGGGCTACTTCCTTGTTGCCGGGTAGATTTGTAGCAGGCCCGGATATGTCCGTAAAAGGCACTCAAGATTTCCAGCGGGGGGGGGCAGGGCCCCCTACAGGTCCTCCCTTTTAAAATTATTTTTTAGAAAAGCGTCAGGAGAATCAAGCCTGCGGGGGCTGAGCCTGTCTTGGGTCAGAGCAACATACGTGTCTGCACCGTGCACCTTACCCGTCATCGGTTAACCAGAGAATCAAGGCTCTGGCACCTGTCTTAGGCGGCACACGAGGGCTCTCTCATTGCATGGCACGCTTGCTCAGTTGCCCGTCATTGGCTTGCCAGCCCGCTCACCAGGTGGGGCGAGAATTTTACGCCGTGGCAGAGATGGAATCGGCCCATGTAGCGTATGTCCAGCCAACATCCTGACAGTAATTTACCGCTGATTTTGACGTACATCTTTGTCTCCACTATAGCTCCAGGGGAAATCACAACCTTACAAAATCAGAACTATCCGAGGACATTTTAGTTACTAAGATTAACATAGGTTAAAATACAAAGGGGAATACAAGGCTTTTAAATCATATCAGCCTGAACCTTTTATCTAAAAATCAAAGCGATTTCTACGTATAAGCATTGGTATCCATTGTATGCAGCAGCATGACAATAACAGACAAACACATACAATTGCAATGGCAAGAAACAATTGTTTTACCCATTGTAGGTTGGGTAGCCATGAGGTCAACCATTTAAATAGGTCTCCGCCATCCTCATTGTGCACCTTATTAGCCAGGTCTTTCAATTGTTTTATTGTATCATCGATTTTTTCTCCATTGTCAGTCAAATTAAAACAACACATATTTTTTATTTTTTCACAGCCCTGGTGATGAAAAAGCAACAAATAATCTATTGCTGCTCGATTATCCAAAATAGCTTGTCTTTGTTCCTGTAATTCTTGATTAATCAACGCCAGGGCGGTGGAGGTGGCATTCAATCCTTTTACCACTTTACAGGCTAATCTTCGTACTGCCGCTTCCGCGTGCACCCCGATGGACGGCAGAGCAACAAAAGACCCTATCATGACTAACACTTCTGCATCAGTCAATAGACCCACATCATCATTACATCCCGGGGCGGTATACGGCGACCACCGTCTAATTCGATTAGGTACAATCAAATCAGTTCTGTCTGGTAATATCACAGCCAACCGACTCAAGCAACAACGAGTGTCACTCAAGTTGGCCGGAATGTAATTAAAAGTTTCCCTTTCACAAGTGTAAAACCAACCCATTGGCAAAGAGACATGGCAATTACTATACATAATTTCTTGTTCAACACGGCAGGACATGTTTTCCAAACGTTTAACTTGCAGACATTTAGTTGTACAATTTCTGTATACAGCACATTCGGTCTTATTAGACATAATTACCTTAGGTGAATATAATTTGACAGCATTCTTGGGCCTGTGACAAGTAGCAGATCCCCAATTGTAACTATCTGCATATGTGAGATTTTTTTCTGGGATATCTTTAAACAGAGTATAAGGCCGCAATGATTCCAATGGGGTACATACAGGAACGAGGCAACTTCCCAACATATAATGAAAGTTTACATCAGCACTTAGACAAAACTCAGACAAGTTGAGCGAGCCTGCCAACTGAATCCATATATTTTTCATGTGGTCTAACCCTTCTGAAGGCGACACCACCCATACCCTGGTCAGCAACATCAGGGGAACTAGGCATTTCCAGCTCATCCTATTCTTGTTTTCGGATCGTTCATTCAGCCAGATGTCCTTCATGAGTTCCCTCTTCATTGTGCGCCGGAGGTCCAAACTTTAAATGATGACGATGTTCCCTAAGATCACATGATATAAATTTCACTAAGGAGTCCCTTTGAGGAATTAAGACCAGAACAATATTTTCTGGGTGGCCACTTCTATATTCATCAAAGGGAGTTCCCATCTAAAAATCACTTTAATCTAATAAATTCCAGTGATACCTTGATCCAAGAGAAAAGCATATCTTTAACAAAATAACATCATCAATGTAACAATGGGTGAATATCCCTTAAAGAGAAAAGAACATTTTGAGCTCAATTACATGACCACAAACAACAAACACTAGACAAACATGTAAGACGGTGTAGAACATCAGGGTGCACCCAAACATTACTAGATAAGCTGAATTATATCCTTGCTCATTTTAAATTGAAATTGTGGGCGCCATTGTTAACTGATCAGGATTGGACAGCGTCAGGTCATCGGCATCATCAGCACGCCCATCAACTTGTTTTACTAGGCGTTCTGGGAGCCATCTGGCTGACTTCATTTCCTTGGAGTAAATACACACCGATCCTCGGCCCCAGATAAGTACAGGATCGGGCCCGTGCCATGAGTGGTCCAGGGGGTCTTTCCACATCACCGAGGCAAATTGTCGTTGCGTCTCTGGTTGCCAGAAACGATTGGCTGCAGATGAACCTTTGGCATCCAAATTTAAGAAGTTAAGAATAAATAGTGCATGTGATATCAGGTTTCTAGGAGACCCCTTGGTAGGGTACCATTCCCCCTTTTTTATTTTGTCTAAAGTAATTTTGAGTGTGAGATTAGCCCTTTCTATAATGCCTTGTCCTTGAGGATTATATGGGATTCCCGTTATATGTGTTATTTCAAATTGTTTGCAAAAGTTGGAGAAGCCAGAGCTGGTATAGCCGGGACCATTGTCTGTTTTAATTTGTTGTGGACATCCAAGTACTGAGAAGGCAATGAGGAGATGAGCGATGACATGTTTAGTAGCTTCCCCGGACTGCAGGGTGGCAAATATGAATCCACTATAGGTATCAATGTTGACATGTATATATTTAAGATTTCCAAATTCAGGGTAATGCGTGATGTCCATTTGCCAGAGGGCATTTGGAATCAAGCCACGAGGATTAACTCCCAGATGAGGTGTAGGAAGGTGTAGAGTGCACGTAGGGCAGGCCTTAACAATTTGTCTAGCTTGTTCTCTAGTAAGCTTATACATAAGGCGAAGCGTGTGAGCATTAAGATGATGCAGTTGGTGTGCCTTTTGTGCCTGGTCAATTGGAATGGGGGCATCAGTATTTATTGAACAGGCCAAAACTTGAGGTCTTGTAGCTAGGTCTGCTAAGCGGTTGCCCTGTGTGAGTGGGCCAGGTAAGTTAGAGTGGGCACGAAGGTGTCCAATGAAAAAGGATTCGGATCTCTTTCTGATTAAATCTTGTAATTGGAGGAAGAGACCACCAGTCTGAGAAGCAAGTTTGATCAATCCACATGTTTCCAATAAGGGGACAGATTGAGCAATATAAGCACTGTCAGTAAAAAGATTAAAAGCTCGGGCAGGGAATGTAGAAAAGACCGCTATAACCGCCTGCAGCTCGGTTAATTGGGCCGAAGAGTGGGCGGTTTGGAACTGGGCAATGTTATCGTCCCACACATAGGCAGCCATCCCAGTGGAAGAACCATCTGTAAAAACGGATAGGGCTTCTGGCAGAGGAGAACAAGAAGTGACCTTTGGGAAAATGAAGTCATGTCTGTTAGCAAAGTCAATGAGTTTGTTGGGAGGATAGTGATTGTCCAATAATCCTGAATAAGAAGCGAGAGCAATTGGCCAGGAATCGGTAGTCTGCATAAGCCAATCGATTTGATCTTTAAGGTAGGGTTGGATAATGACATCAGGTTCCTTTCCAAAGTACATCTTTCCATGGTCTCTACCTAGAACAATCAGGTCTGCAACTGCAACATAATAAGGGTAAAAGGCCCGCTTAGGGGAAACTGGGAGATGAACCCATAAAAGGGGAGCGGTTTGCCAAAAGACAGCGGTGGGGGAGAGAGAGGTTCTGCAAACGATATATTGTAAAGGAGAGTTATAATCTACAAAGGTAATTGTCTGATTTTGAATGGCTTGTTCTACCGTGCTAATGGCTTTGTGCCCCTCAGCAGTGAGCTCCCGAGGCGAAGTGGGGTGGCTATCACCTTGCAGGGTATCATAGAGAGGCTTCAGGTCATGTTTAGTGAGCTTTAAATAGGGCATAAGCCAATTAATATCTCCGAGCAGTTTTTGGAAGTCATTCAGAGTTTTAAGACCGTCCAGCCGCAAGGTGAGCTTCTGGGAGGAAATATGATGTCCCTTCATCTGAAATCCGAGGTAACTGTAAGGGTCTTTTAGTTGAACCTTATCAGGGGCAATCTGGAGGCCACAAGATTCAAGGGCCCGCCGAAGGTCAGCATAACAAGCCAAAACCTCACTTCCCAATTGTCCCGCCACGAGAATATCATCCATGTAATGGATAATATACATTTGAGGCCAATTGTCTCGGGTGGATTGAAGTGCTGTGGCTACAAATGACTGGCACAGGGTGGGACTATTGGCCATGCCTTGGGGTAGCACTAGCCATTGAAAGCGCTGCATTGGGGCGCAGAAATTGGTCGCCGGGAGGCTAAAAGCGAAGCGTTTTTGATCTGCAGGATGTAAGGGAATGGTGAAAAAACAATCCTTTAAATCAATAATAACCTTATAATATCCAAGGGGGATGGCTACCGGTGAGGGAAGACCGGGTTGTAAAGCTCCCATGAGTACCATAGTTTTATTAACTGCTCTGAGATCTTGCAAGAGCCTCCATTTTCCCGACCGTTTTTTAATGACAAAAATGGGAGTATTCCAAGGGGAGTGGCTAGGAATGATATGGCCAGCATGAAGCTGCTCCTGCACCAGCTGTTGAGCTGCTAACAACTTCTCCTTGGAGAGGGGCCACTGATCGACCCACACTGGATCATCCGAGAGCCAGGTGATCTTTTCAGCATGGACCGCAGGAGTGTCAGCGACCCCTATGGAAAATGGCCCAACCCTGCTCGAGGGGGCCGAGGGACAGGCTCAATAGGGTGAGTAAGGCTAGTAGGGTGTTTTCCCAGCCCTGTTCCTGGAATGTACCCATTTTTAAACATCTGCATAGTGACAATTTCATTGGGGCTGGAAATAATTATCCCCATTTGTGATAATAGGTCTCTCCCCCATAAATTAATGGGTAACCCTGAGATGATATAAGGTTGAATGGTGCCCTGATTACCATCTTGGTCCCTCCAGGTCAGATCTTTGGCACTTTGTTTAGGATTTTGACTCTGCCCTATACCCTTGAGATGGGTGAGGGTGTCCTTCAATGGCCACGCCTGAGGCCAATCCTCTCCCTTTATGATAGTTACATCAGCACCAGTGTCGACCAACCCAGAAAACTGTCTCCCATCTAACCACAAGGTCATGAGAGGCTTTTGTGCTGAAAGTACCTCCGACCAGTAGACATCAGATGAGCCGAAACCCTGGCTGCCTCGGGCGTTTTTAAGAGCCTTATTAGAGGTGGAGAGAAGGGGAAGGAGTAACAATTGGGCAAACCTTTGGTCTGATTGAATGGTATTAATAACTTTGGGGGAAGAAACCATAACTTTAATTTCCCCAGAGTAGTCACTATCAATCACTCCTGGGTAAACCAGCAGTCCATTCATGGTACTGCTGCTTCGGCCTATTACGAGGCCAAAGGTCTCCTTAGGTAAGGGTCCAAAGACTCCCATAGCAAGGGCCTGAACTCCCATTTCTGGGGTTAATACTGTGTGGGTGGTGGCACTGAGGTCCAATCCGGCACTTCCTTTTGTGGCTCTGACGAGGTCCGAAATGGATTGCTGTTTATTGGAGCAAAATTGAGCGCCCCGTAAATTTGTTTGGAATTGGGGGCCCGGGGCTGGCCCCCTTTCCCGTTTCCCGAATTCAAACCCTGGAGAGGGGGGAGGGGTCGACCCTGGGCATCAGTCTTGGATCGGCACTCACTCGCCCAATGCCTCCCCCGATTGCATCGGGGGCAGGGCCCTGGGGGCGGAGCGTCGGGGCCCTGCATTTTAGCGGTCGGGCATTCTCTAGCAAAATGGCCGATGGCCCCACACCGGAAGCATTTATTGCCGACGTGGCGTTGTAAGAATTGTTTGACTGTGAAGCCTTGCATGGCGGCCGCCATGGCAAGGCCCTGTTGGTAGGCGGCCCCAATCTCAGAACAAAGGCGAATGTAGCCGGAAAGGTCAGTTTTCTTTTTATAGGGGCGGATAGCGGCCTGACAGGCGGCATTGGCGTTCTCAAAAGCAAGCTGTTTAACAAAATCTGTCCCTGTCTCCGCGCTCCCAAAAATCCGGCCTGCCGCCGTGAGAAGGCGGTGGACAAAGTCCGCAAACGGCTCGTCCGGCCCCTGCCGGATATTAGTGAGGGAGGCACTCACGTCTCCTTTGGAAGGGAGTTTCCTCCAGGCCCTAGTGGCTGCGGTCTGAATCTGGGCATACAACCCCACGTCAAATTGCATTTGCTGGTCGTTAGCGGCGTAGGCCCCCTCCCCAAGAAGCATGTCAAGCACCCAACCATTCCCCGCCTGAGCATTGCGTCTAGCGGTCTCTCGACAATTCTCAACATACTCAGATTTCCATAATAAGTAGTCACCTCCTGCAAGGGTGGCACGGGCCAGAGTCTGCCAATCAATTGGGGTGAGCCAATTTTCTGCCACCGATTCTAGAATAGCCATGGTGTAAGGTGCAGTGGCCCCGTACTGAGCCGCAGCCGTTTTAAGCTCTTTAATAACCTTAAAATCAAAGCCGCCATGGTGTCTCCATGCCTGACCCTGTGCGTCAACAGTCTCAGTGACAGGGAAGGCTTCCACGGGCTCAAGTTCTAGGGGTACCCTTGACCCGGACGGCACCCTGGGGGTCGCCCCTCTAATGGGGGGTCGTGGCTTATGGGTGTCCTCTCTAGGGACATTTCCATGAGCCTTGCCTGTTCTTAAGCCCTCAAGCTGGGTAATAAGTTCTTGATGTTCCTTTTCTAACCTTATCTGTTCTTTTAGAAAGTCTATTTTGTCCCGGAGTTCCTTTTGGGGATCAACAACAGGATAGGCCAAAGCGGGAGTGCTGGGGCCTGGACGGATATAAGGAGGGGGGCACCCAGAGCCGCCCCGCAATGCTTCCCCCGCAGACTCGTCAGTTCCGGAGTCCTTTTGGGGTGGATCTGGGGGCGGAGGCAAGCAGCGATAGGCTTGAAGGGAGGGATATAGGGGCGGAACCTCCTGCGAGGGTGGGGTTGCCTTAGAGGCAGTGATGGAGGAAGAGGAAGCGGGGGTCCGGCAAGGCTTTGCCTTATAGGGCTTGGCAGGGATCGCGGCCGTTTGGGATTGGTCCGAGGGAACGTTATGTCCGTCGGGGGCGGGATCATCATCACTGTCAAAGGACATCAAGTCCTCTTCCTCGTCTGGCGAGGAAGGCGTGGCCTTAACTGGCCTGGGTCCCGGCGCCATATTGGCGTCCCGGGGAACTGCGTCAGTGTCACCAGCGGGTGTCAGCTCCTCACCACTACGGAGGGCTACCTCCCCAACCTGTATAGCCTGAGCTACCAGTGGATCCCTTGCTTTTTGGGAAATAATATCATTAATCAAATTCCAATATGAGAACGCCGCAATCGGGACCTTCCCGGGTCCGCAAGTGGCATAATAATCCTGGAGAGCCTCCCCCACCTTTTTCCATCTCTCTTCGTCAATGGTTCCCTCAGCAGGGAACCAGGGACAGAGATGTTTAATAAAATCAAAAAATTTCAGCAATTGTTTGACTGTAACCTTTACCCCTCGTGCCTGTAATGTCTTCTTGAGACCTTGCACAAACAGTTCGTGCTGACTAATGCCCTGTCCCATAATCGCTGCTCAACTTACCGAGGTGCAAAAAGACGGCAGGTCCACGTCAATCGCAAGCCTCTTCTATGTCGAGTATGCTCTTTGTTCCTCAATCTTAATCTTAGGGCCCCTGAGCAGCGTCCTTCACTGGATCCCCCGTTCTCTGGCCCCACGTTGGGCGCCACTTGTCCCGGCCCGCGGGTAAGTCAACGGAGACCCTAGAGGGGGAGCGAGGATGAGAGGGGACAGGGGACACGAGAGATGGAGACAAGACAGGTTTCTGATCAAGTCTCGTTTATTGCAGAAGCTGTTACAACATATATACCGTAGGGCTAGAGGGGAGGAGCAAGAGGAGGGTACTGGGGCTACTTCCTTGTTGCCGGGTAGATTTGTAGCAGGCCCGGATATGTCCGTAAAAGGCACTCAAGATTTCCAGCGGGGGGGGGGGCAGGGCCCCCTACACCCCAAGACTCTATGACAGATAATAAAGAAATAAAATAACCAGGCTTATCTTTTGCAATTATGAGTATTCCTAACTTACATCAGAAAAAGAACTACCTTGCCTTGCTACCACTTCTCATCAGAAAAGATCTCAAAAATTTATCAGTTAAAGCAAGTGGAATTCATCTTCTAGTTCCCACAAAGACAAATATCAGATTCGTAAAACTTATCAGGTTAATTATACATGACTGTAGGCAGGTGTTTAAAATTGTGCATTGCGCCCCCAAAACCAATATGTTACCAAGAGCTGTAAAACTGACAAGTTTCAGCATGTGCCAGTTAGTGTTCTTCATCTCTTCTCCAGTGATGGTTGTTAGATGGCTGGTCTTCTGATTTTCTCCATTTTCTATATGAATTCTTTAGGCTTCATCACCTCAACTGAAAGAATCTCTAGTAGATTTTTGGGTCTTGTTTTGCAATAATAGAGTATCCTTGCTTTTTGAAATAATGTTTAGACCTTTTAGTTTAGAACTTTGAGTCTTGGAAAGCTTGAAACATTCCCATAGCAGCTTTCATAAGCTAGCTTCCTTTCCTCCCATGATGGAAGTGACCCACTGAGTAAAGATTAAATCTTAGAAGAGCACTTCATGTGGAAAGGAAACAAAATAGCACAAAGTGCATCTCAGAAAGCACATGACACATGCGCAGTCTGAAGTTAGAGCACTTCATTGGGTCATTGCCACTTGATATCTCAAGTTGGCACAATTATAATAAAGAATTATCAAAAAAATCAGAAGCACCTAAATCAAGTGATGCAACAGAGGAAGAACAGAATGCTTTGAAATCGAATACATTTAAAATTAAAGAGCAAACAAAGCTGAAATTAATAGATAAATTCTCTGAGGTGAGTTAAAGATAAGAAAGTTCATTAGAGAGCTCTCAGATCTTTACTACACATTAACTAAAACATTGCCTTATCAGGCCTATTGAGACAGAAACCAGCCACCAGCGACCTAAGATATGTTAAGGGGTAGGTGCCCTGAAAGGGAAATGTTGTACAGAATTTCAATTAGCCTAGGATTGAGATAAAGTAAAGCTAGGGCCCAAAACAAAGAATTTGAAATTTGCAATATGCAGAAGTGAGCCACTCTGAATACCTGCTTCTCAGATTGTGAAGCATTAACTCTTTAAGGCCAGGTATTTTGGGGATGTTGTTCTTTTTAATGACAATCTGAAGTGTCAAGTAAACTTGTTTTCTTAAATAAATTATATAAAGTACAGCAAATGAAACATAACCTTTTCTAAGTGATATGAGGTTCACATTGTAACACATGCCTGAGGCTTCATTTTGAGCTGAACATCTTTTAGCAAAAGTTGACAAAGACTGTACAACATAAACTTGAATTGTTGCTGGATTTAACCCCTAAAACCTATTTACTTGAAAAGAAATCTCTTGCTGTTCACCTGCTCTTTGTTCATATTTTTGCATTTTTGGGGATAAGGAGCCAGGTGTGGTGGTGCACACCTGTAGTCTCAGCACTGAGGAGGCTGAGACTGGAGGATTGCCATGGTTCAAGCCCAGCCTGGGCTACATAGTGAGCTCAAGGCCATCCTGAACAACAGAGCAAGACCCTGTCTCAAGAAAAGAGGAATAGATTAAAGGGTATTGTTGTAGTCAGGGTTTGCAAGGGAATAGATTTAACACAGGGCACATAATTTACAGGATTATTTTATAATTTTCATCCAAAAAGTCAAATGCAGAGGAGTGCAAGAGATTTGTCCACACACTAGAGACCCAAAGGCTTGGATCCCATGACAATGTCCTGCACAAGTCCAGCCAAAGACCCAGAGCCCACACCAATGTCAGGCAAATCCATATCAAGGACCTGCACTAGGAAGGCCCACAGGCCAGTGGTGAAAGCTAGAGAGCCTGTGCTAGTACAGTAGTGGATCTGTGCCACCAGGCTGAGAGATCTGCACTGGACCAGGAAGCAATGCTTAAGCTGAAGAGCAGAGCTCCTCTGAAGGGAACAGCAGCCATTCCCAGCAACAGCAAGGACCCGAGCTCCTCTGAAGACGAGAACAGCCAAGTTCACATCAGGAAAACCAGCTGCGTCAAGCCTCCCCAGGAAAATCATCAGCATACACTCTTCCCCTCCAATTCTCCTTTTACGCTACTCTGGCAACAATCCTCAGGTGGGTCTTCCATGCCCAAACCATGCTGACTCAGTTCCAAGTTGATCATAGTTAATCTACCACAGATACACAGCTACGTCCAAGGAATCTCACCATCTTTCTGCAAAATATGGTTGAGAAAAAGAGACGAAAGTATCTTTCCTAACAGATTTTTTTCATCCAACAAAATTTGTCTTCTTCGCTGTGGCTACTGGTTCCTTTTGCCTTATTAGCTTTTAAGATGGAGCACCAGACATGCACCTTTAAAACTCTAGATCATTCTTGTATCTCACTTGTTCTAACTTCACTGGTAGGGTGTGACAAAGAAGTATCCTTGAAATATAGAGAGTTTGCATTATTCTGGTTTGGGAGTTTAACAGCACATGAATTTGCACTTGTGCAAGACAAAGTATGTTCAGAGATATTTGTTGCAGAATTTTTCATATCAGCAAAAGGTTGGAAGCAACCTAAAAGTATAATAACATAATGCTTAATCAAAATTAAATCTATTTATATCATCTTCTTTTGTGTGGCTTCTCCAGGTGACCTTGTTTGAATTTCTTCACCACACAGGCTGGCGATCAGGCTACTTACATAGTGGCTTAGAGCTTGGCGGAAGTGTTCCAGCTCTCAAAGCATAAGCTGTATTGTCTTAGAAATCACAATGTCACATCTGCTCATTTTATTGGTTGCCAGAGAGTCACAAACATATGCCCAGATTCAAGGACAAGGGAGTTAAACACCCACCTCTTGATATGGCAGAGCCAAGACTATAGAAGAACAAGTAGGATGAGAGAGATTACTGTATCACTTTTTAAAAATACAATGTGGTTCCTTAAAGTAGTCATCATTTATATGGTTCTGATATGTAGAAATTTCAGTTACCATAGTTTCCCAATATTACATGTCTAACTTCAGTTAACATCATATATTAACAGTGACTTATTACATAAAGTATAAACTTCTCAGCTACCCTTTCTGTCCATAAAATAGAGGTAAATAGAAGATGGAAGTGTGATCAGAAATCAATTGTGTCCCCTCTCTCAAAGTTTCAGTGGTTGGCCACTGTGCATTGTTATTCAGTTCATGCACAGACAGCAAAGCATGTCATTGAATTGCCTCTTTGTTTTCCAGTGGCAAATTAACATCACATTTTGTAAAATAACACTTGCAAAAATGAATAATTGAAAGACAAAATTGGCAGCAAATGTAAAGCAAAATAATTTAGAAGTGAAATTTGAATCAAATAGAATTAGAAATCAGTAACCACATGTTAGCATTCTGTTACTATAAAAAAATACCTGAGATGATCAACTTTCAAATTGTCTCTCAGTTTTGGAGGGTCTACTCCATAACCAGGCCAAGCCATTGCTTTTAGTCCTTTCACAGGAAGGTAGACAGTGTGACAAGGGCATTGGCCCAGCAAAGCTGCTCACCCCATAGCCAGGGAGTGAAGAAGAGAAAGAGGACAGGCCCCACACATCCCTAGTACCTAAAGACTTCCCACTAAGGCCCCTCTCCTAAAGGTCCTACCTCCCAATGGCACCATGTTCCAAAACAGGCTTTTAACACATGGGCCTTTGGGGACATTCAGGATAAAAACAATAGCATGACAACAATACTGATATTGGTGCCATTTCACAAACTCTATACATGGAGCCTGGGGAAATAAATGAAAGCAAATGTATGAACATAAAAGAAGGAATTTATTGTGTTGAAAAAGATGAAGGTATCTTATAGGAAGTCATGACAGCAAAAACCAAAACAATCACATGAAGTGTATCTCTTGGAAAATGTTTTTCCCTGTCCCTTCCAAGTCTGGAGTTATTTTAGATACTAAAATTCTGGAAGGTTGGTATTTAAGTGGCTGCTCTTTTTTGTAAAGATATATTTACTCTTTGTTACTATTTAGAGCTCTCCAAAATCTGGCATATGTGGAAGGTGACTGGATCATGGGGGTATTATGCTCATCAGCAGTTTACTTCACTGATGAGTTCATGGTTGACTTGCTATTAGGCCTAGTTAGAGGAAGGTCATTGAGGGTGTGAGCTGAGAGGATGTATTCACCACCACCCCCATCTGTCTCTCTGTCTGTCTCTCTTTTCTCTCTTCCTGGCCACAATGACAGAGCAATATTCTTCCACCAAGCCCTTCCATCATGCTGTTCTCCCTTAGAGCTAGTCAACCACGGACTGACCCACTGAAACAGTGAGCCAAAATAAACCTCTCTTCCTTTAGGTTGTGGATGTCAGGTAATTTTTCTCAATAACAGGAAATCTGACTGATACAAAGTTTTGTACAAGGAGTGGGGTTGTTGCTATGACTATACCTGATCATGGTGGTTCAGAAGCCTTTGGAACTGGTTTTTGGGAGGATTTTGGAAAGGTCTGGAGATGCTGGCTAGAAAAGCCTTAAAATTATGTAAGCAGAGATTAATGGGAGATTCTGGTCAGAAATCAGAAGGCTAGAATGGTGATGGGAATGCAGACAATAAAGGCCAGGCTTAGGAGGTTTCAGTGCTCAGGAGGTTTCAGTTAAGGAGGACTCCACTGCCAATAGCATAAGAGACTATGCAAAATTTTATTCTAGCAAAGAGTCTGTCTACATTTTGCCCATGTCCTAAAACTTTGTGTGAGGCTGAATTTAAAGATAGTAGAATAATTAATCTGGCAGAGAAAATTTGAAGGCAGCCAATGTTCAGGCTGTGCCATGAGTACAGCTTGTTGTTTTTAACCACATCAACAGTAAAAATCAGGAGAGAAAAGAGGGTTGAATGAGTCAAAAAATTTGCAGTTTGGGCAGAAAGAAAGAGCCAGCAAAGTTGGGGCCATGGAGAATATGGTTGCTGAGAAGATTAGCACTAAAATAAAAAAGCTAAGCAGTTTGAATTAGGACAACAGAAAAGACAGTTTAAATGCATCTTAAGAATCAGCAAGACTTCATCCTTCGCAGGCTCAGAAGTACAGAAGTATAAACTTTCATTTGAAAAAAGAGCCGCTGAGCAATCCGTTCAAAACGGGCCACCTAGAAAATTAGTTCCCTGAGATTCATTTCATCATGCTCACCATTTAGGCACTCAGAGACCACTCCAGCCATGGTCCTAGGTCTAGCTACAGTCTGAGCTGGCAGCAGACATCAGAGTCATCTGATGGCTTTACAGGTATGGGAAATGCAAGAGTTATGGGGTCATGAAAGCTGCTGCCCACATTTCAAAAAAAAAAAGCCTGGAAGGTCCTCAAGGAATCCCTAGGAGGCAGTGTGTAAAGCTGTGAGAGTAAAGTCAAAGGAGCACTGAAAGGCCAGGAAGTTGAAAATGCCAAGAATGTGGAATGCTTGTTAAGGAAGGCTGCAAGTAGTGAGCAGAGCCAGCCCAAGAGAGAGGCCATGTGGGCTGTGATGAGCAAGATCATAGAAATGGGGCTGCCTGAGCTCTTTGGAGCTCACATCTCACCATAAATACTCTGGTGGCTGAACATGCAGGAACAGGATTTGCCCTGCTGGTTTCAGACTTGCATAGGTCCCATTCCTTTCTGTCCCCTTATTCCTCCCTTTTGGAATGTTTACCTTGTGCCATTGTATGTTGGAAAGATTTAACATTCTTTTTTATTTTTACATGAGCTCACAGGCAAAGGCTTCTTTGGATGTGTGTCTTTCAGCAATGCTGGGATCATTTAGACTTTGGTAACTCTTAGAGATGGACTAAATACATTTTGCATAATGAGATGGACATGAGCCTTTTGGCAACCAGAGATAGAATGTTATGTGCCCCAAAAGTCCCATGTGCTTGGAAGCTGACTGGATTATGGGTGAGCTATACTTATTGATGGATTAGTTCACTAATGAGTTCATAATTGAATTGCTGTTAGGAGTTTGGGGCAAGGTGGGGGTCTCTGGAGGGGTGACCTAGAGGGTGTATTCTTTCTCCCAGCTCCTCATCTTTCTCTCTGATTCCTGGCCACCATGACATGAGCAGGTTTCCCCTTTAGGCCTTTCCACCACGCCATTTCTACCATGGAGCTAGCCTACCATGGAGTGAACCCACTGAAGCTGAGTCAGGTTTAAACTTCTTCTCCTTTAAATTGTGGGTGTTGGATATTTTCTCAGTGGCTGGAAATCTGATTAATACATTCCTAAAGTAGCAATCTCAAAAGACATTCCATCTCAAAGGAAGATATTTCCAGAAATTGAGACTAGATATTGGATAACTGCTTAAGCATTTTACCTAAAGCTACCCCTGCAGTGCAAACTATTTTAGGAATATAAGTAAGAAGTTTTCAAAAGCAAAGTTAGGTTCCTGATCCTTTTTCCTTTCTCTTATCTCCAGAGATAGAGGAGCCAGAGTCTGCAATAGGATTTCACTGCCTCAAGGGCTCCCCCAACTTTCAATCTTGTATAGCTAGAACAGCCCCTCAGCATGGAAGCTGAGGCAGCCCACAGCATCTGACTACAGCACCTGTCACCCTGCTGACCCAATGCCACACTCATGGGCCAGAATTTCTGCTGCTTCAAACCTTAAAGCTAGACCTGAATCTATGGGTGAACAAAGAAAGCAGCTTCCCAAGGAGAACCCGGTAGGGAAAGAGGGCAGACAGATAGTGCCCAGAGAAAGAACTCAGTGAAAGATGGGAGTGGGAGTTGCCTGGGCTGGCCTCAAACTTGCAACACCCTGCCTCAGCCTCCCAAGTGCTGGGACTACAAGTGTGCACTGAGAACTCTTAGAGAGCTATATTTGTGAGAATCAACATCATTGTAGAGAGAAGGTGAGCCAGTCCCAGCACCCGGAAGGAAGCTCCCTGCCTCCATCCCAAGCTCCTAGGGCAGAGAAGCTGAGCCGGCCCCAGAACCCAGAAGGAAGCTCCCCCACTGCCACCCCTAGGGCAGAGAAGGTGAGCCAGAAGCGCCCCACCCTGTGGAAATGAGAAGACACATAAACAAGCCTCAAAAACAGACTTCCAGATCACCTACAGCAACCCCAAAGGGAAACGAGATGGAACAATCTGATACTCAACCCCCTGGACTCTCTGAACTGGCAACAAAAGAGGATCTGGGAAAAATGAAATCAGAAATAATTACTCAGATAACAGCAAAGATTTTGCTCATGGTGCAAGTCATGATTAATAAATCTAGAGAGAACACAGATCAAAAAATAGAGGATCTGAGGAACATGATGGAATCCCAACATAGGAAACAAATGGAATCCATAAAACAAATGCAAACAGATTTCCAAGAGATTAAAAACTCCACTGAAAGTCTGCACAACAGAATGAACCAATGTGAGGATAGAATTTCACATATAGAAGATAAGATTGCAATTAGTGAGGAAGAAAAGAAAAATTGCTTTAAAATTGTAAAGGAACACGAGAAATCAATCCAGCAGCTGCTAGACGATGCAAAGAAGAATAACATAAGACTGACTGGAGTCAATGAAGAAAGAGGAGAGAGTGCAGATGACATAAAAAACTGTTCACAGAAGTGATGGCAGAAAACTTCCCAAGGAGGGGAAAAGAATTTGACATACAGATAAGTGAGGCATAGAGGACTCCAGCTAGTCTTGATCAAAAAAAATCTACACATAGGCATATAATAGTTAGGATTCCAGAAATCCAACAGAAGAACAAAATTCTACAAGCAGTGAGAGAAAAGAAACAAATCACATACAAAGGAAAGCCCATCAGAATCACAGGGGACTTCTCAATGCAAACCCTCAAGGCAAGAAGAGCTTGGAGAGATGTATTTCAAGCCCTAAAGGAAAACAGCCTCCAACCCAGATTGATGTACCCTGCAAAACTATCTTTCAAAATTGGTGAAGAAATAAGGTACTTTCATGACAAAGAGCACCTCAGAAACTTCATGAATACCAAAGCAGCACTCCAAAAAATTTTAGACAATACCCTAGGAAAAGACAATGAGGATCACAACCCCAGGAAACCCAGCAGAATGAATCCATTGGGCGTGACAAATTAAATGCAAAGGGGGAGAATCCAACAAAAAGAAAAAGTCATGACAAGGCTTTTAAAATTTTTAACTTCATCTCCCTAATGAGTGTATAATTCAATCTTATTATTGTGCTGATTGGTATTTTTCTGATTCCAGAGTTGCACACCATTCCTTGTGCTATACTGGCTATTTATCATCTTCTTACGTCTACATTTTAATTGGGTTGTCTATTAATGAGCTCTAAGAATTCTTTATATATTCTGGTCATAGGTTATATGCATTGTAAATATGGTCTGTTTAAGGACGACTTTTCATTTTAATGATGTCATTTAAAGTTCTAAATTTTGATGGAATCCCATTTATCAATTTTTTTCTTTTATACATCATGTTTTTTGTATCCTAGGTAGTTCTTGCCTACCCTGAATTCATAAATATTTTCCCTTACAATTTCTTCTTAAAGTTTTATACTTTTAGGGTTTCTTATTTAGGGTCCCAGATCCTTTCAAGTTATTTTCATGTATGGAAAAAAAGAGTTGAGGTTAATTTTTTATATATGGATACCAGGTGTTCTAGTGCCATTTGCTGAAAACACTATCTCTTCCTCGGCTCTTAAATTGAGTTTATATTCTATAAAATGCTAATGTTAAACAATCTTTCAAAACTCAGTGGACCATATATGTGTGATTCTATTTCTAGATTCTCTGTTTTATTCAAATGATATATATGTCTTTCCTTACACCAATACTGCCTTGATTACTGTAGCTTTAGAAGAAGTCTTAAAATTAGGTACTAAATGTCTTCCAACACTGTTTTTGTTTTTGTTTTTAACTTTTCTAGGTCCTTTGTACTCCTACATAACTTTTCAATTTCAATATCCAATTCTTCATTTATAGCAAGTATACACAGACCTAAATTTTTATATATACCTTGTGTTTTCTACTTCTGCTAAATTCAAGTACAAGTTCTAGGGGCTCCTAGAGATTTCTTAGTATTTTCTCTGTAGATGATCATTTCATCTACATATAAAGATTTTTGCTTCTGCCGTGCCAATCCTATCCTAGTTGTGTCATTTTATTGCCAGACTATTTTGGTGGGGACTAGGTTTCAAAGTTTAATGGACAGATGAAGAGTAGGTATATCTGCCCTTGTTCCCCACCTTAAGGAGAAAGCATTGTATCTTCTCCATTTATATAAGGCATTCTTGCTGGAAGTATGGAGTACATGTCTTTCATCTGTTGAGAAGTTTCTGTTCTACTTCTAGGCTCCTGATAGCTTTTACCATGAACAGCTGTAGAATTTGGTCCAATACTTTTTCTCCAACTAGTGACAGGATCATATGGCTTTTTCCTTTCCTCTGTTAAAATGATGACTTTTGGGGGTGGATCTTCCAATGCTGAACCAACACTGCCATCCCTATAACAAAACCACTTTCTACATCCTGCCAGATCTGACTTCCAATAGTTTGTTTTGTTAAACAAATTTCTATCTATGTTCATACTTTTTTCTTCTATTATCTTTATCCAGTTTTAGGATTAACACAATGTTGAGTTCCTAAAATGAGGGGAGAAGTGTTCTTTCTTTTTTCTGCTTTAATTGTTTGATATAATTTATCAGTTAAAATGTTTATGAGCCTGCTGTTGTCATATAGGTAGGTTTTCAAGCTAGGAATATACTTTCTTTAATAGGAGCTATTCAAATTTTATATTTCCTCCAGAGTTAGTTTCATTAATTTGTCTTCCAAGGTACTTGTTAGAAGGTACTTCTATAGAAGTTTCCATGTCCTTTTAAATTCTGTAAAATCTGTAGTAATGTCTCCTAGATCTTAATATTGTAATTTAAAAAATGTATAACTGATATTGTGTAACAGGAAGAAAAGGTCTAAAAGAGCAGGGGAATTGGGAAGGGTAGGGGAAGGGAAAAAAGGGAAAGGAAAAAATATGAGAAGAGGAAAAAAAATTGAAACACGGTCTTTGCAAATAGGGAAGGGTGGAGGGGGTGAAGGGTGGGCAAGGGAAGGGGAAAAAAATAAGAAACAAGATACTTACGTAAAGGTACAAGATCCCAATGATGAATGTAACTGTATTTTATACCGAAAATGTACCAATAAACTTAATGGGAAAAAAAATAACCATTCAATAAATAGTGATTAACTAGATTAACATGGCATTCACTGTAGTTTAGGCTCTGTGTATGTGTAACCAGCTATTACTGTTAACTATTAAAAGAATGTCCTTACATTCTATGAATTTTCACAAAGATTTTTCAGAGTTAAACATAATAGCAAATTGTAACAATGGGTCCTACTGGAAGTACAGGTTCAGCAGGTTTCTTGGGCTGCTTTGATCCCAGGCAATTTTCTTCATTCTTCTGTCAGTTTTAGCTCAGTCTGAGGTCTCTGCGTTCCTAGTAGGTGAGTTCTGCATGATTTCCTCCGACTTGCGCAGGAGGAATCAGGACCCAATGCACATTTGCCCTCTACCCCTCTCCCACCCTGCCCTAGCACCGGAACAGACGGTGGTGGCCACAGCTGTCTTTGCTTTGCCCTTCTGAAATTTCAAGACGCTGGCTGATACTCTGGCCAGGAACTCCAACTTGCCCAGAACTGATGGCCCCACAGGGTGGCTTTGCGGCAAGCACCACGCACAATCAGTGGGGCACTTATGTCGAACTGGGTGCCCGAGTGGAGGTCGTGCAAAGGCATCTTAAAAACATTTCATTTTTCCTGCATCCATTTATCACCTCCAAGACTTTGGAGAAAGGAATATTAAGGGAGAATGTGGCATGGCAGTGACAGTGACAAGCACCACACAGAGCCCCAGCCCTGCCTAAGTGTCTGCTTGCCTCACGGAAGCACTGGGCAAGCCAGTCCCAGGAGCAGCCCGGTGAGTGAGCACCTTGGAGTGGTGCCAGCTGCCTGCTGGTAAAAAAAAAAAAAAAAAAAAGTGATTTGGTCACATAGGGAAAAGCAGTGATAAAGGTAACTGAAATAGTTTGTTACTACTAGGCCTTACATCCTGTTCTAATTGCCCATGCTTTGGAGTACTATAAAAAGTATTTCATGTAAGTACAGAGCAAAAGATAGTAGTATGCATCATAAAATAAAACACAGATGAAGGGAGAATATGTGGTATGAGGAGAAAGGAGCATGTCCTGCAGGAAGGAGACTCCTGAGGACATCATTCCTCAGCTCGTCTGACCTTGGGAGATGCATGAAGTCTGACACTCAAAGCCCTGACCTCACCTGGAGAGTCTGGGGCAGAAAGCCTTCCCAGTACCAACCCACCAGTGTGAATTTCTGATGGACGGCAGCTCCAAGGAGCCCTCAACACAGCTGGCCACAGCCAAGGCCAAGGGGAGGAGGAGGCTTCCCTCCTCCCCTGACTCAGCACTTGGTCAGGGCCCAGCAGCAGCAGGGCAAGTAAGGTGATCACCAACAACAGCCACTAGGAGCCTATTCTTCACAAATCACCTCCATACTCACTGTTATCAAAACCAGTGGACAGGCAAGGAAACTGAGGCTGGAACCTTTACGTGATGCAGCCAGGAATCAAATCTGGATTCAGCTGGCACTAAATCTTCACTCTCTACCCAAGCAAAGGTTGCACATGAAATTGATGCTCCCTTAGGCTCTTAAATCATTTCTTAGTTAATGGATTCTACAGTTTGTAGATCTGAAAGGAGTTAATCGTGGAAGGTATGACAATAAACCAGTTTTTCCTGTCGCCTTCCTTGTCACCAGCCTTTGTGTGGACCATCTCTCTGACAGCATGACACCAAGGGCCTGTTGATTCCTAAACAGCTTTATTGAGCATCAGTTGATTCACCTATTTAGAGTGTGCTACCCAGTAGCTCTTAGAATATTTTACACGGTTGCACAACCAGAATATTTCTATCACGCAGATAAGAAACTCTTGCTACTCCCAGGCCTCCTCAGCCCCTGCCCCCAGCATCACTGATCTACTATCTGTCTCTGGATTTGCCTGTTCTAGACATTTCATGTAAACAATCAAACAATATGTGACCTTCCTGCCTCGCTCTTTTTACTTAGCAAAATGTCTTTAGTTTACCCATGTGGTAGCTCATGTCTGTATTTCATTCTGTTTTATTGCTGAATAATATTTTACTGTAAGAATATACTACATTTCATTTATCTGCTCAATAGCTGAAAAATATTTAAATTGGTTTCACATTCTAATGATAATAAATAGTATTGCTAATAACATTAGATCTATTTACTTTTTTCTTTGTGTTTTTTTTTCTTTTGGTACTGGGGATCGAGCAGGCAGTGAAACCACTGAGCTAAATCCCCGGTCCTGATCTATTTACTTTTAATTCATCAGACTCTCTTTTTGCCTGAAAGAGGTTACTGTGGGCTTCCCAAGTCTGTAACAAATTAGTAGAAATAAATAGACTAAAATCTCTATCCAGGACAGCAATACCTGTGACATAATTATAGTGACTGACTCTGCCCAGTCTGCCTTAAACTTTCCCAGTTCTAGCACTAAATGTCCTGAGTCCTGAGAAAACATTTAGTACCAGGAAAAATGGGACAATTAGTCCCACTAGACTAGTATCTCACTCAGAAGACAGTTACAGCAAATTCACATCTTGGGTGAATTTTGTTATATGATGAAGTTATATTTATATTTAAGGAAACATAAACATACAGTTTCATTTAACAGGAAACAATTATGCTTTTAATCCTTACATAATGACCAATATCCAAAACTTTTATATGTGCCCATTTTCGATTGTAATGGATAAGGCCATTTGCCTGGTATATTCTTTTTTTTTTTTTGTATATCCTTTTATTGGTACATTTTAGGTATACAATATAATGACATTCATCATTGGAAATTTGCACCTTTACATAATCTCTCTTGGTTCTTATTTTTTCCCCCTTCCCCTGCCCTCCCTTCAACCCCTCCATCCCTCCCTATTTACGAAGACTTTGTTTCCATCTTTTCATTTTCTCATATTAATTCCATTCCCCTCTTTCCTTTCCCCTACCCTTCCTCCTTCCCCTTCCCCTTTGTCCCTTTTCTTCCTATTTCACAAACAATCAACAAGTGGGATCTCTTTTTACTAAAAAGCTTCTGCACAGCAAGAGAAACCACCAACAGTGTGAAGAGACAACCCACAATGTGGGAAAAAATTTTCACCAGCAGTCCCTCAGACAAAGGTCTACTATCTCGAATCTATAAAGAACTTTAAAAAATCAGACTTCCCAAATTTAAAGACCCAATCCAAAAATGGGCATCTGAAATGAACAGATATTTCTCACACAAAGAAGTAGAAATGGCAAATAAACATATGAAAAAATGTTCAACATCACTGGTCATTCGAGAGATGCAGATGAAAACAATGCTGAGATTCCACTTCATTCCAGAAAGAATGGCTGCTATCATGAAATCAACCAATAACAAATGTTGGCGGGGCTGTGGGGAAAGAGGAACCCTGCTCCACTGCTGGTGGGAGTGTAGACTGGTGCAACCACTGTGGAAATCAGTATGGAGATATCTCAAAGAACTAGGACTGGAAGTGCCATTTGACCCAGCTATTCCCCTGCTGGGGATCTTCCCCAAAGAATTAAAAGAATCCTACCACAGTGATATATGTGCACCCATGTTCATAGCAGCACAGTTTGTAATAGCTAAAACTTGGAAACAGACCAAATGCTCATCAACTGGAGACTGGATAAAGAAAATGTGGTTTTTTTTATAAAATGGAGTACTACTCAGCCATAAAAAACAAGAAATTAGAGACATTTATTGCTAAATGGATGCACATTGAGGCAATACTCTTAAATGAAATAAATAGGACACACATGGGTAAATACCGAATAGTTTCTCCAGTGTGAGAAACTGAAAGTGTAAATAAGGACTAAAAGGTATAATAGATAATGCCTGGTATATTCTTAGGGGGAGAACTAGTTACACATTAAAAGATCTTGCTAAAAGCTGGAAACTCATGCCCACAGGGTGGCAGTGTAACATCCCACAAGTTCAAAACTAATTGAAGACTACATTAGTAAAAACCCATCTGTTGTCTGAACTCTGATTTTATGGGAAAATGGAGAAAGCCAATCAACTATTTGTTTCATACTGGTCAACAGCTAAATGGGGCTATTTATGCCTCCAAACCACGTGTTCAAGATAAGAAATATAAATTTGGCACCAAACAGTCCAATGGCTATTTATTCATACCATTCATAAGATTTTTTAATTTTATCTGACAGAATTGTAAAATCTTAAGAGCCTTAAAGATCAAAAATTTTCAGCCTCTTTGCTGTCACAAGATCACAGGTCGCACTTCCTAGTGCTGTGTGTGGCCACGCTATTTCTTACAATGTGACTCCACCTTGTTCACTCCACATAGGGAAGGTGCTAAAATTCAAATGAGTAGAGGTCACATCATAAGGTTAACCTGGAACCTTTGGTTTTTAGTTAATTATTCACTGACTTCAATACTTGATTTCTAGAAATAAATTACTTCTGCAGGCTTTACACACAATCTTAACATATGCCTGAGAAAATGTAATCCTAGTATAGGCTTTCATTGAGTACGGACCCCTTCCTCAACATTCCCAACAGATATCTATCCTTACAGTAATGGGTGTAAGAGTAAAAAACATATTTTTTTTGGTACCGGAGATTGAACTCGGGACTTTGAGCTTGTGAGGCAGGCGACGGAACCATTGAGCTAAATCCCCAGCCCAACAACATTTATTTTGCATCGGCTCCATTAGTGTTTGCAAGACTGATATTATACATACATATGTGTATTTATGTATATTCGTGTGCATGTACAGTATGTATATATGTATGCATATGGATGTATAAATAAATATATCCTACTCCCAGAAAAATATAGTCTAGGAAAAAATGTACATTTTGTTTCCTGCAAATAGAAACAGATTTGGAATTTAGAAGGTATTTTGGTTCATCCACATTATTAAAGGTAAGAGAAAAGGAAGTACCAGCTACTTTATTTTCATCATTAAAAAGATGACTGAAACTTCTGAGAAAACAGTTTTCCTATTATGGTTTCTGAGCAAACAGCAGGGCAGCTTTTGCCTTGTTGTTGACTCAACAGCTGATAAAAACATATTAGCTGAGGAAAAATACATACAAATCAGATATGAACCAAATAGCCATGGCTACATATATTTTCTTCCTTTTTTATGTCAGATCACAGTGTCCAGGAATAAAAAGCAGTCTGATCTCCAGGGACTCTTCATGCTGGTTTTGTTCCCTTCCAGGAGGCTTCAGATTTAGTTGTTTGTTTCATTTGCCCCTGTTAACTTAGGTATCTATCATAGTATTACTGAAATTCAAATGTGCAGACAGAGGAAAGAATCTAGGAGACAATAAGATAGCACATGTTCAAATTCTTTACCTTGTTCTATGAGCGCCTACAAATTCTCTCAGCGAAACCCCTGCATAGTCACAATTAGATTGAATTAAGTCACTTTCGTGTTTAATATTAACAATTCCCCTTGGGTCTGCAGGGATCTCTGGAGCATAAGGTAGGGATCTCGGAGTGTGAACACTGTTACATTGATCTGAATTAAATGCTCCACTCTCTGAACGGTATTGCCTGGCTTGTGTAGATGGCTCTGCTGATAATTCATTCAAACACTTACATTCTCTTCCCCAATAGGCCAGGTACTTCCCACTGGGGTTTTCCGTGGATCCTGAAGTTTATACAATAACTTCCTGTTTGATAGGATAAGTTTCTTCTGCTGTGAAGTGCTTTATAGAACTGTCTTTGATATTTCTTTTGGAGATGGCTGCTCAGCTTTATACCAGATTTAAAAGGCCTGCTCTGCTCACTTGCCTGCCCTGGCTGCTCAGGAAGGCAATACCAGCTCTCTGGGATCTTGAGGGTTTGTCCTCAGGAACTTCTGCTGGAGTGGCCGGTTTTGACCTCTGAGAAGCTGTGTTGTTACCAGCGGCCTGCTCCCAAGGCTAGGCTTGAGATCTCTGCAGCACAGCCCAGGAAGCTTGGTGACCTGATTCTGACATTGACCTCTTTTTCTCTACAGCATCCTGCAGAGAGGAAAAGTGGCTGTGTGGGAGGTGCTGCGTGGCCCCCCAAGATGTGGCCTGGCAGTGATACAGGTCCTCCTTAGTTCTCTAGAATACCACAGAGCTGTGTCCCTGCTCACAATGGCCAAGGCAAAACACTTGGTCTCCATCAAAACCTCACCGCCCTTTTTATCGTAGGTGTCCTGACTCTTATCCCTCCCCAACCTAGCCCTATTCGAAGGCTCTTTCTGCCTTATTCATTTCCATGTTTTTTGAAGTTCCTGTAAATCTATTACTCTTATAATTTTTAGTGTAATGAAGATTCATTTTTAGTGTTCCCACAAGATGTTCTGAAACCTCCATCATAGAGGTATTAGATAGCTTTAAGCAGAAATTATGGAACTGAATCCTTTACTTCTGAGCAGCCTGAGGCCAAGCCTAGGAAGGGTCACACTGTGGTCAAAATGTGCCTCCCACTGTCACTTGTCTCACCTGTGATGCTCAGTCTAAACAACTGGCATTGTTAGGCAGCCTGCAGTCAAGAGAGGCAGGCATTAGACTGAATTTCAAGTGAAATTTACTTTCCTTTCTTTAAGCAAATACATTTATTAGTTGTTAGATAAAAAAATAAACATTTTAACAAATCACATGTAACTGTAACCCAGTGGAAAGCTGTAACCCAAGGAAGAGATAAGGAAGCTCTTATGGAACGAGGGCCATTCTGGGAGGCACACGTGTGGCCAAAACCCCACTGCTGACCACATGTGCCCTGCAGTGTGGCCCTGAGGCCTTCACCCAGGCTGCTTTGCTCTGGACCCTAAGGTGACCCAGGAACAAGATAACACCCAAGTCTGTTGCAAACATCACTATAAAATACAGATGAACAGATGAAAGCTAAATAACTATTTTTTATGGTTCTAAAATAGCCCCATGTTACATCAACTTATCAAGTGACCATATGACCTTGCCACTAACTGCGTGACACTGGGCAAGTCACATAACCTCTCTGATACCATTTTCTCCTCTAAAGGCAGAAGGATTGCAATGGATCACTGAGCATTCTCCTCTGGCACTTGCATTCTAGGATTTTAGGGTGTACTTATGAAATTTCCATGGCCTTCTGGTTGGCCGGTACAGTCAGTCCCCGGTGATCACTCCCACAGAACGAGCTTCCAACAGTCAGCTCCGCACAGCTCCCACTCTACGCCCCCTCTCACCACCCATCCTGCTTTCTCGCTCCACAGCCCAGTATCTTTCTTCTTTGTCCTCCCTTCCCTACTCCCAGCTTTCCTCCATATATGTGAAGCAGAATATGTAGGTATGGATTTGTGTTGGCTCGCCAAAATCAACCAATTACAGGGTCATACAATGCCATTAACTATTGTGCAAATCACTGTATTTACACAAAACAAGAAAACACCTTCTATACTTTTTTTTTTTGGTACTGGAGATCTAATTCAGGTCCTTGCGCTTGCGCAGCAGGCAGCGAAACCACTGAGCTAAATCCCTGGCCCTGTACTTCTTAAAATGTGTCATTATCTCATTGAAATGACTTAAAAATTATTTAAACCTTAGAGCTGTATAATATTTTGAAATTGCAAATATTCATATGTGTTGTATCTCATATAATAAGAAATGATGGGCACCTGTAGTCCCAGGTCCTCAGGAGGCAAAGGCAGGAGAAATGCTTGAATCCAGGAGTTCAAGGTCAGCCAGGGCAACATAGCAAACTCCATCTTAAAAACCAAGAAACAAACAAACATTTTAAGTTTAAAGACATAGTTTTCATCACAAAAACTAAACAATTTGATCAAGAATTTAGTTAATAACAATGTAAGATCTCGATCAAGTAAATCTATTAAATCTCCCAGAATGAGGTTTTGAAACAAATTTCTACTTCTAGTTTTAATTTCCAAGGCAATTCTCTTCATCCACATATAAATCAACTTTGCAGCTTTTTTTTTTTTTCAGAAGAAACATTACTCAAAAGACTCATTCTGAGAAACACAGCTAGGCTGTCGAGGTGTAGATTCTTGGGCACCATAGTGTTTTATGTCTGTTGGTTCCACGAAATAGAAGGGTGCTCAACTTTCTGTACTTCCTGAAAGTATAAGTGGGCAGAATGATGAATGGGCACGAGTGAGTGCCTGAATGACTGATACCCTAATCAAACAACAAATGAGAAGATGAATTAGTGAATGGTCTCAGAATTATTTGTATTTTCAGTTATTGATGAGGAAATATTACAACATTTTTATTAGGGCCATCTATGTATCCATTTAGTAAGTACTTTTACTTATTTAATGTTTTATTACTTTTCAACAGAAATTGATAATCCATTAATAATTTGAAATATAAAATTGAAAAAGTCTCATCTATTTACTCTCACCCAACCTCACTTGATATGCTGAGAACTTTGGTGATAACTCAACAGAGACCAATCATCTACTTCTTCAATGTACTTAAAAGTATGAAGTGACAAATTGCTAAACTGTTATATCTACTGAAGTTCTAAATAACTTAGTTATCAACATCCCCAAAGTGTTTATTGATTTTTTAGAAGCAGCTATTGATTTGATCAAAGTTTGAACTACTAATGCCAATATAAGTTGTCTTTTTCTACAAAAAAAGTAGAAAAGTAGTTTGTCCTAGTATTATTAAAGTAAAAATACAGGCCAGGGATGTAGCTCAGTGGCACCGCATCTGCCTGAGTCCGATCCCTGTCACTGCAAAAAAAAAAAAAAAAAAGTAAAAATGTATAGTTATTACAAAAGCAAGCTTTTACTAGGTGTATCACAATTACAGTAAAACTAGACTGAGCCAGTAAGACCAGGGAAACCAAGAAAAACAGGCCTAACCAGCTTTTCTTGTGCAAAAGAATGGAACTACAATGAGTCTCATCTAGCAAAATGATTCTTCAAGGGCCAGGGATTTAGCTCAGTGGCTTTGCCACCTGCTGCTCAAGTTCAAGGTCTTGAGTTCAATCCCCTGTACCAAAAAAAAAAAAGATTCTTCAAAGTCCCTCTGTTAACTTTGCATATACAGAACCAAATTTTTCTGGATTTAGAAATTGTATCTATATGATCAGCAATATGGTCATGATGTAACAATTACATATAATTAACCTTTCTGTAGCAAAAATCAAAGCTCAGTTTTAGAAGAACTCCAAAAATTCACACAAAATGTAACTATGGTTATTTAGGGAAGGCAAGAAGGTAGAATTAAGAAGACATAAGACTAACTGTTTTGAGGGCCAGGGATTTAGCTCAGTGGTTCTGCTGCCTGCCTTACAAGTGCAAGGACCCGAGTTTGATCCCTGGTACCAAAAAAAAAAAAAAAAAAAGACTAACTGTTTTGAAATGTCTCACTGTTTTTACAATAGTTATATACTGCATTATAAGTAAAAAAGTTTTAAATGTTATGGTCAGCTTCTGAAGTGTACATACTAGATAAGCAATTTTCAGCCGATTTCTAGTCTGTATTAGAAAGGTACACACTCAAGGTCATATGGATTCCTTTTAAGTTGGTGTGCATGGAAAGCCATGCATTAGAGTGAACTGACAATGGCAGAGATCTGATCTGTTTTCCTAAAACACAGGAAGATGTTTCTAATGATATCAGAAACAAATGCCCGCCAAGATTTTCCTCAAACTGGAACTGAAGAAATCAAAAGTTAAAAGACATTATTATCATTCTAAGCTGGAAAGAAATTTTGCAAATCCAGCTATATATGTAATATAAATCTATTACAGATTACTATTTAACTATGTTTCTCCTGATCAAAGTCTACAAGTTGCATTAAATAAAATACACATATGGCAAATTCACAGCATTCTGTAAGACATAGCGCATTCTATATAATGGTTAAATTGAAGGCTTATTATAGTTAAAACACTTAACATGTTTTACTGGTTTTAGACAAGACCTTGGAAATGTAAAGAATCCATAACAAACTTGGCTTTATTACTTAGACTTCTACAGAAAGGAATAAGGTATGTTTTTAGAAGAGTATAAAAATCAGACTTTAGAAATGGATAATAATTTTAAAATAGTAATTTCAAATCATATCTCTTTTATCAAGCAAAAGTGGGCAATTAGATTTTTTACCTCAGTGATTTCTCAAATAGATGGTTAACCATTTCAATGTCTTTAAAATGGCAATTTATTGAAAACATATTTGATGTTTTCTCACTTAATGAGCAGAATATATGGAGTGAAAGCTAACTTTGTCCTGAGGTTAAGGACACCAGGTGGCCCTCCATGATTACTAAGGGTTTTGTTTGTTTGCCTTTTTTGAGGTGCTTGGGATCAAACCCAGGGCCTCACACAGGCCAGGCAGGTGCTTACCACTGAACTGCATCCCAGCCCTTACCTGGCAGGCTTGCCACCTCCTCTGTGGCCCTTGTTCCCGGCAAACCCACAACCCCTTCTCATTTTTCTGATGGGCCACACCTTAGTTGCACAGTAGTGACTGAAAGCATCCAGGAAAAGCCTGATAAGCAAGCCTGTTTGACCTGGAAGCTTGATTTTACTGGTTAACCTGAGTCAACAGACTCTGATAAGAAACCAAGTACAGTACCTGCCTTACTCTTCTTTGGTGGTGAGAACATGACCTTCACTCCCCGGCTCAGTAACTCAGGAAGACTGTAATCCAGGTATTGTCAAATAATAACACAGTTTAAATTCCTTCAAGCTTATGCAAGTGCACTCCAAGAGCTACTCCCAATAAATAACACCACTCTTTTCCAGCCAGTGATAAGCCTTTCCCCCACCTGTCAGTACTGGGGATTAAACCCAAGGCCTGCCTACCCACTGAGCTACATCCTCAGCCCTGTTTTATTTTTATTTTTTAATTTTGAGATAGGATTTCACTAAGCGGCTAGATTGCCTGGGGTGGGATCTAACTTGTGATCATCCTGCCTTAGCCTCCTGGAGTTCTGGGATTATAGGGATGCACTACCAGGCCTGACTTGTAATCAGCCATTTGAGTAATACAGAATGGAAGCCATTACTAGTTACGCTCCTTTGGCAGGACCCAATTTGGCTCCAGAGGAGAAGATTTGCCCTTCTAATTCTAGACAGCCATGCACCTAAGCAGGTGCATGCACCTCTCACAGTAGAGCTCATTTCTCAAACAGGGGGTTCCAGTTACCCAAACAACGCACCATATTTTGTTTCCCCAAAGAAAGAAGAGTTGAGCTGCTCGTGCTTCACAAGTCTTTCGGAATTTACCAATCCCTCTCAGCTAATGTTACATGAAGTCCCTGGATTTCTATTCCAATTCCAGCTTCCCGTAATTTTTTCACCATTTCCTCCTTTAATTTCCTCTGGTGTTTGCATTGAGCTAATTGCATTTGTGCCAACACAGAGAAGTAAGTGCCCACAAAATGCCCCTTTTGTGTATTTATACACTATTCTCATACTATCCCTGCTCTCTTCTCACTGCAGAGAGTGGCTGCAATGTGCTTCATATGTCTTCTTGACTTTTTATGCAGCATGTAGCTTAAAATAATATAAATTTACATACACAGGGTCCATTCTGGATTTTGCTTTCCTTACTCCATATTAGGATTTTAAGGTCTTCTGGTGCTGTTAAATGTACATCAAGTTCGTTGCTTCTAAATGCCTTATAGTGTTCCAAAGTGTATGCTCACTACATTTCACTTACTCATTCCAAATGACTTTTAAAATGTTTAATTTCATTTGTTTGTTTGTTTAGTGGTGCTGGGGATTGAACCTAGGGACCAGTGGATATCTAATTTGTTAGAGGACGGCCAAATCATCATCCAGAATGGCTGTATTCCTACATTCCCTCCAGCAATGCAAGAGAGTTCCCATCACTCCAAAATCTCACCATATTTTATATTATCTTTCTGTTTTTGCTCTTCTCCTGGGTGTAAGGTATTGCCTCAATGTATTTAAAATCTACGTTTCTCTGGTTATTAATGTTTGTACATTTCTTTATATACTTCTTGGATGTAAATGCCATTTCCTATAATATATTCAGTGTTTTGGGGGGATTCGTAGATATGAACATATTCTAAATTTTGTTTTTATATATATATATAAATTATAAGTATCTCCTCCCAATCTTTCATCTATCTATAAATTTTGTTTATTGTGTCCTTTTTCAAAATACAAATCCTTAATACTTTTTGCAAAAAAAATTCCTAAATTAATTTGCCTTATGGCTGTACTTTTGTTCTCTCTGACACCTAAAAGAGTCTGTGTTTCTTCTGATGATCATTTAGGGTAGGTTACTCTGTTTTGTTTCTCCCCACATAGTCAAATTGCAACAATTTACCTACAAAGTATCAATAAAAGAGTCATATGACCTATTATCTATATATAAAAATAATACCTTTTTACCTTCAGTAGAAATGTGTGTTGTTTTTTAGTCCCAGGGCTGTGTGGGTAAACAGACTTCGTGACTACAGAATGAGAGATGAACAAAACCACAATCCTCTTACACCTTCAATCATTATGAACCAAATTTCTCTAGACTGAGTATTTAAAATGAGAAGATAGAAAGTGTGTATTCCAGTTGAGAAGGTTCTGTTCTACTTCTAGTCTCCTGATAGCTTTTACCATGAACAGCTGTGGAATTTAGTCCAATCCTTTTTCTCCAACTACTGACAGGATCATATGGCTTTTTCCTTTCCTCTGTTAAAATGATGACTTTTGGGGATGGATCTTCCAATGCTGAACCAACACTGCCATCCCTATAATAAAACCACTTTCTACAAACTGCCAGGTCTGACTTCTAATAGTTTGTTTTGTTAAACAAATTTCTATCTATGTTCATACTTTTTCTTCTATTATCTTTATCCAGTTTTAGTATTAGCACAATGTTGAGTTCCTAAAATGAGGGGAGAAGTGTTCCTCCTTTATTCTGCTTTAAATGTTTGAGATAATTCATCAGTTAAAATGTATATGAGCCTGTTGTTGTCATATGGGTAGGTTTTCAAGCTAGGAATATACTCTCTTTAATAGGTGCTATTCAAATTTTATATTTCTTCCAGAGTTAGTTTCATTAATTTGTCTTCCAAGGTACTTCTTAGAAGTTGTCAAATTTATTTCAAAACAGATTTTTGAAATATGCTTTCTATATCCTTTTAAATTCTGTAAAATCTGTGGTAATGTCTCCTAGATCTTGACATTGTAATTTTAAAATGTATAATTGATATTGTGTAATAGGATGTAAAGGTCTAAAAGAGCAGAGGAAGTGGGAGGGGTAGGGGAAAGGAAAGAAGGGAAAAGAAAAAATATGAGAAAAGGAAAAAAATGGAAACAAAGTCTTTGCAAATAGGGAAGGGTGGAGGGGGTGAAGGGAGGGCAGGGGAAGGGGAAAAAAATAAGAACCAAGATACTCATGTAAACGTACAAGATCCCAGGGCCAGAGATTTAGCTCAGTGGTTCCGCTGCCTGCCTCGTAAGTGCAAGGTCCCGAGTTTGATTCCTGGTACCAAAAAAAAAAAAAAAAAGGTACAAGATCCCAGTGATGTATGTAAATGTATTTTATACCTAAAATGTACCAATAAACTTAATGGAAGGGAAGAAAGTGTATTTTCCAGACTTGTCCAGAAACTCACAAATCAAGCCAACCTTAAATCAAGCCAAACAAATTTCAAAGGCAAAGACGAAAAGTAATTTAGCATCTGTCAGTTGCCATGGGAGTCACAAGGTCCTCCCCTGGAACCTGGCCTTGTTGTGACCTAAGTTTGTTGTTGTTGTTTTGTTTTGTTTTGTTAGGTACTGTTTTGTTATCGGGGTAAAAATAGCTTTATAAAATGAATGGGAAAATGCTCCCTCCTTTTCAATTTTCTTCAAAGGTTATAAACAAACAATAATTTTTTAATTCCTTAAATGTTTGATAGAATTCTCCAGTGGAACAACCTAGACTTGCAGACCTAGACCTTTCTTTTTGAAAGTTTTTGAATTATGAATTCAATTCCCTTAATAAAGAGATATTCAAATTTTCTGTTTCACATTGGATGAATTGTGGTAATTCTTATTTTTAAAAGAAGTGGTCCATTTCATTTAAGTTGTAAAATTTATGTGTGAACTTATGTGTATTATATATATTTCCTTTTATCCTTTGATATCTACAAAGTCTATAATGATATCCCCTGTTCTATTCTTAATTTTGGCAATTTATATCTTTTCCCTGTTTTCTTTGTCAGTCTTGCTAAAAGCTGGTCAATTTTTTTCATTTTTTCCAAGACTTAGCTCTTTGTGTCATTGATTTTCTCTACCATTTTTCTGTTTTTAATTTCAATTGTTTCTTCTCTTTTCCTTGTTATTGCCTTCTTTCCATTGGCTTTGGCTTTATTTTGCTCTTCTTTTGCTAAGTTCTTGAAGTGTTTCTGTTATGCATCTTTAGTTTGATTCTACTATGGTCAGAGAATACACTGGGTATGAATTCAATTATTTTAAATTAATTGAAGTTTTCAGATATTATTCTTCATGTGTTTTTCTGTCATGATCCATCTTCCTTCTTCTGCAACTCCAATGACACTATTCTTAGATCTTCTGTTATAGTGCTACCAGTCCCTAAAGGTGTGCTTACACTTTTTTTGCTCTGTTTTATTTTGTTTTGTTTCTTGGCTGATTGGTCTAATTTCTCTCTGTTGTTCAGATGAGACCATTTCGCTTGTTCTATTCCAATTCACAATTCTTTTCTCCTTCCCCTCCACTCTGCTATTCAGCCCATCAATTGAGCTTTTAATTTTTGTTACTGTACTTTTAGTCCCAAATTTCTATTTGATTCCTTTAAATCCTGTATTTTATCGCTGAAGCTCTCTACATTGTTGCTGTCATTATTTCAAATGTGTTTATATCTATCCCTTGAAGTATTTTTGCCATGGCTAATTTACAGTATTTGTCTGATAATTCTCACATTTCTACCATCAAGGTACTAGAATCTATTGGGTTTTTCTTTTTATTCAATTTGAGATCCTTGTAGTACTTGGTATGATTTTGATTGAAACCGGACATTTTTGTATCATGTTATGAGACTTTGGGTTTTATTTAACCCTTTTTCTTTTAGTTGGCTTTCTCTGACACAGGGAAAGAGAGTTATCCTGCCTCATCACTCTGGGGTAGAGGTAAAATCCAGGTTCCTCACTTGGCATTCATTGAATTCTAAGGTTGCGGCAGGAGAGCTCCTCAGTATTACTGAACAGGGATGGGAAGTTTGACTCCATGTGCTTTCCGTGGACTCTGCAGGGGACAAAGCTGGAAACCCATTATTGGCTAGTGGGGATGAAAGTTCCAGTTCCCCTGTTGGTCTCCTGACAGCATCCTGAAGGGAGTGTTGGGCTGCTTTTTCCGCCTCACAGAATGGAGGTCCAAGAGCCCCAGGCTTTGAAACTATAAGCAAGAGTAAAGCCAGAGCTCTGTCTGTGGAACTCTGGATTAGAGCAGTTCCTATTTAAAACTTTCTGCCCACTGTGCTGCCCTGTTCTGATCCTTTGACTAGAGAGAGTTGGCTTCGGTTCTTTTTGTCCTCTTTTATTTTGCCTGTTCCCATTGGTGTTTGCTGGTTACAGGCTTCTGCTTCAACTCTGTGATATGTAAAACAAAAAGAAAACCCAGGGAACCCATCATAGTACCGTGTTCAGGGCTCAGAGGCCATAGGAAGTCTGTCTTCTCTTGTCCTTCCAAAGTCTTCTTGCGGTTGTATTATACATAAGTTTCTCCATGTTTACTTATACTTAGTGGAAAGAATAAAAAGTATGTCCACTCCACCATCCACAGAATGCTTCGCAGAAGAATGCTTCCAGCCCAAGCCTAACTCACAGCCCCAGTGACCTCTGCAACATACAAATTCCAACACCTCCCAGCACAACTTTCTCCTCTTTGCCCAGACTTTTCCCTAATTTCTATTATTAGATCCATGAGGGAATGAATGTAGCTGCAATCATTTTCACTGTATCTCATCACATTGTTTTGCACACAGAAAATGCTTAAAACTCAAGTATTGGATTGAATGGAAAAGGGAGAAACCTTCAGGAAGTAGATGCCTCTAACCGTCTAAATTTTATACTTCAGATCTCAGTGTTAATGATGAAACTGATTAGGTCAACCAATTGAACCACCATCTATTTTGAAGCTGTCTAACTACTAAAGAATCATATTAGGCTTTCAGTTCTGTTTAAATTCCATCTAAGAACGAATGCATATTTTATGTATGAAATGACAGGCCCTGACCAGCTATTACCTATTTTTACAGAATAGACAGAAAATATAAACATAAATTACAGTAAAATGTGCAAAATAAGGAAAGAGTGGAAGGCGAATAAGAGGAGTTAAATGTGAAATAACCTTGTGACAGACTTCCCCTAGCGAGATTCTTAGCATGTGAGATGTTTGTGAACAGGTCCCAATAAGTTAATTTTTCTGAATGGAACTTGGTCTGAAGATTCCACAATGCATTATTTCTAAAAATAAAAATGAAATATTCTCAAGATTAAAATAGGTATACAAGCTTGACATAAAAATCTCTATGTGGTTGATGTATTTCATCATATAAGAACATAATCTTCTGTTGTATTCTCACATTTTTTCTTTGACTATGATTTTCCTAACTAGAGATTTTCTTGTGCATGCCAACAAAGGCAGGCATAAAGAGAGCAAGAGGAGTCAGATGCCTTTGTTTCCTCGTTCCTAACTCTCCCCTTATCTGGCCCAGGGCTCTGTGTAGGAAGATAAGGCCACTGCGATCAAGGAATCTGAAAGGTCACCGTTGGAAGCCCACCTGCTTCCCTCCTGAAAACAATGCTTACTTTGTCCTTGCTGCATTCACAGCTCACAGGGCCAAGCTGGTAAGGGCCTGCTGCTCAGACTTGCTTCCTTAGATGGAAGAAAGAGAAATAAGAAAAAGGGAAAGCTGGAGCTAGGAAGTGAGTCGGTGCAGCAAAACATAAAGTGTAGGGTGTGTATGTTCAAGAATATTCAGTGTTTTCATGGGTGTGAATTTATTTTCAACTTATACATGAGAAAGACCTACCATTTAAGGTTTCTCTTCACGCACAAGCACTCTGTGGCCGTGTTTGTTTCATTTCTGCTGCAGCCAGGAGACTTGAGTCAAGGACATTAAAGCCCAGCTGAGCCAAAAGGGCTCCAACGGGGGTAGGGGTGCCTCTCTCCTACAGGATCACAACCTCTGGGAAAGCAAAGTCTCAGGGAAGACCAGGACTCTCACTTTAAATCTCTGGAGTTACAAAACAACGAGGACAAGGGAAGAGGAGGGCCTATGTGACGAGGGCCTATGTGACGACGGTGCGGTGCATCTGTCTTGCTGGTCCCAGGGTCACGGACCACTGTGTGCAGCCTGGAGGGACACCATTGACCCAGGCTCGGCCCCTGACCTCAGAGGCGAGTGTGTCAGCTCAGGTGAGCGTGTCATCTTAGGAGAATGGTCATCTCACGGGAGACTGTGTCACCTCAGGGGAGTGCGCGAGGTACCTCGCTGGGGACTGTCACTCGCTGCGGGCTGCACAGGCTGCAGGGGCAGCCCCGGGGTCTGGGAGTCGTCCCCAGTCGGGACCCCTGGCCAAGGCCCGGTTCTTCCCCCAGCTGAGCCGCGAGGCCTGGGTGTCTGCGCTGGGCCGCTGGTCCTCGCCCTGCTCTCCAGGTCGCGCGCTCGTCTCCGCCCGCATGGACCGGGGCAGCTCCTGCTGCTTCCCGCAGGGTCACCTCGAGTCACCGTCACCGAATGCCCCCGCCGCCCGCGCCCCGAGCCGCAGGCCCCAGCCCCACCCCCACCGCCTGACTGCGGGCGGGCGACACGCGGCTTCGGCACCACCTGCGCGCAGAGGAGCCAGGAACTCTGAAAGAGCGGATGGCTGCAGGAGGAGGATGACTGAGTCGGGTGTCGCCTGTCCCCGTCAACAGCCGCCAGCACCCGTCCGGGCCGGGTGGCGCTCGCCGGTCCGCCTCGCGGGGTCGCACGGCTGGGACGACCTTCGCTCTGAGGGTCAGGAAAGACTCGGCCTGGAAGCGGACTCCAGGAAAAGGGCGCGGCCACGGGGGGCCACACCCACGAGGCGGGGCTGGGGGCGGGGCGGGGCTGGCGGGGCGGGGCGGGGCTGAGGGGAGCGGGGGGCGTCGGCCGCGGGCGGGGAGGTGGGCGGGGCCGCTGGTCTCGGGCCGCCGCGGTCAGGCCCGGGAGCGCGGAGTGGCCGCTGGGCCCGGCGGGGTCATGGTGGCCCGCGACGCCGGGCCGGGCGTCCTGGCGCTGCTGCTCGTCGTGTGCGCCCCGCTCGGGCGGCCGGCGGAGGAGCCCGGTGAGTCGCGCGTCAGGGTCGGACTGGGGCTGGCGGGGGCGGGTCGGCGCCGCGGTCTCGCCCACGGAGCTCCGCGCGGTCCCAGCAGCGCCCCGCCGCCCCGCGTCGCCGGGCACCGGCCTGCAGGCTTCGGTCCTCGCGCGCCCACGTGGGGTCGGGCTGGGGCCCCGGGTCGGGTCGAGTGGGGTCCGGTGGAGCGGGGCCGGGTCTCGTCCCGCGAGGGGCCTCGGCCGGCGCGCTCCTGCCGCGCTGACGGCGTGGGCGGCCGCGCGTGCCCCGGGGCGGCGCGCTGTGGGGAGACCGGAGTCGCCAGCCGCGAGGCCGCGTGGGCTGCGGTGCGGAGATCCCAGGCGTTGGCACCGGTTGCTGGTTCACCTCGGCGCCCCGTTTCTAAAGTAGCAAACCCTGGAGTCACTGCAGCGCAAGACTAGCGTGTGGCGCAATTGTAACACACGTGGGGTTCTGTTAAATGCAGGGGATGTTTACAGTGGGTGCTTAAACGTCCCGAGTCACTGTTTGAAAATGTGGCTCACTGCTGTGGATCTGTGAATCCACCCGACAGCAGCTGAGTCTCCGCGCTGGCCTGGACGGACCTGCCATGCCCTTCTCACGAGGCTGGAGGTTTTACGGCCATCAGGGCACTTGGTAGAGCAGTTCTCTGGGGAGAAGTGACGGTTTAGATTCTTACTGAGCTTCAAATTTGTGACTTCATTGTCATTTACTGACGGAAAAGATATTGGCATTTGAGTTTCTGTGAGACAGTCTGTATATGCAGGATGTAAAAACAAAAGAGCCAGTGAAGAAGTGGGTATTCAATCACACGCAAAAAGTAAACTTTAGATTCAGACATTTACTGGGGCGGGGCGGGGCGGGGGGGGGGTTGTCCCCTCCTAGGAACTCCGGTGCTGATCATTCTTAAGGGAAGAGACGTAATCACTGATCTTTGAATTTGTGAAATTTGTGATTTCCCAAAGTAGCACGTGGTCACACATTTCTCAAGCGTTCCTAAATTTAGGCATTTCAGGTCTCGAGATGCACTGCAGGCCTGGGGGCATTCGTGAGTGATGGTGCTGTTCTGAGCGCTCAGAGGAGGGTAGCCTTAGCTTTGCGGCCTGTGTCGGGTGAGAAGGAAATGGCTGTTTCTGTGTCTAACATTTGTTCTCCAAGTTGGCTTAGTCTGGGCCTGGTGGGGCTCCCCACCCCCAGCCTGTCCAGTCACCAGGATCTCCAGAAGCTCCAGTCCTCTTATGTGGAATCAGGTTTCCAGAAGGTGAGGCCTCGGAAGATGCAGGGCCTCCAAGTCCCCCAGGGAATTCTGACTAAGCAGCTCTTGGGTGGAAACCTTTCGTAGTGTCAAGGTGATGCTACGGGGCCACCATGTGTGTTCTAGGCAGAATTACACTTTCACTCACTGTTCTGTTTCAGGAAACAAATGTTATCACTTAACCTGGTAAGTATTTATAAGGCTAATAAATGAAATGATTTGAATTGCTTCTTAGGGCCTGGTGACGCCATGAAGCTAGACAAGTACCTTTGTATGCCTACTGCTTGTCTAGATTGTGGTTTTGTTTGGTTATTTAAAAACTGTTCTCAGTCTGCCAGGCCCCTGACACTTGGTGAACAATTTGGGCTGATTTCAGCTCCTTCCTTTGCCCTGTTGCTCTATACGCACTCACTTGAAGTCAGATATTTATATAGATTGTTATGTATGATTTTGACCTTCTCATTAGTTTGATTACATTTGTATAAATTCATGGTCTTGGATTTAGTCCAGGCTTAATACCTTGATAATAGGCATTGTAAAATAAAATACAGTACCCTTAATTCTTGTGATGAATTTTATTACACTAAAAATCTCTTTCTCTCTTGACCAGAATTTTTGCAAATTAAAGGAAATTAAGGATTTCCTCCTTTAACTATTAGGGAAAAAACGAAAATAATCAGTTGATATCTTAACATAATAATAATCAGTTAATAATAATAATCAGTTGATATCTCAAGAAATATCTAAGTATAGGTTCAAATTTTAGATAGTTACAAAATGCTTTTAAAACCCCTGCTCAACTTAATTTGTTACTATTAGAAAGTCTGCTCTTCAGTCATCTGTATTTGGTTAGATGTAGGATCTGCCGGTATCTTGGTGTTTTAGGTGAGTGACTTCTAAAAAGTAAGTACAAGCTTATTCCAGTGTCTTCTGCACCAGTATGTGCCCTCACCCCAGCCTGTCCTGACTTTATCTGTCCACACTGCTGAGACTCAGCCGGCCTTGTAGACGAAGCTCCTTAGGGCAGTGACCCGGACTGTCCTCTCTGTCCTCCTGTGACCTGACAAATGCTCTCAGTGAGTGTTTGAGTTGAACTGAACAATTACTTTGTGCTCAGGGGATATTTTGAAGGTACTTTCTAATTAGAGGAAGCTAAGTAATAGGGAGGTACTGAGGTTCCTTTTGAAGGTGCATCTGCTGCCTCTGCTAATGACTTGTGTTCATCAAGCCCAGCCCCCTAGGCATGGGTATTTCCACATGTAATGCAGCAGAAGGGAGGAGTGAGCCAGCAGGACAAGATGGACCGAATCTCCTGCCTGGAAAGATGTGCCGTGCAGCACCTGAAGCATTTGGTTCTACCATGTATAGAGAAAAGAAAGAAGTAACAAATCAAGAGGTGTTCCTAAAGCAGGATTTGAACCCTGGATAGTGTCCCACACTGTATTATGAACTTTTCATGTCATGATTTTTATACCTTGTGGTACTGAAACAGACTTGAAAGTGTTTTTAAAAAGCACTACTTAGAAATAACTCTGGCATCTGCCCTTTATGAGGATTTATGTTTGTATTTTGAAGATGCACAAGGGAGCTAATTGCAGGATCTAGCAAAGGTTTTAGTCATGTTAAGGTGGTTGGGAGGGAGAATGAAAAGCTGGTTCAGGGAAATACATGCTGGACAGTTTGGACACTCCCTGTGAGTGTCCTAAAGCTGAGAGTCAGCCCTACGCGTAACTGGAGTAATCGGTTGCCTCCTGCGTAAGGAGATAATGCACATAAACCTGTCTGCCACTGCATTTAACGCAGAGTAAGAACTCAGTAAATGTCAGTTGCTTTACTCTTCATTGTTATTATTTCTTACTAGGGGTTTGACAGGCGCTAGGGATGCTCTGCTCCACCTCCCCTCTGCCTCTGCTCTCTCATTCCTCATTCCCTGCCCCCTGTATTCCAGCCCTTCTGTCCACCCGGCTTTTCTTGCGCCTTCTCCCAGAGGAACCAGGCGTCCTTGCGCTGGAGTCTTTGCCGGCTCTGCTGCCTCTGCCGAAGCTTGTCCTTCCCTGCTTGTGCTCAGGCAGGGTGGTGGAGGGGTGGGAGATGACAGACACAGAGAGTACACAAGTGTGAGTGTGCGTGTGTCACCGGTGCCCAGATACTGCCCACATACCCTCAAGGCACAGTGGTCCCTACTGGCCCGAGGGAGCACTTTCCTGATGCCTGAAACCCTGGCACCCTGAACACCACGTTTCCCTTCCCTCCTTTCTCAGGCACCTGTGACCTCTTCAGTACCACATAGCATTTATTCCGTTCAGTTCGCCACCTCCTGTTCCTAGAACACAAGCTCCCTGAGGAGGTCTGTGTGGTGAATGGGTGCTCAGTGAGGTGTGCCCAGAAGACAGTGCAGACCCAGGCGCTGTCCTGCTGGTGCAGACCAGACTAGGAGTCCAACCCTGGGCCTGGGGAAGGAGGCAAAGCGTGTGCCTGACCCCGCCGCTGTTTGCTGTAGAGAGGCTGAGAGTATGGATTCAAAACAGAGGAACTCGTTCTGCTGTGTGAAAAGATTGGCATTCAGGACAAAAGGAAAAATATTCCAGAACTTTGGGTTTGTTCATTAGACTGTGAAGTAATTTTGCCCTTTTGCAACTGAAGGGTAATGTTGATGTCATCTTGCAGATATTCACATTCATAGATGTGCTGAAATTATAAACATGGGCCGCCACACCTGGCACCACGCGGTGGTTTCTAGCCCTGTGTAGAGATGAAGGTGTGATTGTGAGTCCTGAGGTGCTGAACAGAACCAGCTGCCAAATCCCCCTTTGCTTGGGAGTTGCAGAGAAAGAGTAAGTTGCCTGGAGGGTGGAGGAGAGGCTTGGGGCAGCTCCCCAGCCTCTGTTAGGGATTGTGCACTGGAGGAGGCTGGGCGTAGTGGAGAGAGGTCGGGGAGGGCATTGTCTTTTACCACCAGCACCTGGTACAGGGCCTCTGCAGGAGCAGGCTCCCAGTAGTGGGTTCCTGAGTCAGCCCAGGGAGGAGACTGGCATCCTGCGGCTGAGGGGTTTAAGAATGAGATGAAAGGTAGAATTCACTGAGTTGTTTCCAGAAGAAATCTAGGAAGCCCCAGAAAACACTGCATGTATGCAAGAAAGTAACCAAATCAACTGTGAAGATCGGAGAACCTGAGACTCCTTTCAGCCTAAAGCTGCAGGCACATGGGTCAGGCCCAGCATCTCAGGGCAGAGGGAAGGAGGCATGGACTTGAGCATTGGGTCGGTGCCCCTAAGACCTGCAGGTGTCTCCGCTGGCGCATCAGGGACCCACTGCGCCTTGAGGCCTGGAGACAGTATGGAGGCACTTTTGGCTTGGCTTGCGCTAGGCCTTGTTGTCAATTTTCATGCATACTCTTGTATACTGTCTGTGGTCTGTTACTTGTTTTTGTTAAATATTAGCTAGGTACAAAGTAACTTTTTAAACCCAGGTATGATATAAAAAGAACAATAGTAGAACTAATGCCTGGGTACCCAGTCTACTACATAGACTGTACATGCTTTTATACCCAGCATTTTTCAGCTTAATATTCTATTAGACTTTTTAATGATATTATTTAGAAAAAATTCACATTGCTATTTAATTTTTTAGAAATTTCCTTCAGCTAAACCAAAAACTTATCTCAAAGTCATTTACTGCTATTGAGCAGTACCCAGTGGGAAAGTGGGATGTTGGTCACATATTAGCCGTGAATCTTGTTAGCATTTATGCCTTTTGTATTATTTGCGTAACTCTTCCTTTCCTATGAAATGAAAGTAACTTGCTTGTCCATACTTGATTTGAGCAAAATATATAGCTATAACTTTAAATGTATTAGACATCAGAAAAGTAAGGTGTATTTCTTGATATCATCTAGGTGAGATTCTTAATTTACATTAACATATTAAACAGGTCAAATTTGTTAAATATTAGACTATTGGAAGTTTATGAGACTACATTTGTTTTGTTTGGTTTGGTACCGGGGATCGAACTCAGGACCTCACGCTTGCCAGGCAGGCGCTGTGCCACTGAGCTAATCCCCGGCCCTACATTTGTTTTTATATTCAGTGTTTTCTGACTCCAATTATAACCACTTTTACAGCCTTTTTATTCAATACCCACCATATTTACATCTTACTGCAAGGGAAAAGAACACTGTCTTTGTTTTCTTCCATCACAAGATGATAATCCTTGCAAATTATATGGCTCTATTTTGTAGTTTCTTGGTAGATATGCCTAAAGGTTGTGTGTAAATACTTTTTATGAAGCACTCTGTTATTGAAAAAAATGACCAAACAAAGGAACTTTTATTTCATTCTTGTTTCTGACAAAGAACAAGGCAGGAAGATACTAAAACTTAAAGTCTAATTACATTTGAATTATCAGTGCATAAAATTTCCTATGGGGAAAATAGGCAAACGTCTCTGTCATCTTGATTTTTAAATGGCTTACGGGATTTAATTCAGCCTTTTTTATTGCAACTCACAAAAGCAAGTTCACCTCAGATGGAAATGAAGTTCATTTTATTTTTTTTTTGGTACCGGTGATCGAACTCGGGTCCTTGTGCTTGTGCAGCAGGCAGCAAAACCACTGAGCTAAATCCCCGGCCCTGTAGTTCATTTTAGTCCAGGGGAGCACGCATGGAGCCTTAGTAACCCAGGGACCACAGTAAAGTGACCTCTGTGTATTAAATCGCCTCCATCCAAGGACTTTAGAATGAAGGCTGCTTATTTTGAGAATAACATGAACTAAGATTTACCTCTTTCATTTTTCAATTATGTATTTATTTGTTTGTTTATTTATTCTCTTGGAAAGTTCCGGCTTTGTCTACAGATGAAAATGAGGGATGGCCTGACTCTGTGGGTAGAGAAATGGCCTTATACCTGCTGCCACTGCTAGCTTAGAGCAGGCTAAAACCCTTCTGATGCTTCTAAATGTATGAATAGATAAAAAATTTATGAAAGACTTGATGGTACTTTTCCTTAAATATTTCATTTGTGTTTCTAAACATTTTCTTATATAATGCCATGAGCACACCTAAGAATACTACTAATAATTTTAATATCATAATACTCAAGTCATAGTCAGGCTTCCCGAGTTAGCCTAAACATGTCTGTCTATTTACCTTTTTCTTTGCTAGGACAAAATACCCACTACCTACAAGTTAAGGGAGGAAAAGTTTATTTTAGCTCACAGTTTGTAGAGGTTTCAGTCCATAGTCAGCTGGCTCCAAGGCAGGGTGGCACGGCAGAGGGGCATCGCAGAGGAGAAACAGTTCATGGCATGGCAGGGAAGGCAGAAGGTAGCGAGTAGCAAGCAGCAGCAGCAGCCAGCCTGCCCTCTTTCTGTCCCTTTATATTCCATCCAGGCTACAAGCCTGTCAACTGGTCCCACCCATGCCCAGGTTGAGGCCTACATTTTCTACCCTTAATCCCAGTATCACACATGCTAACTCAACATCCCACACCCTAAATCCAGCCACCTCCCAAAAGTCCCACCTGTGTGTGCATAAGCTTTAGGGGGACATCTGGATACGAGCCCTAACAGTGTCTTTTCATCACTGGCTGGTGCAAACGAGGATCCAAATGAGGTCTACAGATCTCACTTAGTTATTGAATCCCATACACCACTTTCAGTCCACCACTCAGCTTCAATACATTTTCTTTCTTTCAGTTTCTTCTTTTTTTTGGTACCAGGGATCAAACCCGGGACGTTTTCTTTCTTGCAAGGAAACCAAGTTCAATTGTCTCCCGACACAGGTCACATCCTAAACTGTACTGGCTGCTTCTGAATAGCATGTCTTACCTGCTACATTATCCCCTACATTTCTTCTGTGAGCCTGAAGTTAGATTTGAAGGCTCAGTTAGACTTGGGTAAATATTTTTGGTGAGCAGATTCAAAGGCAGCTAAAGGGGACGAGTGTTATTGCTCTACATTTGGTGACCACAGACTTTAGGAAGTGAAAGCTCTATCTCTAAATCATAATATTGCCTTTTCCCCTTAAGACCTTCAAGGACTCTGGAAAGATGTTCTCTGACTCAGGAGAATGACTTCCTGTCGACATTTCACTCGGTGGCTTCAGTCATCATCGTTGCTTATCCAGTTGGCTTTCTGATGGAGATAAAATTTAAAACTCCATCTTCGTATGCATCTTCAGTGGTTCTGTTGTTTACATATAATTCATTCCCAGCAATTCTGAGCACTGTTAAGGGAACCGAGATTCAGAGAAATTACATCATTTATCCCCAGCATATTCACTCCATGTGACCAAGGTAGGAGGCAGGGCCATGTCTAAGGTCCTAGATCACTTCCTTTGGTCTCTTGTTGGCTGTACAAGGAAACCCGTGATATGATTATGTCCAGGGCAGAACACTCTAAAGACAGGAAGCCTTGGAGGAACACATTGTCAGAGGGTTATTAATGCAATAAAGTTTTAAATTAGTAGTGTTTGGTTTCTCTTATGAATGATCCCATTTGCCACAGAACTCTTAAGATTTTTGGAAATCCTAATTATGAGCTAAACACGTGCTTCTGTTGCATGGTGATGCTTTCAGCGTTGCAGAACACGGAGTGTGCAAGTGCAGCACAGTTCTCGGGCCTATGAGACTTGCTTTGGTGCTAGGGGCCATCCTTCTGCACTGAGTGCTCCCTTTTCTGCTCAGGAAGCCTGGGTTGCTTTTCCCCTCGTATACGGAATGTGCACTTCTGCACCCCCAAGTCTCCATCTGTTTCTCTGTGTATTTTCCACAGTATGCTCAAGTAATTCCCAAATTGCCCCACTGATCCAGGGGTCCGAAGCGTCACCCTGCTTAAATGTAGATCCTGGAGCTTGATATTGTCTGTCTTGGACTTATAAGTGAAATCCAGAGTGAAAATAAATATCAAAGAATTGCAAAGCTGTGTTCCAATTCTAGGAATAGATACTAAAATAAAACCATGTAAAATTGATATCTTAAGGACTCTTACAAAGATGCCTGTAGGCATGGGGTTCTTCCAGACTCCCTGCTCAGAATGTATCCTGCAGGGACCAACAGGAGGGTCCTTACCAACACTCCCTGGAAATGTGGACTTTCAGGCCCAGCATCTTAACCACATCTGCAGGGAATCAGGTGCAGATTGAAATTTGAGAAGCAGCACTTTACCCTCTGAAGGCTTCTTCCAGAGCATCTTTTAGGAGCTAAGCAAAGTGAATAGCCTTTCCTAGAGATGAAATCACTGCCTCTTGTTAAGACTCTTCCTCTATCGCTTCTTGGCCTTTTGGCTAAGATCAAGTGAAGACTCTTCCTCTAATAATCTGGTAAGGAGGACTTGAATCATTGAAGAGGGAGGGCAATGGAACTTCTCATAGAATTTTTATAAGAAAACTTAAACATGACTGCTTTCCTCATGTTAATTTTCAGGCAGAAGATCATAATTGTAAATAAAAAGTGTAATTCAGGCTCTCCTACCAGTTGTGCTGCTTGTGGGACCAAGAACCTAGGCCCTGCCTTCGTCTCTCTGGGCAGTGCCCTGACTTTCCGATGGGCACCTCGGGCCGGAGGGCCTCAGTGTGCAGTCAGCTCCTGGGCACTGGAGTCAGGAAGGGTCAGGACCCAGCTCAGCCGCGGGGGCTGAGTCCCTCTGTGCCTCGCAGCCCAGCCCCGGCCGGTGGACAAGGGGGACTGCGTGCGGGATGGCGCGGTGCCCCCGCTGTGCGTGCTGGAGTTGTCCCCACTCTGGGGCACTCTGGGGTCTGCACATGGGTGTTTCAGATGTCGCTTTACAGATCTGTGTGTGTGTGTAGATACGCAAACGACTTCATGATCAGTTTAAAGAGAACTGTTAATATTATCTATCAAATATAATTGTAATGATTAAAATACGTAAAATCCTTGGAATAGTCTGTACGTATTGCCTCTTACAAGTACATAGTCTTTCACATTTTATGATTTTCCCCTGCTCCACTAACTTTTACATTCTCACTGAGTTTTTGAAAACTATAAATGTGAAAGTAGAAACCACATGTGTGTGAAGGAAGAATTATTTACATTTTAATTTTTTGCACTTGATAGATAAATTTTGTGCTTGGTAGTATTGGATTTTCTGGAGTTCAGATACAAAAATCAAAGTCAACATCAATCTCTCTCTCTCTCTCTCTCTCTGGAGATTGAATGCAAGGTCTTTGCACTGAGCTACATTCCCAGCCCTTTTTTATTATTTTTATTTTGAGATTTATTTTTATTTATTTATTATTTTTATCATTTTTATTTTGTTTTATTTCTCATGAAGTTTCTAAATTGTCTAGGCTGGGCTCAAACGTGAGACCCTCCTGCCTCAGCCTCCCAGCATGTGGGGATCGCAGGGCTACACCACAGCCTAGCGGAGTATCATGTTTTATCTGGGTATTGGTGGTACCCGTATACGACATGAAACCAAAGGTAGACAGCACAGTGTGGCCTACGGACAGAAAAGATTGCTCAGTTTATTTTCCGTTTAAGCAGGAGCAGTTGGGACATAACATCAACATCCTGACATTATTAGTAAAGACTGGCAGCCACTTTTCTCTGACTTCCTTATTCCAAGCATTCCAGACTTGTTTAACATAAATAAAAGTTGTCCCAGTCTTGTTTTGCTCTACAAACAAGTGTTTTTTCTTTAAGTTCATCTGTGAAATTAAACTTCTTCTAACTAATGTACCTAGTTTGTCCTCCATTCCCTCAAAGAACTTGCAACTTAATAGCAATGGGAAAAGTCTTGATTTTGGTTTTAGTTTTGTTTTGTTTTGTTTTTTTGGTACGGGGGATCGAACTCTGGTCCTTGTGCTTGCGCAGCAGGCGGCGGAACCACTGAGCTGAATCCCCGGCCAAAGTCTTGACTTTGAAGTCAAATCACATAGCACAGTTTTGGCATTGTTCTTAGCTGGCGCAGGCCAAAGTCCACTTCTCCACGCGGAACCTTTGGTCCTGGAAGCCCAGCTTGGACTTTCTGCACCCCCCTTATGAGCACCTTGTTCAGGGCTTGCCCACTGGTTCCACAGAGCGTGGCTCCCAGGAGTCATTCAGTGAGCAAAGTTCCTAGGAAACCCTGCAAGCTGGGTCCCGGGTTGGAACTTCACTGTGCATCAGTAGGGCCAAGAGATGTCCTCTGAAGAGAAAGTGGAGTTCTGTGAGCTCATTCACCTTGCAGCGCTCTTTTTGGGAGCCAGTGGCATGCGCTCCCTGTAAACCGCACAAGGATATGCTTTGAGAATTAGGTGGATGTTGGGAAATGCATTCTAATCAGACTTTCTCAGCAAGTGAACACACTGAGCACACACAGGCTCGGTTTTGTCTTGGTTTTGTACCACTTACAGCTGGTAATTTGAAAGATGGGGAAACTGATGCAAAGTGGAAGGCTTCTTAGGATCACACAGTCAATGAGTGATAGGGTTTGGAGAGTCAGCTAGTTCAAAGCAGTGTTCTTGATGCTTTAATATGCATAGCATTTTAAGCAGAAATAAGAGCAATTAAATACATTGGACTCTTCCCAGCTGGTTGCCCTGTGCTGTTTCTCTTGGTGAGCATGATATGCCATGAGCTCAGCACCTTCATCTGTGTTGCAGACAATCCAGCTGCAGAGTGAAGGGTCCCTGAGGGCCACACAGTCAGTGTGGGCAGGGCTGTGCTAGAACCCAGGGTGGTAACCCTGGTTGGTCAGCTGCAGAGCACAGGAAAGAAGTTTATGAAGTTAGGAAGTGACAGGTAGGCTGACCCTCCACCTCCCCCTGCAGCCTTTTCAGTGATCTCTAACTTTTCAGCAGTCATGAGTCAAGAGAGGAACGTAGAACTACAGAATTTTCATTGATTTTCCTTATGGCCCACTAGATAACACTGGATTAGGTTTTGAGATTTTTTTCCCCCATTAAGTGTAAATTCTGAAGCTTATAAAATATCTTAGCATGGACATTACTGATGTCTGTGATGGAAGTAGTCACATGTAATGTAGAGTCATTGGTAGGACCTGCAGAAATGATCCCATTCATTTTCATACATTCAGACTCACTTGTATCTGATTGGAAACATTGGCTTGAGACATTCCCTTTAGAGATTTTAACAGGCCCCTTGGTTTTTCTTTTTACTTTCTAATGTCTTCATCTTCTGAGGCAAAACATTGCCATTAGAATACTCACTTTATCATTAGCGTGTGTTTTGTGCAGTGAGATAAGATCGAAAGAGATGGTCAGTAGTTTCTGAGCACTTGGTCACGCGTTGCTGTCTGGTCTGTGCTGTCTTTCGGTGGAGTAGTCACCATGTTCCTATCAGGAAAACTCAGCGTGCTGAGTAATTGTTCTGTTGTGTCATCACCATTTCTGTGTCACCTTTTTTATTCTCACATAGCCACATAGGCCCTTCTGCCCTTGTTTTCCATTTCTCTTGGCAACACGCCAAGTATAAATTGAAGCAGTCAGCAGAGGGCTGAGTGTATAAAGGATTGTGGCCTACAGTGGAGTGAGGGTACCTTGGGAAGTCTGTCTGCCTCGCTCGCGTCAGACAGAGAACTCTGTAACAACCGCAGGCTGGCCTTTGTGGTTGAAAGATGGTAGTCATCAGGAGCTCCCTGCGTCTCAGACAGGGAGGAACTCCCCACACCCACACAGGGTGATTGTGTGTGGGGGGAGATCTGTTGTAACTTGAATATTAGAAGAAGAAGGGTGAAACAGAAATGAAATCATGTTTCTAGAAACTGTTTTCATTCTTGGGACAGTTTTGAGATCTCTGTCACTTTGCTAGTTGAGACCATTAGTAAGCAATGAAGTCAACTCAGTAGGCACTGCCAGTATGCTTTAAATAAATGGTGGAATGGAGTTAACCAGAAATTGTGACAGTGCATTCCATGTAATAAAATAATCATTATTAAACTTTTATTTCTTATTTATGGATGTGTGTCCATATGTGCTTACTTGACTTGTGATGAAAAATCTGGTCATAATGAAAACAGTTTAAGGCAGCTGTATTACACTAGGGAATAGTGAGTAATCCATCTGAACAGTATTTTTGAAGCATTCGTTGCACTTCACCCAAATCACTTTCCTGCAAGTACAACTCGGTTAAAGATTTCCTTTTAAAGCCTAGATCATGCTTTCTAGTATCGCAGAGCCATATCCAAGCTCAGTGTATCTGAGTTTGCTTTCCTATTAGTGGAACATGACTTCTTATCAAAGGGAAATAGTATTTTAAGGAGGTTATTGTTTTGCTTTCTTAGTGAGTGGAATTAGCATAGACTAAATAAAGGGTCTGGTGATGTAAACAAGAGTGAGTGCTCACCATGAGCTTTTTTATAAAATGGCTCACATACCCATATCTCCTGAATGGGGCCGAAGGCTTTCAGGCACTTGAGAAATAGAGTTTGAGCCTGTATCTCTGGCTTTGCATCTGCCACTTTACTCTCTTGTACGCTTAACATGTCTCTTTTCAAAACTGTGAGCCCCTGAAGTGAGACTGCATAAAGCCAAATTCCTAGCTGTTTGTCTCATGAATGTTTAATGACAGTTGGAGCATATTGGTTGATGGGAGATGTTTTCCTATTCATATTAAATGGCTAATGCCGAAGTAACTTTTATTGTTGTGAAGAACATTGGGTGAATTTGGTATGTTTAATTATATGTAATTCTTGATTTAGAAGTATTCATGTTGTAGAAAATTTAAAGCGTACATGTATAAATAAGAAATAAGATGAAAATTACTTATAAACTCATACCATAAAAGTAGACATAGACACATAAGTATTTTTCATTATATATCCATATGTATATTACTACATATTGTTTTAAAATTAAATATTCTAAAACATAACTAACTTCCTTTACTTAGAGATACAGTAGTTTGACTCTTTCTAATGAATATTATTTCCAAATGTTCAGAATTAAAGTACTTAAATTCTGTAAGCAGATCACTTTGAGCGTTCTAACATATCTGTCAGTATGTACAACTTTTTGCAAAATCAGTTTTATTTCTATAAGTTGCTTGCTCTCACGGACAAGCTGTGGCTCAGAGCAGGGAGCCCTGATGTGTGTGGAAAGGAGCTTACTGCGTGGGCAGAAAAGGAAATGATACACAGTTTAGTTGTCATGCGCTTTGGCAAATACATTAGGAAGAAGAAGGTAAGCATGTGGAGCTTTTGGAGGGTCGACAAGTCCTGGTGGTGAAACTTTCCTCTTTCCTCTGCTCTCCACGTCCCCAAGGTTAGGTAGGGGCAGTTTAAGCCAGCTGTTGCCATGCAGGACAGCACCACTGCGTCCCCTGCTCTCTTGTCCTCCTAGCTCTGCATGGAGTCTAATCATAAAATTATGGTTTTATTTTTTCCTGTGGAGATTGACATTTACAGCTTTTAATCTTTAATTTCTTTTAGTACTGTGAATGCTCATCACCCAGCTACATCAGCCATCATTATTTCCTTTTCATGGGTTGTCCTTTTCCCCTTTTTTGCTTAGTAGTTTAGGGGAAATTACAGACCTCCTATCATTTCAGCTCTGTGTAAGTCAGCAGGCATCTGTAAAAATGGCATTTTTAAAATGTAGCTTCAATACCACTATCTAATGATCATTAAAAGTAATAATAAAATAAATAAAGGTAATAATTCCCTGATATTCTTCAACAATTCAATTATCTTTTTAAAGGTTTTTATAAGGTTAGTTTTACAAATCAGGATCCAAGCAAGTTTCACTTGGTTATCATGGCTTTTGTAAGTTTCCTTTAATCTAGAAAAAAATGTGTCTGTGCTTCCTTATACAATTAATTGTGAAGGAAACGCAACAGCTGCTCTGAAAATAACCCCAGCCCAAATCCAGCTGGCAGCTGCTTCCTGGTGTCGGGGGCATGTACCCCTGTCCTCTGCATAGCCTGTGACTGGAAGTTAACCCTAAACATTTCATGAGCTTCAGGGCCCATTCAGGGCTATGGGTTCGCATGCTTTGCATTGAGGCAGGAGTATTTCATGGGCATTGATGTGGAGAGCATGCTTTATCCCCCTAGGAGATGCATACTATCTGGGTGTTTCTCTGTAGTCATGCTGAGGTCCCCCTGTGAGTTTAGATCATGGGAAGCCCCAAGGTCTTTCCCAACCTTCCATGCAGTGGTTTTGTCATCCATCAGTGAACGTAATGACACAGATCAATGACACGGCCAGTGTTGGCTGCATCTTACTAGGAGGCATCATGTCCACTTCTGCCCCATGCTATGGTTTGAATCCAGTGCATGATAAGCAGGCACTCTACACTGGGGTACACAGCTGCATACCTAGCCTTTAAAATTGTTTTTAAAATTCCATTTAGAAACAGGATGTCTCTAAATTGCACAGGCTGACCTCAAACTCTTGGCAGGCTTCCTGCCTCAACCTCCTGAGTGCTGAGTTTACAGGTGTACATCACCATACCTAGCTATTAGAACATTTTAAAAACTTGGTTAAAATAAATTAAAAAAAAAAAGGTCACGCTCCCCAGTAGCAAAAAAAAAAAGGAAAGAAGGTCAAAAAATCTGTCAGTCCCATCAAGTTTGGCTCTCTGAGGGATGAAAGAGAGATGCTATCTCAGAAAACCAAAAAATAAAAAATAAAATAAAATATTCTCTGTCCTGATGCAGAAAGATGCTGCACAGCCTTTTCAAAGTTTGCATAAGTGATAACATCTTGCAGGGTCATTACCGTATCCCAACTAGGGTGTTGGCCCTGGTCCACATGACGGGAACAGGATCGGATAGATCTTAAGATAGTAGCTCTCATCACCTTCCTGACAGCGCCTCTCAGAGGCTGGGCTCAAGCTGCCAAGTGTCGGGAGACGGGGCTGCTGTGTGCCCTCGTCTGCAGGCCTGGGTGACACTGGAGGTGTCCCGAGTGTTTCCTTCCCCTTTGGCCTGTTTCTCCCGTCACAGCTCTACAAGAACAGCAGGATGAAGGTCTCTGAGGAGTTGACACCCACAGGTAACCGGTACTCCAGCTCAATGCAGAGCTCTGCGCATGCTTTACCTCCAGAAGCAAGAGCAGGTTTCAGCTTCTGACGAGTTTCCTTTTCAATAAATTGGGTTCCACCGTTCCTTTACATCCCAGGTGGTTGGCAGAACAGAGGGTCCTGGAGTTCTGCCCTGAAAGTTCAAGGTTTTCCAGGGAGGCCCAGATCCCAGGCAGAGCCAGGATAGAATGCAGAGGACAGACCCGAACACCTACAGCTCTGCAGGATGCAAGTCCTCTCAGGCTTCTGGGAGACGGGGGAGGGTGTCACCACAGGAGAGAATGAGCATGACATGCTGTGCTTTCTTCTGTCATCCATGTCGCTCCGTAAGAAATGAGACAGTAATCACGTGTCGATTGCTACTCATTTTATGTTCAGCTGTGTTGTCTTTCAAGTTTCCTTCTTTTCACTAAAGGAGAATCCATGGAACCAAGGGAGCAGCCGTTGAGCCTGTGGCTCAGAGCACAGCGGTGTAGACAGGCACACACTCTGGTTACCTGGTGTCACTTTCTCAGGTGCTCAGCATCAGCCCAGGTGGAGCAAGGAGCAGAAGCCAAGGAATGGGGCAACTGTGCTTTAAAGGCACAGCCACCCTGTCAGCAGCCCTGTGAGAACACCAGCCCCTGTGACTGTCTTGACTTCCAATTTGCAAGAGAAACTGTAAGATGGATTTTTCTTAAACCCCTTAAAAGCAGGCAAAGAACTGAGAATATTTTTTTTATTAATTTTGTTGGTACATTTTAGGTATACAATATAATGACATTCACCATTGGAAATTTGCACCTTTACATAGTCTCTCTTGGTTCTTATTTTTCCCCCTTCCCCTGCCCTCCCTTCAACCCCTCCATCCCTCCTTATTTACAAAGACTTTGTTTCCATCTTTTCATTTTCTCATACTAATTCCATTCCCTTCTTTCCTTTCCCCTACCCCTCCCACTTCCCCTTCCCCTTTGCGCCTTTTCTTCCTATTTCACATTATCTATTATACCTTTTAATCCTTATTTACACTTTCAGTTTCTCACACTAGAGAAACTATTCAGTATTTACACATGTGTGTCCTGTTTATTTCACTTAACAGTATCTCCTCAATGTTCATCCATTTAGCTATAAATGTCTCTAATTTCTCATTTTTTATGGCTGAGTAGTACTCCATTTTATTAAAAAAACACCACATTTTCTTTATCCAGTCTCCAGCTGAGGGGCATTTGGGCTGCTTCCAAATTTCCAAGCTTTAGTTATTACAAACTGTTCTGCTATGAACATGGGTGCATATATATATCACTGTGGTATGCTTCTTTTAATTCTTTTGGGAAGATACCCAGCAGGGGAATAGCTGGGTCAAATGGCACTTCCAGTCCTAGTTCTTTGAGGTATCTCCATACTGATTTCCACGGTGGTTGCACCAGTCTGCACTCCCACCAGCAGTGGAGCAGGGTTCCTCTTTCCCCACAGCCCTGCCAGCATTTGTTATTGGTTGATTTCATGATAGCAGCCATTCTTTCTGGGATGAGGTGGAATCTCAGTGTTGTTTTCATTTGCATCTCTCAAATGACCTGTGATGTTGAACATTTTTTTCATATATTTATTTGCTGTTTGTACTTCTTCATCTGAGAAGTATCTATTGATCTCAGATGCCCGTTTTTAGATTGGGTCTTTAAATTTGGGAGGTCTGATCTTTTTAAGTTCTTTGTAGATTCGAGATAGTAGACATTTGTCTGAGGAACAACAGGTGAAAATTTTTTCCCACATTGTGGGTTGTCTCCTCACACTGTTGGTGGTTTCTCTTGCTGTGCAGAAGCTTTTTAGTAAGAAGAGATCCAACTTGTTGATTGTGCTAGTTCACGGGCAACTGAGATTTTGTTCATAAAATCTTTTCTTTCACCAATGTCTTCAAGAGTTCTATCTAACCTCTGTTCCAGCTGGTTCAGTGTTTCTGTTTTAATATTTAGATCTTTAATCCATTTTGATTTTAGTTTAGTGCATGGTGAGAGATATAGGTCTAGTTTTAATCTTTGAAAAGTTGAAACCCAAATTTTCCAGCACCATTTATTAAAGAGACTATCTTTCCTCCAGTGAGGGTGTTTGGCTCCTTTGTCGAAGGTGAAGCAGCTCAATGTGTCTGGCGTTGTTTCTGCATCTTCTAATCTGTTCCACTGGTCCTCAGGTCTGTTTCTTTGCCAGTACCATGCTGTTTTTATCACAGTAGCTTTGTAGTATAGTTTCAGGTTGGGGGTTGTAATACCCTCTGCCATGTCTCTGTTACCTCGAATTGCTTTTGCTATTCTGGGTCTCTTCTTGTTCCAAATGAAGTTTTGGATTGTTTTCTCAAGATCTGTGAAATATGCTGCTGGGATTTCAATTAGGATTGCATTGAATCTGTATAGCAGTTTAGGAAGTATGGCCATTTTCACTATGTTGATCCGTCCTACCCAGGAGCAGGGGATGTCTTTCCATTTTCTGATATCATCTTCAATCTCTCTTTTCAGAGTGCTGTACTTTTCAGAGAAGAGGTCTTTGATTTCTTTTGTTAGGTTGATTCCTAGGTATTTCAGGTTTTTGGATGCTATTGTGAAAGGAATTGTTTGCCCTATTTCTCTCTCAGTGAGTCTGTCATTCGTATGGAGGAAAGCTATTGATTTTTGTGTGTTGACCTTGTATCCAGCAACTGTACTGAATTTGGTTATTAAGTCTGGAAGACTTTTGGTAGAGTTCTTGGGCTCTTCTATATAAAGCATCATGTCATCTGCAGATAATGACAATTTGACTTCTTCATTTCCTGTTTTTATTCCTTTTATTTCTTTTGTCTAATTGCCATGGCTAATGTTTCCAGAACTATATTGAACAAGAGTGGTGATAGTGGACATCCTTGTCTTGTTCCTGATTTTAGTGTGAAGGATTTCAGTTTTTAACCATTTAGTATGATATTGGCTGTTGGTTTTTCATAGATGGTTTTTATCACATTGAGGTAGAGACCGTCTATTCCAATGTTTTGTAGGGATTTTTTCATAAATGCGTGTTGGATTTTGTCAAATGCTTTTTCTGCATCTTTTGAGATGATCATATGTTTTTTGCCCTTGGCTCTATTGATACAGTGTATTACATGTATTGATTTGTGTATGTTGAACCATCCCTGCATCCCTGCGATGAATCCCACTTGGTCAGAGTGTATGATCTTCTTGATGATCTTTTGCATTCTATTTGCCAGTATCTTATTAAGGATTTTTGCATCTGTGTTCATGAGTGAGATTGGCCTATAGTTCTCCTTTTTGGTTGGGTCTTTCTCTGCTTTGGGGATCAAGGTGATGCTTGCTTCCAGTGATGAATTTGGGAGTATTACTTCCCTTTCCATTTCATTGAAGAGTTGAAACCATAGTGGCAGCAGTTCCTCTCTAAATGTCTTGTAGAATTCAGCAGTGAAGCCATCAGGACCCAGGCCTTTCTTAGTTGGTAAGTTTTTAATTACATTTTCAATTCATTGATTGATATTGGGTTGTTTATATTTTTAGGCCTTCTTCGTTCAACTTTGGTAACTCATATGTATCTAGGAATCTGTCCATTTCCTCTGAGTTTTCCATCTCATTGGTGTATAGATTCTCGAAGTAGGTATTCTGCTGGGTCCATTGTAATTTCACCCTTTTCATTCCTAACTGCGTGGATTTGGGCCTTTTCTTTCCTTTTTTTTTTTCATAAGATTGGCTAAGGATTTGTCAATTTTGTTTATTCTTTTGAAGAACCAACTCTTGCTTTCATTGATTTTTTTTTTGTATCATTCTCTTAGTCTCCATTGCATTGATTTCTGCTCTGATCTTTATAATTTCCTCCCTTGTATGAGATTTGGGTTTGTCCTGCTCTTGTTTTCCTAGAAGCTTGAGGTTCAGCATCCGGTTGTTTAATTGGGCTTGCTCTGGTTTCCTCATGTGAGTATTCACTGCTATGAATTTCCCTCGTAAGTCTGCTTTCATTGTGTCCCATAGATTCCGATATGTTGTATTGTCATTGTCATTTAACTGTCTGATTTCTTCTTTAATTTCCTCTGTGACCCTTTGGTTATTCAGAAGTGTGTTGTTCATTTTCCATGTGTTTATGAAATTCTTGTGGTTTCTTTTGCTATGGATCTCCAATTTCATCGCACTCTGGTCTGACAATATACAGGGGATAACTTCAATTGCTTTGTACTTACTTAAACATGTTCTATGAGCAAGTATGTGGTCTGTTTTGGAGAATGACCCGTGTGCAGCTGAAAAGAATGTATATTCTGATTTTGTGAGGTGGAACACTCTGCAAACATCTGTTAAAGTTCTTTTGTTCAAGAGTTTGTTTGAGTTCTAGTATTTCATTGGTTACTTTTTGCCTAGTTGATCTATCTATTTGTGACAGTAGGGTATTGAGGTCCTCCACTACTATTGTAGTAGTGCTTATTTGATTTTTCATGTCCATTAATATTTGTTTTATATAGGTGGGTGCACTAGAGTTTAGCGCATATATATTTATGATTGTTATCTCTTTGTCTTGGATTGTTCCCTTTTCAAGGATGTAGTGTCCTTCTTTGTCTCTCTTAATCAGTGTTGGTTTGAAATCTACTTGACCTGAAATCCACTTGGTTTGAAATCCACTTGAAAGAGGATAGCTATTCCTGCTTATTTTCAGGTTCCTGTCGCATGGAGGATTGTTTTCCACCCTTTAACTTTCAGCCTATGAGTTTCTTTTTGAATTAAATGTGTTTCTTGTATGCAGCATATTGTTGGATCTTGCTTCTTGACCCATTCTGCCAGTCTATTTTTTGACTGGTGAATTGAGACCATTGACGTTCATGGTTATAACTGATATGTATTGACTTATCATTGTCATGACTTTTCTTTTTGTTGGATTCTCCCACTTTGCATTTATTTTCTTGTTGTGCCTGATAGGTTCATTCTGGTGGGGTTCCTGGGGTTGTGATCCTCATTGTCTTTTCCTACGATATTGTCTAAAATTTTTTGGAGTGCTGGTTTGGTATTCATGAAGTTCCTAAGGTTCTCTTGTCATAAAAGTATCTAATTTCTCCATCAATTTTGAAAGATAGTTTTGCAGGGTTGGAGGCTGTTTTCCTTTAGGACTTGAAATACATCACTCCAAGCTTTTCTTGCCTTGAGGGTTTGCATTGAGAAGTCTGCTGTGATTCTGATGGGCTTTCCTTTGTATGTGATTTGTTTCTTTTCTCTCACTGCATGTAGAATTTTGCTCTTCTGTTGGATTTCTGGAATCCTAACTATTATATGCCTATGTGTAGATTTTTTTTTGATCAAGGCTATTTGGAGTCCTCTATGCCTCACTTACCTGTATGTCAAGTTCTTTTCCCCTCCTTGGGAAGTTTTCTGCCATCACTTCTGTGAACAGTTTTTATGTCATCTGGACTCTCTCCTGTTTCTTCATTGACTCCTATCAGTCTTATGTTATTCTTCTTTACATCGTCTAGCAGCTGCTAGATTGATTTTTCTTGGTCCCTTACTGTTTTAAAGCAGTTTTTCTTTTCCTGGTCACTAATTGCAATATTATCTTCTATATCTAAAATTCTATCCTCACATTGGCTCATTCTGCTGCATAGACTTTCAGTGAAGTTTTTAATCTCTTGGAAATCTGTTTGTATCTGTTTTATGGATTCCATTTGTTTCCTATATTGGGATTCCATCATGCTTCTCAGATCCTCTATTTTTTTATCTGTGTCCTCTCTAGATTTATTAATCATGTCTTGCACTATGGGCACAATCTTTGCTGTAATCTGAGAAATTATTTCTGATTTCATTTTTTCCAAATCCTCGTTTGTTGCCAGTTCAGGGAGTCCAGGTGGTTGAGCATCAGAGTGTCCCATGTCATTTCCCTTTGGGGTTGGTGTAGTTGATCTGGAATCTGGTTTTGAGACTTGTTTCTGTGTCTTCTCAGTTCAATGAGGGGGAGGTGCTGGTGCCTGTGGGGCTCACCTCTGCACTGGGGAGGCTCTGCTCTTCGGCTTTGTGGGCAATGGTACGGTGGCCCCAAGAACTCGGATTTTGATTTTATTTTATTTATTTTTTATTTATTGGTACCAGGGATTGAACTCAGGTCCTTGTGCTTGCAAGGCAGGCAGCAGAACCACTGAGCTAAATCCCCAGCCCAAGAACTCAGATTTTAAATCAAAGCCCTCTGACAACTTCCCCGGAGCCCAGGGAAGGAGCTCTCACCTCCACCTTAACTGGTCACCTTACAGCCTTTGCTCTGCGTTCCCTTGCTGTGTCTGCCTTCCTGTCTCACTAACCTCATTTCTGAACTAAGTCCTCTGTCACCCAGGTGTGGGTGATACTTGTCTTCTCAGCCACTCAGGAGGCTGATGCAGAAGGATTGGAAGTTTGAAGCCAACTGAGACAATTTAACATGACGGTCTCAAAATAAAATTAAAAGTGGGTGACTGGGCTGCAGCTCAGTCTTTGAGCACTTGTCCAGCTGTGTGAGGCCCCAGTCCATCCCCAGCACCTGAAGAACATAAACAAAAGCAAAATCACCTCAGTGTTGTCTTTCTTTCCTGCCTCCCCCATTCTAGTTCCTGGTTGCTGCAGCATTACCTGCCAGGTTGGGCGTCTCTCTCTGGCCTCCTCTTTCCCTCTTCAGCACAGCCCATGGGTCCTCATGGCCAACTGTGTGACCTCCACACCTCTGCCCAGACAGCCAGGCCTCAGGTCTCCACCCCAGCTGCCTTCGTCACGTTTCCCTGCCTTCCTGAGCAGGCCTCAGGTTGTTCGCCTCCAGCCACCTGTCTCCATCATGTCTGCCCTGCATTCTTTGGCCTGCTGCTCGTCAGCACCAGCTCACTCCCCCTCCAACCCAGGATCGTGGGGGGCTCTGGGGGCTGGCCTCGGCTCTGGGGTGGGGTGATTCTGGGGTTACAGCCCTCTTGTATTCTCATCTTCTGTTACCATCGTTGGAAGGCTGGGAGCAGAAAGGAAGTAGAGTAAGGGAAGATGCCAGCTAAGCCCTGCAACTCCACTATGGCAAGGAGGTGGCTGGGAAGGATGAGGCTGCTTTGGGCTCTGCAGACTCCCAGCCAACATCCTGTGGCGGAACCAGGGGAAATGCCTGCACCTCACACCTCAGCACCCTTTTCAGCCATCTGCCCTGCCTCCCCCAGCCTGGGCTGAGTGCTTCCTTGGCCTGCGTGCAGCTCAGCTAACCGTGCTGTTGTTCAGGCGCGGTGTGTGCCGCCCACCACGCTGCATGGACATCTGATGTTTGTGTGGTTAATTTGATCCTTTTATCAACCATTGTAGCTCGTTGGCTTGCTGATGGCCTTCCCGAGGTGGAGAAGCCTTGTGATAACTTCTGTGTTTGGTGAGGTACTCATAGCATCTGGAGACAGATTCTGTCTTGCCTCACTCCCTGGGTGTTGGCTTGAGCTTCCTTGATAGTTCACGTAACACCTGGACTTGGTCACTCGGCCATGTGACTGTCTCTCATTTTCCCCTGTGTTCCATGAGGCAGCTGTGCTGCTTTCCTGTCCCCACCAGTTAATGCCACGTGTGGTATTCGAGATCTGCTCAAGACAGCGGCTCCCAGTGCTTTCTAATGATATCGTTTCTGTCGGCAGCCCTCAGACCTGTGACTGTCATTAACTGAGACCTAGGTGTAGGATAGTTGTTAGGCTCCATCCCCAGTCAACTGGCAAACGAAGTCCTCTAGACGGAGCCTGAGATCTGCCGGGAGCACTCTGTGCATTTTTCATTCATCAGTGCGGTGTGTGGCGTGAGTTGTATGTGCTCTGGTGCAGACTTGCATGGCACTGGTATGGGGTGGCGGAGCCCTGTGTGCCTCGGCCTGCTGGATGGGCTGAACAGGGAGGAACGGAGGGCTGGAGGCAGTGTGTGACGGAATGATGAGTTTCCCGTGGCTTTCCCTTCCGAGCCAGCCTGTGAAACATCCCCACTGACAATGCACAGAAGGTCAAACTGGGAAGCAGATGAAGCAACCTGGAAGGACAGGCTGCTTAATGATTCTGTCATTAAATTAGCTTTTCCTCCTCTTAAAAAAAAAAAAGAATAAAATACAGACGCTGGAGATTGTACTGGACTGTTGGTCGTTAGTAAGAATGGTCACACATCTTTCATCCGTTTTCTTTTCTTGCCAGGTGATGGTTGTGGGCACATGGTGACCTCTCAGGACAGCGGCACGATGACGTCTAAGAACTACCCGGGCACTTACCCCAACCACACCATTTGTGAGAAGACGATTGCAGTCCCAAAGGGGAAGAAGCTGCTTCTGAGGCTGGGAGATGTGGATGTCGAGTCCCCGGCCTGTGCCTCTGCCCATCTCCTCTTCACCAGCTCTGTGGAGCAGCACGGTAGGAACAGAGCGGTGGTGTCGGTGAGCAGGGAAGGTTAAGGTGTGACCACAGCTCGGGCCTCACTGCCTGGGGCTCTGGGCCTCGCCACCGGGGCTGCGACTTGGGGTAGCTCCAAGGAGGGCTGCAGCCATAAGGGGAAGAAGGAGCAAACAGGTGTGCCCAGAGCAGCTCCGGGGTGAGAACAGAAAATACAGAGTGGGAAAATCACGACATCTGAAGACGATGCCACCCCTGTTCCAACGCCTGATGCTGCTACTTGGGGTCGGGGTCAGGGAGCCTCTCCCATGCGGATGTTGCAGCGGAGACCTGGTGTGGGGGGTCACAGCAGCTGCTCTAGACTTTCCTAAACAACCTGAGATGGTGGCTGTCCATGTGGGATGTGCTGTTGGTGGCAGAGCTGAGCCAGTTCTGAGTTGCAGGAAACAGTTTGGAGCTGGACAATTGGAAACCAAAGACAGAATCCTAGGTAAAGTTTCTGAGTTTGGGGTTTCTCTGACATCCTCTATAAATGCAGATCTGAAGCTGACAGAGGCTTTGGGGAGCCTCTTGTCTGCCTGTCGGCTCTTGGGGTTTCTCAGACACCTCCATGGTCGCCTGTCTTCCTCTCTGTGCCTGGAGTCCCTGCCTTGCTCCTGGTGCCTCCTCCACTGCCCCAACCCCAGCTGAGCACCCAGGACACTCAGACCCCATGGGAAAGAAGATCTGACTTGTTCTGCATCCCCAGGAACATCGTGTCTGCTGTAATGACAGCTGGGTTCTCTGACCCAGTCAGGGTGGCTTCCACATCACTGGCCACAACTCTCTCACTGCTGCCAGTGATTCTTGGAAGGACACAGGGCCCCTGGAGACCCCCGTCACCGACTGCGTTAACACAGGCAGGCACCCGTCAGCCAGGAGATTCCATCCCATCCCGGGAGGGGCGAGGGGCAGTCCAGTGTGAGGGCCCCGCAGGCGCGGCAGGACCAGAGACAGCTTCTGCTTCTCGGAGGAGCAGCCCCTCCACCCGCTCACCGCCCTCAGAAATCAACACATTCAGTGCCTGTCACACACCAAGCGCTGCTTGGCCACAGCACACATTATCTAGACTCCCCACACCCACACTTGGCAAATACTCATTTCTTTCTGTAGATAAACCAAAGCACCGTGATGATAGATAACATGCCCAAGATCACAGTGCCAGGCAGTTACCAGCTGGCAGGAAGATTCAGTTCTGTGTCTCTAAGACGTCTCTTTCCATTACCCTCTGCCGCCTGGAGGAAGCTGTTGAGGGCTTGGCCTTCCCCTAGGCCTGGCCCTTCCTGGTGTTATAATATTTTAGTTGGGGATGTTCTTAAGATGAAATGTCTAATGATGCTTAGAATTTCTCTCTTTTGTGCTAAAGATTTCCTTTGACTAAAAACACGCACCAGGCTGTGATTTTGACTGAGCTGAAAGAGTGCCTGGTCCATTTGGATACCTTGAGGGTATGGGAGGAGGAGGAGAAGTGGCTGGGGCCCAGCCCCTGGGAGAAGCAGCAGTATGGGAGAGGGTGCTCCAGGCCTGTGTGGCCACAGGACCTGCTTGACAGCAGCTGGCACAGAGTCCAGGCACTTGCAGCTCCCTCACCTGGGCCACTGGCTCGCAGCAGGGAGAGGTCTCCAGAATTCTAAAACAGGAGCAATGGCTGCATGGGCCCCAGAGTTTGGCTGAAACTGAGGAGTTTGGTTTATCCAGCAGGATGCTTCCCATTATTCATCTAATCATTAAAACCTTCTGCCAAAGGATTTTAAAACTCCAAACTATCAGAATTTTGAATTCAGAGTAATGTTTTGAAAAAGAATCATGATTTCTGGCCTCAGGGTTTGTAAGCTTTGCTGGGAATGAACAAAGTGGGAGCAGGATCCTGCAGGCACTGTGAATGTGCTGAAGCGGCATGCTCCTTGTACAGTTTTGTGCTGTCACTTCTCAGTGCTTGATGCCTGTGTCAGTTAAGTGCTGGCACGTATACTTTGGGCATTTTAAAATCCAGATTCTTGGTAACCAAATGAACTGTAAGTAAGTATAAGCACCACAGAAGCTTTCCCAGTAAATAGATAAATACACACTTGGTCTCCTGGGTGTTAGAAGGCCTCGTACAGGCAAGCTGGGGTGCTCATCCTTCCGTTTGGCGTGTGCCATCATAACAAATGCTCTTTCAGTCACGCATCCACCAGAACACTGTACTTTATGTTTGTGGCTGAATAAGAAATTGGAATTAGGACACCCTGCCGAGGTCGTGAGTTGCACGGAAGATGCTGAATCAGCCCGCTGCTGACAGGCAGCCACCTGGTTCCACACTACAAAGACACAGAGGACACTGGACCACCAGACCACAGTACTGAGTCCCATCGCTCCTGGCCCAGAGGAAGGGGCCTCCCGGCCACCATCCCTCCCGCTGCTCCCAGCCCAGAGGAAAGGGCTTTTGGGCCACCATCCCTACCGCTGCTCCTGGCCCCTGGCCCACCTCTCCCAGCTCAGAGGAGGTAATCTGTGCAGGTGCCAACCACCCCCACCCCAGTTGAAATGAGAAAACACGTAAATAAGTCTCAAAACCAGACTTCCAGATCACCTACAGCACCCCAAAGGGAAATGAGATGGAACACTCTGATACTCAACCACATGGACCCACTGAACTGGCAACAAAAGGGGATCTGGAAAAAATGAAATCAGAAATAATTTCTCAGATAACAGGAGAAATTGTGCCCCTAGTGCAAGACATGATTAATAAGTCTAGAGAGGAGTTCAGGAACATGATGGAATCCCAACATAGGAAACAAATGGAATCCATAAAACAGATGCAAATAGATTTCCAGGACAAGAAAAACTCCACTGAAAGTCTACACAGCAGAATGAGCCAATGTGAGGACAGAATTTCAGATATAGAAGATAAGATTGCAGTTAGTGACCAGGAAAAGAAAAATTGCTTCAAAATTATAAGGGAACATGAGAAATCAATCCAGCAGCTGCTAGAAGATGCAATGAAGAATAACATAAGACTGATTGGAGTCAATGAAGAAACAGGAGAGAGTGCAGATGACATAAAAAAATCTCTTCACAGAAATAATGGCAGAAAACTTCCCAAGCAGGGAAAAAGAGCTTGACATACAGATAAGTGAGGCATATAGGACTCCAAATAGCCTTGATCAAAAAAAATCTACACATAGGCATATAATTGTTAAGATTCCAGAAACTCAACAGAAGAACCAAGTTCTACAAGCAGTTAGAGAAAAGAAACAAATTACATACAAAGGAAAGCCCATCAGAATCACAGCAGACTTCTCAACACAAACCATCAAGGCAACAAGAGCTTGGAGTGACATATTCCAAGCCCTAAAAGAAAACAGCCTCCAACCCAGATTGATGTACCCTGCAAAACTATCTTTCAAAATGGATGGAGAAATAAGATACTTTCATGACAAAGAGCACCTTAGGAACCTCGTGAATACCAAACCAGCACTCCAAAGAATTTTACACAATATCCTAGGAACAGACATTGAGGATCATAACCCCAGGAAGCAAAGCAGAATGAACCTATCTGGCATGACAAGAAATTAAATGTAAAGGGGGAGAACCCAACAAAAAGAAAAAGTCATGGCAGTGACAAGTCAATATGTTTCAGTTATAACCATCAATGTTAATGGTCTCAATTCACCAATCAAAAGAAATAGACTGTCAGAATGGGTCAAGAAGCAAAATCCAACAATATGCTGCATACAAGAAACACACTTAATTCCAAAGGAAACTCATAGACTGAAAGTTAAAGGGTGGAAAACAATACTGCATGCGACAGGAACCCGAAAAAAAGCAGGAGTAGCTGTCCTCTTTGCAGATCAAGTAGATTTCAAACCAACACTGATTAAGAGAGACAAAGAAGGACACTACATCCTTGTAAAGGGAAGAATCCAAGAGGAAGAGATGACAATCATAAATATCTATGCATCAAAACTCAGTGGAGCATATATGTGTGGTTCTATTTCTAGTTTCTCTGTTTTATTCCAGTGATCTATATGTCTTTCCTTACACCAACACTGCCTTGATTACTGTAGCTTTAGAAGAAATCTTAAAATTAGGTACTAAACTTCTTCAAACACTGTTTTTTGTCTTGTTTTTCCTTTCTTTAACTTTTCTACGTCCTTTGTACTCCTACATAACTTTTAAATTTCAATATCCAATTCTTCATTTCTAGCAAGTATACACAGACCTGAATTTTTATATATACCTTGTGTTTTCTAATCCTGCTAAATTCAAATACAAGTTCTAGGGGCTTCTACAGATTTCTTAGTATTTTCTCTGTAGATGATCATTTCATCTACATATAAAGATTTTACTTCTACCTTGCCAATCCTATCCTAACTGTGTCATTTTATTGCCAGACTATTTTGGTTGGGCCTGGGTTTCAAAGTTTAATGGACAGATAAAGAGTAAGCATATCTGCCTTTGTTCCCCACCTTAAGGAGAAAGCACTGTATCTTCTCCAGTCATATAAGGCATTCTCACTGGAAATATGGAGTACATATCTTTAATCTGTTGAGAAGGTTCTGTTCTACTTCTAGTCTCCTGATAGCTTTTACCATGAACAGCTGTAGAATTTGGTCCAATACTTTTTCTCCAACTAGTGACAGGATCATATGACTTTTTCCTTTCCTCTGTTAAATTGATGACTTTTGGGGATGGATCTTCCCATGCTGAACCAACACTGCCATCCCTATAATAAAATCACTTTCTACATACTGCCAGATCTGACTTCTAATAATTTGTTTTGTTAAACAAATTTCTATCTATGTTCATACTTTTTTCTTCTATTATCTTTATCCAGTTTTAGCATTAGCACAGTGTTGATTTCCTAAAATGAGGGGAGAAGTGTTCCTTCTTTTTTCTGCTTTAGTTGTTTGATATAATTTATCAGTTAAAATGTATATGAGCCTGCTGTTGTCATATAGGTAGGTTTTCAAGCTAGGAATATACTCTCTTTAGTAGGTCCTAGTCAAATTTTATATTTCCTCCAGAGTTAGTTTCATTAATTTGTCTTCCAAGGTACTTCTTAGAAGTTATCAAATTTATTTCAAAAAAATATTTTTGTAATATGCTTTCTATATCCTTTTAAATTCTGTAAAATCTGAGGTAATGTCTCCTAGATCTTGATGTTGTAATTTAAAAAATGTATAATTGATATTGTGTAATAGGAAGAAAAGGTCTATAGGAGCAGGGCAAGTGGGAGGGGTAGGGGAAAGGAAAGAAGGGAAAAGAAAAAATATGAGAAAAGGAAAAAAATGGAAACAAAGTCTTTGCAAATAGGGAATGGTGGAGGGGGTGAAGGGAGGGCAAGGGAATGGGGAAAAAAATAAGAACCAAGAGACTCATGTAATGGTACAAGATCCCAATGATGAATGTAACTGTATTGTATACCTAAAATGTACCAATAAACTTAATGGAAAAAAACAAAGAAAAATAAATTGGAATTAAAAATTGATGAAGTGAAATGTATTACCTTTATTTTAATATATTAAGATTTTTAAGGGAAAAAAGTTATTAAGTTTTTTTGGGTTTTTTGGTACTGAGGATCGAACTCAGGACCTTGTGCTTGCAATGCAGGCAGTGGAACCACTGAGCTAAATCCCTGGCCCTATTAAGGTTTTTTTTTAAAACATCTGTTTCACTTTTAAACTTACAAAATTTTTTGGTGAATTATTTATACACTGACTTTTGAGATCATGTGCGTTATCTTAGTAAAAAAACCTCAAATTTTTAAGTATCATAGTTTGCTTGGTTGACATTATTTTTATATAACTAAAGGAATCCTAGGTTTTTACTTAAAAAGTCAGAGTAACTGAGGCAATTTCTAAAGAAACACTCATGTCTGTGTTTTGGTCTAAGATCCAGGTCAGATGCAGGAAGCATCTCACTGTGCTGCCTTTCCCTCTCCCGTAATCTTCAGTACTTCATCCTCTGCCATGTGTTTTGTGCAGTTTAAAGGCTGCTGATCAGTTATTTTGCAGAATGTCTGTCAACATGGCTTGATTAATGTTCCTTGAGATTAAACTCACATGATGCATTTCTGACCCACATACTTCTGTTGCTTTTCAAAGTCATTTTTAAAGGCTTGTTCACAACAATTTCCAACATTAGAAATTGTGAGGTGAACTTTCTGGAAGATGGCAGAGTGGAGAACAGCAGAGAAATAGCCTCTCCGAGATTTGGTGTCCAGATGCTAGAATATAACAACACGAGGAAGAGAAGGAGGGAAGTGGGTCTCTGGGACACAGCAAGGATCTGAAGCAATAAATGAAACCCACAGGGAAGAGTGAAGAGAGAGACCTCAAACCAGAAGAGGGTGGCAAGTGGTGCTTTCTCCTTGAGCCCTGACTTGATGCATGGGAGGGGTGGATTGAACCTTCCGATCCACAGTGACTATTGGGGACCCCAGAGGCCTCCACAGGGAAATGAACCAGTACAATGGAGGAGTGGACACAGCGAAGTGCAGTGGCTGGTGAGTTATATGGGTTCAGACGACACCCAGGAGAGGACGATTGACTGGTAGCTATCATGGAGAGGGCCCAACTGAGCTCAGAACTCAGAGCAGCTGTGAGCTGGCTCCTTCTAGTGGCTCCCAGTATCAGAATGAGGCAGATCAAAATTCAAGATGGCAGGAGGTCAAGAAGCCAAGTTCAAGCCAACAGGAGACACGTGGAGTGTTGTCGGCTAAACAAATCAGGTTCCAGCCTCACAGCCAGAAACGAGTCTGAACTTCAGCAGAACTAAAGGTACAAACTTCCGGGGATTATCCACTATTCTGCTGTAAATCTACAGTTGGCTTGCTGGGATTAAGCAACACAAATCTAGAGCTCACTTTGTCTACAAGTGACAACAGAGACACTCCTTGAAGTAGATCTTTTTTATTCTTCTTTTTTTTTCTTTTTTTCTTGATTGCTTGTTCTTGTTTTTATATGAGTGTGAACATTGTTCCTACTTTTTTTGTTGTTGTTCTATTCTGTTCTTGTTTTTATTTCTTCCTTCTTTCTTTTCCTCCTTCTTCACCATTTGCCCAAAGTTCATGTAATCTTCCTTTGTCCTCCAGCCTTGCGTCTAATCTCTTTCTCTTCTTCATTTCTCTGTTTTCCCCCCAAACTCTTTAAAACGGGGGTAAAATTGCCATATTGAGTGCATATTTACTGTATACAATTTTCTGGTTTATTTTAGATTTTGTTATATAACTACAAATGTAGTCTATATGGTTAAAGATGGCAAATTAATAGTTACCACAGCTTGCCATTTTCTAGGGTGTGTTTGATGCTATTATTATTGCTGATTGTACTATTTTAGTCAAGGCAACATTATTCTAATCAGTTGTTCTTCCTGTTATGCCAAGTCTGAGATTGCCTAAGGGTCATAAACAATGCTATAGGATAGTGCCAAAGAACCAGGGGCTAGGCCAAGTAGGTAGCAAATTCTCATCTCCAATAAATTGAAGAAAGGATCTTGCTACACATTCAAAACCCAAAAGCTAGCTACACCTAGAAGACATCTTTGAGAAGTAGTCATTTCCTAAGGGTTCTCCATACTAGCAGTAAAGCCACCTGCCATAAGCAATTTAGAAGCATCAACCCAGGAATTAAATTTAAAAAAATAAGAAAGAAAGAAAATGAGAAGACATGGAAGCAAGCTGCAACCCCAGACTTCTGGCTCAATAAAGCTAAACCTCAGGGGCAATGGGGTGGAACAGTTTGAAAGCCATCCACCTGGACTCTCTGAAGTGGTAACAGCAGAAGTTGCAAAGCAGATGAATGAGGCTCTAGAAAAAAATCAAATCAGAAATAATTTCTCAGACAACTACAGAGATGGCGACCATAATGAAAGACATGGTTAGTGACTCTAGAGCAGATGCAGATAAAAAAAAAAAATAGAGTGGCTTAGGAAAATGATGAAAACCATGAACACCCAACATAGAAAAGAAATGAAATCGATGAAACAGATTCAAACAGACATACGGGAGACTAAACATTCCATTGAAAATGTATCCAACAGAATGAGCCAATGTGAGGACAGAATATCAGATATAGAAGAGAGGGTTGTGGTTAGTGATCTTGAAAAGAAAGTTTTCTTTAAAATAGCAGGGGAGAGAGAAGGTGAGCCAGTCTCAGCAGCTGGAAGGAGGCTCCCCCACTGCCATTCCACACTCCTAGGACAAAGAAGGTTGAGCCAGTCCCAGCACCTGGAAGGAGGCTCCCCCACCGCCATTCCATGCTCCTAGGGCAGAGAAGGTGAGCCACCTGGGCTCCAGAAGCACCCCCCCCCACCGTGGAAATGAGAAGACACGTAAACAAGACTCAAAAACAAACTTACAGATCACCTATGGCAATCCCAAAGGGAAACGAGATGGAACAATCTGTTACTCCACCACCTGGACTCTCTGAACTGGCAACAAAAGAGGATCTGGGAAAAATGAAATCAGAAATAATCACTCAGATAACAGCAAAGATTGTGCTCATAGTGCAAGACATGATTAGTAAATCTAGAAAGGACACAGATTAAAAAAGAGGATCTGAGGAACATGATGGAATCCCAACATAGGAAACAAATGGAATTCATAAAGCAGATCCAAACAGATTTCCAGGAGATTAAAAACTCCATCGAAAGTCTGCACAGCAGAATGAACCAATGTGCAGATAGAATTTCAGATATAGAAGATAAGAATCTACACAAGTGCAAAGACCCAAGTTTGATCCCCGGTACCAAAAAACAAAAAACAAAAAACAAAAAAACATGAGAGGATCTTGACCCATCCTTTTGGGGGCCAGGGATTTAGCTCAGTGGTTTCGCTGCCTGCTGTGCAAGCACAAGGACCCGAGTTCAATCCCCAGTACCAAAAAAAAAAAAAAGAAGAAGAAGAAGATTGCTATTAGTGACCAGGAAAAGAAAAGTTGCTTTAAAATTGTAAGGGAACACGAGAAATCAATCCAGCAGCTGCTAGACAACGCAAAGAAGAATAACATAAGACTGATGGGAGTCAATGAAGAAACAGGAGAGGGGGACAGATGACATAAAAAAACTGTTCACAGAAGTGATGGCAGAAAACTTCCCAAGGAGGGGAAAAGAACTTGACATATAGATAAGTGAGGCATATAGGACTCCAGCTGGTCTTGATCAAAAAAAATCTACACATAGGCATATAATAGTTAGGATTCCAGAAACCCAACAGAAGAACAAAATTCTACAAGCAGTGAGAGAAAAGAAACAAATCACAAAGGAAAGCCTATCAGAATCACAGCAGACTTCTCAATGCAAACCCTCAAGGCAAGAAGAGCTTGGAGTGATGTATTTCAGGCCCTAAAGGAAAACAGCCTCCAACCCAGAATGATGTACCCTGCAAAACTATCTTTCAAAATGGATGGAGAAGTAAGATACTTTCATGACAAAGAGCACCTCAGGAACTTCATGAATACCAAACCAGCCCTCCAAAAAACTTCAGACAATAATCTAGGAAAAGACAGTGAGGATCACAACCCCAGGAAGCCCAGAAGAATGAATCCATTGGGCGTGACAAATTAAATGCAAAAGGGGATAATCCAACAAAAAGAAAAAGTCATGACAAGGCTTTCAAAACTTTTAACTTCATCTCCCTAATGAGTGTATAATTCAATCTTGTTATTGTACTGATTAGTATTTTTCTGATTCTAGTGTTGCACACCTTTCCTTGTGCTGTACTGGCTATTTATCATCTTCTTATGTCTGCTTTTTAATTTGGTTGTCTATTAATGAGCTGTAAGAGTTCTTTATTATATTCTGGTCATAGGTTATATGCATTGTAAATGTGGTCTGTTTAAAGACTACTTTTCATTTTAATGATGTCATTTAAAGTTCTAAATTTTGATGGAATCCCATTTACCAATTTTTTTCTTTTATACATCATGTTTTTTGTATCCTAGGTAGTTCTTGCCTACCCTGAATTCATAAATATTTTCCCTTACAATTTCTTCTTAAAGTTTTATACTTTTAGGGTTTCTTATTTAGGTTCCCAGATCCTTTCAAGTTATTTTCATGTATGGAAAAAAAGAGTTGAGGTTAATTTTTTATATATGGATACCAGGTGTTCTAGTGCCATTTGCTGAAAACACTATCTCTTCCTCGGCTCTTGAATTGAGTTTATATTCTATAAAATGCTAATGTTAAACAATCTTTCAAAACTCAGTGGACCACATATGTGTGGTTCTATTTCTAGATTCTCTGTTTTATTCAAATGATATATATGTCTTTCCTTACACCAATACTGCCTTGATTACTGTAGCTTTAGAAGAAGTCTTAAAATTAGGTACTAAACTTCTTCAAACACTGTTTTTTGTCTTGTTTTTCCTTTCTTTAAGTTTTCTACGTCCTTTGTACTCCTACATAACTTTTCAATTTCAATATCCAATTCTTCATTTATAGCAAGTATACACAGACCTAAATTTTTATATATACCTTGTGTTTTCTACTTCTGCTAAATTCAAGTACAAGTTTTAGGGGCTCCTAGAGATTTCTTAGTATTTTCTCTGTAGATGATCATTTCATCTACATATAAAGATTTTACTTCTACCTTGCCAATCCTATCCTAGTTGTGTCATTTTATTGCCAGACTATTTTGGTGGGGACTAGGTTTCAAAGTTTAATGGACAGATGAAGAGTAGGCATATCTGCCCTTGTTCCCCACCTTAAGGAGAAAGCATTGTATCTTCTCCATTCATACAAGGCGTTCTCACTGGAAGTATGGAGTACATGTCTTTAATCTGTTGAGAAGTTTCTGTTCTACTTCTAGTCTCCTGATAGCTTTTACCATGAACAGCTGTAGAATTTGGTCCAATACTTTTTCTCCAACTAGTGACAGGATCATATGGCTTTTTCCTTTCCTCTGTTAAAATGATGACTTTTGGGGGTGGATCTTCCAATGCTGAACCAACACTGCCATCCCTATAACAAAACCACTTTCTACATCCTGCCAGATCTGACTTCCAATAGTTTGTTTTGTTAAATAAATTTTTATCTATGTTCATACTTCCTTCTTTTATTATTTTTATCCAGTTTTAGGATTAGCACAATGTTTGGTGTTTTTTGTTTTTTGGTACCCCGGATTGAACTCGGGTCCTTGAGCTTGCGAGGCAGGCAGCGGAACCACTGAGCTAAATCCCCAGCCTATACAATGTTCATTTCCTAAAATGAGGGGAGAAGTGTTCCTTCTTTTTTCTGTTTTAAATGTTTGATATAATTCATCATTTAAAATGTATATGAGCCTGCTGTTGTCATATGGATAGGTTTTCAAGCTAGGAATATACTCTCTTTAATAGGTGCTATTCAAATTTTATATTTCTTCCAGAGTTAGTTTCATTAATTTGTCTTCCAAGGTACTTCTTAGAAGTTGTCAAATTTATTTCAAAACAGATTTTTGAAATATGCTTTCTATATCCTTTTAAATTCTGTAAAATCTGTGGTAATGTCTCCTAGGTCTTGATATTTCAATTTTAAAAATGTATAATTGATATTGTGTAGTAGGAAGTAAAGGTCTAAAGGAGCAGAGGAAGTGGGAGCGGTAGGGGAAAGGAAAGAAGGGAAAAGAAAAAATATGAGAAAAGGAAAAAAATGGAAACAAAGTCTTTGCAAATATGGAAGGGTGGAGGGGGTGAAGGGAGGGCAGGGGAAGGGGAAAAAAAAAATAAGAACCAAGATACTGATGTAAGGGTACACGATCCCAATGGTGTATGTAACTGTAATTTATACCTAAAATGTACCAATAAACTTAATGGGGAACAAAAATAAAAAGTAAAATAGCAGGGGACTATGAAAAATCATTCCAACAGCTGCTAGATGATGCAAAGAAGAATAACATAAGATTGATTGGAGTCAATGAAAAAGCAGGAGAGAGTTCAGATGACATTTTTTAAAAGCCTGTTTACAGAAGCAATGGCAGAAAACTTCCCAAGAATGGAAAAAGAATTTGACATACAGATAAGTGAGACATATAGAACTCCAATTACCCATGATAAAAAAAAAACTACACCAAGACATATAATAGTCAGTATTCTAGAAATTCAACACAAGATTAGAATATTAGAGAAAAGAAACAAATCACCTATAAAGCAAAGCCCATCAGAATAACAAAAACTTCTCAACACAAACTTTCAAGTCAAGGAGACCTTGGAGTGAAGTATTTCAAGCTCTGAAAGAAAACAACCTCCTCCGCAGATTAACATACCTCGTAAAACTGTCTTTCAAAATTGATGGAGAAATAAGATACTTCCATGACAAAGAATACCCAAAGAAATTCATGACCACCGAACCAGCACTTCAAAATGTTCTAAAGGACAATCTACACAGAGATCATGAAGACTACAACTCCATGAACGCCAAAATTATGAATCTATCAGACAAGACAAGTAATTAAACAGGTGGAAAAAAAAGGGAGAACCAGGGCCAAGGATTTAGCTCAGTGGTTTCGCCGCCTGCTGTGCAAGTTCAAGGACCTGAGTTCGATCCCCAGTACCAAAAAAAAAAAAGGGGTGGGGGGAGAACCAAGAACAGGAAAATTATGTGACTATGATAAGTCAATACATATGAGTTATAACCTCCAATGTAAATGGTTTCAATTCACCAATCAAGAGAAACAGACTGGCAGAATGGGTCAAGAAGCAAGATCCAACAATATGCTGCATACAAGAAGCACACTTAATTAAAAAAGAAATTCATAGACTTAAAGTCAAAGGGTGGAAAACAATACTCCATGCAATAGAAACCTAGAGAAAAGCAGGGCTAGCCATTCTATTTGCAGGCAAAGTGGATTTTAAGCCAAGACTGACTGAAAGAGACAAAGAAGGTCACTACAGTCTTATAAAGGGAACAATCCAAGAAGAAGAGTTAAGAATCATAAATATATATACACCAAATACCAGTGTAACCAACTATATGAAATAAATATTAATGTACATGAAAAATCAAATAAGCACTAATGTAATTGTAATGGGGACCTCAGTACCACAGTGTCACAAATAGATCGACTAGATAAAAATATCAACAAAGAAATATCAGAACTGAACCAGACTTTTGAACAAATGAACTTAATAAATGTTTACAGAGTGTTCCACTCCACAGCATCAGAATAAACATTCTTCTTAACTGCACACAGGACATTCTCCAAAATAGAACACATACTAGCTCATAGAACATGCTTAAGTAAATGCAAAGGAATTGAAATTATCCCATGCATATTATCAGACCATAGTGCAATGAAATTGGAAATCTGTGGCAAAAGAAAGCACAAAAACTTCATAAACACGTGGAAATTGAATAACACCCTCCTGAACAACCAGTGGTTCACAGATGAAATTAAAGAAGAAATTAGACAGTTTCTATAATTAAATCATAATGCCAGTACAACATACCAGAATTTATGGGATGCAATGAAAGCAGTCCTATGAGAGAGATTTATAGTGGTGAATGCCCATAACAGAAAAACAGAGCAAGCTCAAATAACCTAATGTTGAACCTCAAGCTTCTAGAAAAAAGTAAGTCAAGCCCAAAGCTCATATGACAGAGGAAATTATAAAGATCAGAGCAGAAATTAATGCAATGGAGACTAAGAAAATAATACAAAGAATCGAAGAGATGGTTCTTTGAAAGATTAAATAAAATTGACAAACCCTTAGCTGACCTTATCAGAAAAAAAAAGGAAAGAAGATCCTCAAATTAGGAATGAAAAGGGTAAAATCACAACAGACTGCCAAAATCCAGAAGATCATCAATACCTACTCTGAGAACTTATATTCTAATAAGATGGAAAACACAGAAGAAATGGACATATTCCTAGATACATAGGAATTACAAAAGCTGAATCAAGAAGGTTAAAAAATTCTAAATAAACCAATATCGGTCAATGAAACTGAAGATGTAATTAAAACCCTACCAAAAAAGAAAAGCCCAGGTCCTGACAAATTCGCTGCTGAATTCTACAAGAGAAAACCTAATACCACTACTCCTCAAACTCTTCAGTGAAATTGAAAGGGAAACAATACTCCCAAACTCGTTCCTGGAAGCAAGCATATACCAAAACCAGGGAAGGATCCAATCAAAAAAGAACTACAGGCCAATCTCCCTAATGATCAAAGACATAAAAATCCTCAGTAAGATACAGACAAGAAAAATGCAGCAAATCATCATCTCTAGGATGGAGGGATGGTTCAACTAAAAATGTAACACACTGTTTTAACAGAGCCAAGGACAAAAACAGCATGATCATCTCTATAGATACAGAAAAGCATTTGACAAAATCCAACACCCACTCATGATTTTTTAAAAAACCCTACAGAAAATTGGAATAAATGGTCTTTATCTCAATCTGATAAAAGCCATCTATGTCAAACCAACAGCCAACATCATACTAAATGGACAAAAACTGAAAGCTTTCATTCTAAAATTAGGAACAAGACAAGGATGTCCACTATCACCACTCTTACTCAATATAGTTCTGTAAATATTAGCCAGAGCAATTAGACAAGAGAAAGAAATAAAAGGAATAAGGATAGGAAAGGAAGAAGTTAAATTATCATTATTTGCAGATGACATGATACTACATAGAAGACCCCAAAAACTTCACCAAAAGACTTCTAGATTTAATACTCAAATTCAGTAGGGTAACTGGATACAAAGTCAGCACTCAAAAATCAATAGCCTTCCTGTACACAAGTAACAAACTCTCTGAGAGAGAAATTAGGGAAACAACACCTTACACAATAGCATCCCCCCAAAATGAAATACCTAGGACTTAATCTAATGAAGGAAATAAAAGACTTTTACATTGAAAACTACAGTACTCTGGAAGCGAAAATCAAATTGGAAAGACATCCCTTGTTCCTGGGTAGAAAGAACCAATATAATGAAAATGGCCATATTCCCAAATCTGTTATACACATTTAATGCAATCCCAATCAAAATGCCACTAGCATACTTCACAGAATTAGAGAAAACAATCCTAAAATTCATTTGCAACCAGAAGAGACCTAGAATAGCAAAGGCAGTCTTAAACAACAAAGGCAAGAAGGCAAAGGACATCACAATCCCTGTCTTGAAATTACACTACAAAGCTACTATGATAAAACAGCATGATACTGGCAAAAAAATCAGACCCTATGGTCAGTGGAACAGATTAGAAGATGCAGAAATAACTACAAACACACTCAGCCACCTTGTCTTTCATAAAGGGGCCAACCACCCTCACCGGAAGAAAGACAGCCTCTTTAATGAATGCTACTGGAAAAACTGGCTATCCACATGCCAAAGACTAAAACTAGACCTGTGTCTCACCACGCACCAAACTAAAATCAAAATGGATCAAAAATCTAAATATTAAAACAGAAACACTAAATCTGCTGGAAGATATAATAAGTAGAACTCTTGAAGACATTGGTGCAGGCAAAGACTTTATGAACAAAACCCGGATTTCACAGGAAATATCACAAAGAATCAACAACTAGAATCTCATCTTATTAAAAAGCTTTTGAACAGCGAAAGAAACCACTAACAGTGAAGAGACAACCCACAGTATGGGGAAACAAATTTGCCAAGTGTTTCTCAAATATCTAGGATATTTGATATCTAGAATGTATAAACAATTTAGAAAATCAGAACACCCCAATTTAAAGACCTAGTCCAAAAATGGGCATCTGAAATGAACAGACACTTCTCAGATGAAGAAGTAGAAACAGCGAATAAATATATGAAAAAATGTTCAATATCACTGTTCATTTGAAAGATGCAAATTAAAACAATGCTAAGATTTTTTCTCATTCTAGAAAGAATGGCTGCTATCAAGAAATCAACCAATAACAAATGCTAGTGGGGCTGTGGGGAAAGAGGAACCTTTCTCTACTATTGGTGGGAGTGTAGACTGGTGCAACCACTATGGAAATCAGTGTGGAGATTCCTTAAAAAACTAAAACTAGAAGTTCCATTTGACCCAGCTATTCTCCTTCTTGAAATCTTCTCAAATCATCTTGGAAACAGCCCAACGCGCATCAACTGATGAATGGATAAAGAAGATGTGGGTTTTTTATACAATGGAGTACTACTCTGCCATAAAGAAGGGTGAGCTTGAGACATTTCTGGCTAAATGGTTGGACCTTGAGACCATACTCTTCAGTGAAATAACTGGACACGTGTGTTTAAATACCAAGTTGTTTCTGTAGTGTGAGAAACAGAAAGTGGAAACAAGGAACAAAGTGTATAATAGCTTTTTGAAATGGGAAGAAAATGTTCAAATGGGAAGGGGAACAAGTGAGGGAGGAGGGAAAGGAAGGAAGGAAGGGATAAGAAAAAAGAACAGAAGGAAAAATGGAAACAAAGCTTTGTAAATGAGGGGAAGAGAGGTTGAAGGGAGAGGAGGGGATGGGGAAAGGAAGCAGCCAGATACATCAGGCACAGGTGCAGACTCCCTCCCGTGAGCGTCATCATTATGTGTGTCTGAAATGTACTGGTACGATTTTAAAAAGAAGAGATTGTGAGGACGTAGAGCCCACCAGGAGCAGGAGTGAAATCTGAGCTGAACGCCTCTCTCCCTCTTCACTAGCGTCTTGTCAGACGGGCTCCTTGTGCACTCAGCACTGCAGCAGTTTCCAGTATTTCATGTTGAGTGGCCTCCCCACCCTTCTTTCTTGTTCAGATGAGACAGCCGCACACGACTTCGCCAGACTTACTGACAAGGGGATGCCTTCTTTGAAGAACACAGGTTTGGAAAATGAGCTTGTCTTCTATTCGGGCACAAAAAATAATAGAAAGGCAGCCAAATCTATTCTAGGACGGATACATCTATGTGTTTGTTTTGTTTAGACAGGGTATTGCTATGTAGTCCAGGCTGGCCTTGAACTCAGTAGTACACACTAGCCTCAAACTCACTGTGATCCTCCTGCCTCAGCCTCCTGAGCGCTGGGATTATAGATGTGCACCACCATACCTAATTTGAATACATTTACTGTTTTTTTTTGTACTGGGGCTCGAACTCAGGTCCTTGCGCTTGGGAGGCAGGCAGCAGAACCACTGAGCTAAATCCCCAGCCCCACTGTTAAACCTGCAATTTGAAGTTGCAAGCAAATCTCTATTAAGTCTTTAAATTTAAAATTACTGAATAGGACATTTGAGATTGCTGCTTGGTACAGATTATTTTCGTGATGTAAAATAATAGGTTAAGGAAAACATTTAAATATTTTGACCATGGGAGTAAAGTATGTACTGATTCATGCACTGCTACATAATATACCTGCATTTAAAATGTGATATATCCGATGTTTTACTGAAGAGAGGAGACTGAACTCATAGTGAAGATCATTACTCTTTCTTATTTTCATGCTGATTAGGACATGTTTATAGTACAAGGGGATCAGATCACATTCACCAGGGCAAGTTGGTCATGTGCATGGCACAGATTTATTCTCTTTGCGTCCTCTTCCTCTGCACCCCCCCCCATTATTGGGAGACCATTTGTAAAAGGTGTATCTCCCAGTTTCCTATTATCCACCTTTTATTTTGCTCTATAAATTATTCTACTCTGGTATCTCATACAAGAGAAACCATGTGATATTTGGACTTGTGTGTCTGATTTATTTCATAAACATGGTCTCAAAGTGCATCCATTTTAGTACAAATGCTTTAAGTTTATCCTGCTCACAGCAGGGTGGTGTCCCAGTGTGTGTCAGCACCACGTTTTCTTCATCCTCTCGGTCCTGAGTCTCTGCTCTGTCCTGCAGAGAGTGTGCCAATGCTCACCCTGCCACCCTGCACTGTGCCCAGCCCTTCCGAATGCATCAGGGTTGGGTTCCTCAAGCTCTCCGCGTGTTTGGTTTGGCTGTGTATTTGAATTGTTCACCAACTGCGCTGCTCATCTTGGTATCTACAGGTCAAGCAACCTACTCTGAAAATCCGACATCCGAAGTCCTGGAAGTCTAAAGCATTTTGAGGACTGATTTGGCACTGAGAATGTTTTGGGTCCCAAGCATCCTGGATTTGGGCTCAGAGCAGGGCTGCTCGGCTGTAGATTCTGAGCAGATGCTACGCAGTTCCAAACCCCTCAAGATCCGAGTCACTGGTGACCCAAGCATTGCAGATACTGGCAGTCAACCTGTGTGTCCTCCTGGAAAAAATTCCTGGTTTTCGGCCATCTGCTGCCAGCCCCAGCTCCCTCCAGGCGTCTAAGCTCCTCTGGGGAAGCACTGGTGAGGCCTCCCTGTCTGGACGCTTGCCAGCAAGTCCGAGCCTCTTCTTACTCCAGCCTTCTCCACCCCACCTCCAGCAAACACTTCCTGCCATGGAGTTTAGAGTGCTGATGTTCTTCCTTCCTGAGGTTTCTTCCTTTGCTTTTCCTGTCGCTTCTAACACACACACACACACACACACACACACACACACACACACACACTCTTCAGGTCTCAAACCTAGGGCCGCCTGCTCTAGAAACTTCTCTGACCCCAGACAATCCCAGTCACTGCCTTCCGGTGCTTAGAATCTTTCCGAGCCTTTGGAAGTTTCGATTTCAGGTTGAGGGGATAATTTGGGCTCTGTCCCAGATTCTGGCTTCCTGAGCCTGGAAGTGCTCTTTAACGTCCTTTGTTGTCCCTTAATGTTTAGCATAGTCTTATCATTCAAATGTGCAGTCAGCATCTAACAAAAAAGATTGCATGCTTAATTTTGGCAACATAGTGTAAAAGTCAGAATTTTTAGAAAAGAAGAATGAGTACCGTCATTCGTGCTGTAGGAGGCCTCACAGTGAGATTCCCTTCTCCTCCTTGCCCTGAGGTGGTGTCACTGGCTGCACTCTCTGAGCCATCGCTGCAGACCCGGGTCTCTCAGGAATGCACCTCTCCCCACGAAGGTGCTGCCCGTCTGTGCTCTCACCTGTGCCTGCCCAGCCCCCACCTTCAGTCCCGACTCCCTTCTCAGGAGCCCGTATATCCGGCCATTGCCAGCCCTGACAGGAGGGAACCGAAGCTCCAAGAGGCCAGGAAGCGGCTCAGGATCCCTGGGCGAGGTTGGGTTGCGGCGGTGGTGACCGCGGATGCCCGCTGCCGAGCAAGCACCCCAGTGCATGCAGTGTGGCCCCTCTGAGGCTGGGGCTGTGCCCCACAAGACCCCAGACAGAGCTCTTGTTTTCACCTCTTGGAAGAGAGGGAAGCTTCTGCGGGCCCCCCCAAGGGACACCCTAAGATTAAATGGGGTACTGAGAAGCTGCTCACTTGCAGAGAGTCCTGGTGTAAAGTTTAATCAAACTCCTAGGAGGACACGGCAGTCCAGGGCGAGGAGGAAGCAGCTTACTGAGGGGTCCTCCTCGCAGTCCGTGCAGTGAATTGCATTCTGCTGCATGATTTGAGTTGTAGGAAATCAGGAAGTCCTACGTTTCCTGCAACCCCAGGATCAAGCCATTGTCAGTGTCCTCTAAGGACAGTGATGTGAAGCCAGCGGTTAATGTTTGTGTTACACTGGAAACAGACAATTGGCAAATGTAGGAAATCGTAGGAAGAGTTTGACTCATACCCGGATTTCTCAGTGACACGACTGACCTAGTGCAGCTGGATCTTGTCGTCATGCCTTCTGATTATTTTTAAATCCCAAAGAGAAACAGGCAAGACTGGAACTCTCTGTTTCACAAATAGTTGTATCTCTCAGGCATATTAAGGAGTAGAATGCAGAATTCTTAGAAGTGTACTGGGAAACCAGTTCAAAGGCATTTGCAGCATATAAAGAGTCCTACCAGCAGATCTTCCGTCTGGTATTGCATTAACACAGCCACAGGCCCCTGGGGGAGGGCAGCTGGCCTGTCCTCCCTTCCCAGTGGACTTGGTCTGGAGAGCTGGTGGCTCAGGTGGGCAGGCAGCCCTGGTGCTGAGCCCCCTGCCCTGGGCCCCACACCTCGGTCTAGGAATCCAAAGGCTCTTTTATCCTCTGTCGCTGGCTTTTGTCAGGAGCCAGGCTCGGAAACTCCAGGGAGGTGCCACGGTACCCCCTGACTGTGGTTTCAATGGCATGGCCCAGGAATATCCCTTTCTAATGCTAATTTCCTTCCTTTTCAAAGAAAAGGGCCCTGGAAATTGTGCTTTTGTACAATGATCCTTGTGCACTTGGCAAGCAAGGGTGAACCCTGCCATTTGCCTGCACTGGGGAGCAGATGGGAAGTGGATGGGACTCCAGTGCATGTGCAGTGTCAGTGTGTCGAGACCTGTCGAGTCCACATGCCACAAGCCACAGCTCTGGGGTACACTGGGGACACTTTCCTGGCCCCTGGTGGTAGGGCCCTTGGCTGCCTGTGTCCAAGGACGGTCCCTGCAGTCCACCAGCACACTCTTGTCTGTGATGAAAAGTTACACGAGTACTTCGAAAGGGCTCCAGAGGCTAATCTGGGGCTGCAAAGGCCTGCTGGAGTTCATTCTCCACGGTGTCTGCATTTCTGTCGCTGATGGTGCAGCTGTGGAGGCAAAGGGTTTCTTTGTTTTTGTGAGTGGTGTGTATAATGTCTTTTAAAATGCTTCTAAATCCCTCTCACAGAAGCATTCACTTTGTTCCATCAGTTTCAAGATCAGAACCACACAGCCATCTGAGATGACTGGACAGCTTCTACCCAGCCTGCACTGCCTGTAAGGCTGGTCTCGGGTAGATGGCGGTGGGCACTTGGCAGTGGGCAGGAGAAGTGTGCGAATCACTGCCTGCACCCCACTGCCAGACACCGGGATTCTGGGCTGGGCCGGGCTGGGAGAGGCCGCTTTTCCTTCCTGCAGGACAGCGCTCTTACTCGTGTGGAAAGATGAAGGGGCCTTCTCAGCTGTGGCTGGAACAGTGGCCCCAAGCAAGGGAAGTGTTGCGTGGACCTGGCCTGCTGTGCCCTGGAAGGCAGCTCCTGTGGCTCTTGGGCCTTTATTCCTCCTGTCCAAGAAGTCAGCTCGCCATCTGCCAGGCTGGGTCTCGGGCCTGGTACCAAGCACCATGGTGCTGCCTCTCTTGCAGCTCTCAGCCCCTGGCACAGTCCATGAAAGGAACTGTTTTCTATTTGACTCTCCAGCTAAGAACAGCAGCGTGGGCTGGCTGGCTGGCTGGGAATCTGCGACACAGGGCAAGACTCAGCCCACCTGCAGATAAGGGCAGGGCAGGGCAGGCCAGGGTGGATCTGGAGTCCTGGTACTAGCTGGGTGTGGCCAGCATGGTGGAAGTCTCCCATCAGAAGAATCTGTCCTCAGGGGTCGGCAAAGGCTGAGACCCCCGAAGGACACACCTGGACGGTCTCTCTGCACTGCCTGTCCTGCTTTGCTGTCTCGCCCTTTGTCTCTTCCTGCTCTAGGCCTGTAGTTACTCACCTGTGTCTGGGCGGAGGAGCCTGTATCTGTCAGGGCTGGAGTCAGCTGCCCGGCAGCCGGTCCTTGCCTGAGCCTGACAGTCCCTCCTGCCGCAGTGAGGCGTGGTGTGTTAGACCCTTGAGGGTGCCTGGATGATGTCCTTCCCACGGAAAGGGCCTTGCCTGCTCCCTCATTCAGTTAGGGCTCTGCAGCACCTTGGAAAGGGTGTGGAGGGAAGTGTGTCTGGGGTCAGGGCGGTGAGAGGAGGGGAAACCGAACCAGAGGTTTATTGTAATTGTGTGCTTTGGTGTAGGGAATCATACACATTGTGCACCTTACTGAGAGGACATACATATACTCATCTACTTTTGTAAAATATGTACAGTTCTGCAGCCCTCCTTTCAGCTCTTCCACCCACAAAAACTAAAAAAAATAATTCAAATAAATTTGGATCCATTAGCGCTCAGGGGACTGCTATAGAAAGTGAGGCATTCGGGCCGGGGATTTATCTCAGTGGTTTCGCCGCCTGCTCTGGAAGTGCAAGGACCCAAGTTCGATCCCCAGTACGAAAAAAAAAAGAAAGTTAGGCAGAGATGTCTTAGTCACTTCCCCATCAGCAGGACAAACACCTGACACCCAGGACTTGAGGAGGAGAGGGTTCTTTAGGCCACAGTCTCAGGGGGGTTACCACCTGGCTCTGAGGCAGAGCAGCACAGTGGAAAGGCTGGCAGAAGAAGGCTCCACCCATAGCGGCCAGGAGGCAGAGCCAAGACCAGGGAGAGCAGGGAAGAGCTGGGTACAAAGTTGCCCTTCAGGTCACACCCGTGACCTCCAGCACGCTTGGCCCGGAAATCAGGGATGAGCAGGGCACCCAGACCCACGCACCCTCCCCAACCCCGAGACTTCAGGGGACACTTTAGGGCTAAACCATAGCAGGAGGGTAGTGTCGACACTGGAGGAGTAGGTTGGTAAGTATAAAAGTGGGTAAATGTGGGTAGAGGTGTATTCTAATTTAGTAATAGCAACAAGTGATGGTTATTTCATTTTAATCCTTTGGTTATAAAGCAATTCTTCATCTGTTACCTGCACAAAGAGCAAAGGTGTTTCAGACATAGGTAAAACAAACAGCAAGTTGGAAAAGTTAAGCACAGTAACCTGACTCACTTTAATCTTGCAACAGTTCTTCTTGGAGTTCATTATACAAGGAGCGATTCCGTCTTAGATTGCCTGTCTACAATACTTATAAACACGTTAAACTCTATAGAAACCTGTATTACCCATTACGCTTTTTTTTCTCGCTTCTCCTTATCTATTGACTTCTCCATGGTATTTTAAGGAGACAAAATATATCTTTTCGTTTGGGTTGGCTTTTTCAAACTGTTGCAAGTAAAAAATTTCAGTTCCATTCAACGGTATTTGAGGGGCTGCCACTGCCAGGTACTGTACCACCTTCTGGAGATAAAGAGACAGATATAAAACACGCTTGCTCCATAGAACACAGTCTAAAGAGAAAATGGGCATTAATATCATAAACTTATTTGTTTGCTAGCAGGCACCTGCATGGCTCTTGGAATGTGCTGAATATACCCTTCTAAGTGATTTACAAGTATTAGGTCATGTAATTAATTATATATGAGAGTTCTAAAGAGGGGTTTTTTTTCATTTGGATTTTGCTATAACTTAGTAATGGGGAACAGCTGCCACTGAGGGGTGCGGGTGAGCACCCAGCACTCACTCGCCCCATCCCGTGGAACTTCCGGGACTCGACAGGAGAGGTCCGATGCGTCATAGCAGGAGAGGCGCATCGGGCTGGGTTCGAGATATTCTCCTGCATGTGAGTTGGTCCCCACATTGGTTCTGGTTGCCAAGCCCAGTCTTACTCATCTGGAACCAGAGTGGTCTTCCACTCCTCCCCTTGTTCATGCCATTGTTGTCCCTGTTAACTGTCTCCATGCTATTTTGACAGAAGTTAGTGACATTCAAATACTTGTCTTTAAAAGTCACTTGCTAATCCCTATTTTATAGAACCTTATGCACAGGACTTTTGAGATGACAGTTTACAAACTAAACTTTTGCTTGAGCAGTCTTAGGAAGGGCTTTATGGTTTTGTTTTTCTAAGCGCCTAGGCCAGTGATAGCAAACCTTTAGAGCTTTCACCAATAGCAAATAGCCTGCTGCAGCACGAGTGACCTAAGTTTACCATTGCTGCCCTTAGTCTAATTTTGTTCTTTGAAAGTTCATTGAGATTCCTATTGCTTTTCAAGCAACTTCCTCTAGAAACAGTGTTATACACTTAACTGCGTAATTTATACTTATGGTATTGGGAAAACCTTTAGAAATTATTCTGCTTTAGTATAAACCTCATTTTACAGAACAAAATACACTGTTACTGTAAAAGAGATACAAATATGAACACGGTCTGTGCCAGAGATTTTTCTGTGTGTTAGACTCCTTCCTGGATCTTCCATGGAATTTGTGTTTCTTTGAGCAAATTTAGGAAGATTCTAGAATATGTTTTTGTATAACATTCTGTTTGCTACCTAAAGTTTTTGAATTTGTGTCTGTTAGAAATCTTTTTCCAAAATTAAAACCTGCGTCTTGGTTTGTTCCTAATTAACCAGCTCCATCCAGCCTGTTGCTCATCCAGACTGAGCCACTTTCCCCTCTTTGGCCCAGCAGTCTAACAAAGTTCACAAATCAGTCGCAGATTTTCCCTCTCAGTATGGAGCAAAACTCCAGCAGGTACGGATCAGAGTCTTACATGTGTTACATGGGAATCTGCCTGTTGGGAGAACAGCCACACAGCTCTTCTTCGTGCTGATTAGAAGTGAAATGTGCCCACATGTGCTCTGTGTTTAGGTCCATACTGCAGAAGTGTGACCGTTCCCAGAAAGCTCCTGCTTAACACCAGCGAAGTAACTGTGCACTTTCAGAGTGGATCCCACATCTCTGGCCGGGGCTTCCTGCTGAACTACGCCAGCAGCGACCACCCAGGTATGGCAGAAGAATCCATGCATACCTAAGAGTTCCTGGTGCTGCTCATCCCCTGCTCAGACAGAACTGTGTTCTCAGATGAGGATTAAGATGTGAGGGAGGAGAACACAGTGTCCTTGTGAGTTTAGCCTGAGCTGAGCTGTTCTGTAGCATTGGTGGATGGGTCTGCTGACCTGTGTGGCGTAGGCTGGGTCCCATTTTCCCTGGAAGACTTGGGTCCCATGTCTCTGGGGTCCCCTCCCAGCGCTCCTGGCCCCTGGCTGTGCTCCAACGCTTTCCTTGCCCAGACCCTAAGCCTTTCAACTAGGGACCCCACACCAGCCACCCCAGCCACACCAGTGCCCCGCCACGGAGTGGAGAGGAGGCAGGAAGCATGAATATTGGCCATGAGCACTGGACCCCAGCCCAGCTGTGTACAGTTTCCCATCTGCCTGGGGCTACAGAGGGGCCACACAGTGTGGTGTCACTCCCCTCGGCAAAACAGCCTGGGAAGGGGGGACACCATTCATTTCCTTCATGGCTCCATATGTTGTGCCCTAAGACACTTGAAGTTTATCAAGAGAAAGAACTATTACTGCAAGAATGAGATATTCAGCATAGATTTATATCCTGCATCAGGACCTTAGCTCCCCCTGTGTGAGCATTGGGTCACTTGTGCAAATAACTCTGGGGAGCATTGTCTCATAAGTGCTTGGGCCCCAGGACCCCAGGCTGGTGTGCTGCCAGCTCTGTAGAGGCATCCACTGTGTCCCTTGCTGCCGCTGGCTAAGTCAGTGGGTCAGAAGGTTCCCGGGAGCCTTCGCGGTGTGCCACACTGGCTTTAGAGATGGCTTTCCACTGTCAGGGATCCTGCCTTTCACACGTGATTTTTGCAGGTATGTAGTGAAGAATAACTAATCGGTGTTGGGTTTTCTGTTGGAAATAGAGTATGTTATTGTTCACTCCATGATAACAGTGAAAAACCATCATTGACAATAGAGAACAGAAAATCCACGTAACTAGATAATGAATAAATTCCTTTAAAAGTTGCCTTTTTTATTTAAAAGAAGTCTTTAAGCATAAGTTCCCTAATTTCTACATAGTCTGCTGATTTCAATTATCTTTATTTGTGACAGATTTAATAACCTGTCTGGAACGAGGAAACCATTACTTAAAGACAGAATTCAGGTAAATAGAAGGGTCCTGGCTGGGCTGCGGTCATGCTGCTGTTAAACGTTTTGTTTTCCTTCCTTTGAAGCCAGACAACACCGTTTGTGCTGAGTTTGTAGCCCTCTCTTGGGGTAGCGAATGAGGGATATTTGAAAGAGTTTCTTAGATGGCAGAGGGCAACAGGCTTCTTTGTCGAGGCTGATAGTCAAGGCATTGACTGACTCTGTGCTGTTGAACTGAAAAAGCAGACAGAGATAACATGTGACCAAGCCAGCCAGCTGTGCTCAGGGAGACATCTTACTCACAAAAAAGCCAAGAGCTGCATTTAGGCATGGGCCATGATTTGCTGGCCCTGTGTCCCGCTGTGTTGCCATGAGCCATCAGAGTCTGGAGTCCCTGTTTTCTTGACCAGTATTTGGGGATGATTTTTGCAGTTCTTTCCTGGAAGGTAAGGGAGGATGTATTTTGTCTTTCCCTCTAAAGAAAAACCCTCTGAGAATGAGATAAAAATTGTCATCCAGCTTTAGTTTAGCTAAAAATCTAGTTAATCCATGTGACCTGCTTTTCCTCACCTAGAAAGTAAAGTAGTCCCAGGCATGATTCCTCAGCCTCCTGTCGAATCAGGGTTGGTGACTCCTCACCGTACAAAACAGTACTGCACATGGGTGGATGTTCACAGCCCTCCTGCAGGAATGACCCAGACCTGGCTGGGTGTCTTGATGTGAAAATGCCCTTACTCGGTAGCACCACTCCCAGTGCAAAGGAAGAGGCTTCTGAGCCGCCATACCACCACTCCCAGCACAGAGGAGCAGCATCCCCCCTGCCATGACAAAATGAGAACACATGTAAACAAGCCCCAAAACCAGACTTTCAGATCACCTGCAGCAATCCCAAAGGGAAACGACATGGAACACTCTGATACTAAACCACCTGGACTCCCTGAACTGGCAACAAAAGAGGATCTGGAAAAAATGAAATCAGAAATAATTTCTCAGATTACAGCAGAGATTGTGCCCATAGTGCAAGACATGATTAATAAATCTAGAGAGGACACAGATTAAAAAAATAGAGGATCTGAGGAAGATGATGGAATCCCAACATAGGAAACAAACAGAATCCATAAAAACAAATTTCCAGGAAATTAAAAACTCCATTGGAAGTCTACACAGCAGAATGAGCCAGTGTGAGGACAGAATTTCAGATATGGAAGATAAGATTGCAATTAGTGACCAAGAAAAGAAAAATTGCTTTAAAATTGTAAGGGAACACGAGAAATCAATCCAGCAGCTGCTAGATGATGCAAAGAAGAATAACATAAAACTGATTGGAGTCAATGAAGAAACTGGAGAGTGTAGATGACATGAAAAACTGTTCACAGAAGTGATGGCAGAAAACCTCCCTAGCAGGGGAAAAGAACTTGACATAGAGATAAGAGAGGCATATAGGACTCCAACTAGCGTTGATCAAAAATAATCTACACATAGGCATATAATAGTTAAAATTCCAGAAACCCAACAGAAGAACACAATTCTGCAAGCAGAGAAAAGAAACAAATCACATACAAAGAAAAGCCCATCAGAATCACAGCAGATTTCTCAGTGCAAACCCTCAAGGCAAGAAGAGCTTGGAGTGACATAGTCCAAACCCTAAAGGAAAACAGCCTCCAACCCAGATTGATGTACCCACAAAACTATCTTTCAAAATTGATGGAGAAATAAGATACTTTCATGCAAAGAGCACCTTAGGAACTTCATGAATACCAAACCAGCACTCCAAAAAAAGACAATGAGGATCACAACCCCAGGAACCCCAGCAGAATGAACCCATCGGGCACAACAAGAAATTAAATGCAAAAGGGGAGATTCCAACAAAAAGAAAAAGTCATGACAGTGAGAAATCAATACGTATCAGTTATAACCATCAATGTTAATGGTCTCAGTTCACCAGTCAAAAGAAATAGACTGGCAGAATGGGTCAAGAAGCAATCCAACAATATACTGCATACAAGAAACACACTTAATTCAAAGAGAAACTCATAGACTGAAAGTTAAAGGGTGGAAAACAATCCTCCATGTGAGAAGAACCCGAAAATAAGCAGGAGTAGCTATCCTCTTTGCAGATCAAGTGGATTTCAAACCAGCACTGATTAAGAGAGACAAAGAAGGACACTACATCCTTGTAAAGGGAAGAATCCAAGAGAAAGAGATGACAATCATAAATATATATGCACCAAACTCTCTTGCACCCAACTATATAAAACAAATATTAACAGACATGAAAAATCAAATAAGCACTACTACAATAGTAGTGGGGGACCTCAATACCCCACTGTCACAAATAGATAGAAAAACTAGACAAAAAATAAGCAACAAAATACTGGAACTCAATCAAACTCTTGAACAAAAGAACTTAACAGATGTTTGCAGAGTGTTCCACCCTACAAAATCAGAATACACAATCTTTTCAGCTGCACACGGGTCATTCTCCAAAACAGACCACATACTCGCTCATAGAACATGTTTAATTAATTGCAAAGGAACTGAAGTTATCCCCTGTATATTATCAGACCAGAGTGCGATGAAATTGGAGATCAACAGCAAAAGAACCCACAAGAATTTCATAAACACATGGAAAATGAACAACACACTTCTGAATAACCAAAGGGTCACAGAGGAAATTAAAGAAGAAATCAGACAGTTCCTTCAATTAAATGACAATGACAATACAACATATCAGAATCTACGGGACACAATGAAAGCAGTCTTATGAGGGAAATTCATAGCAGCGAATACTTACGTGAGGAAACCAGAGCAAGCCCAATTAAACAACCTGATGCTGAACCTCAAGCTTCTAGGAAAAGAAGAGCAGGACAAACCCAAAGCTCACACAAGGGAGGAAATTATAAAGATCAGAGCAGAAATCAATGCAATGGAGACTAAGAGAATGATACAAAAAAATCAATGAAGCCAAGAGCTGGTTCTTTGAAAGAATAAACAAAATTGACAAATCCTTAGCCAATCTTATGAAAAAAAAAAGGAAAGAAAAGGCCCAAATCCATGCAGTTAGGAATGAAAAGGGTGAAATTACAACGGGCCGAGCAGAATTTCTGAGGATCATCAGTACTTACTTTGAGAACCTATACGCCAATAAGATGGAAAACTCAGAAGAAATGGACAGATTCCTAGATATGTATGAATTACCAAAGTTGAACGAAGAAGGCCTAAAAATATAAACAACCCAATATCAATCAATGAATTGAAAATGTAATTAAAAACTTACCAACTAAGAAAGGCCTGGGTCCTGATGGCTTCACTGCTGAATTCTACAAGACATTTAGAGAGGAACTGCTGCCACTATGGTTTCAACTCTTCAATGAAATGGAAAGGGAAGTAATACTCCCAAATTCATCCTGGAAGCAAGCATCACCTTGATCCCCAAAGCAGAGAAAGACCCAACCCCAAAAGAGAACTATAGGCCAATCTCACTCATGAACACAGATGCAAAAATCCTTAATAAGATACTGGCAAATAGAATGCAAAAGATCATCAAGAAGATCATACACTCTGACCAAGTGGGATTCATCGCAGGGATGCAGGGATGGTTCAACATACACAAATCAATACATGTAATACACTGTATCAATAGAGCCAAGGGCAAAAAACATATGATCATCTCAAAAGATGCAGAAAAAGCATTTGACAAAATCCAACACGCATTTATGAAAAAATCCCTACAAAACATTGGAATAGACGGTCTCTACCTCAATGTGATAAAAACCATCTATGAAAAACCAACAGCCAATATCATACTAAATGGTCAAAAACTGAAATCCTTCACACTAAAATCAGGAACAAGACAAGGATGTCCACTATCACCACTCTTGTTCAATATAGTCTTGGAAACATTAGCCATGGCAATTAGACAAGAGAAAAAAATAAAAGGAATAAAAACAGGAAATGAAGAAGTCAAATTGTCATTATCTGCAGATGACATGATGCTTTATATAGAAGAGCCCAAGAACTCTACCAAAAGTCTTCCAGACTTAATAACCAAATTCAGTCAAGTAGCTGGTTACAAGGTCAACACACAAAAATCAATAGCTTTCCTCCACACGAATGACAGACTCACTGAGAGAGAAATAGGGCAAATAATTCCTTTCACAATAGCATCCAAAAACCTGAAATACCTAGGAATCATCCTAATGAAAGAAATCAAAGACCTCTTCTCTGAAAACTATGGCACTCTGAAAAGAGAGATTGAAGATGATATCAGAAAATGGACAGACATCCCCTGCTCCTGGGTAGGAAGGATTAATATAGTGAAAATGGCCATACTTCCAAAACTGCTATACAGATTCAATGCAATCCCAATTGAAATCCCAGCAGCATACTTCACAGACTTTGAGAAAACAATCCAAAAATTCATTTGAAACAAGAGGAGACCCAGAAGAGCAAAAGCCTAGGTAACAGAGACATGGCAGGGGGTATTACAATCCCCAACCTGAAACTATACTACAAAGCTACTGTGATAAAAACAGCATGGTACTGGCCAAGAAACAGACCTGAGTGGGCTTTCTTTTTAAATGTTTTTCACAAATACGTACAGCTGTTCCTCATGTCCTCCATACCTTGATGCTTGAAGGAATGTGAGATAAAGAAAATGGGTCCAATAGGGCCTTCATGGAACACCCACAGTCACAGCTTTATAGTAGTGCGGGGCCTGGTCACCTGGCAAGCACAGAACACCTTCAGCCACTCTGCATTCCATGACACGTTTCTGGGAAGTTTCTTGCAAGATGATTGTCAAACAAATTGAACTCCAATTTTAAAATATGCCTTTTTTAGGATTGCAAGGTAATTTACATGACTAGGACTATCCAGTACAGTAAACACTGGCAACATGTAACTATGGAACACTTGCAGTGTGGCAAGTCCAACTGGAGATACGGTGTAGGTGAAAGATGCTTCCAGGTACTGAGACTGCGAAGCGAGGGGGAAGGGGAGTGGGAGGCTCACTGATGAGGTTTGTGTTCCTTCCATGCAGACAGAATAGAATTAAACAGAATACATTTCTAGTTCTGCTTCCTTTTTACTTTTTAATGTGGCTACAAGAATGTTTAAGTTTGCATATGTGGTTTCTATTACATTTCTCATGGACAGCGCAAGTGTGGCACCCGGAGCTATCACAGTACATACAACACAAGAGAAACGCCAGGGGTCTTCTGTTTGGTCTCCTTTCCACTCATAAAAAACATAAATTGCCATATATTTTAAATACTTCTTTTTATAAAAATTAGATCATACTATATTGATGAAACTTTCCTAGTACCTTAAAAATGTTTTATAGGGGGCCGGGGACTTAGCTCAGTGGTTCCACCACCTGCCTCACAAGCACAAGGTCCTGAGTTCGAGCCCCAGTACCAAAAAGAAAAAAAATATTTTATAGGCATCTGAGAATCAAAGTGCATAAGGAAAATCATTGTTTAACAGAGTTTATGGCAAATTCTTATTAAAGGAAACAATCCTTGTGTAAAACTTGCCTTCAGATTAACATTTTAGATCAATCTGTGTTCACAAATCAGGTTTCTGGTTTTTATTATAGCAAGATATCCCTGCCTTCTCTATGGAGGACAGAAAATACTTTCAAAATTTAAGTACAGTTTAATACTTTTTGTTTCAGTATAATTTAGTAAGATATAAATTCTTTATTCTTCTTTTTCCAGCAAGTTCTGCCCAGCTGGTTGTAGAGACGTAGCAGGAGACATTTTTGGGAATACAGTCGATGGCTACAGAGATGTGAGTAGCCACTGCGATGGCAGAAAGGGGGTGAAAAAGCGTGTCAGCTGCTGTCCCCACACTCCTTACAGAGTGAAGCAGGGTACACAGCTCTGAGCAGGTGCACGTTCTCTAGGCTTTGCTGAGGCTACATGAAGTGAACTATGTATAAAAACCTAGGCTTTTCTATGCACTCACTCCTATTTGTATCGTCCAGTTAGCACACTGTACATGAAATGGAAAATACACACTTTTCCAACACCTACTATTATTATTCCATTGTTAGTCAGCTTTCTGTGACTGTAACAAACACCTGAAATTAATGCACTTAAAAAGAGGAAAGATTTGGGCCGGGGATTTAGCTCAGGGGTTCTGTGCCTGCTTCGCAAGCACAAGGTCCCACGTTCCATCCTCGGCACCAAAAAAAAAGAGGAAACATTTGCTTTGACTCCCATTTTTGAAGGCTTTGTCCCTGGTTAACTGGCCCAGTTTTGAGTCAGGGTTGAGCAGCTCCCCTTGGCTCCGGGGAGGCAAAGTCAGCATGGAGCCAGCAGATCCAGGCCCACAGTCCCCGGGGCCTCCGTCTATCCCCCAGGACGTCTCTTGAGGTTCCACCCCCGCAGCAGTGCCATGCTGAGGACCAAGGCTGTGATACCTGATGCTGGATTCCAGTAAGAGGCTATGGATTTTCATCTGTTAGGATTTGTTTCCTGAGCCTCCCACTGTTTGTGATGGAGCAAGGACACGGATCCTCACATCCCAGGATAGTAGCTTTGTCCAGGCTGGCGAATCCACATGCCCTCCCCTAACATGTCCCTCCCTCCCTGCAGTGCCCTGGGTTTTACAGCTCATGAGACCATCTGGATTATATGTGTTGTCCCCAGGAAATCACTGTTCTCAACTAAAAGTCCTTTCTGCAGATACGAACGTCTTCCCTTTATCTCTAAATAGATACCTATAGATATCTATCCTGGAAATATGGCACTGGTTTTTAAAATTTTACAGTCATTTCAAATAGTTGGGTTTACAGCTTAGTTTATTGGAACTGGCTTGAGATAGTAGAAATGTGAAAAATATATACAGTAGTGGAATTGTTCTAAGACAGAGATGGCAAACCTTTAGAGCTTTTGATGATAACAAATGGCCCTCTGTGGAACGTATACCATAGGTTCACCACCACTGATTGATGTGTCTCTTCGAGCACAGGGAAAACAAGCTTTACCCATTTTACAGATTAATAATTCTCTGGAAAAAAACTTGGTTTTACTTTTTTTTATTTAATCACATCTTGATTCTAAGAATGGCAGATTTTGTTATTTTACTTTTGTTTCCTTTTCCCTAGACTGCTTTTATTTATAAATGTGACACAGGCTATCCATTTGACCTATAAATTATTTGAACCTTGAAATGATTTACACTGCTTAATTTGAAGAGTCATATGGCCTAAGCGCTTCCTAAATGACTCTGGGAAATTAAGTAAAATGTTGAAGTGTAGTATTTTCCCCCTAGTGATAAAAGGTTTTTATCACTGTTCTGTGCAAGGGACATAAGAGTCATGTGCAATAAGAGAAATAAGGGTGCTGACCCCTGTGTGGCATCACCTCCGCCCCCTGACAGAGTGCTCTTCCAGGGCAGCATGCCCAGTGGTGTCCTGTGCAGATCTGAGGACTTGACCTGCAGGCCCCAGCATGCAAGGCTCCCACTGCGTCACCACAGCCTGGCACCATTTGCTATTAGAATGATTCCACCTAGTGGGAGATTTTGTATTTTGAAAGCGAATCTCTTCAGAGGAGCATGATGGGTGGCTTGCTTGCAGTGCTGACACTGTGGGTGTATCTGACAGTTCCTGCTGCATAACAACGCTGACGCAATCTCAAGGCTTCAACAGTACTCATTACCTCTCATCTCCTATGACTCATTGGGCTCCTGCTTCAGGGTTCCACAAGGATGCAACCAAGTGTACCCAGGGCTGTGTCTGCTCAAGGCTCCACTAGAGGATGAAACGCATCTAAGCCCACAGGGTGTCAGTAGCTAGGGGTTACTTCATGGTAGTTGGACCGAAGCCCTCAGTTTCCTACTGGATTTCTGCTGGAGCTGCCCAAATGGCCATGTGGGCCTTCAGCACAGCCAGTTGCTTCTTCAAAGCCAGCGAGGCAGAATCTCCTCCCCCTGGAGCCTCCCAGGGAGAGGATGAGTGCTGTGTAGTGTGGTCCTGGGAGGGCCAGCTCCTGGGCTGCATTCTGTGAGTCCAAAGAGAATTCTGCCAGGGCCACACTGGGCCAGGACCTAGGGTCACCTGCAGTCCGCTCTGTGGTGCCTTCCCTATGGGGATGGGTTCAGCTAGCGCAGCTCTCTTGCAAGGGCCATTGCAGGACAAAGCATGTCCTGTAGGCCAGGATGGCGGGGACTGGAGGACAGATTACTACAGGAGCCGCAGAGGCAGCAGACCCAGGCTGGAAGGAATGTGCTGTCTTAAAAGCTGTTACAGAAGAGCATCACCTCATTCTGCGTGGCTCCAAAAGGCAGAACCCAGAGGGACCAGGGGATGTCGGTGACAGGAAGCTGGTCTGGCTTGTCTCACACATGCACACATGCACACACACACGCTTGGGTCCTGCAGGCCTCGGCCTCCCATGGACCCAGCTGTGACCCCTGACTGGAAGTCGCCACAGCCAGCTAAGCAGGGACACCGGCGGGCACTCACAGAGTGGACTCGGCTGGTGGGCCCTGGGTCGTGAAAGCAGAGGCCAGGGCTACGATTGCCTCACGCTGCAAGACCTCTGCTGCGTGTGCTGTGCCCAGAGTGCTCCCGGTGGCTGTTCCCGTTTGGTTCGGGTGCCTGAGAAACCTCCATGTTGCCAAATGAAGCTGTGTCTGGGAGGCTCGGCTTCTCAAAGTCCCTCAGACAGGTGCGACTGGTAAACCAGGTCAGAGGAACCAGAGCCATAATCTTTTCTGCTGAACAAGACCACCTGCTCCTTGCAGGTGCACGTGCGTGTGGACCTGTGGCAGGCACAGGCAGCGTGGAGGCTTCGCTGCCCTTTGTGGCAGTTGCAGGGCCACGTTAAGGCAGAAGAGAACAGCGAGCCTCAGGGTGCTTGTGGGAGGGGCCCACACTGGCAGGAGCATCCAGAAGCACTGCCTGGGGCTGTGGGAAACGGCCCCACTGCCACAGAACCAGGAAGTGCCAGCTCAGTCCTGGATGCAGTCTCGGGTGAGCGCTGAGTGGTGCCCTCTGTGTTCCAGACCTCTCTGCTCTGCAAAGCTGCCATCCACGCAGGGGCGATTGCTGATGAGCTAGGTGGCCGCGTCCACGTGCTGCAGCACCGAGGGCTGAGTCGCTACCAAGGAGGCCTGGCCAACGGGGTGCTGTCCAAGGAGTGAGTAGCATGCTTCCCTTAGCCCCGAGGCCCACACGGAGGAGCTCTGCGTGCTGCCAGGATGGCAGGGCAGGGCCAGGCTGCTGCCAGCCAGAGATGTGAGCGCCGACCAGCACCAGGGCCTCTCACAAAAGGCACATGCAGCAGGGGAGAAGCCTGGCTTGGTGGCTGCACCCAGCTGGAGCCGTAGGGCAGGAGCAAGTCTGCTTGCAGGCACTTTGGTGGCAGAGAACAAAGGCTGATTCATTCTTGGTTTTATAATTCCAGTAAAGTCGTGGCAATCTCCCATTTTACCTAAGATACAGAAAAAAGGTGGCTTTGTGAATGCTAACTTCTTGGTTTGGTGTCATTTTGCTTCATAAGAAGAAAGCATGTTGGGTGCTGTACACACCTCGGCCCATGCTTCCCATGCATCCAGATTCCCGGCTTTGGAAGGTAGAAGGCTGGCGCCACGTAGGACGAGGTGCAGGCCTGCGCTGTGGTGTGGACGCCCATGCACATGTGTCAGCGGCTGGGAAGGGCACCCTCAGGACAGCCCGGGAGGCAGCAGTGCCGCTCAGCTCCTCAGTCCCTCGCACTCCCTGGCAGTGTCCTCCTGGATTATGACTGTTTGGGCTCCGAAAGTGGGGAAACGTCAGTCGGGACTGTTCCATCACCCCCAGTAAGGGTGACGCCTGCCCTTGCCCCTGCCTGGTCATGTTTCACTGTTCCAGCTCGCAGTGGGTAGTGAACTGCATCATCTGCTGAGCCACACTGGGTGGCAGACAGTTCTCAGGGAGCCAGGGAGCTTACTTGTCAGCTGGTGTGGATTCAGACTTCTGGAGAGGTAGCTGGATCATGGAGGTTACCCAAATCCTGGGCTCATCTGCCCATGTTCACAGTTGAATATGTGCTTAGGACCTGGTCCCTGGCTGCCTTGGAGGATCACTCATGCTGGTGTTCCAGCCCGCTCTGCTTCTCACCCCCATGAGTAGAACAGCTTTGCTCCGTGAGCCCATCCACCATGATCTTCCTGCCGTGAGCCAGCCAGCCATGGCCTGAACCTTCCGGAACTGTGAGCAGACTAAAACCTCTTCTCCTGCAAGTTGAGGATGTTAGGTACTTTGTTCAGTAACAGGAAAGCTGACTAATATGCCAAGTTAGCACAGATACAGTGGCACTGATGTCCTTCTGAGAAGGTTATGCAATAATTTTTCTCTTCTACTTTTTTGCTTAAATTTTGCCTCATAGTTTAGCAGCATCATGGGTCAAGCGGGGATCCTGACGCTAGTTATGATGTTATTTTTCTAAGAAAATGTATTCTGATTTCCAAAGGCTTGTTTCAGGACTGGGGTGTTGGCCCAGGTGCAGAGGAGAGGGTCAGGAAGCAGTGACTGGAGCCAGGGAGGAGGTGGCTGGGCCACTGTGAAGGAGGTGAGGCGGGCGGGAATGGAGGCGAGGAAGGCACTGGAGAGGATGCGGGCAGCAGAGCAGAGCGCAGAGCTCCGCCCAGCAGTGCAGTCCCTCCCCTGGGTGGGCAATGGATGAGGCGCTTCGGGTGCACGCTGCATGGTGAGGTGGGTGCTGAGTGAGGACCACAGGGACTGACGGGGATGTGCTGCACACTGCACACACACTCTGTTCACTTCCTGTTTGCTGTCCTCTGGTCTGCTTCTGGGTAGGATTCCTAACTGTGAGAGAACACACAGTGGTTTGGTTTTTGTTTGGTAGGTTGCTTAGTTGGTTTGGTTTGGTTTTTTTGAGACAGGGTCTCACTATAGCCCAGGCTGGCCTCAAACTCACGGTGACCCTCCTGCCTCAGCCTCCCAAGTGCTAGAATTACAGGCTTGTGCCACCACGCCTGCCTGCCTTCCTTTCCTGTTTTTAGTAGTGGGGATTGAACTCATGGCAAGCACTCTACCACTCAACTACCTCCTTAGGCCTTTTTACTTAACTGGAGATAAGAATCTTTCTGAATTACCAGCTGGCTTTGAACTGGAGATCCTCCCATCTCGGCCTCCCCGTAGGTGGGACTGCAGGAGTGCGCCACCCTGCCTGGCCCCTGCTCTTTCACAGTACCTGCCTGAACAGTCAAAGATGCATGAATCTTTAAATCGGCGCCAAAATTTAACAGCTTGGTAACAGGATGTCTTCAGAAACTAAAATCTTCATTCAAATAAACAAAATCTCACACACACACACACACACACACACACACACACACACACATCTTTTCACATATATATGTCTCCAGCTCTGTGGAACGTAGACATTTTTGTCCAGTTTATGATAAAAATGGCCCCTTATGCACTGTAAGCCTTAAATGTCCCTGGGCTCTGTGGTTCCTCCTGTTACTGCCCAGTGCACCCTCAAGCAGGGCCAGGCTCTGGGCCACACTGGAGGGGCTGCTGTCTCCAGGCAGCTTTGACGTTGACTCTCCCTTCTGCCTATGCACATCTGAGTGCTTCTCGTGCAAGGAAATACGCTGGTAAAGTCTGACTTGTACTGCTAGGTTTTAAATTGTTTGAAGAAAAATTATTAGAAGGATTGAATAAAAGTAGACTATTCTCTCAGTTACATCTGTATCCGCTGGACTTCTACGTAATTTGAAACTGAATTTCCATGCTGGGAAGTATAAAAACTTAAACCATGAACTGGAGAAAGCTCTGCTCTGGTGGCACAAATGCAAAGCCGGGGTTCCCTCCGGGGCCTCCCCCTACTGGCTCTGTGGCTTGTGCTCCTTCTCTGAGCCGAGTGCCTGGGAGATTCTTGTGGTCTCGTCCACACAGAAGGTCGCGGGACTTAGGTAGCTGCTGGTTTCACCCGTGTGGTCTGCGGTTGTTGAACTTGTGTCCCACACAGCAGAAGCACAGGGGAGCCGGCATGAGAACAGGTCCCGCAGTGAATGAACACTGGGGCTCTCCCAGGGCTTGGCCAAGTGGGCCTGAGTTAGGAGCTTGCAGGACAGGGACAGGGACTGCAGCCTCTGTGTCCCCACGATCGCCCTCCCAGGGCTCTCCTTCTCCAGAGCCGCGGTTCACCAGAGCCATCTAAGTGCTCGGAACAGAGTGGGAACATCCCCAGCTAGTGCTGGAGAACCTAGGCAGACCCATGGAAGCAGAGCCTTCCAGGTCTCTCCTCCTGCAGACTCTGGCGGCGTCCTCCCCATGCTGGCTCTCCTTGGTAAGCAGGGAGATCCAGAAGGGGACCCTTCCTCTTCTGTGGCAGTGGGGGGACACAGGCTGTCAGTCTCAGCGGGCCCTCAGGCTAAGCTGAGCCACACTTCCAGGGAGACTCTTAGGGCAGGAAGTCAGAACATGGGAAAACCAGATGGAGCCACTGCAAATAACCCTCGATTCACTCCTGCAGCATCCTCTTGCTGTGTCAGAGCTCTGTCCCGAGCTGTGGAATTCGAGTCCCCGCGCTGGGGCCAGAGTTCTCCCGGGTGACAAGTGGTGGGTGCAGATACATTTGGTGCCAAGCTTCTAGCACCTTTCTGTGAGCACCAAGGCTGTGCAGTCTCTGCCCGAGCAGATGAGGAGGAAGGGGAACCTCGCCAGAGCATTTCACACCTGGTGTCTCTCCAGCTTCTGACGGAAAGGTGCTGGCTTTCTTGAACAGATCCTTTCTGGGTTCCTATGGATTTTATGTTTTAGAAAGATCTCTCTGTCCCAAACTGTGTGTAATTCAGAGTCAAACAGAATAAAGCGCAGGGCTCCCAGACTGAAGACACTGAACACAGTCGTGACTCCACCTTTCTGCATTTCCCTCCCATGTCTAGCATATGACTGCTGTGTAGTAAGAGCCTGCTGGGGAGTCCCAAGTTCCCATTCCTTCTCATGTTTCTCCCAGCGCCGGGGTGGCACTGGCCCAGCCTGGGATCTGCTCTCTGCAGAGGGAGATGGGTGGCTCTGGCTCTCCAGGGGTGCGGGCTGAGGGCTGAGGACAGCGAGGCCAGCCCTGGGAGCTCTGGGCTATGACCCTGGGTGCAGGCTGTCCCAGGAGGATGTGGGGACCCGGACAAGGAGAGGGCTGTGGCAGAAGCCGCGGAAGGCCCGCAGTGACCCTTGCTTGTGACTGAATGGGGAGCGACGGCGACAGTGGGCCCTGTGCACTTCCAGGCTGCGATCTTTCTGTTTCCCTCGTTGGTGACCTGGGGCCACCTTTGCTCCGGGGCTGCCTCTCTGCGGTTCCTCCCGAGGCCACATGGGGCTGACTGGGAAGCAGTGCTCAAGGCCTGGTGGTGGCATCCCTCCGGGGTCTCGGCCTTGGCGCCGGCCAGCGTGTGATTCACTTTCCTGCTGTCTTTGTCGTTGCAGTGGCTCCCTGTCTGGAAAGCGATTCCTGTTTGCCTCAGATGGTAAGGAGCTTGCTTTTCTTAGGGTGTGGTCATTGCAGATTCTTCTGCAAACTCAAGGATTATGTATATAAAATATAGACAAAATTTTCTGGTTTTGTCAGGTCACTTGATACCAAATTTTCTGTGACTTAAGTACACGACAATAAGTCTCAGTAGCATTGAGCAGAAAATGTCTTTCTGTACAAAGAGTGGTAGAGAAATACAGTGTCTGTTTAAATTTAAATTCAAAAACTGTAAGCTGGGCTCGGTGGCCCGTGCCTGTGAGCCCAGCACTAAGGAGGCTGAGGCAGGAAGATCATTGTGAGTTCAAGGCCAACCTGGGCTACACAGCAAGACCCTGACTCAACCTCCCCAAATGTATTACAGCAAAGACGCCCTGCCCTGACCCCCTTTCAGAATGGTCCCCTTGCCTCAGACACAGCTCGCCCCTCATGCTTGCCACTGTCACAGGCAGTTCTGGAGCCTCTTTCCTGAGTGTCTGTATATGATCCAACCATGGTGAGCGCCACTGCTGAGAGCCACCCGAGGGAGAGGTGGGCTCGCTCGTAGACCATGACACTGTGTCCTCACCCACCTTGTTCATCGAACCTCGCACTATGGGGCCTCTGGATTTTCCCCAAAGTCAAAATGACCATGAAAGGGAAGCATTTGCACTCCATCCAGGACATCGAGGCAGCCACAGCAGCACAGCTAAACACGGAAGCGGGAGGACCCGGAGCTGCTGCAGGAAGTGGCAAGACGACGGGTTGAGTGTGCTGAACGCCAGGGCGGGGTTGGGGGGTTCGCGGCAATGCGCTTCCACTGTAAAACTTTCTAAAAATTTTAACATTCATCATATTTTTCAATCATACCTCATGTTATTATGTGTCCTTCTCAAACTTGTACCAAAAAGAATGAAAAAGGAAGGAACATTTAAGATAAAGTCCCATGTTCACATTTAAGAGAAGCTTTTAAGTATTACAGCTTGGTTTGTGGTTATCTCAAATAAGACGACTGAGGTCAGTAAAAGCTCCATAAAAGGTTCAGTAAAAGTAAAAGCGTTCACGTTTCTCCATCATGAGATCTATCCCATGGAAACATCCCTCAGCATAAAGTAAAAAACTGTCAGGCAAACAGTGTGAGTACATTTTCTTTGCCCAGGAAGAGCGGTGTGCTCTTTGTCTACTATGCCTACATCTCTGGGACATGGCCAAGTTAGCGTCCTGTGGGGGATGTTGGCAGAGTGTCCTTGTCGCCTCTCTGCCTCTCTCCTCACAGCACTGGGGACTGAGTCCAGGGCCTTTGCACTGCGCTATATCCCCAGCCGCCGCTGTCTCCTCTTCCTCCTCCCCCTGCCGCTCCTCCTCATCAGTTTTGAGACAGTATCTTACTACATTGCCTGTGCTGGGCTCAAACGTGTGATCTTCCTGCCTCCGCCTCCCAGAGTGCTGGGATCACAGGTGTGTGCCACCGTGCCTGACTCTGTCTACTCATTTTCAGCCTGGTCGTGGCTGCTTTTCAAGGGCACAGACAGTGAGAGCCCTCTGATTCTTCTTAGAGTAAGAATCATTGCAATCCTCTAAGAGAAACTGTGCTGTGATAAAACAGGGTCAGTTTAGGAAAGAAACTCTGGCCTGGAAATAGAATGTCAGAGACAGGGTGGGGTTCTGAGATCTACTAGGACAAAAAGCAGCCAGTTTCCAACACTGTGGCACAGACCAGTGCGGCCCATGTGCAGCGCCTCCCAGCTGGTCCTTAGCGCTGGATCTGAATGGGAGAGGGAGTCAGCCTGCCCTTACTCCGGGGACCTGTGCAGCCTGATCCCTGCCCTGCCCTGCCCTTCTGTTTCAGACTGCAGCAGAGCCCTGAGCTCGGACCCTGGGGTGCAGTTCCGGGCGTCGTCCTCCTGGCCGGGTGTCAGCGACTCCGAAAAGCCAGCTCCCTGGTCTGCCAGCCAAGCCCAGCTGCAGGACCAAGGCCCGTCCTGGGCTGCAGGCATCGATGAGCAAGGAGAGTGGCTGCAGATAGACTTGGGCGAGGAAAAGAAAATCACAGGTACTTTGACAAGGGCCAGAGGTTCTCGGAGCGCAAGGCGCCGGGCGGCTTGTGGGCAGCAGCCCTCTCCCCCCAGTGCTTAGGGCCTTTGAAGATGTTGCGGGCCTTCACCTCAGGATGTGCACAGGGCCAGGTCTGGGGGAAGCACAGGGCTGGGAGCCATCCTCCTGCGGTGGCCAGGGCCCATGCTCTGCTGGGTGGGGCTCTACGTGCAGCCTTGGTCGCCAGAAAGCAATTGGGGAGGAAAATAAGAGAGGAGGACTGAAATTCTAACTCACTTATGTATAACTACTTCTGGAACTAACCAGCAAGGAATGTTTTCTCATAAGGCATTAGGACCACAGGATCCACGCAGCCAAATTTCAACTTCTACGTGAAGAGCTTTGTGGTGAACTTCAAAAACAGCTCTCAGTGGAGGACCTACACAGGAGTCCTGGACAATGAGGAGAAGGTAGGAGGAGCTCCGGATCGAGAACCAAGCAGCTTTCAGGTCCTCAGGTTTCCACCCCGGGCCTAGTCGCTCTTAAGAGAGGCAGGCATGCTTCCGTGTGCACACAAGAACACAGCACTTGTCAGTAAGTCTGTAAGAGCCAGGCACATGGCACATGCCCGTGATTCTAGCACTCTGGGAGGCTGAGGCAGGACGATGACAAGATTGAGCCCAGCCTGGGCAACTTGGAGACTTAGTGAGACCCTGTCTCAGAGTAAAAAAAAATTAAGCCCTGGATCCGACCCCCAGTACCACACACACAAAACAAAAACAAAAAGCGAAACTTGATCGGTCTTTGTGAGGTGCCCATGGCTCCTTGGGCAGCAGAAGTGGCTGATTCACAGGGCGGCCACCCTCCACTCTAAGGGTGCTGGCCTGTGCTCCTGTGGCTACTGGTTATCAGCAGCATCACATTCAACAAGGCAATCGTAGCTCCCTGGTCCAGAGTGAAACTGAAAGCAGAGCAGCAGCGCCTGGGCGGGAACCTGCTCCTGTGCACACTGGGCAGCAATCGTGCCCCAGAGAGCCACCTGCACCCTGGCTGGTTCCCGGCAGGCGGGGCTGGAGACGCCTGGCACCGCCTGCCAAGCCTCAGGGAAGTGGCCTGCCCCATCCTCAGGTGTTCCAGGGCAACTCTAACTGGCGGGACCCGGTGCGGAACAACTTCATCCCGCCGCTCGTGGCCAGATACGTGCGGGTGCTGCCCAGAGCCTGGCACCAGCGGGCTGCACTGAAGGTGGAGCTGCTGGGGTGCCTCTCCGCACAAGGTGGGCCCCAGAGTGGGGAGCTCGGGTCCGGCCCCTCTGCACAGCATTGGGTCATGCGGTCGTCCCAACGCCCTTCCTCTCAGGGGACCAGTCGCCGGTGTGGCGAGAAGCAAGACCAGACACCGAGCTTTCGGCCAAGACAGAAGATGAGTTGCCCTCGGAGCCCGACACCCACCCGGCGGAGGAGGTGCCCCCAGGTGCAGCAGGTGAGCCGTCCGGGCTTCCAGGGCCGAGGGCGGCTCCCTCCCAGCCTCCACAGTCGTGTCACGGTAGCCTGTCCCAGGACCCTGGGGAAGCCGCTCCAAGGTGTCCACACATGTGAAACACAAGGCCCGTCCTGCTGCTCGGGCGACGCTCGTGTGTAACACGACAGCTGGCCATGCTGTCAGGTTAGCGCTTGTGTGGATTGCCTGTCCACGCTGCTGTGGGTGATATGTCAAGGAGACAGATCAGAAAGAAGCTTACACATCCCTTAGAGATTCGGGAGATAGTCTGTGGAAAAGTGAAATAGCACATCACATAATGAACTATTTCATAGCCATAAGAAGGGTGCCTTACTAATATAGGACGTGTTCAGAGCTGTGCTGCAACTTAAATAGGAAAGGGTAGACCAATCTAGGTGGCCATTTGTATAGTGGGGGGACGAAGGGTGAACACACATATTCTAGGATCTTTAAAGACATCAAGAAACAGAATTTGGGTTCTTGTAGAGAACCAGAGAGGTAGGAGGGAGATATTCCATTCTACACCTTGTTATATTTGGAATTTTGAACATTTAAATGTAAAATCTAGTCAAGGAATGAAGATTAAAAGTACATTTTTGAGAATATAAAATGAGAATTTTAGAAAATTTTGAAAGATTATAAAAATATGAATAAAATACACAGCCATTTGTCAGCATCAATAGATGATCACCGTACCCACTGTATTCAGTCACCCGTTTATATTCCCGACTGGAGAACAAAGTGGTAGCATAGCCAGCATTCTGTAGTGGTGTAGATTTCTCACTTCACAGTGGATTGCGAGTGCTTTTTCATCTGACCACACAGTCGAAAGGACAGTTATTAATATCTCTGATGTCTGTCATGAACGGGTACCAGGCAGCCCCCACTGGGGGGTGTTTAAGCTGCTGATCCCTGATCGTCACCCTCCTAAATGGTCCCAGAGTTCCTTACATGAAGGCAGCTCCCATCCAAGTCCCTGCATTTCTGCCCTTGTGTGGTTTCCACATTTGTCTGCGTCAGTGCTGCGGAGATGAGTTTCTTCTGTAATGCAGGCATCTGGTCCCACAGGGCGGAAATGCTCGATTCTGACATGTGGACTCTGAAATTGTCCAGGCAACAAGCTCAGAGGAAATGTTAGCCCTGAGAACTAGAAACTGCCTCTGAAAGGGGAAAAGATACATTTTATTTTCCTGAACATTAGATTTCGAACACTCTTCTTTTCCTTTCTGGCATAAAGTACTCGGCATGTATTCGTGGCCCCTGTGTTTAAACAGCTGAAGACCCCCAAATCCACCTTCAGGTTTGGGTCACACACTCTGCTTGCCAGTGGCTTAGGTTGTAACACAGCGGCTTTCACTCTTCCAGGACTAAACACAACCGCTGTGGCCATCCCGCTGGTCCTCCTTGGGGTCCTCCTGCTGGCGGGAGTGGGGCTCTTTGCAGCCTTGAGAAGGTACATGACTTCAGCTGTTAAATTTCCTCTCTGATTATGTGTGCAGTCATCACCCCAAAAAGCTTACTTTTCAGATACTCACGTGTAGAAAAGGCACGCGCTTTTCAAGAAAAATCACTCGTTTATGTTTTAAAGACAAGTGGGGCGGGATAGAAATTACCCAGTATTACTTTATAAGCAACTCTTGTCACTCAGGCACCAGCACAGGCTCACCCAGGGAGACCACCTGCAGGGACCCTGGTGCCCGCTGGCCGTCGCCCTCCCATGCACGGTGGGCTGCGCCAGACTCCAGTCAGCAGGCAGCCCCGTCCCTCCGTGTCCCCGAGTCCCAGTCCCTGAGCTGAGCAAAGGAGTTTGCCGTGAAGACTTCGGGTCTGTCCAAAATTCCAAACTCTGCTTTTGTTGGCTTGCTTAGTAGGAGTTGGCTTTAAACACGAAATGTGAAACACCTGAAGTTTTCTCTTTTTCCATTGTAAACAGCTTCAGAACTCATAAAGTGGGTATCGTGCAGATAGGATGAAGACTTACTCCTGACTTAAGTGAGCGAGGGGCCGAAGTCTGTGCTTAAGGCCCAGGCAGACATTCCTGAGTGAAAGCTGCATACATTAGCGTGCCGTGCCGAGCCGAGCCGAGCCGAGCCGAGCCGAGCCGAGCCGAGCCGAGCCGAGCCGAGCCGAGCCGTGCCGTGCCGAGCCGAGCCGAGCCGAGGCTTTGCTTTCTGACCGTACTCAGCGTTGTGCCGCTAGCTACACGCGGCGGCCTTGTTAGCAGTGAGGTGAAGTGTGCGCGCCTGCGGCTTCGTACGTAAGCAGGGGCCATGCTGCCGTCCCCACCATACGGGGCACTCAGGAGGACTTCCGCCCTGACAGGAAGAAGAAGGCAGAAAACGTGTACGCATCCCCAGAGCCTCTGAAAACAGGTTGGTTGGAGCGTCACCTGCAGCCTTGTTCGGTCTCGGAGCGAGGAGGGACAGACCTGCAGACAAAGCCATCTGTGGCCAGGGCCACTGGCACCCAGCTGCTTCCTGAGACCTGGGGGTGGCTGGGCCTGTGTGCCGCTCTGCTCCTACGCCTAACACCCGGGATGAAGTTTAATTCACATGTGAGGCAAAGCAAGAGATTAGCACAGTAGTAACAGTAACTAAAACAACACGCTGAGTAAAGCTGCCAGTGTCTCTAATCCTGTGCTTTGGGGCCACTGTTGAGTGAAGCGGGGCGGCCCGGCCCTGTGACACTCACTGCACGACCACAGGTCTGGTCACTGGTGCTGTGCTCGGTCCATGTGGGGCGTGGGGACGCCACAAGAGGATGAGTCTCCTCCCCAGCTTCTGACAGAGCACAACAATCACGTTTCTGGGATTTTCCACCTGATACTTTCAGCCTGTGGTTGACTGAGGTCCTTTGCTTTTCGGAAAGTGACCTGCAGAGGACGGGAGATGGCTGCGCGGATTTTTAAATAAGCATCGATTTTTAAGTAAGCACCGCAGCCTGTAAGCTAGCGCATCCCCAGGGAGCAAGCTGTTGTGCCGTCTGCAGCTGACTCAGAACGGCGGCCACCTATGTTCAGCATCAGCCCCATCACACGTGAGCGTGTTGTGCCACTGGCGCCGAGGTTCCCATGCATGTGTCACCAAGGAGAAGCTGCCCTCCTCCTGGGGCATCCTCAGGCCTCGCCCTGACCAGCGCGACTGCTGCCCGCCTTCCCCACCTTACCAAGACTGGCGAGGCCAGCAGCGCTGTCCCTCGGACCACGAATGCGGGTACTGTGCCCCGCCGGTGCTTCCCACGAGGTGACCCGGGGCCCGGGGGCGCGCACAGTGCAGCCCGCGGAAGCACGTGCGGGCACTGCGGCAGCCCGTCTGGGACCGGGACACTGGCGCGGTTCACACTGGAGGGCTGCTGACTCGCTTCGCGCTCTGCTTACCCCAGGCTGCTGGAAGCAGGTGAAGCACCCGTCGGCAGAGTTCACCATCAGCTACCACAGTGACGACGAGGAGACGCGCAAGCTCGGCCTGGAGTGTAAGTGTCACCCGGGGCGGCCGCGGGGCGGAGCCGGTGAAGCTGGGGTCGCAGCGCTCTGCCCAGCAGTCCGTCCGGAGCCCGAGGGCCGGGCCATCCGCGAATCGCGGGGAGGAGGGCTGCAAGGTGAGCTCGGGGCGCCGCCTCGCTTCGCCTTCCCCTGCTCGGCGGCCGCGACGAGCTCTCGGGCTCCACCGACCAGGCCTCCCGCCCGCCCGCCTCTGCCCGCGGGCGGAGCGGAGCGTGCGTGGCGTGACGCCCCCTGCCCTTAGGTTACCGGCAGCCCCTGGACGCCGTCGGCGCGGACTCGGCCTCCAGGGCGGGCTCCACCTTCCGGCCCACGGACGCACGCGAGGACGGGGACGCGCACGAGTACGCGCTGCCGCTGCCGCGCGCCGGGCCCGAGTACGCCACGCCCATCGCCACGCCACGCGACACGCCCGCCGCGGGCGGCCACGCCCCTGGCTACCTCGTGCCCCCTCCTGCGTGCGCGTTCCCCGGGGGCTCGGGCTACGACCGGCCGCGGGCGGGGGGCGCGGACGGGGACGCGCGTGGGGGCCGCCTGCTGTGAGCCGCTGCCCCCTGGGCCCACGGGCGACACTTCCGGCGGCTGGGCCGCCCTGTGCGCGCGACCCGAGCTGCGGGGCGGACCGCGACCTCCCGGAGCCGCGTCTGTGCCTCGACGGGCCTGCAGACGGATCGGAACGGTTCCGAGGGCGGCGCCCGGGCCCGAGCCGAGCCCAGCCTCTGCGCCGGGCCCGCGGCCGCGGCCCTGGACCCTTCCGGAGGCCGCAGCCGGGCCGCGCGGGCTGCGCTTGCTCCTCAGGCAACTGCGGCGCCACCTCTTCCCCAAGCGCTGGCTCCGGGTTTCGTTTTATAATGGAGATCACGGACCAGAAAATCCTTTCTCCAAGAAATGTCCTCTGCGGATAACACTTGCTGAGAAACTGTGTCCGCCGAAACGGACGGCGAGGGCGCTGGGTGGGCGGGCTGCGGGCGGCGGGCGGCCTTCGCGGTCTGACGACCGACCCACGGACAGCGCGCCGCGCCCCGCCCGACCCTCAGCGTGCTCGGGTTGCTGGGCTGTCGCTCGCGGGCTCATCCTGTGACCGAGTTTCCATAATGAGGTGGACAGGTTTCTCTCTTACGAGAGGCGTGAGAGAAAGGCATTCTCCCTTCCTGCTTAAAATTTTAAAATCAAAGAGCGCATTCTTTCTTCCTTTTGAAACAGGAAACCTGGAAAGACCCCTGCTAGCTTCAACTGTAAATAACGCCTCTGATGCTTGGTTAGCTTCGTAATGATTATTTTCATTCCCGCCCGCCCTTTTTTTTAAGGATTGGGAGAAAGCTTTGCGTGGTTCAAACTGGTTGAAGCTGGGGCCCCTCACTTGGATCTCCGGAAGTGTCCAATGGGCGCACTTTTGACAGCAGAGGAAGACAGGGCAACAGTGGGAGGGCCAGCGTTCTCAGTGCAGTGAGGCCATCGGCACTGTACACAGACCCAGGCAGGAAAGTGCTGTTTTGAACCAATCAGAAACTTATTTTCAATCCTGCATTTGAATCTGGCATACACAGAGCCATTCAGAAGATGCTCTTTTCAGTCTTTCATTTGCATGTGGGCACAACCAATCAAAAAACACTGTTCCAGATCCTTCACTCACATGTAACAGAAAGCCAAGTGAGCTCTATGGTGGGACAGTTTACACAGTGCGATGCCAAGTGACTGTAGGACAGTTTCCCCAGCATTTTACTCACAGGAGAGAGACAACCCAGGAATTTTGGATATGAAAGAGCTTCCCTTATCCTCAGGGCTGTGAGCCTTTCCACCTGGTTCTCATTCTGCAGTGTCCTTTTCTGCCTTCAATAAATGTACACTTTTGTTGCCTTTTCTGTCTTGTCCAATTCTTTGTTTAGGACACCAAGGCCCTGGGAAGAAGCCCCACGGGACCCTCCATTTGGTAACAAGAGGACCTAAAACTTCACCCGCAGGTCATGCTGACAGCGCCGCCGTTTCAGAACATGCACCAGGAAGAGCCATCCAGATTGCTTCCCAAACACAGAACAATTCATTCCTTCACCTTCCCACCCCAGAACACCCACCGCTCTTCATCTCGTAACCACCACAAACTGTCCTTGGGGAGGTGGCTTGAGCCCAGTCTTTATGCTCGGCCGCCTAGTTTAGCTGTTTTGCAAAACTCATCCTTTCAGGGATCAGCTTACTGGGCTGCAGGTAAAGATAGACCCAGTTGGGCAGTGGTCCTCAATGGAAGGCAGGTGGGACCCTGAAAGAAGCATGGGCGTGGACCCAGGTACGTGTTGGTTGCAGACCCTCGTGTGTCACAAATAGGTGAGTCATTTTGACTAGTGTAGGCCTGAGCCTTGGTTTCCTCCAGATGGAGAATGGTGTTTGTCACCTAACAGGGTCCATGGAGGTTCCTGAACCTAACCACCCTACCTGTAGAACGGGCTGGCAGGTTCGCTGACTCCCATCATGGAAAAAGGCTTTCAGGATGCATCAGTAGAGGCATGGGAAGGGTTTATTAGGCAGAAATAAGTATGTGCTCAAGAGTGAAGTACAGGAAGATAACAATGATCTGCTCTGGGCTGGGGATTTAGCTCAGTGGTTCTGGTGCCTGCCTTGTAAGCACAAGGCCCCGAGTTTGATCCCCGGTACCAAAAATAAAAATAACAGTAATGGTCTGCTCATAGAAGAAAGCCTATTTCACAGGTGAGAAGTGAAAAAGGACATTTAAAGAAAAAGAGAAGGAAGGAAGGAAGGGTCAAAACCATTGTAGGTGAAAAGGAACTGCCCAGACTTGAATAAGAGGGGGAAATTTTTTTAACTGGCTCAGGTCCCAAAGTTGCAGTTTTTATTTTTAAAATTATAATTTTTCTTGTTTCTTTTCTGCCTATTTTAAATTTCTTTTGTCTGTCCTACCTCACTTCCGGAGACTTTAGTCCCCTAAGGGATACAGAAAGTTCAGTGGTCCATCTTGAACCTGCTTCAAGCCACGGAGGGACATTGATCCTGGCTGGCCAAGGTCTGAAAGTCTCGTCCTGAGTCATCTAAAGGAGACACAGGAACATCAGGTTCTGTTGTCCATAGAACATCACCTTTTGACAGTGTGACAAAGAAGGCAAGGGCATATGCAGCATTAGCCCACAATGACAATGGATCAGGTACCATCATAGCCAGAAAAATAAAAACTTCTCCTACCAGCTTATTCCAGAGAACCAGAAGACCACCCAGTAACTGAAGCTTAAGCCAGAGGTTGACACTGCACTCTGAATGCTGATCTTCTAAGGCAGAAGACACATTTGCAGAGTTGTCAGGAATATACACCGTCTGACTCAATAATAGCCTAGGTTCTACCTTGTGTTGCCGTTAGAATATGTAGGGCCATTCAGTTCTATAAAATGGCTTTTCTCATCATTTTTGCTTAAGAATCTAGTAGCAGAGACCCTTCAGGCCCCTTGTGTACAGTGAGTGAGTGAGTGACTATGCCACTTTACCCCTTCAGGTCTTACCTGACTAATAAAATGGAGGCTAAATGATCATACCAGGGAAAAACTGGTCTGGTCCATCAGTGCCACAGACTGGACAGTTGACTGGTTGACCTGTGGTTTTAACCCAGCACACGTGTATCCACGGGTAACCTAATATCCATCTTTCTATCCACCCGGAAGGCAATCAAGGTTATAGGTCTGTTCCACAGAAGCTGGGTACCATTCGGGGCTAGCCATTTTACCCCAGCTCTTTCTTTCCAGTCAGTGACAAACAAATCAGCATCTCTTAATACAACAGTGTGATCAGAGCTTTGTGTAGGAATCCACTCCATATTTAGGGTGGCATTGCTCCATATATCATATGGTTTTTCTGTCCCAACAAAGGGATGCTACCTGGCTAAGCTGTCCCAAGGTAGATGTCAGCCAGATATTGTATGTTCATCCCAGACCCAAAAATATTGATTTTAAATAACAGGTTATCTTTCATAATGGGAATTTGAGGAGTCAAGTAGATCAGGATTTCTGCATTGTCACATCCGTGTATTAATTGTGGCTAGAGAAAAACTCCCCGTGGCCTTTTTAATGAAAACCCTCATTTATTGCCCAGGGAGAGATGTTAGATCTGGTAGCAAGTTCACAATCATTGTTGTCCTCTGTACCTGTTCCATAAAATTTTGAAACTATCCAGTCATCTGCCTGTAGAGGAGACATCCATCACAATGGCTCAGATGCACTAGAAGTCAACAATTGTCCTTGAGCCAGGCAGGCCTCTTTATTAATGTCTCTGGCACCCCGCTGGGCCCAGTCGAGGCAGACTAGTTCTGGCTTTGGAGGATGGTGTAAGGGCTCAGGAACCATGAACTGCCTGGCTTTGATTTTAGCGTAGTATGGTTGCGAGAGGAGACATAGGTGTGCAGAATAAACTTACCTGATTTATTCTGAATTGGTCTTACTGTTATTGGATAGGCTCTATAAGTCCTGCAAAAGCTTGCAAGAGAAGTATCTGTATCCCTCGCACAGGGCCATGCCATCTGGGTGAACTACTTTCCACTCTCCTCCAGCAAAGGTGCCTTGCCTTCATGCTGGATTAACCAAAGGTGAGGACTTAACTTTTTCTCTTGGATCACTGCGGAGGCAAAGGAGCAAGCCCTCATGATTTCTGAAATACTGAATGTGAAGGTCACCGCTACCCCACGCATGATTGACTGAGGTGATCAGTGCTTCCTTCCCTACATGGCATAAATCATGGGTTCCTTTAAGAATTTCCCATTGCTCAGCCTGGGGTTACAAAACTTCATGATCTTCCTCTTTAATCCACTAGCCATCCTTTTCTGGTTTATATCCTTGCTGCCTTGCCTATTTCTTTCAAAGCTCTGGATAGGAAGGACTTGTGCTCAGGTTTGGGGTCAGGTATTAAAGCCATCTGTAATGCATCTTTTAATGCTGCTTGTTTGGCATTGTGATCTGCCAAGGCATTTTCCTGGATCACGGAGAATTACCCTTCTGATGTCACTGCCGCCTGGGTCAGCAGCCACACTGCTTCTGGGAGGGAAAGGATCTCAGGCCTGTGCTTCATTGGGAAATTCTTCTGTCAAGAGTCTCCTCTCTCTCCATGTGGCCACATGAGTAGGAAGAAAGCATATCTGGAGTCATTATAGATGTTGACTTGCATGCTGGCTTAGACAAGTGTGACAGTTTTAGCTCTGTTGAGGTGTTTAAAGGAAGTGGCTTTGTCTCACTCACCTTTGGGAGGTGAAGGACCGCGTAACCTGCCATCTGAGTCCCACTACTCAACAGCTTTCATGAGTGAGTCAGACTGCATCGGGGTTGTCTAAGGGCTGGTCTTTAAAACCAGGCCTGCTAGAGTAAATCTGTCTTGTGGTTCCGACACAGCAGTGAAGTAGACTGTCTTCTCCTGGGGTAGGAAGCAAGGCTACTGGATTTACAGTTTGGCATATCTTGAGAGGAAACTCTTGAGATTCTCACAAGAGAGCTTGATATTTAGACAGGCATTCTCCAGTTAGCCACTGGTGTCCTTTAACCTCAGGAACACTTTGAACTTGATGGGGGGTTTGGACCTCCAGTGGGTATCCTAGAGTTCAGTTGGCAGCTTCATCAACCAGGAATGCTATGGTAGCCACAACCCATAGGCACTCAGGCCACCCACATGATACGGAGTCTAACTGTAGAAAAGTAACCACAAGGGAAGCAATCAATGTCTCAGCCTTTGAATGAGGATCCCCAGTGCTGTGCTCTGACTTTTGGCTATCTAGAGGATGAATGGCTTATCCAAATCAGAAATTCTTAAAGCTGGAGCAGACAACAACAGGTCTTTTTGAAAATTCTCTTGCTGTCTTCCAGTGTGTTCTAGAGAGATGCTATGAGTTCAAAACTGTAAATCCTTATCCTGCAAAATCCAGCCATCACTAGGAAAGCCCTGAGCTGTCTTGGTTTGAGGTGGCCCTAGTTTTAAGCGAGCCTCCTTTCTTTTGGGGCTAAGAGTTCATTTCCCTGTGGTTAAACTGTGTCCTAAATTGTAGCTTTTTGCTGAGCTATATGAGCCTTTGGCAGGAACACTCAGTATCTTGCAGCCCCTAGGAATTTAGAATGCGAACAGAATTTTCATCAGAGTCCAGTTTATGGAGCTAGAGAGATCATCTACTAATGGAGTAGTGCTCCATTTTTTAAAGTTAGACACCTTATCTCTTTTGCCAGAGCATCTCCAAATGAGGCAGGACTGTCCAAGCAGTCTCCATAGTGTCAGGATCGTCCATTCAAAAGCAAACAGATAGCGAGTCAGGGTGTAATGAGCTGCAGAAGAAGCCATCCTTAAGATCTCGGACCGTAAACCATGTAGTTCCACTGGGTATTTGGGTTAAGATAGTACACAAGTTAGGTCTATAGGATGGAGTGGAATTATAGCCTCATTAATATCCCACAAATCTTGGGCTAGCTGGATATTCCCCATTTTTTAGCACTGGTAGGGTGGAAGTGTTGCACAGGTACTGGCAGTGGATGAAAAGACCATGTTTGGGAGATCTAGAAATTCGAGGTTGAAGTCTAGAGTGTGATATTGTCATTTATAAGGATAGGTACTTGGGTCTCTTAAGGAAATGACAACAGGCCGAACATGAACTTCCTTTCCTAGAGTTTTAGTGGATCTACCTCTGATAAGATTTCCATTGTTATCTCTGTATTGTCTAATGGGTCGGATGCTAATGCTCCCAAAAAGGTAAGAAATTTTTTTGGTGACAGAATTGCTCCTAAAGAAGCAAAAGGTTCTCTTCCTAATAATGGGGTAGAACATTTTAGAAAAACTAGGAAAGCTTGAGTGAAAAATCAGTTCCCCAAATCAGCAGGTTAAAGTTATTGTGAAGTGGTTGGCCTTAGGGTTACCATCAACACCAGTCACAACACAGGTCTTATGAGGAGGGGTCCAGAGGATTCAAGCGAGGCAGAGAATGATGCCTGTGTCCAAAAGAAAATTAGTATTACTTCCTGCCATGTCCAGAGTTACCCAAGGTTCTTCAGGGTGACGTCACAGGGTTGAGAGGGGCTTTGGGAGACCCTGGGCACCTTCCAGCTTCCAGAGCAGTCGGCATGGAAGCAGGGGGCCTGCTCCCTTCAGAGGTGAGGGTGATCTCTCTTCCGGTGTCTTCCCTCTGTGGCGGGGCACATCCCAGGTGAGGGGGCCCAGCTCATTACCATCTTTCCTTGTGTCGAGGCTCTGCACTGTGGTAGCAGTCAACTAGTTCACTCTCCCTCTGCATGTGGAGTCCTATAGCTTCTCTGAGAAACCAGGGTTTTATCTTCTAAAGCCCAACCCATTAATTGGGCCTGTTCTTGTGCCTGTACTGCTTTTCCTGGGCCTTTCCAGTTGCCTCTATTTTGTCGTTTTTGTTTAGACCCCAAAGGCCAAGTTTAAAAGCTCATTCATAAGGACCTGGGGACTTACAACTTGCTTCTGAAGTGGTCTAGCAGCATCTGGGCAGACTGGCTAATAAAGTACATTCCCAATAAAACTTGTCTTGCCTCTGAGCTAGTGCATCTAGAGTTTCAGTTAAATGTCCCAGAAACAAGGCAGGATCTTCTTCCTTGTCTTGGATGCTGTCTCTAATTTTTCCACAACTGACTGACTCACGCGCTTTCTTGTTCTCTCAGTCAGGTAGTGTGCATATCAGCGCACTTCCCATGACCCTGGATTCCAGTCTGATGTCACCAGTCGGGATCCTTGTGGTACTGCCTCTGAATCCACATCGTTGGTGCTCTCTCAGGCATGCCCTTGATCAGCCTGAGCTCGTGCTGCAGCCCATAAACAGGCTTTTTCTTCAGGGGTGCAGCACACACCCCTTAGACCACCAGTATTAGTCAAAGTCTGGAATTCAGCTATGAATTTATCTGGACCCTCTGAAAATTGTCCCAATTTGTGTTTCCCCTGGGCCGGATCATTCACGGAGAAGGGCACACAAGCTCTCATAACACTGTTTGAAAACGGTGAACTGTGAGGCTTCTTAGAGTGGTCACATCTTAGGAGGTCGAATTGGTGGGACGGTAAGGGCAGCTCTTGTCACACGGGCAGGGCTGGGGCCGTCTGCACAGGGAGGTGGGGTGGGGGTGGCCTGGGAGAGGACAGAAGTGCAGGCAGCCGGGCTGGCTCCAGGCCTTGCTCGGGCTGTGGAGACTCTGCGGGTGCTGCCGCGGTGCCACGGGTGTGCAGGGTGCTCCGCTCGCTCGGCACGCAGGAGCTCCCCGCGAGAAGGTCTGGTCCATTCCAGCTGTCCTGCTGCACACGCGCACGGCAGACTGTGCAAGGCCCGCATCATTTGGGATCTTGGTATGGGAACGTAAAAACCTGGACATAAGGGATTTCTGCCCATTTTTCCTGCCTTTTAATGAAAAAAAACAGGGGAAGGGCTTATTAGGCAGAAATTTAAGTGTGTGCCCAAGTGAAGTCTGGGCATTCAGAGAAATGAAACATGCTACAGTTTGGAACTGGAACGCAGGCAGTGGTAGAAATGCGTGGGACTTGCCAGTCTACAGTTTAGGTCTTGATTTGGTGGGTGGGGGAGGAGGTCTGCCCCAGAAAAATCATGGTGTGTTCATGGGAAAGTCTATTTCACAGGTGAGAAGGGCAGTTTATTCACAGGTGGAAAAAGGACATTGGCAAAAAAAAAAAAAAAGGTGGAACTCATTTGCAGGCGAATTGCCCAGGCTTCAAAAGAGGGAAAAAGCTTAAACTGGGCTTGTCCCCAAGTTCCAGTTTTTATTTTTAAAAGCATGATTGGGGCTGGGGATTTAGCTCAGTGGTTCTGCCACCTGCCTCGAAAGCACAAGGTCCCGAGTTCAATTCCCGAGTTCGATTCCCGGTATCAAAATAAATAAATAAATAAATAAAAGCGTGATTTTCCTTGTCTTCTATTTTCAAAAACTTTTCCTATCCTATTTTGGTGTTAACATGTCTTTTTCTTCCAAAGCTGAGAGTAAGAATCAACTGAAACAACATTTATCAAAGTGTTTGTTTTGTAATGGGCTTTCTTCCTAATCTAGGCCCTCAGTGGGCTTTTTACAGTGTTTAAAGTATCTGTCTTTAAGAACAAAGACCCCGCAGCACTTCCTTACTATAGAACTGTCTTTATCACACTCCTTCCCCACCCCGAGCTAACCCTGGCATGAGGGGAGAGGACAGTGCCCGGGAAAAGCCGTTCCTTGGCATGACCTCACTGTCGTGACCGGAGCATATCCTCTGAGATGCCCAGTACAGTAACCGCTAGCCATGTGCAGCTGTGAAGCACTTGAAATGCAGCTGCAGTGACTGAGGAAGACATTTTTTATTTTACTTCACTTTAATTTCTTCAAATGTAAGTAGCCACGTGTAGCTTGCGGGCACTGAACCAGAGGACAAGCGTGGGGCCTGCCCCTCCCCGCAGGCCTCCACCTCCCGACCTTATCTCCGGCTGCATCCCCTTGCCCACCCACTCCCACCGTGGGGAACCTGCCCTGGCATGGCCATCTCGGACCGTTCGTGCTTGCTATTCTCACCTCCCGGACAGGGCCAGGGTCATGCTTTGGCCTCCTTCAGTTCCTTTACATGTGATTCCATGACTATCCTGTCTTCCTAAAACTGCAACCTTCTCCCATTAAAGCACTCTGATTCCTTCCTGCTTACTGATCTCTTTAACACTCACCACTGCCCTTAACAGCATGCATTCCCTCTTTACTTTGCTTGACTACCTGGCTCTCCCACAGCGTTACCTCCTCAGAGAGAAGACTGGTGTGTGCTGCCCTCTGCATACGTGAGTACTTAGAAGTGTTCTGTACACCTTCGTCAAAGGCATGTTCAGCTCTGGAGGCTCGGTCATATTTCTTGTTTCCACTGGTTCTGATTCATGACCGTTTTGTAATACGCAGAATTTTGGATTTTTTGATGAATCTTCCATAGCAGGCTTCTCTTATGAAAATGTTATAGTCTTTTTGTACACCAGGTAGGTGGTAGATACAACAGGTAGGGTTGCCAGATCAAATGCAGGACACCCAGTCAAACCTGAATTTCAGGTAACTTGATGATGTTTTATGCAGGTACGTTCCAGGCAGTATTTCACTTTTGTCTTACTGGGGAGATTCTTCCCTAGGTTCGCCCTTTCACTGTTCCAGCTCCCTACTAGGCTCAGCCCAGGCCACTCCCATCCCCTCCTGAAGGGTAATTCCCAGTGTTGTCTGCCCCAGGATAGCCAGAGCATGGGGTAGAGTGCTGGGAATTGGTTCTCAGTTTCTTCTGTGATTCTAACACTTGGCTCTTTATTTCCTGTGAGACTAGCTGAACCTTCTAAAAAATTCTGATTTTGCTTAACATCCTGAGGAATTTACAGGTTTTCATTTCCTCTAGTGTGCTACTATGCTGGGACAATGTCTCCCCAGCAGGCTTTAGAAGATAGGGTATTTAATGCAAATAACATAGGCTTTAGATCCACAGAGAACTGAGTTTGACCTGACTTCATCTTTGTAACCATGTGATTTCAAACACTTTAAGGATGGTTTCTAAATCCACTTCTTGTCTTCCAAATGGAAATGGTCAGAAAGACCGCTGTAGTCTAAATACAAAGTGCTGAGTACTGAGGGCTTGATCCCCACCCAAGGCAGCAGTGCTCAGCAGCGGGCCTGGGGTGACTGGGTCCTGGGGCTCAGACCTCTTGGCTGAACGGCTGCGGCACCATTCCAGGGAAGACCCCAGCAGGGAAGAGCTCGGTCAGTGGCACTTCCAGGCCTAGTTCTTTGAGGTCTCCATACTGATTTCCACAGTATCTGCCCCAAGGAATTAAAGAATCATACCACAGCGACATATGTGCACCCATGCTCATAGCAGCATAGTTTGTAAAAGCTAAAGCTTGGAAGCAGCCCAAGTGCCCATCAACTGGAGACTGGATAAAGAAAATGTGGGGTTTTTCAAAATAAAATGGAGTACTACTCAGCCATAAAAAACGAGAAATTGGAGACATGTGCTGCTAAATGGATGCACATTGAGGCCATACGCAAGTGAAGTAAGTAGGACACACGTGTAAATACGGAATAGTCTCTCTAGTGTGAGAAACTGAAAGTGTAAATGACGACTAAAAGGTATAATAGATAATGTGAAATAGGAAGAAAAGGGGCAAAGGGGAAGGAAGGGGAAGTGGGAGGGGTAGGGGAAAGGAAAGAAGGGAATGGAATTAATACGAGAAAATGAAAAAATGGGAACAAAGTCTTTGTAAATAGGGAGGGATGGAGGGGTTGAAGGGAGGGCAGGGGAAGGGGGAAAAAATAAGAACAGAGAGAGATTATGTAAAGGTGCAAATTTCCAATAAAAAAAGAAAAAGACCCAATATGGCCTGTGGTGAAAAGCATGAATCCGGGGCAAAACTGCGATCCAGCTGTAGCCAGGAAGGACTTACTCCACCTCCGCAGGACTTTCTGACTTGCAGGTGGGAGGTAATAATGCTGTACATGCACAGGACCTGTGGTGACGGTCACAGGGCATCTACATACAGCCCCAGAACAGTGCCTGACCCATGAAGTGCTCTCGCTACATACTTTCTGTGTGTGAAAAATTCTACGTTTGCGCTTTACAAAATGTATTTGTTTCTAACAGGTTTAGATGATTCTATAGGTTCTCTTTGTAATATGAAAATGCCTGCAAATTAGTGTTAGTGCCATCTCCTTACGATAGTTAGGCCAGTAGTTACATAATAGTTGGCTAACTCATTCCATCAGCAAGACTTCCACTATCCTGGCTCCTTACTTAACATGATGCCGGCTTGTGGGTGAAGACAGACTTTAATGTTGAAGCATATTATTATATTAAGAAAGCATCTATTTATCCTTTCCTAGAATATGTGTTAAATTTTCAGCACCTATTGAAACAGAAGCAAAGTGTTTCCCTCCACATGACCCTTCCCTAGACCATCATATGGTAAATCACAAATGGCTCATTTCATGTCTTCATTCGCACTGTCCTGGCTGCCTTGATGTCCTGAATCCAATCCAAACTTTTCCCTTTCACCCTCACTTTGACTCTAAGGAAGAGCCAGGAGCTACATGGTGCCAGATCCGGTGAACATGCTAAGGAAACCTCGCAACATTGAGGATGCCTTTCTGTTGGACGGCATCCAGCAGCACCATTCACTGTATTTTTTAATCACACTTTGTAAAGACACTCACAAATCAGAACTTCCAAAACTGCTTCAGAAAATGGCAAGAGCAATGGGTGTGTTCCAAGGGTGTTTGAGAATGCATTTAACGGGCGGAGGATTTAGCTCAGTGGTGCCCGTATCAGTCTCATAAGCACAAGGTCCCGAGTTGGGGGTAAGGGATGATGAGGATACGCATTTTAAAAATGCAAACATTCACTATGTGTGTGGATCACCCCTTGTACACCATTAGATGTCCCATGTTAAACATCTGGTTTCCACGCATGAGTGCCGCCGAATTCATACTGCCAACAAGTTTTGCAGGAATTTTCTTTTTGTGAGGTGGACCTTTTGTTTTCTCTGTGGTTATCTTGGTCAGATTTTATTAGCTTGACAAAAACCAATTTTGAGTTCTTCTTTTGCTAGGCACTGGAATGACCTGCTCTTTGAAGGTTCGGTAGCTTTGCTGTATAGCACCTATACACTGGGATTTGGGGTGTAGTACCTTGACAATTTTTTCCTGTTTTTGTCTTACAAAAGTCAATTTTAGATTTGAAAATGCCTCTGTAGTCACTTTTCCTAGAAAACTGAACAAAGTGGTCTTATTGACCCTTTTTCACTTTTATGGCTATTTCGGTTCTTATTTTTCATATCTGCATTTATTCTTTTTTATAACTAAGCACCACCCTCTCTCATCTTTTTACTCCGAAAAATTTAAAAATTAGTTCCACTTTCAGAAGCTGGTAAGTTGCTTGCAACCCTAAGCAGAACTGTCCTCAACCATGGAGGGAATGATGCAAGGACTCTTTTAAGAGTCTCAGCTCCCTAAATGTCACTAATGCCTCTAGAGAATGCAGAACTGTACGGTATGCACATGGGATGAGTAGACTTTTTTCCATAAGCACTTTGTGCTGTTTAAGAAAAATGATAATTACTGAGAAAGCCTGAAAATCCTGTCATTTCATCTATATTCCCCTCACCCTCAGAATTAAGTTCAGACTCTTACACTTACTGGGCGATTCTGGACAAATTACATAACTTCCCTAATGTTCAACTTATTCACCTTCAACAAGAGTAATTTATGTAATGATCTTCAAAGAGCCTCACAGCTCTACTATGTTGAACGTCACATTTGGAGTCTACTGCTCTCTGCTGGCATTTTACCAAATTGCAAATTCTCCCTTTCCAAAGCATGGAATCCAACCTCTAGTACTGTATCTGTTTTACACGTGTCTCATTTCCCTTTTTACTGTAACAGTTCATTTAGAAAGGCCCTGATGAAACGATCCAAGCCTCAGAAACCCTACAGCTCTAGTGATGCCCTGTCTAGCCTTCCGCTCAGCTGCTTCAGTCCTCCCACTGCAGCCTGGGCCTGTGTTCAAGCAAGTGTTCACAATGTGGACCTCTTAGGCGCGTGAGAGCAGCTGTATCCGGGAGGGCACGTTGGGACCACTGCAGAAACCCAAGATGCTCGATGCAGCCATGGGTTAGAGAACCAGGGATGCTGGGCTCTGCCACCACGTGCACCCTTCTCTCTACACCACCACGAACTATTACTGAGCAACCGAGCATGACACCACGCCAAGACTACAGGTGCTCTACTTACTGGGCGAGACGTCGTGCTCTTTCTCTCTGAGCAGATGAGCCAGCTCCTAAGCCTAACTTACTACCTGCTTCCTGGTCCACCTGTGCAAACCCAGGTCCTCCTAGAAGATGCCAACATCACAAGGCGATCACTGTGCCAAAGCTCTGTCAGGAGCTTGGAGACAACCCAACCACAGGGCAGCCAGGCCCCCCAAGGACGGGGGAGCACAGCCCTGGGAATGCAGCAGAGACCCCAACGCTGGCCTCAGGGCATCTGGCAGGACTGAGAGCAGGAGCCACACACTGTCACGATCAGCCACCAGCAGGCAGCACCTGAAGAGGCCCCGCCTCAGCCCGAACGGGGGACAATGGCGGGGTGCGGCAGCAGGGCCTCAGACCCCCTGTGCCTCCGGCCGCCACAGCGACAGCAACGGCTCTTAAGGCACACCCGGAAAAGGCTGCTTGCTGCATCCACCTCAAACAAAGAGCAAAACAGGAGCTAAACAGGAAGCAAGGAGAAGTTAAAATGTCCCAAAATTACATATTGCATTGTTTTAAAAATATTTCAATACATATGCTATTTGTTTCATTTATACAAACAGTTTATCTTAGTTCAGTGAGAAGAAAGTTTGTTACTATTTCTTTTTTGTAAGACTCTTTTTGGTTTATGTCTTGTACTAAGTAACTACTTTGACTTTAAAGATAATGATACACAGTGGAAAAGATTTCTTATCACCAAGAGCACATCTGCAATTTTGCAAGCACTTTTTTTTTAAAAGTTAGTTATAAGATCCCTAAGAACCCTGACTGACAATTAAAATGCAGTCATCTTTTTAGTTTCACAAACTGAACAAATTATGAGGACAAATTTTGGAAAAAAATTTTTTTCCCAAATAATCTAGTGAATTGGAAGCTTAAATCAACATACAAAAAAGCAACAAAAATCAAATTTATATAAGGACAAAAAGCAAGTATTTCTAAATGTTCAGGATTCACTTTCTAAAATATATTAACGGGGGACTGGGGATTTAGCTCGGTGGTTCTGGTGTCTGCCTCGCAAGTGCAAGGTCCCGAGTTCGATCCCCGGTACTAATAAATAAAAAAATAGAAATATATATATTAACTCATTTCTTTCTAGAAAATATTTTATCAAAATTTGGAAACCTCTTTTTTTTTTTGGTACCGGGGATCGAACTCGGGTCCTTGCGCTTGCAAGGCAGGCGGCGGAACCACTGAGCTAAATCCCGGCCCAAAACTTCTAAGTTATATCTATGTAGATATTAGAAATGGAAGAATAGGCCCAAAGAGCAATAGAATTGGTTTCTGATTTTTATCACTGTTACCCTCAAATCAGCTGTCAGGTTTCTAACACAGAACTAAGTCAAGCAGACCAGGGTTTTTGCGGGGTTTTTGCCATCTGCTAGGTTTCTACAGAAAACTGGCCGCTACAGTTGCTCTGCAGGTTCTTTCAACAAATGTGTTTTCAACTAATTCATATTGAACAGTTCTTACGATTAGACAATTAATTCCTGCCCCGCCCAAAATGCTGCCCCAGCACAGTGACCAGGTCAGGCCTTTGCATGGACTTCAATGCACTGGTGCAACTTGGAATAAATAATAAACCAAAACATATCTCATGTGAAAGAAACAAAAATGTTTATTTTTTAAAATGAGATCAATACCATTTTAATGTGGGAGATGCCATCTTCATTCACAGGCTAATAAAAAATATTAATCTCAACTAGATATAATACATTCGTCATCAACCTTACAGATCCCAGGCCGCCCCAGGAGGAAGGCTGCAGAGCTGAAACAGAGGACACATAAGAATGTCAAGAAGGGTGCAATGTGCGCCTGAATCACTGCATTGTTTCTAAATATGAAAAAGTCCGCTGTGGTGGGGGAAACCAGCACCATGCACAAGTTGTGCTAACCTCTGGTAACGTCTTCAACCCTCACTGTCCACACTCGCCAGCTTTCAATCCTTCTTACACGTATTTTAGCAGCATCCCATTTTCATCATATCCCCATCAAACACTGCAGAGAAGAACCCGACCTTGAGTAGTGCGCACACACACACACACACCTCTGCTGGATGCTCTCCCAGCTGCCGCTCTGCTGCGTACTTCTCCTCTCGCTCTTTCACTTTTCTCATGTGCCTGGCTATTCCCTGCAAGTGTCAGTATGACATGGGTTTTCCTCCCGTAAACGTCCAAGTACCAGAACTGGTTCTCCCTCAGGCCTCTGGGAAAAGCCTGTAACTGAACTAGCTCATCCCGAAGGCTGCATACCCTAACGAGGGTGTGCACCGCCAGCGGCTTCTTCTGAGCGACAGAGCTCTCAGCACGCACGCACGCACGCACGCACGCAAACAGGCAAACGCTATTGCGTCCAAACCTTTCCATCTGCTGTCGGCCCTGAGGGTTTTCTACCATAATCGTCTCATACGACCTTCAACTTACAGAGCAAACTCACAAAAATGCTATTCCAGGTTCCACAAAACTCTCTGTAGTCTTACTATGTATTTCCTGAAAATCAAAGGAGTACAGCTTCCATTTACCAAGGGCTCAGTCCCAGTAGATAAAGGATCTTCTCTGAAGAAACACTACGGTCGGTCCCTTTAAGATAGTAACAACATGGTTTCATGTTTTCGGACCTGCCACAGCGGCACTTTTCTTTACTAAATGAACACACTGGCTAAAATCCAGTGTGCAGGTCTCGTGTCATGTGTGGGCTATGTGTCTTGCACAGTGGGGATGCATGAAGAAAAGTCAACCTTTGTTTTTTTAAAGAAGTGCCCCACCCCCCCATCAGGAGCAACGCTCACGTTAAATACTAACTCTTGCTTAGAGGCAATGTTATACTACAAAGTATTTTAATATCAGTAACAATATACACTGTTACAAATTAAAACGGTGATACACAGATGAATAAAGCCACCCAAAACAAACTGAGCTCCTGTTGTAACATAAATTTATAAATAGCAAAATCATGAAATAAAGTATATACAGTTTATAGATTTAACTTTGAACAAATATATAGTGCATCAGAGAAAGGCAAGCAAATGTTTTATCAACATGGCATCTGAATACTAGAAATGAGACACCGATAATCTAGAAGCCTTGCAGGCTTTTCTCCCCTGTAAGATGCCCTTAAAAGTCTACTTCTTTAAAACAGTGACAGGAGCAGAACTACCGCCTCTTCAAATGCAGTGTTTCGTTTTTGTCGGAAGGCTAGGACAGCCTGTGGAGTAGCAAACAGAGGAGGCGCTCTGCTTACCCCGGGACAAGGAGCAAGCTGAGGTGTGCACCCGCCAAGCTCCAGTCACACACACACTAACGCAAGTGCAACCCAAGCAAGGGTCATGGCCTCCTGTTGTCCACCTCAGCCTCCGGCTATGCAGGTGGCTGGCAAGCCAGGTACTTAGAACTGCTCTTTTAAGCTCAGAGTACTGCATGGCGCAGTACAAATGCGAGCATTTTCTGCCAGAAAAATTTATCTTCATGGGCCAGGACTACCACAAGACAAACTACGAACAACTCAAAGGGTACAAAACTTTTTCACGGTCCCCAGAAAATAAACATTTGAGACTAAACATTAATAATGTAACGGCCCAATACCATGCATACACATCAACATAACTGAGAACAGGTATTTTATACTCATCCCCATTTTCTTTAAAATCCAAAAGTAAAATTTACAGTAACTTTTCAGAAACACTTCTAGTGTACCATTGATTTATAAAGGATTGCTTAAAGAAAACTATTTTGTACTGCACTGAATGAAGCTCAAAGGCAAACCCATTACAGTGAATGACCATAAAGAATTTAGGCATCAGGATGCACAATACATTTTTTAAAAAACCTAAAACCATTCTTTCAGTTAAAATAAAAAATTAAGCCGACACGTCTACTTGCATTGTGTAGACTCAATTCGCTGAGTCAGTTCTGCCCTTCGAAACACCAGTTAACATTCTGAAATACATAATGTGAACTCCCTTACTCTCCTGGATAATGGCTATTTTTAATAAAATTCCAGTTGGCACTGTCCTGCTTCTACATAAGAAAAGGAATCAAATATAACAGTAGTGCTTCATTTGGTACTTAAGAGCCTAGTAATACAATATTCCTTTGGGAAACACATGCTTTGGTGCTTACAACTTCAGGTAAATCAAAACTGCCTTACATGCAATACTAACTGTGGTGTACCACAAAAAGGGGGTTGTGCGTTTCCAACTGTTCGCATGAAGCCCTGACTGACGTACCTGCCTTTCTCTAGGCAACAAGCAGCCTCTCTGGACCTGGGATGGTCTTTGTCATCATCCTCTCTGGTACCCCCAACTCAAAACAGTCTGATGAGCAATCCTGTCTGGAGATGCAGATGCTCAGAAAGACTTTTTATGATACAGACCACTGTGCAGGTCATCTAATTTCGAAGCAGTATCATCCAGCGGAGTCTCACTTGAAGTTCCCAGGTCCCCATTCTCCTGGGCATCAGTGACTGCCTTCTTATTATACCCTGAAAGACAGGCAAAGGAAAAGAGTGGTTAATTTCTGGTCTAAAAATATACTTCCTTTTATAGATTTACCGAGCAAAACCCAAAGGAATGCCTAATGTAATCAGGAGCTGTAAAACAAAGCAAAATAATAAATTAATCATCAGTAATTTCTGACAAGGGAATTTTTTCACATACAATGGTAAAATTCAGTCAACTACACATATATCCAAAAGCTGAATGGATCTTTTACCCACACACGATTCTGCAGTGTTGTTCACTGAGTGTGCGGCAATTCTGAAAGCTGATACATTTCACATTAATACATGAAAATTCACATTCATCAGTATGGCACCCGACCGCACTAGAGAAGTTAGCTCTGAGGCACGGGGGAGCTGCCAGGTGCACGGTGACTGAGGCGTGTTTTACAAGCACCCGAGTTTCCCTTAGGAGCTCACATTTTCTGACGGACAGTAAACACCATTAGCTGTCGTCCCGGAAGTGACAGACACACGGAGTTTCTTTTTCAGATAACGGTCACCAGACAGTCTGGATACAGGTGCCTGTCATTCTCTCCAGTAACAGCCAACTTCTCCGAGAAAAGGGCATGTTCTGGCAGTTGGCAAGGCGCCTACGCCAGCGCCCGCGTGCGCCTGTTCTCATGTTCATCCGCTCTTCAGCCAGGGCGGGAGCAAATCTCGCAGTTTCACAGAAGCAGAACTTAGCACAGGGCTGGGAGGTGGCGGTGATGTTGCTTTTTCCCTTTTCTTACAGGTTATCTTTAAGACACAGGGAGACAGGGAGGTACAGGCGGGTGTTGCCTCAGCAGTTCCCCTTTCGGGCACAGTGACCGTCCACTAAGTTTGGTCCTTGTAGACCCCAGAAAGATCTCAGGACTCTCGAGACCCAAGGACGGTCATTTTCTAACCACTGCTCTGTGCAAAACACAGTGCTACAGTTTCCTTTCAAATGTGTGACCGACAGTCATGGAGCTAAACCGAGGACCTTCAGCATCACAGTGCTGATTCAAACAACAATCCTGCACACCCAGCAGCTTCCTCCTACCAGCCTGTAACTGACTGCACTGTAAGAGCAGATTCGACTACATTAAGACAGATCTATTCTAAAAGCCATGGGAGTCTTGTCGCAGTTTGGAAGATCTGAATTTCCCGCATCTTTTAAGGACTTTCGTAGTCCAAGATAAACCTAGAGACAATGTAGGCAGACAAAACTTGAGCGTGGCTACTGGTGTCCAACACAACCGTGCAAGGGCGAACACATTCGCGGTGCTTCCTACCTGGGAACACTCTGGCCTCCACACTGGCATCTTTGCAACTAGCACCAGGGTTGCCACCGCCTTCCAGCTCATCGAGGTACAGACGGTAACGATGGCCGCTCTCATCTTCATACTCCACATTCTCATCATCAGAATCCACTTCGGGAGCCACGTACACCACTTCGAATTCAATCTCTCCCCTCTAAAGGAGGGAACAAAAGCATTCTAGTCACTGTCGTCGTAAGCGAAAAGGCCTCCAAAGCCTCGGCCGGCGGTGGGGCCCTCTCCAGACCACAGGAGAAACCAGCCTCGCTTGCGGGCAGCTGGGGCCACGGGACTGAGCCATCAAGCCAACCCTGTGAAGCCGCTTCACATGTCAATCCCTTGTCCTGCTAGCACTTCTGCTAGTCACAGTATTTTCTGTTAACAGATCTAAAAATTAAAAAGGATGCCGAGCTACTTATAGAATTCTGGAAGAAGTGTTCAGTTTCGAAATCATTTTCGCGCTGCACTGCACACAGCAATTCAGCAAATCCATCTAGAAGACTGAACATTCAGTAAGCCTGCACGTGAGGACATCACACAGACTTTCCGTGCTCACTGAAGAAGCCCTTTCACAATGGTTTCTTACTGAATAAATCCTTCATCTCCTTTTAACTTTCACCAAGGACCACAGCGTTAACCAAGATACTCTGTGTAGTAATAATGTTTCAGTCCCCAGAATAACCTGTGATGGTCTCTGACCGGACTCAGAAAGCCCCGTGAGCCCTAGCGAGAGCAGGTCACTGCCCTGGTGCCTGTGCCGACGACCAGGCGCACCCAGGCGAGAACACAGGCCCTCGAGTCCTAAGCTCTTTTTCTTTGCAGGACTAAGCTGTAATTTCTCTACTGTGGCTCTTTTAATAATGATTTCATGTTCAAGTACAATATTACAGATCACTTTATTTTAACAATTTCAAGCTACACTTGTCATTTCAGAAGAGATCATCGTCACTACGTGCAGGTCTGGGGGCTGCCCTCTGGCAGTGACGGCCTTTGCTCAGAACACCACTTCTGATTGCTCCTCATTGGGTGAGGCTCTTTAGTGCTCTTTCTTCTCAGCTTGAACTGTTGGGAAAGTCACGCCTGACAGTCTGTAAAACGTGCCTGGTTTCCTTTTTGATTGCCTGTTCACAGCTCTATTCAGCCCCCTTTCAGCTGTGAGACCACAGTCACTTGTACTGGGAAAACATGGACTGAAGCATTCCTTTGTCTCTCTCATCACATGATGTTTTAAAATACCATTTGGAAGAGACATGTGGATAATACAGTAGTCTCCAGCGAAGTGCTAGAGAATACTATCCATCTGTGGTTAGATACAGATTGCAGGCTGAATATGCAGAAGAGGTTTTTAACAATTAGCAGTGTGTAATAACAGAATGCACTGCACTGCTTCATCCCCGAAGCCTTCTCTTCTAATACAATTAATCAAATAGTGCTGTTGTAGAGGGATTTATGCCCATGTGGAGTTGAATCAATGAGCTACAGCTCCACATTCTAATGAGATTCAATTCTACACTGGAACATTCCACTGGGGATCCTAGAAATGTCTCTAGGTACTAACATCTCATTCCCTATTCTCACAGGTGTGAAAAACAAATGTTACAGCTGTGTCTAGCTGTCCCCGGCAAAGCCTCATGCAGTGACAGGTGGAGCTTTTTAGAGGTGGCTGGATCTAGAGTGTGTGATGCTGGGATTAAGGGTGTGTGGCTACTAAATGACTGCACTGATTGGTTTGGCATAGTTCCAGGTAGGACCACGAGCGAGCATCCCACCTTGGGTGTGAGTGCTCTCTGCCCTAAAGGAGGTAGCCTAGATACAATGTCAGGGGACAGAAAGAATGTGTCACTTGCCGCTCACTGCCTTCTGCATGCACACTGTCACGGCACTCTGCCTGCCACCCCTCCTCGGAACCAGCCAACTATGAAGTGAAACCTCTAAGAGCTGTGAGCTAAATAAACTTTTTCTCCTTAACTTTGGATATTTTGTCTCAGCAATGAAAAAAGTAACCAAGACAACAAACAAGTAAATAACTTTAAACACCCTGTGTAACTCTCTAATATGAGATCCTGCTCTAAAATTCAGTTGCTCTGCAACTTTGAAGAGACCCATAATCCCCAAGAACTTGGGTTTACTCATCTTCAAGTAAGAGAGTTAGGCTAGAGGATTTCTTTCTTCTTTTTTTTTTTTCCTTTTCTTTTTGTTTTCGCTACCAGGGATCGAACTTGGGACCCGCGCCGGAACCACTAAGCTAAATCCCTGGCCCAAGGCTAGAGGATTTCTAAGGATCCTTCCAGTTTGCTATTCTATGAATAAAATCAACCTACTTCTAGTGTTGTCTTTTTTACGGCCCACTGCATCTGTATAGTGTTTCTGTCCTTGACAATGTGGCTTTCCAAGTACACACCCTGCTCCGGGTACCTGCATACTCCTTCCAGCTGCACTTCCATCCTACTACACAGATGAGCAGACTGTGGTACAGACGACATAAGTGATTTGTCAATTATGTGCTCATGTAAAAGAGCAAACAAAACGGTCCTTTCTCAGTAAAATCTGACCAATGTCATTATAAAGTTCTTAAGCCAAAGGAAGTAAGTGTTCACCTATAAACATTTTTACTACTTGAGAAACTTCACTGGAAAGCAGAAACTGTTCATGATGACATGAAGGGAACTTACCTGCTGGGAAAGTACGGTTACAGCTTCCTTATGCTTTGTGTCCCTTAGGTTAACTCCATTGACTGCCAGAATGGCATCCCCAACGTGCAGGCCTCCACATCTGTCAGCAGGCTGCCCAGGGTGGATCTCAGAGATGAGGATTGGAACACCGTGTTCTTTCCCACCCTGACACCAAGCAGTAAATTAGTTTACACATTGTCGCCTACAGTCACAGACTATTCCAGACATAAAAAATTTTCTTTAAAATTCCTTTCATTAAACATTTATGCTGTCCCTGCGAATGCTGGGTAACATTTTATTTGATACTTAGGTCATGGTAAATAAATCTGAGGAGTATCAAAGAATTATCTCCATGTAAAACAATTAATAACATATGCTTTTTTCAAACACATTCCACAGCCAAAACTACCAGAATGTCAAAAATAAAAAAAATCAATGATCCTAACTCTTAAACATGAATAAAAATACTTATGGATTAAGACTACACAGCACTATATTATCAAATCTAAACTGCTAAGTCTGGTAAGAACAATTATTTGATGTACCAAAAAGTCGTAAGATTTTAAGATGAATTTTCTGAATGTTAAAATGTGATTGACGAGGGCCAGGGATTTAGCTCACCCGAGTTTCATCTCCAGTACCAAAAAAAAAAAAAAAAAAAAAAGATTGACGAGACTAAAACAAAACAGCTCCTAATATACACCAGGTTGCTCTCAAGAATGCTGCCCAAGACAGCTGTTTGAAAAGCTATCAAATTAACAAAAGAAGAGAATGCTTTGAGCCAGAGCCAATGAAACTTGATGGCTAAATATGAAAGAAGAGAAAGGTAATGTATACCCTACGAGAAAAACCCCCATACCATTCTCTAGTCCCAAGGGGTTCTACAAGCATCACAGTATCTCATACAAAACTATGATTTGGGGCATGATGCAAATCCTGATCCATGCTACAGAGGAACATTTAACAGTTGTCAGGAAGATTTATATTCAAAACAAGTACACAAAAATGGTGGTGCCCAAGAGTTGGATAAACGGACTTATTAGGATGTGTATCCAGAATACTTTGTCCTCCACTAGGTCCAACAAAGGCACAGGACTGCACCAGAGAACTGTGCAGAGGGAAACTGGCAGAACTACTTACTGTAATTGAAATGCCGAGGCCCTCGTGGTCTTCCTTAAGGAGAAGAACTTTTCTAATGGGACCAACGCCTTGGCTTTTCTTCAAAGAGTCTTGATCCTTATTGGGGAGAAAAAAGAAAAATATTAGTTTCAGTTAAATCATGTACCAAACAGAGTACACTCATGCTGTATCACTTGCTTTTAGAAATCTATTACTTTCTTGGTATAGAAACAGTACAGTATTAAGAAAGTAACACATGAAGTGGAAAATGAAACATTTTGTTAATATGGTGACATTTATAGGTTATTTTATCAACCAGTTTTTTAAAATATTGAAATATTGATACATGTCTTTATATTGTAGGACATCACAAAAGAAATTATCCCCAGGAATTAATCAATGAACAAGTATCTTGCAGGAGCAAAAGAAGGTAACTACCTGTCTTCACTGGAAAAGATCTTAAAAGATCGCTGTTTCAACTGGTTTACAGGAATGAAAAGAGGCTGCCAATTTGATCATTCATTACCTTTCCACTCTTTGGTTCTGGAGCCTCTCTCTCAGGAAGAACCTTGGTCCCAGTAGTAACTCTTGCTCTCTGGCACCTTCACACTTTCCCACGCTCCTTTCCTACTCAGGAGGTGAATCGTCACCAACCACCTGCAACCTCGAATCCTTCCGCCCCACTTCCCTTCACCATCCTTTCCGGACCTGTCTCGGCGCTGCACTGACACTCACGCCTCCCGTCAGCACTGGGCTCTCGGTCTGTAAGGTCTGGAGCCTAACCTGCGCCGCTAGATGTTTTCCCTCTGTGGTCACCGATGACACTGGCACCTTTTAGTCATGGCCCTATGTGAACCTGCAGGAAGGTGATCCCGTCCACTGCTCTTCCCAGTACCCACTGTTTTCCCTGGTTTCTGTCACATTCCCTTCTTGGGCGGCCCATGCGTACCCGACAGCTCCACCTCAGCATTTCTCCTTCATACTGTGTAGGTTTCTATCTCTGGCTTCCCATTTTCCTTTACATACACTTTCCCTGAAGACCAAATCAATTCCACGGTCCGAGTTATAAGAGATGAATGGTTTCCCTAATACTTCAACTCAAGACTTCCCTCCTGAATCCCAGGCACGCATCTACCTGGACATCTTGGAAGCCCCGCTGGCAGCTCAGACATCCATGCCAAAATGCGGTGCCTTCTTTTCCTTTCTAAGCCTCCTCCCTCTCTTCCCTTTATCAATGGAGGTCAGGTCACACTCAGCTGGCCACACAAAACCCAAGACTCTTCCTTCTCACTCACCTTCCTAACAGCAGCCAAAGGCTGAACCACTCTTGTCCTCCTGGTTCTAATTCTCTCAAAGCCCTTCTGAAATGCCATATGCCCTGCCTTCATCACTTTCTCTGTGGATTGCCATCCTACCTTCCTGACTGGGCATAATGACAGTGTTACGCTATTTTACTTAAATTAAAAGTCCCACGATTATCAGGAACATCAACACTGCCTTGTTAGTATAAAGCAACTTTTGTCTTCAGGTTACTGTCTAGAATCTCCATCTCCTGTTCAGCGACTTTCATCATGCAGACATGGCTGACACCAGCTGCTCTGCCCGCTCTGTACCTCTCCTACTCTCCTAGCCTTTGGCCTGAGATGTCAGTGGGGCCACTGACACCCGAGAGGAGACAGTGGCACAAGCAGCGCTGTACTTCCCACTCCTCCTCTCCAACAACTCTATGCACATGTCAGTTTTCCCGACAGTAACTTGTAGGGGCTGTTGACATGTGAGCCCGAGGCCAAGGCCAGACTTGCCTTCACACAGTAAGGTCTGAATTATCAAGCATCTGTTGCAAAAGGTGCAGCATAGCTTATGCACAGAGAGCATACTCCTGTCCAATGGCAGCTTCAGCAAGAGGTCACTGGACACAGATCTCAAGTCCTTGCTTAACCCAAGACCGAGTAGGTGAAAATGTTATTTCAGAATCCTAGCTTACTGGGACTTGGGTTACCAAAGATTCCCTTAAAGAACTTTCCTCAAATATTTTGTCAATTTATCAAAATGATCACATACTTTCACCTAACCCTAACCCTAAACAAACCTAAGTATTTAAACAGCCCAGTCGCGGTCCAGGAGCACTGTGAAATCAATCCAGAGCACAGCGACGTTTCTGCCAGTGGGGTCACCGTCCTCAGACACACCACTGTGTGAAGGACTACCAAAACTCATGTATGCGTCTTAAATAAGCAGAATACCATTTGCACCCTAAATCAAGGTTCCAAACAACCCTAGAAGAGAAGACAGAACAGGAGGACTTGAGAGTACAGCAAGGAGGGGGCCGGGAAGCAGCAGCAAAGCACATACGTGGCCCGGAGGTGCCTGCATGGGCCGTTTCAAGTCGTTCCGTCCCCTGCAGGCTCGGATGACAGTCTTGTGCCGGTGCAAATGGATTTCAGCTTCTAACTGGTTCCAAAGCTTATCATGAGCCGGCCCCTTCATGTCTCGTCCTAGTAACTGTATTTGCTGGACCCTTCAAGTTGGGAAATGAGTTCGGTTAGTTCTTCATGACACTTACTGTACAATTCAGAAGAAGTACTAAACATAAGTCCCTTTTGCATAAATCTCAATTGGTAATAAAAATATTCAAGAGCTTCTCCATGTCTCTCAGATTTATAAAAATATGAAAACTCTAATAAGGACAGGAATCAAGGGAAAATCAGTAAAAAACATGTTTTTTAAGGAAATGACAACTTTTAGTCATATACTATACTTATTTCAAATATCCCTTAAAAAACAATTTACAAGATCAATGCCAATTAACATGTGTTTGGGCCGGGGACTTAGCTCAGTGTCCTGCGACTGCCTTGCAGGCCCAGGTCCAGAGTTCCACCCCTGGTAGGGGCCATGTGTTTAATGTCTTGCGTACAGTAAAGGTAACTTCATACCGGAACTCAGATACAACAGTATTCAATATCAGCTTTTAGACAACACTGACTGAACAAAGCCTTTCTTCTACTGAGTTTCTTTTCATAAAATGATTATTTTAAATGTGGTAAAGTTAACAAAACACTTTGATTCAAGATGACATAAATCCCTTTTCTCTGCTTCACATCAATTCTCAATGTAGTATTAAAATAAGTGTGACATGATGTAGTGCTAATAGTCACTAAAGCTTCCGGATACTCAGCGAAACGAATGCCAGCAGAACTCATTTCTCTATTATAAAAATCAGTTGCTAACTTCATCTCCTCTCGGTGGGGAAGGGAAGAAAGCGCAGGCTGCTGGATGGCAGGAAGAGTTCCTTGCAGAAGCTCTGCTGGCCTGGCCGTGGGACCCCTACGTGTTCCCGCAACGAGGCAGGAAGCGGCTGCAGAGCGCTGCGGATGGGCAGCGCTCCACCTGAGCGAGTCCGGGTGCTGCCCATGTCTGTGGCTATCACTTACCCAGCCTGGCCAAGTGCGGCCCACAATGCTGTCCACAGTAATCTAAGAAAGGTGAGCTATCACCCGGTGTAAACAGTGTTAAGGGTGACATGTTAATGATTCCCGCTCATCATGCAACCTCAAATCCGTGTCAGCGCGCAGCAGCCCAGCCCAGCCCAGCCCAGCCCGGCCCTGCCTGGCCTCCACGCACCGCCCCGCCAGCTCCTTGTCCAGGTACTTGGCCGCCAGCCGGGCCCCGTACACCTCGGCCTGCAGCACTGCGACGTGTCTGCGGAGGGCTTCGTTCTCTTTGCGCAGCGATTTCACTTCCGCTTCAAGCTGGGCTTCCTTCACTTTTCCTTTTTTGTTTGCTTCAAGCTCTCTTTCCTAGTGTAAGTTTTTCAAAACATATAATTTAATGAACATTTCTCTGTGACTTTTAGCAGTACACCATATTCCTTAAAATAGTCTGTAGCACCAGCAATGAAAGCGTATGCTAAAAATGGCCACTTCGTTTCTAAGGAAGGCAAGGGCTTGCGGTGAGCCAATGCCGTTAGCACCCTGGCCCTGAGGACAGTGAGAGGCAGCTTTTCTCCCAGTGCGGTGAAACCCTAAGAAGTGTCCTCAGGGACACATGGCTGCGGTGTGCACCACGACTACGCTGGGGGTGCGGTCCATCTCCTCGCTACAGGGCAAAGCGAGCACGCAAGTGCTTTCTAAGGAAACCCTTGGCCTCGCGCTGCTGCTTAGAAAACGTTCACCCACTTTCGGCTGTCACAGAAGGACATCACCCTATGCTCCACCTGTCAGACAGGCCATCGCTACGAATCGACAGGTGTTAGCCAGAGACATCACAAAAAAGGCCAAGTTTTTAGGACAAATTCACAGGCAAGACATAATGTTCAATCTACCCTAAGACACAAAGCACAATCTGTACCCTCCTACAAACTGAACGTCACAGATAGAAATGCCTCTGGATCCAAGCGCAAAACAGACAGGCAGCTTCAACACAAGAGCAAGACGGAGATCCTCAGTCCTGCCCACTGGCAGACTAATTCAAAACCAGTAAGCACAGGACATGTGTGGCCGGGGACCCTTCCCAGGAACGCATCTGCCCCGACTTCACACCTGCTCTCCTCCTGCCTTTCTCAGTAAGTCTGCCAGATCTCAGCTCTGTCTGCTCCGGAGGTGTGGAAGACACGCTCACTGCACCACACGACCCACACCAGAAGACTTCCAATAAAAATGTACCTTACCAACTGGAAAACACTGTTCCTTCTGCGGAAATGGCAGATGGTACTGTTTCTATTCTATGGACACTGTTCAGGTATTTCCTTTTTGCTTCTAGATATCAAGAAACTACAAAACAAATTGCTTTGGTCTACTGTTCTGACCAAGATCAAAATATGATATATTCAGATATAAGGCAGTGTATTCCATAATCTTAAAAACTATAGATATTTCAAAATATGCGTGTGTACATGTATGTACATAGAACTTAAAACTAATAAAACTAATAAACACTGAGCTAGGCATGGTGGCACATGCCTGTAATCCCAGCACTCAGGCTTAAGCAGGAGTGCCACAAGTTCAAGGCCAGCCTGAGCTACACAGGGAGACCCTGTCTCAAAAACCACAAATCCAAAACCCTAATAAAAACTATAAAATGCTATATATATTATTTTCTTTGATTAAAATATTTGTCTTATATGTGATAAACAGAAGATTACCAAGCTTTTTTAACTTCTACAAAGAAAAATATAACCCTTAAACAGTTAGATTATTAAAGGATTTGAAAAATAACAAAGCCAAAAATTTTTTTTTCATAGTAATTTTGGAATTAGTAACATATGAACTTATTTCAGAATGTATTTCCTAAAAAAGTAGATATCATTTCTCCCCTGCCCAAAAGAACCAGTTCCAGTAATACACAAAAATCTTTTTTATGACATTTATTGGTACCGCTTTAGAAAACATGTTTCTGGGCTGGGGATTCACCTCAGTGGCACTGTGCCTGCCTTGCAAGCGCAAGGTCCTGAGTTCAATCCGTTACCAAAAGAAAAAAAAAAAAGACCAAGAAGTCCTAAAAGGCCAAAAATTCTTTAGCATATGGGCTAAGTAAACTTGATAGTGAGAATCCTCTATTTCCAATTACTTTCATTATACTCTATCAATGGAATCTAAGAAACATACTAAGCCACCACTTTGTTTTAATGATTTAAAGCCCTAATGAATACTTTTAGAACTGAGATTTAAACATGTAAGCAAGAATAGGGTTAAAGAAACTGAAGATAATTACTTCTAGATGTAAAGATTTTTTGTTTGTTTATAAAGTTAGCCTGTTTGTTATTAAGTAACACATGAGTTATTTGTTTCGCTTGCAGGCCAGGGTTACACCAAGGTCCTTGTGCATGACAGGCGAGTGCTTTACCCTTGAGCCGTGTCCCCAGTGTTATTTTACATTTGGATATGCAGAGTACATATGGTTAAGAGAAACAAAGTCATAAGACAAACTGAGAAATGGCAATGATATTAACAATTTATACATTGTTATTTTCTAAAATCATTTCTGGTAAAGAATTTTTAAGAGCCAGTTGTTTTAATGGTCACACTATTATTCTCAAGACTGATCAAAGTTCTAACACATGAAGTGGATGAAGAAGAAACCAACATGCATACTCCTTTCCTGGGAATAAATTCAAACAAACTGAACGGAGTATGAAGTAGGCCTGCTTAATCTAGCTATCTCTGTACTCTTTAAATCTATATAGCTACAAGTCACAAACAGAAGTAAAATGTTTAACCTCATGCAGCAAGAAAAATACAAGGGACCACCCACTGAACTTACCAGGCATTTGATTACAAAACTGCCATCATTAACATTGTCAAAAACACAAGAATGACAACATGTAATATGCAAATAAACACGTGGAACACTTCAGCATGACATATTAAAGCCAAACAGAACTTATGTACTTACCAGCTCTTCCACAGAGGGGACAGACTTAAGATATAAGAAAAAAGTTTTATAATTAGAAAACCATCCAAAAAATAAATTTATCTAGAGGTACAGTCATTACAAGGAAAATTTCTATATGGTGACTATCATTTGGGTAAAATTCATTAGAATAAATACATGTGCAAATCCAAAAATGATAGTTAATTGCATAGTATTAGATTAGAATTTGTTTTACAAAAATCAGTCAACACAAGTGGTTCAGTACTCTCCTCAACAGTACTTGGTGTTCCAAGTCTAATGTTAAGGTAAATTCTTTTCTAATGAAATTGTAGACTGCTTCTCAAGGTTAATATCAAATATTTGAAAGAAGCAGTTACAGGGCCAGGGATTTAGCTCAGCGGTTTTGCTGCCTGCTGTGCAAGTGCACGGACCCGAGTTCAGTCCCCGGTACCAAAACAACAACAAAAAAGCAGTTATAATCTGACTTTTATTTCAGTAAAATAAACACTACAACTTAGAAAATAAATATTCATTTACATAAATTCTATCACATCAGTATTAGAAACTAATCAAACAAAATGAACTGAAGGCAGGTAGAGCTCACAAATGAGCACTCATCACATCTTCACTTCACGTCCCACCTCTCCCGAGCTCTGCCCGGCTTATTTACTGCTGCGTCTCCACACAGTTAACCAGAGGCCTGGCGCACAGCACACACTCAACACATGAGAGCTCACACTGCGAGGAGACTGACATTTTTTTCTATTTAAGCAACGCATAGAAAGGAAGAGGATATTGGTTCGCGATGATAAATCCACACAGCTAGCCAACATGCAGGCATTCATCACAAGGTGCTCAGGGGAAAATGCCTGCCGTGCAAAAGAAGGGGCGCTACTGGCACGCAGTTTCCTTGCCCCTCTGATGTTCCTGCAGTCGGCCTCATGACCAACTAAGAGGCTTACAGGCCGCCAGGGACAGCCAGTGAGATGCGGGCAGAAATCTCTGAGGAGAATGTTTCGAAAAGTTCTTTGGAGAAAGTCAACACGCTGAGATGCATGTCTGCCATTTCCTTAGATTCCTATGCTTCCGCCTAGAAGGCAGACATGAAGAAATCCTGACTGTAAAAAACGTGAGCTAAGGTGGCACCGCACAACGAAGGGAGGGACTTGTGTCCTTAGTGCCTGTGGGGCTGACAGATCAGACTTGTGCTACCTGCATCAGGGTTCTGCTAAGAGAAAAGTAACTACTATTCCAGAATGAGACCACCGGGCATCACGGCACATGCCTGATATCCAAGCCACTCTCAGGGGCTGAGCCAGGGAAACTCACTGAGACTCATCCCCAAAAAGCAAAAAGTCTAGTGGAGGAGCACCTGGCACAAGTGAGGCTCTACTATCAAAAACAAAACAAAACAACCAGAATAACCTCAATTTGTTATATGCAGCTGAATTTAATCCTAACTGGTACAGTAAAACAAAACACCTGTTCATGTCTTAATTACAAATACCTCTTAAACTTATTTATGCACAGATCTTTAAACAAGAAAAAATTCTATCAGTTGGTCACCGATATCACAGATTATCTCTTAGTGATGAAGCTGTGGAGGAGCATGGTGATCATAAACTTTGCACTTCCTGTATCTAAATTTCCCACAATGAATACATGAACATTTGATACTTAAAAGGCCTCATTAAACATCAACCTCCACACCCTGGAGAGTACAGAACACTACCACTCTTTCAGGTACTCACCAGTTTTGCCTTGATGGTACCAGAGTCAACACTGGGCCCAGATTGTGCATGAAGCTGCAGCTGGATGGAGTGTAACTGTAACAGCTGGTCATGCACCTCCTTCTCCAGCACGACTTTCTCTGCTTGAGTCTCTGTCAGTTCAGATCTCAGGTCCACCAGCTGTGCCTTATAAAACAAGTGAAAACATTAAGTATGCTTCATTTTCTTTATCTGAATCTAATAATTAGTATTCAACAATGGCCATCTTTGATACGTATCTATGGACACTTGCAGACTATGAACCGACTGACCGAGTCACCCATTTAAACCGACGGGAAATAAATAGTACCAGTGAGATATCTGGGTGGCAGAAGAATTCCACAACAAACAGTATTTTTAAGACAGAATGCTATTTCCATTTTACTTTAAGAAGCCTTTTCCCTGTTTTGGCTTTATCTTCAAAACGTGTGAAAATACCCATCTGGTTTGGTCCATCATCCTTTACAGTACGGACAGCTGTGTGTCCGGGTGGCCACTCACATAACAGCATATGAGGGGAGGCCAAGCAGTGGTGCCTTGTGTCTAACCCAGAGACTACTGGTCCACGTCAGGGCACGCACCACCTAGTATGCCATGGACCAGCATGAGCTCACAGGACAGAGTGAAAGGTAAGTTTTCAGTAGCAGTGTAGCAGAACTCAAGAGGGCCACCTACCCTCATCAGAAATCAGAAGCTTCTCACTTTTACCCAACTGAAAATACACTGCTTTACCATTTTGCTCAGGATGTGTCCCTCATATCTGGTCATTCAAACTAAACACGCCTCTGTTTCTAATGCAACTCTATGTGATTTACCAAGAATCAAAGGGCCAAAAGCTATGGCGGCACAACAAGAAAAAAGAATTACAGATAATACTTTTAAAATTAGATAATTATTTATGCCCTTGAGAAACTTTCATATCAATTGCAAAGATAAATGTGTATAACCAAACTTTTTTAAATGTGGCAAATTACTGATGGATAGATAATTGGTGCAGTCCCAAGGAATTTAAAGGAAAAGAAGGCTCAAAGGAGGCTGGTAAGGAAAAGACTCAGACAGGAAGTAAGGTTAGACAAGCTTTTAGAGAAAAAGAAAACATGGACAAAACAGAGGATGACAATTAGCGAAGGCAGAGAGGCAGGGACTCTGCAGCATCTGAGGTCTCTTGAGTTCAAGGACCAATGGATGAGGACATACCTCTAGTGCCACTTCTATGTCCCACAGCAGGAGCCGGTGCCTGGAACATTACAGATGCTCAATATGGACCTCGAAAGTTGAAAGGAATTCTTTATTTTGGTGATACTGAGGACTGAAGCCTGGGACTTGTGCATGCCAGGCAAGCACTTTGCCTCTGAGCTACAGCCCCAGCCGAGTTGAAATGAATTCTAATGATGGTCCCGTGACTCTGAATGTTCTGTCTCCAAGTGTCCTTGCTTTGAAGATGTGACTACTCTCATAAGACAGCCTGTGCTTCTGGCCCCTCTCTTTGTGCAGACACTGCCCCTCCACTGGGGGGCTGCAGGTGCTGCTGCTCCAGCCCCATTTCTGGTTTGTGAGCACACCAGCCTGTCACTGCTTATCTTTTTGTTTTTGTTTTGTGTTTTTGTGATTCTAGTGGATTTATACAAGAGATTTTAAAAAGTAAAGTATTTATCAAATGGCCTTATCATGATCTTCCTCAGAGAAGTCCTCAGTGCCCATTTCCACTGTAACAGGAAAGCTGTGCACCAGAATTTGACACCAGCTACATAATTTAAAAAGTTCCCGTAGCCACATTTGAAAGTGATGAGAAAACAGGTGGAAGAGACATTTACAGTACACCCCACTTGACTCCACACATCAGACATATAATCTGTGTAACAACTCCGGACTCTCCCTTTGCATGGCCTTCTAAGCCCACCCTGCAGCCCATCTGCACAGGACCGGCAGAATCCAAGGACAGCCAATAGCCACACCAGGCCTGTGACCACTGTCCTGACACTGCCAGGCACCCCTCTGTGACAATTCCCAAGCAGGAATGGGTTTCATTAAGATTTAGATGCCGAGAGAATGAATAGGAGGAACTGAATCGCCCCCCAGGGCAGACAGATGCAAGACACTAAATAAGGCAGAACCCCACCTCCACTGCCTCCGCTCTGGTCTTTGCAGCTGGGGATCACACTCGGGGCCGCCCATCCTCAGAGCTGCATCCCAGCCCTGTGGAACAGGATACGCAGCAACACGCATGAACCCTCCTCCCTGGGAAAGTGTCCCTGTGTGATAAGAATGTCCACAGACTGGCATTCATTTAACACATTACCCACTGAAGAAAAACTTCCAGAAAGAATCACCCCTGGAAGACGGCGTTTGGCACACCTTGAAGACTGGAAGCCAGGCCTAGAAAGTCCTTCTCAGTGAAAGAACAACAAAATGACCTATGAGATAGTATGGTCTCTAAAACCAAAGAATTACAAAAAGTAAAGTTAAATTCACAGACCCTTTCTGGTAAGAATGCAGGCAGGCTGTTTTATGAACAGGCGTAAACTGTCTAGTTGCCCTATTGTTTTACCTTTAAACCACAAACAGCATGATTTACTCCTAAATGAGTAAAAACTTCTGGAGTTAAGAAAGAGGCAGAAGTGGTATTTAATGGGTAGACCAAAAGGCCAATCAATTTTTTTCATATTTAAATGTTTTAATTGCAAAAAACCAACAAAAACAAAATGCAATCCAAACATAATCATATTCTTAAAAAAACAGTAGCATAAAAGTATTTTGAAAGTGGCTATTACACCAACTCTTGATTAAACGAAGTAATATCTTCTGATATTGCTCAACTCAAAAAGTAAATAATTCTTTAAAAAGAAGATATAGATATCAAAATTCAAAGTCCAATTTTTGGGGATAATTATTTGAAATTTATTCTAAATTAATAATATTTAAGTAAACTTTCTTGCCTAAGATGAAAGCATTTTCGCTAAGAAAAATTATTGATAAATTTTATGTCAAGATTAGAAATTTCTATATATTCACTACAAATCCTTCTGATGTCACAGAATTTTAGCAGGAAAAGGACCTTGGAACATGAAGACCATGATTACAACAATCACTATTTAGATAACAAACCAAGGCCCAGTGAGGCCCACACACGCTCAAGGACTATCTGCTGTTGGCAGCAAATAGCACTGGAACCCAATTCTCTGACTGACCGCCAGGGCAAGGGAGCAGAATGATCAAGCACGTGACAGAAGGACAAATCCATTTCCAGGGCCACAGTACCTATGTTTGATGACTGACAATAGTCACAGCACACAAAGCAGGCATCTACCTACCACAGGGCGGGCAGGCTCCCCACATTGTCTGATTCTTATCACACTCAACTTTTTCTTTAACAGTTAAGGAAACTGGGAGTCTCAGGCTTGGGACAATTTGCTCAAGATCACACTAGCAAACAAAAGACCGGAAACCAGTCTGGCCATAGAAAGTGCCTGGGCATCTTCCAGCTCACTGTCTTTCCTACCCTACATTTTCACTCCAGAAGAGGAGAGATAAAGAGACACCTCTCACTTCAACCTTCAACCTTCAACTGTTGAGTGATACTCAATAACCGTTTTAAAGAAAAAACAAGCGGGTGAAGGTTACAGACTTCATTTACCTCTGACCATGAAGGTACATTTACAGAAAAAGTAAAATGATCATCAAGACACTCTTTCCCTAGAGCTCATTAAGGATAAACCAATCTCATTCCAGGTGGGTCTCTGGGCCTTGAAATCCTGGCCTCTACTTCCCCAATTCATTCAATCAGCCCAGGTGTTTCCTAAGGCGGTGCTTCTCAAACTGTGGTCCCTGGACAAGTAGTATCAGGTGGAATGAGTTGGGAGGCAGATGAACAATTCACAACACAGTCATGAAGTTGTCACCCTATGTTTATCTCTACTAGTTTCACAGTGTCAGATCTCACACTGAAGTCTTTGATCCGCTCCTGGTTGATTTTTGTACATAGTAAACAACAAAGGTCTCATTTCAAGGCTACCCAGCCTTCCCAGCCCCGCTTTCTGAAGAGGCCGTCCTTGCCACCTTGTCAAAGCTGGCTTCCTGCAGAGGGGTGCATTTTATTCCTGGAGTCTCTATTCTGCTCCACTGGTCTAGGTGTCCTTTTTATACCATCAACATGCTGTTTTGGTTATTGTACCTCTGTGTCTATTCTGAAGCGGGTACTACGATGCCTCCAGCTTTGTTCTTTCTGTTCTCAAGACTGTCCGGGCTATTTAGTCTTCCGTGGTACCACTCCAATGTAGGGTTATTTTCTCTATTTTTGTGAATCAAGTCATCGGCATTTTACACTCCGAGCAGTGTGAACATTTTAACATTAATTCTTCCAATCCATGAACATGGAATCTTTTCTAGTGTGCGTGTGTGTGTGTGTGCATGTGTGTTCTCTTCAATTTCTTTTATCAGTGTTCTACAATCTTGGATAAAACTTCAAAAGTCCTGGCAACACAAGCAAATACATCAGGCTAAAAAGCTGTACAGCAAAGGAAACCACCAACCAAAATGACAATCTTCACAGTGGAGAACATATATGCAAACTAAACATCTGATAGGGGGATAGTATCCAAAATACAGATGGAACTCAAGCAGTTCAACAACATAGAACCAAACAGCACAATTAAAAGTGTACAGAAGATCTGAACAGACATTTCTCAGAAGAAGACATACAAATGGCCATGAGCTACAGGAAAAGAGCTCAGCAGCACTGGTTAGCAGGGAAATAATACAATTGAAAACAACAATGAAATTACCACCTCACTCCAGCCAGAATGGCTTTCAAACAAAAGATAAGTACAGGTGATGATATGAAGAAAAAAAGATTCAACATGATCCAGTCGCCCCACACCTGCGCATGTACATTCCCTAGGGAAGGAAATCAGTAGGTCGAAGTCATCTGTACCAGTATCTACAACAGCCAAGACATGGCATTACCTAGGCGTCCGCCGATGGGTGGATGGATAAAGAAATGTGGCACACACACACACACACAGTGGAACACTTTCAGTGGTGAGGGGGTGACGTCCTTTGCAGCAACAGGGATGGACCTCAACACATCACACTATCCCACTTCCCAAATGTGATGTCTTCCAGGTCTATCCATGTTGCTAAGTGGGACAATCAGGCCAGAAAGACAAGTACTGCGTGAGTGCCCTCACATAAAAAAGTCATTCCCCCAGAAGGAGCGAGCACAATAGTGGTTCGTCACCAAAGGCAAGGGACAGTTGGGGTGGGGTGGACATGGAGAGGGCATCTAATGGGCAGGAAGTGACAGTAGGGAGGAGGAGTAAGTCCAAGTGTCCTACTGCCTGGTAGGATGACAATGATTTGTATCTCAAAACAGCTACAAGTTATTAAATGTTATCAAATGGTTATTAAATGTTGTCCTCATAATAAATACATGTTTAAGGCGATGAACATGCTAATTACCCTGCTTTAGTCATACAGTGTGTATACACGTACTGAAATACCATGCTGTGCCCCATTAAATACATGTGTTAGATGTCAATAAACTAAATCTTAAAATTCAAAGTATACTGCACAAAGTAGAAATGAAATATTATCAGAAATGGAAAGAGAGATGGGATTTTAACCAAATAACATTTTAGGATTATCATCACCATTCATATGTATTTAATGCAGTCATTTTCATTCGATTTCTCGTAACATACTCTCTTTTAAAACATCCAAACTTTTCTATCCAGACAATTCCTTTCTAATATCATTCTTACTCACTGGATTTTGTAACACCAAAACCAAAGTAACTGTTTTACTCAGAACTTCCCATTATTCTACTTTGTCTAGACCTAAATCCACTGCCTTTATAATCTAAAAACATACAGCTGTACTTCTTTCCAAATATAAATTAGACTTAATGTACTTCTAAACTGTCTTATGTATTAAAAAACAAGAAATTAGTGAACATCAAGTTGCAGATCAGGGAAACTGGATGCAGCTCATCTATTAGTTTCAGTGCATCACACAAATAGAAACTTTTGATTAAACTTTAAATGGCCAAGGAACCTAAAAAAACAATCTGGTAGAACATCTTTATTTTGCACATGTGAAAACGCAGGCCAAAAACCCTGCTATGTGAGCTGCCCCAAATTACCAAGTCCATGGGAGTAAAACTCAGACTCCTGACATCCCATCATTCTGGCAATAATGGGAAAGCTGTGAGCTCCAAAACAAATCACCTCCCCAATCTCAGAATCAGAACCTCCTCTCAGCAAGAGTCTGCACTCCCCACACTCCACACCTGAGTGCACACTGGCAAGCACAGGAACTTGTGTGCACACAAAGGGACACACACACGCACACAAAAGCACACGTTCCGTAAGTTGTTAAGGAATTATAAAGAAAACAGCTGACCACAAATAGCAATTTAACAATCTAAGTGCAAGGAACTACAGCACAGAAAGCATACATATTATCAAGTCTACCTATAATTGCTTCTGTATCTTTTGTCTGAAGTATGTGTATAAAATGTTATCTACCAGAAAGAAACAGTCAAGCTTTTAAAAGTCTGTGTGCTGCTTATGTCTACAAATGCAATGTAGGATGGAACGTACAAACTAGAATTTAAATCTCTGGCAAGTACATCATTTAAACCATTATCTATTCACACCCACCTACTCTACTTTCCAAAACACTTTAAAGCTCATATAGTTAATAAAACAAGTATAAAAGTAAAAATCATAGAGATGGCAGGCTATCACTATAAAAATATCTACAATTTACTGAATATCAAATTTAATTTTTTTTTTAATTTTGTGAGACAGGGTCTCGCTATGTAGTTCAGCCTGGCCTTGAACTCACGATGTAGCCCAGACTGGCCTCAAACTCGAGGCAATCTTCCTGCCTCAGCCTCCTGAGTGCTGGGATTATAGGCATGCACCACCATGCCCAGCTCCTTTTTCTATAATATTCAGCCATTCCCTCAACTAGATGCTCCTCGCTGATGTATGTTCAAGTTTATTTGATTAAACCAAAATGAAACAACACCTCCCTTGAACCCTACATTCTCTATCCAGCCTCACTCACTGCCTGCCTTTTCTCCACCTCCCCTAACTCTACCAAACATAGATGTGTTTGCAGAGACTGCTTTCTACCTCTGTAGCCTCCAGACCCTGTAAAATGGGAGTAATCATACCAATAGCCCTATCTTGTGTGACTGTAGAGAACGAGATGAATCAGTTAGGTAAAAGACTCAGGTCAGACCCAGGCCCACCAGTGCTGATCAGTACGGTTGGCAGAGAAGGCCCTTGCTGGTGTTGCTCATCCCACCTAACCACCCAGGCAGCCCATAGCCTAGGACCGACATCCCTGGGTCATCCTGAATCCCCTCCATCCATTCTAACCCAATACTAGGCTATTCTGTTAATTTTTACCTCAGGTCTCCTTTTTGAAGTTTATTATTCTATCTTTATTAATGCATGTTTGCAGTACATAATGTTTACAACCCTTATGTAGAACTGGTACATGTTTATAATGCATCTTACTTCTTTTTTTGTTTTCAAGACAGGGTCTAGCTGTGGAGTTTAGGCTGGCCTTGAACTCCTGGGGATCCTCCTGCCTCAGGCTTCCAAGTGCTGGGATTCCACACATGTGCCACCATAGCTGGCCTATGGCTTGATTCTCTCACCCCTTTCCTTCCTCTCACCTCCCTCCACCTCTCGACCCCCTTCCCATTTGAGAAAGATCTATGTCCCTACTTCCCATTATCTATCTTCTCTTTTACTCTTTATTTGTCCTTTGTGCTTCTGACTACTTTGCTCAGTCTCCATTATCTAGTCGTACTACCATCACCCTCTCACGTGGATAAGAACCTCCTAAATTACTTCCTGCATTCATGCTTGTCCGCCTTCCAAATTCCCTCCACCCCACAGTCAAGAGTGACCTATTCTAAGCTCACACCTGAGGTTACCACGGAGGCCGAAAATACTTCCCCTTGCTATGGCAAAGCCCCCACAGCCTCAGCCTATAAATCCACCGGCGTTCAGACCCTCCCAGTTCCGCCTCACCTTGTCTCCCTTCTGCTCTCCAAACACGGGAACAACTCTCTTTCAGGCCCTCAGATGCACCAGCTCCACCTCCTGATCGATTCATCGCAGTGTGGGCATTCCTACCTCTCTCAGCCTCTTCAGCTCCAGCGTAGCCCTGTGCCTCTGGCCAACCCTCACTCCCTCAAAGAGCTTCCCGGGCACTCCAGGGCGGCCCCTTCTTGACCTGTGTGTCTTCCACAGCACTCCTCCAAGTTGCCACTTCTCATTTTGTGACTATTCCCCAAACAAACTCCCCAACAGGACCCAAGCTTCACAACAGCAATGAGTGCGTCCTTTTTCGCTCTCCATGTTATTTTAACTACCCAAGACAACATCTGGGACATTATCAGCACTCAATTAATATGTAGTGAATCGGGCCAGGGATTTAGCTCAGTGGTTTTGCCGCCTGCTGTGCAAGGGCAAGGACCCGAGTTCGATCGCCAGTACCAGGAAAAAAGAAAAAATCTCTTTCTATATATATATATATATATAGTGCATCAATTTTCAACTTCAAGGCTGCACAATAGCCCATTAAAAGCAGATTTAACACAGCACTAGGACAGGTACATCACCAGCTCATTACCAGTGTTTCTTTATAGATGGTGGCGAACAGTAAATCATTTTAAATACTAATTCAGGAACTGTGCAGGGTAAAGAGAATGTGATAGAAATGCATTGTTTTGCTGTTATTTTAAAGGCACAAACAAGCAGGATATTGTATTTCAAGACAGAGAGGTGAGTTTTTCTAAAGTATTAGTTCACAACCTTTGTTCTACCCCAATACACCTTCTATCAGCTACTACTATTACTACTAGCACTACTAGTAGTAATGCCTCTGCTACTAGTAATACTAATACCACCGCTACTAGTAATACTAGTAATACTACCACTAGTAGTGAAACTAGCAGAAACCACTGCTACTTTCCCAGTGTTCAGAAAGTGGCTCACCACAGCAAAAAATCTCAACCAAATGAAAGAAAGCAATGTGCTGGGCACAATTGCAGTCCCAGCACCAAGAAGGCTGAGGCAGGAGGATTGCTGAGTTTGAGTCCAGCCTGGGCTACACAGTGAGTACAAAGCAAGCCTCCAAAGGAAAAAAAAAAAAGGGGGCTGGGGATTTAGCTCAGTGCTGCCATCGCCTGCCTCACAATCGAAAGGTCCTGAGTTTGATCCCCAGTACAAAAAAAAAGGATATAGTTAGAAATGGATCTATCTTGAAACCACCAAAAGTGTGAAAAGACAACCTACAAAAAAATTTTCACCAGCTGTTCCTCAGACAAAGATCTATGTAGAATATATAAAGAACTTAAAAAATCAGAGCTCCCAAATTTAAAGATCCAATCCAAAAATGGGCATCTGAAATGAGCAGACATTTCTCAAAGAAGTAGAAATGGCAAATAAATATATGAAAAAATGTTCAACATCACTGGTCATTGGAGAGATGCAGATGAAAACAACGCTGAGATTCCACCTCACCCCAGAAAGAATGGCTGCCATCATGAAATCAACCAATAACAAATGCTGGCGGGGCTGTGGGGAAAGAGGAACCCTGCTCCACTGCTGGTGGGAGTGTAGACTGGTGCAAGCACTGTGGAAATCAGTATGGAGATACCTCAAAGAACTAGGACTGGAAGTGCCATTTGACCCAGCTATTCCCCTGCTGGGTATCTTCCCAAAAGAATTAAAAGAATCATACCACAGTGATATATGGGCACCCAGGTTCATAGCAGCACAGTTTGTAATAGCTAAAACTTGGAAACAGCCCAAGTGCCCATCAACTGGACACTGGATAAAGATGTGGTTTTTTTATAAAATGGAGTACTACTCAGCCATAAAGAACGAGAAATTAGAGATGTTTATAGCTAAATGGATGAACATTGAGACAATACTCTTTAAGTGAAATAAACAGGACACACGTGTAAATACTGAATAGTTTCTCTAGTGTGAGAAACTCAAAGTGTAAATGAGGACTAAAAGGTATAATAGATAATGTGAAATAGGAAGAAAAGGGGCAAAGGGGAGGGGGGGAGGGGGAAGTGGGAGGGGTAGGGAAAAGGAAAGAAGGGAATGGGATTAATATGAGAAAATGAAAAAATGGAAACAAAGTCTTTGTAAAGAGGGAGGGATGGAGGGGTTGAAGGGAGGGCAGGGGAAGGGGAAAAAAATAAGACCCAAGAGAGATTATGTAAAGGTGCAAATTCCCAATGATGAATATCTTTATATTGTATACCTAAAATGTACTAATAAAATTAATTCAAAAAAAAGAAAAGGATCTATCTCAAATGTCCTGATATTTTCTCCCATCCCCTATCCTCTATAGATATGCTGCTTTCTAAATTTAACTTCTGGCATGAAGCAGTCACATGGGTGTCATTTATATTTAATTTTAAAATGTAATGTATTTTTTTCAGCAAAAGTGTTTTTCTAACAAATAAATTAACATGAATTGCAGTGTTATCTAAAACTGTAAGGACTGAGTAAAAAGTCTAATCTTGAAGGCTACTCAAGAATAATTTAAATATATTATAAATCACCCACATATATAAATTACTTGGAGATAAAAAGATAAATAAAAGATAATAAAAATACTTTATTATGGTAATATGGTTTTACAGTATTAATCTCTAAAACCACTAAAGTTTGATACTCATTTGTTACAGAAACCATAAGCAGCCTCAAACATTATGTCTAGGCTGCATACAATTATAACAGTAGAACCAATTCATCTTTTTACAAAGAAATGAAACAGAGTAAGAAAGTATATAAGTCAGTTACGATCCAAGATCTCAGAAGATTAACTGAAATTGTGCAGCTAGTGTATCAGCAGTCCCACTGTAAAAGACACTGTTGACAATGAGTCTTTCCAGAGCAATACACAACAAATTCCATGAAAACTACAGAAGATCCTGCGCATACAAAGATTAACACCAAAGACAGATGAGCTACCTGTAACTGAAAATATATATAAACAAATAAAAAACATCAAATTGCGTCTCTCTCTTCACCATTTTCTTTCTTTTTTTTTTTTTGGGGGGGGGGGGGTGCCGGGGATTGAACTCTGGTCCTTGCGCTTGCACAGCAGATGGCGAAACCACTGAGCTAAATCCCCAGGCCTCTTCACCATTTTCTAAGATTCTGAATTCAGGGTTTCACACGTGTTGAAAAAACATGCTGACCTTGTCACATACTAGCATTTCTTATTTTCAGAAAAAAAAAATGCTACCTCCTAGGAGGGTAGATGGAATCAGAATATGTAATTATAATTTTTGAAAAAGAGAACACACAGTTTATTACAACTTCATACTTGTCCAAAATATTTAAGATAAAAATTAACATCTCCTACTCAATCAAGTTTCCTCAAAATTATATCTTGTATTTGATAGCAAAAACATCATTTTTGTTTTCTTAGGTCATTTTTTAAAATGAGAGATTGTTTCACTTTCATAAAGCTATTTATTCCCAGCCGAGACATAAAAGTTGTAAATGATATGAAAGTTTCCATGTGACCAAGAGCTACTCCTGATACTTGTTTTTAAAGATAAAGTACTATTTCCAAAAAGCCATCCAATCTAATTTCACTACCAGCTACGCCTAACAGCCCCCTTTCAGAAGTGTCACTAATAAAGAGACATTTTCATTTACCGACAGTAAGCGATCACCTTAACATCAGCATATTCCAGCCAACACTTCCAGAAGAAGAGGTTAACAGTCTCAAGTGGAGAAGAGCCATAAAACCCTGCGTATGAAAATCTACGTTAATCAAAGGTTAATTGTATCTCGTTTTCCATGTTAACAGGAAAGAGAAAGAATGCTGACCACTAAGTAAGGAGAGGAGGGAAAGCTTATCTGGCAGAGATATTAATTTGGATACCCAGGCAGTCTCAATTCTTACAACTAGGAGCAAAGACGTCTTAGGAAAGCTAATGCTCAAAGAGCTCTGCACATCCCCGGTTGCCCCATTTTTGCCTAAATGAATGACCCATTCTCTAATTGCCTACTTAGAAAATGCAGTGTATGCAATGATGTTCATCTCTCGTGATTCCTAAAGATTGCAATAATGCTCTAAATTTTGCGCACAATGAGGTAAGTTTTCTTATGTTGTTTTGAAATCGCCAGCACGCCCCACACCCACACCCAGGATCACAGACTAAAACAAATAGCATTTTACAAACTCTCTAAAACAGATCCAGACTTTGGGAAACAGAGCAAAGTACAAACACATAAACCCTAATGGAGAAGTTACTTGAATAATTACAGGGAGCTCTGAAAAATCTGCCTATAATTTGAGGGCAACCGTAAATGTAAACCAAGAAAGATAACGATACCACCGTATAGATGCCATTAAATTTTCCTAGAGCTTTGATTAGAGCTCCCTAAGCAGCTCAGGTATGTCCTTTTATGCAATCAGATGTTGATCTGTGATAATTAAAAGGATCGAGGCTGTGACCCTCTGGAAACACGGTCTGCACAACTCGATGTCAAGCGCTGGGGCGAAGGCATCCTCCTGCTAGCGCCTTCCTCGAGGATTCGCGCGGCTCGGGCCGGGAGGCTGCGGAACCGCTCCCGAAGCTCCTGGGAGGGACCAGCAGGTGGGCGCCGGTCCCCGGGTCTCCGCCCCCGCCCTCCAACCCCGCCCGCCCCGGCCCACCTCCAGCTTGTGGTTGATCTGCGACACGGTCTGCGCCTTGTGGCACAGCTGCGCGAAGCAGGAGCTCAGGCTCGTCATCTTCTGCCGCCCCTCGTAGGTGATGTCCGCCTGGTCCGGGTCGATCTCGCCCAGCAGCAGGTCCACGTCCACGAAGGCCTTGTCGAACTCCTTCTCCAGCACCTCCAGCCACCGGAACATGGACACCCCGCCCGGGGAGACCCCCGCGGCGCAGGCGGCGGCCCCGGGACCCGCTCCGGAGGCCGCCGGGCTTGGGCCGCCCGCCGACATGGCGCCACGTCGGCCTCCCGGATGGCGCCGACCTCCGCCGCCGCCCGTCTGCGCGGGACTGCTGGGCTGCGGGCCTCCGCGCGCCCGCGACCCTCCGCCTTCAGCGTTCACGCCGCGAGCTGCCCCACCGCGCCGGGAGCCTGAGGAAGCGGCGGCCGCACACGGAAGCCGGCTGCCCCGCCTCCCAGCCCCGCCACTGCGCACGCGTTGTGAGAGGCCAAGACGGCGCACGCCGGGATAAGGGGGCGGGGCGGTGAGACCTGGGCCAATGAAAGGGCTCTGTTTGGGCCCCTCCCCCTGGCGGCCATCTTGACGACTGGCCGGCCCGGGAGGGCACCCTCAGAAACAAGGCGCGCGTGTCGGCTTCCCAGCGGGACGGGCCGGAGGAAGAGGAGAGTGTCCACGTCGCGGGGGGGAATGGCTTGCGCCAGATTGACTTCGGGAGAGTCGCTGCAGTGGCATCCAGGGCCGCAGTTGGGGCGGGAGGCCGACGGGAGCATGCGCAATCGCGCGGCCTGCCTGCCCCTTCCCGCTCAAGGTGGGCGGGCGGGCTGTGTGGGCACGCGCAGTCGCCACGTCTCGCCCTCCGGGTCGGGTCCGGGTCAAGTCCCGGTCCGGTTCCGCTCCGGTGCGGAGGGTGGCTCGGCCTTCCCTGAGGAAGCGGCTGACAGGCTTTCCGGAGCTAATGAGAGACCTCTGACTAGGGCGAGTTTCGGCACGCACCACCTAGCAGCCGCCCCGCTGCCATGCCTTCGTAACCTGGAAGCCGAATTTCCGAAATCGCCTTCACTCAGCAGTGAGGTAGAATGCTTGGCGTTGCTACTTTGCACACAGGGTCAAGCAACTGTTTTTTTACAAATGTATTTCGCGGTAGTGGGGATTGAATCCAGGGACTTCATGCTGACTACATCTCCGGCCGTTATTTATTTCTTTATGAATTACATCCCCAGCCTTTTGGGGAGGGCGCAGGTATAGCTAAATGGTCCAGGTTGGGCATAAACTTGTGATCCTCCTGTCTCAGCCTCCTAGAGTGCTAAGCTTACTGGTGTGTGCCGCCCTCCTGGTTTAAGGCAATTACTTTTTTTTTTTTTTTGGTACCGGGAATCGAACTCGGGACCATGCGCTCGCTAGGCAGGCGACAGAACCACTGAGCTAAATCCCCGGCAAGGCAATTACTTTAAATGGTGCAGTTATTTCGAAAACTAGTAGTGTCCCCAAATAGGACATTGCAGAAGAAAACAAAATAATGGCGATTCCGGTGAGGCCTGGCGCTCAGGCTGAGCACATAGGCTCCACGAAAGGAACTCACGACTGCAACTTTAATTTGAATCAGCCCTTTGGAAGCCATTCTGCAACTGCTGTCTTTACTTTGCACATACCTTCTCTCCAGCCTCGAGTAGTGAGTGCTGGGAAGGGAGGGAAGAGGTGACCAGTGTAGGGTAGGCTGTATAGGGATTGTCCCTCCTGAGTCGCCCAGGGGAGTACTTGGGCACTCTGCAGAATCCACTTCACTCTCTACTTGGGACAGACTCTTTGAATTAATCCACCCCCCACCCCTACCCCCGTGCCAACGCAACACCAACTAGAAGCAAGAGATGCACCTTTCAGCACTTCCTGGTTAGCATCAAGCATCGCAGTAATTCAGCCCTTTGCCTTCAGCAAGGGTGTCTAAGCGAAAGTAACCGAGAGATCCTTGCCCTGAGCTTGGATGGGAACCTTCCACATGTCTTAATACACGGTCGGTAATATTAAACTGAAATGTGCATCTTTCACATTCCAACATTAACTTTATTTTCATCTCCGATAACATCATTGGTACAGCTACTAGCTACTTTCTCTACACAATATATAGTTAGCATTACTTGCTTTACGTCCTTGGTCCTCAAAAAGCCCTTTGAGGTAAGCATAGTCATTTTTTACAGATGAATCCCAGAGAGCTGTAGGTATCTCAGTAAAGTCACGGCTAGAAGACTCCTGAGAAAGGATTTCAATCTTGGTGTCTGGTTGGGTATGGTGGTGCAGACCTGTCTTCCAGCACTAGGAGGCTGAGGCAGAAGGGTCACCAAGAAGTCAAGGCCAGCCTGGGCTACACAGACCCTGTCTCAAAAGAAACAAAAAAAATCTAGGTGTTGCTTTCTCCAAAGTCTTTGCTGTTAACCACTTGCTGTTAATGGGACAGAGAAGAGCAGAGCAAGGGAATCCATTTCTTCTTGGATAGGTTACCAGTATAGTAAATTCTCAGGTCAGTTCCAAAAGTTAAAAGTTCTTCCCAGTTATAAGCCATACACAAAGCTGTTAACATACATGAAATATTAACAAAAAATTAATTGTCATACTGAACTCAGCTTTATATGGGACACACTCAAATATAAATTGCATTTCTTTTTTTAAAAAAAGTTCCAATTACCTTTCCACTATATTGTGGTGCACTGACCTGCACTCTTTTAAGTGTTTGTGTGTCCAGTGCTCTGAGATTGGGGAATAGCCCTTGGTTGGGATAGCAGATGCCATGCAGTTCCAAGTCACACTCTCCTGTTTTGGGATAGTTTCCTGTCCTGTTGTCCCTTCTCTTTACCATACTGTGTAGCAGCTGCTACACCCCTGCGTGCTTGCCATCTTGGTGTTACCTGACCATTTCAAATTCTCGCCAGAGGTTCCCAAGTCCCAGCAGAACGGGCTGGAAGAGCAGCTTGGTGGTGAAGTGCGCCACCTGTTGTCAGTGCTCTGTACCTACACATTCCCTAACCACCACCCCCACCCCCACCCCCCGCCACGGAGTTCGGGATTGTATGCAGTGTTCTTGTGGGATTGTTTTCCCACAGATGAAAAACAAAGATCGTGATGTTTCTGTTCGCAGTTAAATTGGTGGAAACTTCCGATGTCTGTTGCACAGATCATGCTTATGTGGTTTAAAACAATCTGATATAACTGTGAAGCCCTGACAGATGAGGTGGCACACACTAGCAATCCTGGCACTTGGGAGGCTGAGGCCGAAGGATCATGAGTTTGAAGCCAGGCTAACTACGTAGTGGGTAGTGAGACCCTATCTTTTTTTAAAAAGGCTTATTTTATCCCCCTCAGGGCTTTGCCTCTAAGAAAAAAATAAGGTGGAGATGGAGGAAACTGGGGAAGAGGGAAGATGCTGAAGGTTTCTTTGGTAGGTGCTGATACTTAGCTGTGTGGTGAGTGTGTAGATCAGGTGCTTACAGAGCACTCTTGACTACAGAGAGACTGTGAGGGACATAGAAGACCACTTTGGAGGGGAGAGGGAGACTCATTTACTAAACTACTGCATTCCAGGCTCTGCACTAAGTTTCACTTGTTTAAGTTAATTTCTAGTAACCCCACCAAGAAAAGGAAGAAATTAAAAAGTGCTACCTGTGATTATAAACAGATGCATGATGAGTCAAGAAAGTCAAGGAAAATCTACTGCCATTTTACTTGAGCAATGTGAGAAAATCTTGGACTATTGTACTCATAAATATTGTTTATATTCACTATATTTATTACTCCTATTTGCTAACCATTTGAAATTTTCAGATATTCATGCTAAAGAAGTCAGAATGGACTTTTCACAGTGATTTATTACCTTATTCTTCCTCTGGTTGTTTCTTTTAAAATAACAAGGTGTATGTTTAACCTTTAAGAGTTTGCTACAGTAAAAGGCATGTTGCCATTAATTCCCCCTCACAGTACTTTGCATCGCTCGGAATACGTTTGTCCCATCATCCTTGCAACTTCCTGAAGCAGTGCTGGACGTTCTCTTTGGTGTCTTTATGAGGTGGGATCAAAAATACAGTAAATGCTGCTGCCAAGCGCCATCCAACAGGAAGGGAGGCCCATAAACACATCATGGTATGAACATGGTGTATCTTCCTCTACCTTATTCACCAGATCTGACTTCGTGAGACTCCTGGATCTTTCCCAAAGTCAAAATGATCATGAAAGGGAAATGTTTTGCATGGATTAAGGACACTGAGGCAGCCACAGCAGTGCAACTGAAGACACTCAAGAAAGAGGACTTCCAGAACTGCTTCAGAAAGTGGGCAGAGTGGTGGGGTAACTGTTGGGAGCAAGGAGGAGTCTGCAGGGGTAGTGGCCGAGTGTTTACTGTGATAATTGTTCCTAAAACCTGAAACATTCACCATATATTTGATCACACGTCATAAATGAGAGCTGTTTGCTGTCTTGTTTTTAAAACTTGAGGGTTTCAGTGGAGTGACAAGATTAGTGCAGATACTCCTGAGGTCCAAGAATACTTTCTAAAAGCAAAATATAACCCAAAAAAGCAAACCTAAAATTAAAACCTCACAAAAAGATTTTAACCCTTTTTTATCTTTTTTTTTTTTGGTACCGGGGATCCAACTCGGGTCCGTGCGCTTGCACAGCAGGTGGCGAAACCACTGAGCTAAAACCCCGGCTAACCTTTCTTATATTTGAATTCCTCTGCACTATTAAAGACTGACTGCACCTTCTTTTCTCTTTCCCTGCTCTGCCTGTTTGCCCTTTCCCGCAGCTGAAGGTTTTCTGTGCTACCTAAGCCGCCGTTTATAACAGCGGTGTCAGGGGCGTCAGAGATCGCGGGCCCCGACCCTCCCTCACCCGCCTCAAGTCACCGTTTATTCCTCAGACTGTCAGACTTCACAGGTCAAGCACAGACGCCCTCTCATCAGCCTTTGTCCTTTGTATCTCTCATCATTCATCCTAACAGAGCTCCAGCAGGTGCACTTATTCTAAACACCCCGGAGCATCGTCCTTGTGCTTGGATTAAAAATGTAAGAATGTTTTAAATTACCTAACTAGAATTGGTACAGACTTCTAAATGAAGTGGCGTTGCCTGACAAATGGGTCGTAAGCCGCTCAGAGTTCATTTGCCCTCGTGGCCCTGGGGAGCAGAGGAGGAGGGCGTAGACCTCGCCCACAGTGAGGGGCAGGGCAACCCCTGTACCCGGAGGGCCTGGCTCCGTGGTGGGGCTGACCGAGGCTCAGCCCGCCGGAACCTCCCCTGGACGCTGTGACCTGAGACCGCGGGCGACCGGAGCGCTCTCCCGGGGAGGGGCGGGGGTGGCAGCGTCTCGGTCCAGCTCTCCGGCTACGCCCAGGCTCTGTCCACGGCGGAGGCCGGCGATCAGCGTCGGGGGTTGGGCGGGCGTAGCACGGTGTCCTCCGCCCCGACTGAGGCGCGATCTTGCTTGTGACCTGGCTGCTTAGCCTGCCTTCCTGCTTGCCCATTTTCAAGTCTGTGTTTCCGGACTTCCCTATCGCCCCGTGTGCTTCGCAGCCTTCTTTCAGCAATGCCTTTTCGGCTTTAATCAGCCATAGCTTGTTTTTATTGCAATTAGTAACCCAAACTGATACAACTAGCATTAGCTATCATTTATGGAGACCTTACTTCGTCCCCAGCCCCCCCCCCCCCATTTTAAACTGGTCTAAGACGCTAAACTGCTTAGCCTGGACTGGAACTTGTGATTCTCTTCCTCAGCCTACCAGAAGGCTGAAATGGTAAGCACGCGCCATCCCCCAGCTGAGACCTTACTTTCTGTCCACAGATTTAATAAGCTGTAGTTCATTTTCTTTTCCCTTCTGTAAAATGGATATTATTTCCCTTATTTTTATCTTCATTTTACATGAGGAAAAAATGAGGCTTGGTGAGATGAAGCAGTAGAACTTATTTTTCTGCTTTGCTCTCAACTTAAAACTGTCTATGAGACATGCTCCTGAATAAGGAGACAACTGAAGAATCATGTACATAACTTTTTATTCTTTAAAACTTCTTTTATCTGAGATAGAGGGTTTTCCTTTAAAAAAAAAAAACTTCTCGAGATTTAGCACAAGGTCCTGAGTTCAATCCCCAGTACCAAAAAAAATAAAAATAAAAATGAAAATTTAAATTTAAAAAAAGCTTCTAAAGTGAAAATAGAAGGAAAAAATGGAAACAAAGCTTTTGTACATAGGGAGGGGAGGGGGCTTGGGGGGGAAATGGGATAAAATAAAATCAGAAAAAAACCTGGTTAGGCCCTTGGTTGCTGTTTTACAATCTGAATCCTGCACTGATGTTTCTAGCTGCAAGTCAGGGGGATCTGAGTTAGTTTCCTGTCTGGAGTTCAGTTTCTTACCTGCAGTGGGCAAGAATGCTGATAGATTGTCTCTTAAGTTTCCTTCCGGTACTAACAGCCTATGAAATATGCCAAAAATTAAGTTAAGTCCTCCTTGTAACCCAACAAGAATGCTCCTTAAAAAGAGATCTCTGCAGATTTCTTTATTCTGGTATAAAATGCCTTCTGTGGTAATGGCTCTCAAAATACTAGTCACAAGATACCAGGTGATTTCAGGGTTTAGGCCAATTATTTCTTGCCCTGTCTTTTAATAAATTCATTTCGTAGAGGTTAGCATCCCTGTTTATTTCAGGCTTTCCTCAGCGACACCACTGATGTTGTACACTGCAGAACTGCATCTTATTGTGGGGCTGCCTCCTGCATCGCAGGGTGGTCAGCAGCATCCCGGGCCATGACTCACTGTCCCCTTCTCCCTCAGTGGATGACAATCAAAAATGTCTCCAGGGCCAGAGATTTAGCTCAGTGGTTTCACCGCCTGCTGCAAAAGTGCAAGGACCCGAGTTCGATCCCCAGGACCAAAAAAAAAAATGTCTCCAGGAGGAATAGGGAAAATAGGCAGGGGTGATCCTGGGTTGAGAATCTGAACCAAGAATCAAATCCAAATCCAAATTCAAAGCATAATCATTGAAATTTCTTCCTGTACTGAAAGACCAAACCTAGGTTCTGAGTTAGATTTTTGTTTGTTTTTTTGGTACCGGGGATCGAACTCGGGTTCTTGCACTTGCGAGGCAGGCGGTGGAACCGCTGAGCTAAATTCCTGGCCCATGAGTTAGATGTTTAAGAGTTACTGGTTAAATCATTGAGTTTCTATACTCAAGAAAGACACCCATGTTTCTTTACTTGGGTTCTTACCTGAAGAAACCAAGTGAAAATACTCAGATAAGGTGTCAAATCCTTAGGAGAAAAACTGGATGCATCTAACTTAGTCTCAGGGACTCACAAAGTCAAGAACTAAACTTTTCCCCCGGTCCTTAGTCCACATGTGAAAACTCAAAGGCAACAGAAGCCAGCTAGAATGTGAGCTGCAGTGGCTGCTCCCGGGCTCTTTCCGACACGTTAAATACACATAGGAGCTCATCACCTGCCGGGCAATGCCAGCCGGGCTGCAAGAACCGAGGCTGTACCTCGGATCCTTCCTTTGCAGTTTATAGTATCCACAAGATCTTTCTCCTACCTGAAAAAGACGTTGACTTCTCAGTTTAACCTAAATACACAGGTGTAGTCTGGGAAGCAGGCAGACTTTTAAAACACCCTCAAACTTTCATGATCAGATCATAGTTATTTATTTATTTATTTGGTACCAGGGATTGAACTCGGGTCCTTGCGCTTGCAAGACAGGCAGCAGAAACACTAAACTAAATCCACGGCCCAGATCGTAGTTATTTATAATTGTAAAATTGTGAAACAAGCTGAAAAAACCCCAGTGCTTAGAAAGTGGTGAAGTTACGAGCAATACTCTTTATGGAAAATTATTTAAGACATTTAAGTTTATAGAGACTATGAAGTAACATAGAAAAATATAATAGCAAAAAGAATAAGAAGTTAAATATGAGCATGTTTACAATCTGGTGAAGCTATTCACAGTGAAAGATAATAGTAATAATGCCAAAATTGCAGTGGTACTATAGAACTACCATGAAAAAGAAGTAAAGTAGTACACAGTGTGATTACAAAGCCCGAAGAGAAGGGGATGAGTGTTCCCCCAAAAAGGAAAAAAGAATGGAATTCATTGCTTTCCTGCATAACAAAAATTGCTGGCATTGATGGCAGGTGAAAGGATAAGATTTTACAGGCATTTCAAGTAACAATATGAATTCACCTTTTTACCAACACATACACAAGAAAGGTGTTCAATTGTTTTTTCAAAGCCTATGCATAGAATTTTATGACTTGAAGACACTATTAAAGGTGACTTTATTTTTCTCCTTGTTTTCTCCAAATTTTCTTTTATTGAACACTGCTTTGAGATTAGAAAATTCTAAAAATTAAAAAAATTCCATTACTGAACAAAAGCAATAAATAGTTTGTTGAAAGTCAGAATGACAGATATCTTTTTAGCACTCCTTGTCTCAAATAGTTAAAAAAAACTCAGAAGAAAAAAGAAATGGAAAAGTCTTTTAAGAAAGCTACACAGAAACCCTTAGTCTGGGAATAAAACAGACTATTAGATCAAAGAAAATTTGCCTTCAAATGACAATTGTAGCAAAGAGAGGTAAGGTTGAAGACCAGAGACGTTGCAGTGTGGAAACGGTCCCTTGCAGCAGTCTGCTGAGGCTGCCCCAATAAGGGAATTTAGTTCTTCACTTTTAGGGTTCCTGTGTGACCTCTTGCTCTAGTGCTTCCAGATGCCTCAGCAGGGCGCCAGACAGGGATGCTGTCAGGCCACACTGGGCGAGCTTCACCAGGACACCGAAACCAGAGCCCTTTCCACCATTACTAGGAGACAAAGACAAAAGATTGATTTGTGATGTTTTGTTCTTAACGAAGTCAACAGTATGTTTGAAGGACAAAGATGTTTTCCAAAATGATAGCTGGGTGGATTAAATGATAGATGAATAAAACAATTTATCTGTGGCTCTAAATATCTTTCCATCCTCCCTCATTGTTGCATCTAGCAATAAAATGTCACTGAAACAACAATACCAAGTAGAAAACCTGCCCATGTGTCCTTACTAGTTAATGTGAGAAGAAAACACCTGCCAGGTTCAGGCCTACAAAAATCGTTTTAATATAAGGTCACAGAAAATTCAGAGGTTTTATGGCCCACTATAAAACTGCTCTCTGTCTTTTCCCACTAATTCCCTAGTGTCACATTTAACAAAACAAGGAAACCACAGCTAAAAGAGCTGTTTGCAGATTAGCCTTCCAAGCCATAAATAACACAGGGTTTTGCTCACCTCCAAATATTAAGGCAGCTTATCAATGTTTAAGCCCCTTCCTTTTTGTAAGGGCTGCTAACATTTTAACCCGAACTGAGAGTTTTTTTCTTTTCTGTCTTCTTACATTGACAGAGTACACATTCATAAGGTTCTATTATCAGACGTCATGGTATAGAGTGCCTGCTGCTTGGAAGCCCTTGCTTTGGAAGATGCAGCTGCTCTGTGCTTTCCTGGCTGTGCTCCCTCCAGGTGCCAGGGTCAGGGCTGACTGTCCTGGAAGATGTAGCTGTGAGTCCCCACAGTCGGTGCAATGCTACAGAGTCACCAAGGTGCCATCGGGTATCCCTGCCACCACCACGAGGCTCTACATCAGCCTCAGCAAGATCCAGCACCTCCAGCTAACTGGGCCCTTCTCTACTCTGGTCCTGTGGTTTGGTTTTGTGAGGGAGGGTGTGGGCAAGCGATTTAAATAATCATAACTCTCAAGAGCTGTTCGCAGAGGGCAGCCGTGCCACCTGCTTGCTGTGTGCTACTGAGATGGTGTATGTCCCTGAGTTTCTCTTTAGGGAAGCACCTCCATGTCAGGGTCTACAGTTAATGATTTAAAATCTCAACAGTTTTTAAAACTGTTGTTGCAAAGTAAAAGTAAGAAAGATCTCTTCCTTAACAACAAAAACAAAAAAGCCCACATGGCCATTTTATGTCCCCAGTATTAAGTTCTTTCAAGGGAAAAAAGCTTTATTTTATGCCATAATGGCAGATGATAAAGCATTGTAAGACCATCAAGATGAACCTACTGTTCTCACAGAAACGCACAGGCTAGCCAGGTACTGCTGTCTCTGTGGAAACCGACAGAGGAAATGCGTGGGTTTTTTCTGTTGTGCCAGATTACTGGCAGTTCTCACTTTATGTGCTTTTAATTCTGACTATTTTTATGCTCACCGATCCTGAGGACTCTGGAAAGCGTTCGGTAGATTTTTCTGAGTTTTACAGCATCAAGAAACTTACACCTGATCTTTGCTGTTTTGAAAGGTGTTTGGGACTAAGGTTCTCAGCCTGATTCCTCACTAACTACAGAGATGTGACCATCTCAGACAAGCTGTTAAAAAACGTTTCTGGGCCGCATTTACTCTGATGTGAGAAGACTGCACTGGATGAGGTGACTGCAGGGCTCTCCTCACAGAAGGTTCAGTGGCTCTCATTTTGCCTTCCTGTTGCCTGTTTCTCCCTCACAGATCCAGGTCCAACCTTTCCCCTTGTTTTAGATTCGACCGACCGGCTCCCCACTAGCATTCTTCACATTGATGTGTGAGAAGGATCTCCAAACAACGGGTTCCAAACTGAATTCAGTCTCCCCCCTCACTTGTGGTTTGGGGGCCTGGGTTCTTTCACTTAGCATACTCAGTGTTTGGCCTGGTCATACAGGGTCCAAACTTTCTTTTAAAGGCGGAATGTCCTTATCACTGTGTTTCCCTGAAGATAAGGCCTATCTAGAGATCAAACATGCCAGCCCCACTCCACCTGTCCTTGCCTTCCTTGCCATGACAGAGGAGCCACAGAGCAAGAGAACACTGGCCGTCACCATGGAACAACCAGCTGTTGATTTCAGCGGGAGTTTATTTTCTGAGTAGGTCTTATTTTCAAGAAAACATGCATACCACATGTGTGTTCATGCATCAGTTTATGGACGTTTGGGTTGTTTCTTCTTTTTGGCTATTATGAATGACATGGTTATGGATATTCATGTTTCAAATACAACGTTTTTGTTGTTGTTGTTTTTGGTGTTTTGAGACAGTCTCATTTTGTTGTGCAGGCTGGCCTTGAACTTGCAGCGACCCTCCTGCCTCACCTCCTGAGTGCTGGGATTATAAGCGTGTGCTACCGTGCCTGGCTCAAATACAAGTTTTTAATGTGGCCTAGGTTTTCCTTTCTCTTGGGCATATACCTTGCAGTGGAATTTCTGAGTCATGTGCTGACACTGAAAACATTCTGAGGAACTGTCAGACTGTTTCCCAGAGCAGCCATGCCATTTGCCCCCACGGCCACATGACAGTTCACATTTTCCGAGACATCGTAACACTTCTTTTTATCTTTATTTTTTCCTTCTGGTCATAGCCTTTCTAGTGGGTGCCAGGTGGTATCTCTTTGGAGGTTTGATTTGCATTATCCCATTGGCGAATGATGTTTAACATCATTTCCTGCTTACTGACCAGTCATATAAGTTCTGTGGAGAAATGCATATACAAATTCTTCGCCCCTTTTGTAAGTGGGTTACTTGTCTTTTTAGTATTGAGTTACAAGCATTCTTTAGATAGTCTAGATACAAGTTTCTTATGAGAGATATTATTTGCAAAGAATTGCTCCCATCCAGTGGGTTGTCTTTCATTTTCTTGATAGTGTCTTTTCATACATAAAATTTTTAAATTTGATTCATTTCAATTTTTTTGTGAGTGTACACCCTGTGTTTTGGGGGTCACGTATAAGATACCTTTACCAAATTCAAGGATGTGAGAATTTATGCCTATATTTTCTCCTAAGAGTTTTATAGTTTGAGCTTTTACATGTAGGTCCACGATCCATTCTATTTTTTTTTTTTTGATGGTGTGCTAAGAGTTCAACCTTGTTCTTTAGAAACCTCCATCCTTTTCTATTTCTGTTCACTTACTCTCACTTGGCTCGCAAGTCATGATGAACTGCTCGATTGTGCTGAATGAAAGATCAGAGGAGCAATTCATTCCTTGTGATACCAACAGACACGCTGCTGGGTGACCCACATCACTCGTATTTTGAGGCAGACCTTTCAGTTCAGATTTTGTGTTCATACATGCAAAGCATAACTAAATTCATCTCACGACAGTCATTCAAACTGCTTCAAGTCAAAGTGACTCATTCTCTTCGAAGGCAGCAGACAAATACAAATGTGGTTATTGTGGTAGTAAATTAAAATAATTCTCCTTTACATCATTGATGAAAGAGAAGAAGCTATATTCAGTTTTTCCTGGGTAAGAAATATATAAACAGGGTTTATCACTAAGCTGTGGGATTATAGATTATTTTTATTCTCTTTCCATAAATTTAGGACTGTTTATAGGAAACAAACATTACTTTGATGATCAGAAAAAAATCCAGCATTGTCTTCAAACTCTGTGCTGCCGTGTCACACAGGTCGGAAGCCGTCTCTGCGGGTCTCTCAGCTCTGTTGCACACTGGACCTCTGAGGAGCTGCAAGTGGTGTATGCTGCTTAGAGCAGGGCCTTCCCCTAATTGAAGCCAGAAGCAAAGCCTTTCGTGGGAAAGCCGCAGGGACTCACCTAGTGTTCCACTTTACCTTACTTGATGTATGTTTTAAACAACATCACATAAGCTGCCAGCAGCTAGCAGCTCCAAGGTTAACCCAAGGACAAGAGCATCTCTCCCCACATTCCTGAGTATGGCCTGCGGAGACTCTGAAAATGACGGAACAGATCTGGCAGACTTTTTCACATTGCCAGCTTTGCAAACCCACCTGAAAATCAATGGATGTCTTCCTCTTGCTGTTGACAGCACCAGAACATGTTGTTCTTCAGCTAATTGGATATTACAACACCAAGGCTAAACAGATATGCACTAGATAGCATAAACCTGGGGGGCCCAACTTTTCCACCGGGAAGCAGAATGTATTGGACAGGTGATTTCACTTTAATAAGCCTTTCTTTGCTTTCTAAAAAGGCAATAACCGTGCTTATGTATAAAACTTTGTAAAGATTAAACACAGTAAATACTTAGTGGCAGGTATTTTACTTATTAATAATTGAAACTGATCTGTATTGACTGACAAAGACAAAAGAAAACGTGATCCATGCTTAATAAAAGAAAACAGCTAGCTACTAGGGGCTCTATGGCTGCAGTCCCTTCTGACTCGAACAGAAGGTAAGCCTTGAAAAGTGCATTTCAGCATGGGATGTAGGTGAGTTAAAGATCTGAGTTGTAGGCAGGTCATTTAACTGTTTTGACATCAAATTCATCACTGAAACTTCAGGGAGATTTGAACTATATAATTTCTAAAGTCTTTGTTTTTAAAAACTCTTATTTGTGTCCAGATCTTGAATCTTTTTTGAGAAGTATTAAATGTAGGGCAAATACAATAGAAAACGTTGTAGTCAAGGAAGAAAGAACTCTGGAGTCTCATGGGCCTGTTGGAATCACAGGGCCTCTTCACCCCTCGTTCTTCGTTTCCTCATCTGGAGCCACTGTTGTTAATGGGAAACTGGCTGTATTAGTAGGAGACTGATGACGACATGAAGAAGCACTTGGCAACTGTAGATAATTGTAGATGGACAAATAAAATGCTAACATTATTAAGACTAGTAGTAATTAATAGAATTGATTAATAATTGAAATATCCCATATTAGCAGTGATATGTGACCCAGGGAAACTGCCAAAACCATTATGATTAAAAACCTCCATCCGCGGGAATGCTAATTTCAGATCCTTCTAATAGAGTAACATATTAGATGCCCTAAAATGTGCTGTGATTCACACGTCCTTCCAGAACACAGATACCTTTAATAAAATTTCGATGCCATATTAACTCACTTCGAAGGTGTTACTCATACCCTGGTATTGTAAATTGGTATTAATTGTATCATTAAATCAAATACTTAGAAACTGTAGGTAGTGCGATATATAAAATTGTACACTGAAAATTCTATCTTAATTGAATTCTACAGCAGGTTAAAAATTCTGGGAAGATTTACCAACCCTAAGAAAACCTGGAATAGTTCTTCTTGTCCAAAGATTACCCCTACAAAATGCAGATGACTATGTCGTCAATGGAAAGAGATGGCTGTGCCACAAGGGGGCTGCAGCATGAGGAGAGACAGGGCGATTTGTGAGCATGACTTGGGGATTACCTAAATCCTAACAGAAGAGTCATGTTGGCTCTGAGGAATGGTTTACTAAGCAGTGGAGAAAGACCCATGAATACATTTCTTTCTTTATGGCTAGAAGAAACTGGCACTGAAATTTGCATTGGCGAATTGCAGATTGGGGACAGGAAGCAGGCAGCCTCATTCTTCAAATTACGCAATAGTTAAAAACGTTTTTCAAGGGAGTATATCCTAGTGATAGTAGAATCTAGGACATTTAAATTTTTTACCTTTAATTTTTTTAAAGTACCAACATTTAAAAAATGTAATGTGTAATTTTAAAAATGCAAATAATGCAAAAATTCCTACTAATGTTACCCAAAATTAGAAATGGTAAATAGTTGTAAAAGATTTGAAGACTGTTCAATTTCTGGGTAGTATGAGATAATACAAGAAAAAAAATTCTAATCCATGAATCACTGTGTAGTTTATAAGCACTTTTGCCTAAAAGTAAATTATTGAGCCATAGACTACGTAGCAAGAATTGGCCAATACTATGTGTCCCACAATAGTGTATCAAAGTGCTTAAACTATCTTTAGTATCTTACACTAATGTTAGCAACCCTAAATTAAAAATGCCTAGGACCTGAGTTTCAACCCTTTTCCAAGAGATAATTTTGAATAGAAGCTAGTCTGAAGTATCTCACTGGCCTTGGAATATAACGCATATAGTATTTGCTCAAAACAATCTTAGGTGTTTCCTCCCCTTCCTGGACCCTACTTTTTTCTGCAGCAATCTAATCTCACAGGAATGTTGGCTCTGGAAGATTTCATTGTATTGGCCAGTGGAACAGAGTCTGTAGAAAGTGACACCTTCAAAACTCTGAGTACTTTAAAGGCCTCAGAGCTTTGGGAAAATAAGTTCAGACGAGTCCTCAGAGCTCTTCCAGCCAGTCTCGGAGTGTTAGAACTGAACGACAGTGCGATAGGTGCCCTGCATGGATCAGACTTCGAGGGGCTGAAGAAACAGGGCTTGAGCTTCGGAACAACCTGATCTCCTCCGTGTCTCCCCGCTTTCCCTGCTCGTCAGCTTGGAGAGCTTGGCCCTGGACGGTGACTGCATAGTCTGCAGCCGGGCCCCTCACGCTCTCCTGCCTGAAGAACCTGAGCGTGGAGAGTAACAGACTGCATCTCACCCCAGGCAGCTTCTTTACTGCTCTGCAGTCTTTCCAGTCCCTCAGTTTCAGTGGCAACTTTCTGACTGAAATTCCCGTTAATCTACCAAAATCCTTGCTATCTTTAAAGATGGAAAGAAATCGGCTCAAAGTGGTTAGGTTTCGCGACGTGAAACACTTGGAGAAACTTTCCCATCTGTACCTGTCGGAGAACTTCCTCTCCTCCATTGACCGGGTGCAGTTCCTTGCCAACTTAAACACTCTCGAGGTGTCCCGCAGTCAGCTCCATGTGTTGCCCCTCAGACTGCCAGCAAGGCTGCAGAAATTCGACTGCAGCAGTGACCTGATCAGCAGTGATGGCACAGGACTTCCAGGACCTTCGAGACCTGAAACACCTGATCCTGGACAACGTCCTCAGCCTGTTTGAAGCTGGGCCCTGCAGAGGTGCTCAGAGCTGTCCAACCTGGCCCTGGAGCAGAACCTGCTGGGGTCCATACTGCTGAGATAAGGGAGTGCTGTCATTTGTGGATGCTGTACAGATGTTCCACAGAGTGGAGCGCATCCACATGCTGCACATGCAGAAAAGTTAGCAAACATTACGAGGGTTTAGAGATAGACATTTTAAACAGAGCTGTGGCATCTCTACCCCTCAACTGAGTCCTACACTAGCTTAACTATTTATAACCTGTAACTGTTGTACATGTTTGCATTGATTGATCCTATTTATTGAAACTTTATTTCATATCCTACATTTTATTTATTTACTTGGGCTTTTTGAGACAGGGTCTCACTATGTGGTTCAGGCTGGCCTTGAACTCAGCAATTCTCCTCTTTCAGGCTCCTGAGTGCAGTGATTAGGTATGCACCACTATGCCTTGCTTATACCCTACCTTTTAAAGTAGATAAATAAAAATCAGTAAAGGAATAAGGAACTATTGTTCTCTTTTAAAAGACACTGCAGGTATGTAGTTTATTGTACTGTTAGAGAATTCTTTGTCCTTTTAGCACTCTATTAAAAAAAAAAAAAACTTGGGCCGGGGATTTAGCTCAGTGGTTTCGCCACCTGCTGCGCAAGCGCAAGGACCCGAGTTTGATCCCCGGTACCAAAAAAAACCCCAAAAACTTCTTGCCCTATTAGCATTATCAAATTTCTTAGAAGTAATGTACCAACTTTTCTGTAGAAGTTTATGGCATTCAGTTTATCTAATTTCATTGTTAAGTTATAATACTATAATTATTTTATGAATGAGAAAGGGAAAAATTATCTGTATGGATATTCATTTTTTCTAACTGAAAAAGTAACTTTTATTCTACAGTATGGTATCTGTGCCCAGTGCAAATCATCAAAAAATTATTTTTTTAACTGAAATAAGTATTTAAAAGTATATGTTAAATGTGGTTTGAAAGTAATCAATTTATTCTAATCCATAAGCATGCACATTACAATTATTAATTTAATTCAACAAATACCATTTTGAACTCTTACCACATGTCAAGTACTTTAACAGGTACTTGGGACACATACATGTAATAAGAGATAACACTTCCTGTTTGGTACAGCTTAATGCTCTCGGGAAGACTGACAATGAGCAATATAAGAGATAGGTAAAGTCTACATTTCTTAGACTGTCAGATGTTGAAGGACGGGGACCCGAGGCTCAGCAGCACGATTTTACACAAGCTAAGCAGAGTGACCCTCCAAAGCTGGACCCTTTGGCCACAGACTTCCGGGGGAGGGGCTCCAAACAGAAAGGACCACCAGCACAAAGGCTCTCAGGAAAGCCCACCCTGCCCCATTTCAAGATCTAATACTCGTTTTTAAAACCATTTTTACCACGTATGTTTGAGCCTTATTTTCTGTTACTTAATGTTCAATGCAAGAAAAACAGTAGTATGTAAAATAAACTCATCAAGCAGGAAAAGGAGTGACCACATCACAGACAGGCTCGACATCACAGCAGGCTCGGCAGCCAGGAAGAAACTGCAGTCCTTAGCTCTTCTACTCAGGTGACCTTCAGAGAGCACTGGGCTAAATAATCCTGCTAAATTTAATGAGCGAAAAACAGCTTATTTAGTCTGGGGAAAGTTTTGTGTTTTTATAAGTGAGCACAGAAGCAGGATGCCTTTACCCAATGGCACGTTGAGGAATTGCAAGCTAGGCCAGTCGTGGTTTTCAAGTCAGGCTTCAGGTTAGAACCACCTGGAGAAGCAGACAAAGGCTGACCTCAGACCAATTAGACCAGATGCCTCAGGGCAGGGGTCCAAACGTCAGCAATTTTAAAAAGCTCCTTGGACGAATTTATTGTGCAGCCAGTGTTGAGAACCACTGGGAGGGGCAGTGAGCTGGACAGCTGAGGTCGGGTGGGCTTTTCCATGCGCTTGAACCGAGCACAGTGTGACTGTGGTCAGCCAAAGGTCAAGGCAAGGCTAGCACTGACAGCAAAGTCCTTGGGATTTTAGCGTGCCCACAGCCAGCATCTATGTGCAACAGCTTTTCTTTATCTTGGAAACTGAGAACGACTCTGAAAAGTTTCTCTGGTTTTCCTCCCATAAAGAATAAACACACACACACAAACACACACAAAACGTCCTATAAAAGAATAAAAACAATAGCTACTCAATATATTTGAGTTTTAAAACTTATATGACAGCTTGAGACAGTATGTCTTTTCTCTTTATTTGCATACTTCTTATTCTTACAGAAGAATCGATGCTATGAAATTCAGTTTTCTGACAATAAACTGTGAACACAGGGCTGGGGATTTAGCTCAGTGGTTCCACTGCCTGCCCCGAAAGCGCAAGGTCAATCCCTGGTACCAAAAAAACCCAACAAAAAACAAAACAAAACAAAACAAAAAACTGTAAACACAAGCAAGCAGCTCCTATCACCAAAGGGAGTTCTACAGATTTCCTCCCTGACCTCTCCTCCACCATTCCACCTATCACCAAGAAAGCAGTACAGCTGTAGTGGCTCCTGGTATACGCGTACTCACACTAAATTTGCCTCACTGTGCTCACTGCATTCCTTGATTGCTTGCTAATCTAGAACTGAGTTCCAAAGCAATCATTATTCCTTGTTACTCCACATGAGAGGCTTTATCTATTATTTTACCAATTGAGACCTTAAGGCTTAGAGAAAATAAGAAACTTGGTCAAAAGTATATTTGCAATAAATGGTGAGTCAGAATTTAAACACAGTAATTTCAGAGCCAGGGAGTTTTATTCCCCTCTGGCATTTACTCTGCCATTGACAAGACATGGCGCTGCTTAGGATGCTGGAAGCAAGGCGTCCTCTCTCCACATTCTCCAACCTGCAGCTCCTGGGCAGACACAAGTTCCTCTGTCTCTCCTCTGTCCTCTCACTGGGGACTCTAATCCAGAACAGCTCTCTGCTCCCCACAGGCTCAGCAGTTTACCTTCAGGCACAGGGCCATCTGCTGGCCAAACGCAGCGATCATGTGACAGCACGTGTGCCTTCAAACCAGGGCTACTTTACTAATACAGACCCAACTAACAAGTTTTATTAAAACAGTAAGTGACTGTCAGAGAGGTACAAATCAGGAAATTGATCTGTTTCCTGATGTCATTTTGGTTGTAAGTTCCATAGAGACAAGAAAGAAAGAGAAGGATATGCTGAAGAATAAGCACAAATTTTGGCTACACAGGCAGAACTGAGTAATTGCTTAAAGGAAAACTCGGCATACTCATTTTCATTATCTAACATTTGTCATGTGGCTTCTGGGTCCCAAGCACTTTCATCTGTAAGGCAGAAAATCAGAAGCTTTAAGCAAAGAAACTTACACTGAGCCACACACTAGCAAGTGCAGTGGTAAAGGTTAGACCGCCCGCCCAGCTTAGTGAGCCGGGCCCTTGCAACTCCTCGGCTCCCTGCTCTGTCCTCAGCTGTGCTCTGCTGTCCTCTGCTGTCCTCTGCCAGGTGAGTAGAAACTTGCTCACTGCTGTAATTAGAGTCGCTTTCTATCCTTCTTTCCTGGGGGAAGAAACAAAACAAAGCTATAGGTAAGAGATTTTCTGTAGAGCTTCTTGGATATTAGCTGGTTTGTGCACAAAGTTCTCTTCTCTTGAAGATTAACTTCAAGCTGAACTGAATGCTCAAGTGGTTAGTGTATGAACTGGGTTTCCCAGGAAATGAATCTCCTTTGTTAGGTAAATTTTATTCCATCTAAAGAGAAGACACTTTAAATAATGAAGGCTGTACAATGCAGCCAGGTGTCAAGCAAGAATGTTTACGGCAAGGGCTGACTCCACATCACATGTGGGCCCATGAGATCGTGTCATCCAGTGATACTGTGGCTGTTTGTTTTGTGTAAGCACCTGCTGTGTTATTCACATGGTGGCCAAAATTGGCTAATGACGCATTTTCCAGAATTTCCACCATCGTTAAGCAATGCATGATTACTCAAAAAGCATAAATATTTATATTTATGTATGTTTAGGTACTGTATAGTTTAGTATATGGATACACATATAAAGTGGATGGTTTAGTTAAAAAATTTTAGGCAAAGTGCCAATAACCTAAAATACTAGCATTTTCAAATGAAATTCATATCAGAATAATATAATAAGTAAAAAGTAATATTTTCATAAAATACGGCTAACCTTGTTTGTTTTCTCTCATCACTCCAGCAATGAACACTAAAATGCATGGACTTCTAGAGCTTTCACCCTGTGGCAGAAAACATCTGGATGCTATTTCAACATGAAGGGCCTTTCTTTTCCTATAAAAGCTTCCAGCTTCTCATGGTTCATAGCAAGAAAAGGCCTTACTACAAAGTTGTTGACTATAACAGAAAGATTTTCAGATTCACTGCTGTGATTCTTTTGTATTTTTATCAACAGGCATTAGCATAACATTTTTCAAATTTATATCCACAGAATTAAAAAAGTTTCCCCCCCTTTATTATAAAGCAATAGCTGTTCAAGGTTGAAAACACAGCGTGCTGAAAAATAGACATTACTTCTCATTGTTCAACTAGAACATGTGACTTGCTTTTACATAGCTGGAGTTGCACAAGAATGTATTCCATTTTTTGTGGGTTTGTTTTTTGGTACCGGGGATCGAACTTGGGTCCTTGAGCTTGTGAGGCAGGTGGTGGAACCACTGAGCTAAATCCCCGGCCCAATATTCCATTTTTTCCATTAACATTATATTTATTTCTTCCCCTTTTTCCTTCTCTGATTTTCCCAAGGGCTACTATGGACCCACGGATCTTAATTAATTCAGGGTGTTAAAATCCTTTATGGTCTGTTGTCTCCTGTGATGGTTCGGGTGTCCCACATTTCACAGTGGGCCCCTCCTGGTGCAATGCTGTGTTCACCATCCAGGGCTCAGTAATGTAGAACTGTGGTAAGACACACCGAATGGGGAGTCCACCATGTGAATCATTAAGCGGTCAGTGCAGTGCTAAGTATATTCACATTGGTACAGCCAGTCTCCAGAACGCTTTCTTTTTACAAAATGAAAACCCTGCCTATCAAACAACTACTCCCCATTTCCTCTCCCTCCTGCCCTGGCAACTACCACTCCATGGTGTGAATTAAGCTACACTGGGAAGTTCACAGAAGTGGAATTATATAGTACTCATCTTTTCATTTCTGGCTTCTTTCATGTGCACAGTATAATATCCTCAGGGTTTGTCTGTGCTGTAGCACATCTTGGAACTTCTTTCCTTTACACCATTAAATAATATTCCATTGTATGTACAAGGTGTGGTGGGAAAATGCGCGAATGTTTAAACTTTTAAAATAGCTCGACCACGAGAAGTCAACATTTTGAATGATCCAGGACATCTGGCCGGCCACAACAGCACGGTTAAAGAGTCCCGGAAAAGAGAACTCCAGAACCGCTTCCCAAATTGACAAGATGGACGGGAAGTGCGTGGGGGGGGGGGGGGCGGTATTTTGAGGCGGATTCATGGCAACGGGTCCTTTCCTGCAGTAGGTGTTTAAGAATTTAGACAGCAGTTTCGGTCACCTCGGGCACCTGTACGTCAGGCTTGCGGGTCTCCTTGATTTGCAGACGTGTGGCCGCTCGAGCGGGCCGGGGTGGTGTGGGCGGCCGGTCCCGCTCATCTGCTCCCCTCCACGGGCTCCCTGAGACCCTGCCCCGGCTGGGGCTGAAAGGCAACGCCGTCCGGGACGTGGCCGAGCAGGAGCTGCGGGGCCTCAAGCAGCTCCAGGTGCTCAACCTGCGCAACAGCGAGATCTCGGCCCTGGAGCTCCGGGCGCTGGCGGGGCTGCAGCGGCTCCTGCACCTCTGCCTAGACGGGCACCCCTGGCACTGCGCCTGCGCGCTGCTGCGGGGTGCGCGACACGCTGCACGCCCAGGGCACGGACGTGCGCGGAGGGGCGGGGCGGGACGTGCGCGGAGGGGCGGGGCGGGGCGTGCGCGGCGCCCGCGGAGCGCAGGGGTGAGAGCTGGACCTTGTCGCGCGAGATCCCGCGGCAGTGCGAGGCGGGGAAGCGGGCGCGGGCGGGCGCGGCGGGACCCGACGAGGACGCGGACTGCGAGGACGAGGACCGCGGGCTGGAGTGAGTGGCGCTGCCCGCCGCGCCCGGGCCCCCGGACCCCGCTGAGGCTGCCGGGCTGTTGTTCGGAGAAGAAAGGCCGAGCGGGCCGTGAGGCGCTGCCCGTTCCGAAGGCGTTTGTGCGTCCCGACGCCCGGGCGACCCGTCACGGCAAATAAGGTCCCTGCGGGCCGGGGTTCTGCGAGCTGTCTGCGCTTGCCACCGAGAAGCCCCGGCGTTCGGGCCGGGCTGAGAGCGCGGCGTGACGCGCGGAGCGGAGCCCAGGGCTGGAGGGGCCACGCTGCTGCCCCGTCCTCCTGACGGTACCTGGGGTCGCCGACGCACAAGGACGGGGTGGCTCGGCCCGGGGCGCCAGAGGCTTCAGTCCTGGTCACGGTGCTGTGGCTTTGGGCCTCGCAGCCAGAGCACCGCAGCGCGCCCCTCCCGCACCAGGAAAGGGGGCGGGCGCCCCGCAGGGCACCCAGCGTCCCCCCGCTGCGCCCCACTCTCCCGCCACGCCGCTCACCACCCGGGCTGGGGACCAAGCCTTGGCACGTGGCCTCTAGGCAGCGCAGGCTCTGCTGCCCGGAGCGGGAGTGCTCAGCGTCCGGGTGGGGCATCTCCCACCCTTCTAGGCGGACTGGCCCAGCCTTTCACAGGTTTGCCTCTCGTTAGGGGGCTGGAGGCCTTACAGTCAGACTGAGACCAAAGGAAGGGCCTTCCTGGAGAGCGGTGCTCCGTGTTTCCATCTCCACCTCGCCTCCTCCTCCTCCTCCGGCAGCTGAGCGCTTGTCAGCCAGGCCTGTCTGGAGCTGTGGCTGCGCATAGTATTTTTCTATCAATCCGTTCTGTGAATACACTCAAAACCGTATCCAAAATTAGCTTCTGTTCACATTATCTACTCATTAAGATTTATCTACTGCAGTACTTCACAGTTTTCCATCAAAATATCCCTAATGGCAGGGAAAGTAGACAGAATGAATGGATGAGCCAAGCTGGGCCCGGGAGATAGGACTTTCCTCAGTGTCATGTTTTAACCTAAAATGTCATGCAGACTTTGCATTTCTTGCTTTCTGTCTATTTTCTTCTTTTCAAGTTGATGCTGCGTGGAAAAGACTGACTTATACCGTGGTTCTCCTGGCCCCTAGCAGGCTGACACACGCTCCAAAAGGCACAGAAATGCGAAACTCAGATGGCTTCCCTGCTGTTGGGTGGGGTTTCAGCTCTTTTTAGTGTGTTAGACCTACAGTTCTCTCTGAGAAAGGCTACGGATGGCTGATGTACAATAATTTATAGCCACTGGTGTTACCAGAATATTTATGTATAATCATAATTTTCAGGCTGTGAGGTTCTTGGGAAAGAACCTAGTCATTTAAAATGAAGTTCAGGGCCGGAGATTTAGCTCAGTGGTTTCACTGCCTGCTCTGCAGGCGCAAGGACCCTAGTTTGATCCCCAGTACCAAAAAACAAACAAAAAAAAGAAGTTCAATCTTTTTTTTTTTTTTTCTGGTACCAGGGATCAAACATAGGACCTTGCACTTGTGAGGCAGGCACAGTGCCACTGAGCTAAATCCCTGGCCCTTTTTTTTTTTTTAAACAGGGTGTTGCTAAGTCACTAAATTGCTCAGCCTAGGCTTCAGTTTACAATCCTTTTGCCTCAGGCTCCCAGAGAGTGCTGGGATTATAGATGAGAGCCGCCCTGTCTGTGGAGAGAGTGCAATCTTATAGGAGTAAGATGATTGTCAGACCCACACTTTCAGGAACAGGCTGAACTAGAACCTGATTGCACCTGGGCTTTTGTTTTGTTTTGAATTGTTTGTGTTTCTGGGTGTGTTTGTGTGCTGGGTCTCGGGTATTTTTCCTCAGCAATGAGAGAGAAAAAGTAACAGACAAATAGCATTCTAGTAAAGCATTGCATTCATCTGCTTGGAAAGCTGTAGTAAAATGCCACAGGTAGCTTAGACAACAGAAGGTCACTTTCTTGCAGATCTGCAACCAGAAGTCCAAGAGCAAGGGGCTCCCAGTGCTGCTTCAGCAAGGGCTGTCTTCTGGCTCACAGACTCCACCTTCTTGCAGTGGCCTCAGTGGCGCCTTCTCTGTGTGCACACAGGAAGAGGGTTCTAGGTCTCTTCCTCTTGCTATAAGGATACAGTCCAGATTAAAGACCCTTATGACCTTCTCCTGCTGAAACAAAATACCCAACACCCGAAGTTAAAGGAGGAAAGGTTTCTTTGGCTCACAGTTTATAGAGGTTTCAGTTCATAATTGGGTGGCTCCAAGACAGGGTGGCATAGCAGAAGAGAAACAGTTCATGGCAGGCAGAAGTCAGCAAAGTAGCTAAGAAGCAGCAAGTAAGACAGCAGGCTTTTTTTCTGTCCCTTATATCCTACCCAGGCTACCCACCCTTAGGGTGGGTAGTACTCACACCCAGAGTGGGCCTTCCCATTATCCACACAAAGAACTATGCCAAACCAATCAGTGGACTAATTTAGTAATCACCCTTGATCCCAGGATCACACACTTCATCCCAGCCTCATATACTCTAGATCCAGCCACCTCTGAAAATCCCCACTTATGACTGATGAGGCTTTGGAGGGGGAACATTTAAATACAAGCCATAACACCTTATATAAGTTTAATTACCTCATATTAGCTTCTTGACACTAGGACAAAATATCTGTTGCTCATAACACAAAGGAAGAGAAGTTTTGGCTCCCAGCTTCAGTGGGTTCAGTCCATGGTTTACTGGCTCCAAGGCAGAAACAATGGTGGAAGGGCCTGGCAGAGGAAAGCTGCTCATCTAAGGGCAGCCAGGAAACAGAGAGAAGGGAGGCACTAGGGAGGAGAATCCACCCTTCCAAGTCATGACCCCAGTGACCTGTGTCGTCCAACCAGGGCCCACCTCCTGACAGACTGTTCAGCTATGAACTTATCAGTAGATCAGTCAACTAATAAGCCTAGCATGTCATAATCCACTCATCTTTTAAAAGCCCTACCTTGGAATAATGAGACTTTGGGGGGATAGTTTAGACCTAAACTATAGTACTTCACTGAGGTCCTATCTATAAACACTATCACATCCAGGGCTAGGCCTTCCACATATGAATTTTGGAGAACATAATTCATTCCACAATAGCATCTATGCACCTATCTGTTCATCTAGATTTCTGGCTCTTGATAGAGTTTATCAATTAATTTACCAAAAAAGAGAAGAAAAGGGAAGACAAGAAGAAAAGGAAATTTTAAAGCTCAATTATACATTTCTACTTGTGTAAGACTTAAATTTTTAAAAAATCAGATAATTACCTATGACCTTGGAAAGCAGCTGGGGGCGCAGGATTGGAATGCAGAGCAGGTGATAGTTGGAAGGAAGGGTGAAGTGTGGATGTTTCTTTGAAGCCCAGAAGCTGAGTGTGGGTTGAGCGTCGGTGGAGTTGGAGAGGAAGAGTGCCCTTAGTGCAGGGTTCTGAGAAAAAGGGTTGCTCGGGGACAGATGTCTAAAACTGGGAGATCCACTTCCCAAGACCTATTTTTCCTGTGTTACTCTGTGTGTGTTTCCTCATCTGTAGAATGATGACAGTAGTGCTACAAATAAACCAAATGTAAGGAAAACCCTTTCCTAACACCTCCATGATCTTGTGAATCCGCCCCCTTTCCACATGGAGCTATTGCTCCACACCCCAAATGCCAAGCACCTGGTCCCAGATGTAAATGAGCCCAAGGGCTATGCAATGAGCAGCACACATCTGTACTGAAGACCCCTTCCAGGAAGCCCTCATATTTCAAATCACGCCTGCCTCAGCCCACAGGAGTCAGAACCAAGATGCTGCTTGGTCCTACTGCCCCTGCTGCCTTTTGGCAAAACAAACCCTTGTTGAAACTTTCACTGGTGCCTGTGAGGACCTGATCCTTCTGTGGTTCAGAACAATCTCCCTCTTAGCCTTGGGGATGTCCTCCCCATTTGAAACTCGGCAAGAATAAAGGAGATGAATAACCTGAAAGGAAGGTGCTATGCCCCTTGCAGGCACACTTGCTGGTCTCCGGGGAAGGTACCAGTATCATCCAAGTTGTCCTGAGAGACCAGTCTTAGCTTTTACTCAGAATTGCTTAAAATTTACAAGTTCTGGAAGGTTTCCTCATGGGCGTTGTACACTTCTGTTACACAACACACACGACAATAGGAAATGCCTACACTCACCTCTGGCTGGTGTGTGGGTTTTCTGTAACACCTCTGCAAAGGGTTTGCCAGTCTCAGAATCAGCATTGAGACCTGTGAGTCTCTACTCTTATCAGGGAGAAGAAGACTTCAGATGTCCTGGCTTTTGGAAGAGAAAGTTATCTTCAAGTTGATCCTCAGAAAAACTTGCCTTTCTCACAGGTGCTTTTCCTTCTGCCTATTCCTTGTGTCCCCTCATTACAGAACATCTTGGGGTCCAGACACGCCCACAATCCTGGTCTCTTCCTCATAAAACAGTCATTGGTGTGTATGTGGGAGCTGGGGACTCTTTCATGCCTTTCACATACAGATTATATGCATTTCACTAGCATTGGGAAACTGAATTCATACATGCTTTTAAAGCTTTATTTTGTTGGGAGTCATGGTTTAGTTATTTCATGCATCATTTAGTTAATTAGGTATTTTGCTCGGTTAGATATGCTTAATTATCCATGTATACAAATGAAATAATCACTGTATCAGTCACCCAGAAATCCAGTGTTTTCTGTCCTACACTCAATTGTGTGTTCAATGTTAAATTTTTGATTGTTGGCAGATTGGCAGCCCCAAATCCTGGGAACACTAAAAGTTCCCCAAAGCACAGTTTTGGGAGAATAATCTTGAAGGGACTGCTGTCACCTGGTGCTGATCATGGATTATCTCAGACCTTGATTCTAGAGCTCACACCATCTCTGAACCCAACCATCACCTTTATTCTAGACAGTATCTGTTTTGACAGGAGAGCACCTGATGAATTTCTCTACCATTTTTTCTCTCCAAGGCAAGATATTGCTTTAATAAACTCAATGGGCTTCCACAAAACACTGTTCTTAGGAATCCAATGTAGAGGGTTTGATTTAATGGATGTGTCTTAGTTATTTTTTTCATTGCTGAGACAAAATACCCAACACCCAAAGCTAAAGGAGAAAAGTTTTATTTTGGCTCACAGTTTGTAGAGGCTTCAGTGCATAGCTGGCTGGCTCTAAGACAGGGTGGCCTGGCAGAGGAGAAATGGTTCATGGAGGGCAGAAGGCAGCAAGCAACAAGTAGCAAAGAGGGACCAAGCGACAGCCTTTTTCTGATCCTTGTATCCTAACCAGGCTATCTGCCCTCATAGTGGGCAGCACTCACATCCTTAGTCCTCGCATTGCACCATGAATGAATCCTAGCGTCACATACTAGAGATCCAGCCTCCTCTGAAAAGCCCCACTTATGACTGCATGAGACCTTGTGGGGACATCTGGACACAGCCATAACAGGATGTGATTCAGCTTTCAAAACAGCCACTGACAATTGCTGGTCATGCAGACCCAGCTATTTATTCTCTTTGCCACCACAAGGCCCCTCACAATCTCCCGGCCCTGGACTGGATTTATTCCAGCTGTTTTTCAGGCCTTTTATTTAGGACTTTTTAAAAGATCACAAATGTCCCTGAAAATTCTTTGAATAAATTTCCCTGCATTATATGAAAAGTGGCCCGTGATAATGACCCACCTAAAGACGTAATAACATCACCAAATAGGATCCCTGTGTTGAAGGCTCTGTGTATTGTTAATTTTATTTAATCAAAGATTCCAAGATGGTTTTACAAAGACTACTTGCCCCACATGTTGTGTCAAAGGACACTCTTAGCAGCAGTTCCTGCTTCTACACAGTCTTCAGCATTTGTCCATCTCTGGTCCTTGCCCATTCAGTGGGTGAGAAAATGGCATCCCTTCAATTTCCTGCTAGTGAGGTTGAGCAAGTTTTCTATATATTTGTTAGCTTTTGCATCTTCTCTTCTGTTGATCACCAGCTTATGCACTTTGACCATTTAAGAAAACTGAGTTCTTTGTCTTTTCTAAAAATCAATTTGTAAGGGTTTTCTTCTGCACAATTGGGATATATCTGTATTTTGTGAGATATATTATTAGTATTTTATCCCAAACTATTATTTTTCTTTTTGATTCATGATGTCTTTTGCCTTATAGAAAATGTATCATTTAGGTAGTCAAATCAGTCAATCTTTTAAATATATAAAAATACACTATGCATATATCTGTACATATATACATGCACTAAGATAAATTTAAGTGTGTATCTATATACTGTATGTATATTGTGTGTATCTACAAGATAAATGTGTGTATACATATATAGAGAGATCAGTGTTTCAGTGACCAATGTCCACCATTCTCGGTTACTTAGAAGTTATCTGTGTATCTGGGCACAGTGGTACACACCTGTAATCCCAGGTACTAGGAAGACTGAGATAGGATCGCAAGTCCAAGGCCAGCCTGTGCTTAGTGAGACCCTTTTCAGAAGAAAATGAAAAGAATAAAAAAGAAATGTTAGAGATTGAAAACGCTATAGGAGAAATAAAGCAAGCCTCATTCTAGACACAGGTGAAGGGAAAAACCCTACTACATTTGAGTGTGTATCATTAGGATATTTCCAAACCGAGGAGCAAAAGAGAAAAAAAAATGGGGAAAAGGGACAGAATAGTCAAGAACTGTGGGACAGCTACAGATAGTGTAATACAGGCTCAGTGGAGAAGACAGGGAAGGATCAGAAGGAAACAGTTGTATGTGGAGCAATAATACAGTAACTGAGACTTTCCTCAAACTAATGTCAGGGGCCAAACCTTAGCTCTAGGGAAATCCAAGCAGAATAAATGCCCCCAACTAAATCAGGCATATCATATTCCAACTTTAGAAAAATGAAAGATAAAGAAAAAAATTTTATAAAAGCCAACTTTTCCTACTGAGAAACAAAGATAAGGAAAAAAGTCTTGAAAGAAGCCACCACTCTTTCCTATTCAGACTCAAAGATAAGTATTACAGCCAACTTCTCAGAAATCACACAACCAAGAAGGGAGTGTAGTAAAATATTTGGAATGTTGAGGGGAAAAAACCCACAACATAGAAATCTGTATCCAACACAATTTCCTTCAAAATAAAGGCAAACAAGGATTTTTTCAGACAAAAGTTGGGGAATGTGTTGCTTTGCAAAAAATGTTGATGGAAATGCTTTTCAGAGAAGCAAAATGAGATTGATTAGAAATTCAGGACAATGTAAAGAAAAGCACTAGGAGAATAAATAAGTGAAGGTAAAATTAAAACTTGTTTATTAAATTTCTAATTGATTCAAGAGATAAGTTTGTTCAAAATGACGATCACAATGTAGCCAATATATACACACACGTGGTCATGTCTGCACACATTATTATACATATGTAAACAAGATGAGAGCAGGGAGTGGGAAGGGAGGCAGGACCACTTCATTATACTACATCTGCATTCCCTGCGAAACAGTGCGGTGTCACTTGGAAGTGGAACTTGATTCTTTGTAAATAAATATTGCAAACTACAGTTAAAACAAGTATAACTGGTATGCTAAGAAAGCAGAGGAAGTGGAATCATATAAGGTGCTCAGTTAATACCAAAAAGCCAGAAATGAAAGGTAGGATCCAGAAACACAGGCAAGAAATAGAAAACAGTAGTAAGTAGGGGAGGTTGTATCCAACTATCTGTGCCACAAATCACTAAACATTAGTTGTGTAAACACAAACTGAGAGACAGGTTATCAATGTAGATTTAAAGGAGATCCAGTGACCTGGAGACAGCAGTGCATGCCTGCAGTCCCAGCCATTCTGGAGGCTGAGATGTAAGGATCCCTTGAGTCCAGGAGTTCAATACTAGCCTGAGTAGAAAGCAAGACCCTGTCTCAGAAAAAACAAATCGCAACAAAGGCCCAAATATACACTATCTACAAAAAGATTAAAAAACTCAAAAAAAAGAACAAAAGCTAAACTTTGGGCTGGGGATTTAGCTCAGTGGTTTTGCCACCTGCTGTGCAAACACAAGGACCCGAGTTCAATCCCCAGTACCAATAAAACCCTCACTTTACATATAAACTCACTTTACATACAGTCAAAAAAGTAAAAAGATGGAGAAAAACATACCATGTTAATACTAATCAAAAGAAAGCAGAAGCCGCTGTATTAATTTTGGACAAAGTGAACTTTCTGCTAGTTTGTGTTTTGAGACAAGCTCTTGCTATGTAGTCCAGGCTGGCCTCAAACTTGCCGAGCTAGACAAAGCCAGCTTCTGAGCAAAGAAATGCACCAGGGATAAAGATGGGCACTGCAGAATGACAAAGGTAATTCTCCAAGAAGATATAACAATCCTTCATTTGTATTTGTGCATAACAAGAGAGCACCAAAATATGTGAGGTAAAAACTAATAGAAATGCAAGAAAAAGATGAACTCATTATTATAGTTGGACACTTCCAACTAACAGAAATGGGCAGATCTCAAAGGTACAAAATCTGTAAGCACATAGTTGAATTCATCAACACCATCAATCAACTGGATATAACTGACATTTATCAACTACTTGTCCAGCAACAGTGGAGTACACACGCTTCTCATATTCACAAGGGAAGTTTATTATGGTAGATCACATTCTTGGCCCTAATACACACCTTAATTGATGTAAAATAACAAAAATGTCTATTCTTAGACCCCAATAATGAACCTAGAAATTAATAACAAGAAGATAGGAAAATCCCAAGATACTTGGACATTAAACAACACATTGGTCAAAGAGGAAATCTCAAGAGAAAGTAAAAATACTTTGACTGAAAATGCAATTGATCAAAATATGTAGAATGTAGCAAAAACTGTGTGAAATTTATATCTTTTAATGGATATAATAGAAAGGAAGAAAGATCTAAAGTCAATAATCTATGGTTCTAAGAACTGTATAAAGAAGGCCAAACTAAATCCAAAGAAAGCAGAAGAAAAGAAATAATAGATATTAGACTAGAAATCAATAAAATTAAATATGGAAAAGTGGTAGAGAAAATCAACAAAAACCAAAGGCTGGTTCTTTGAAAACACTAGTAAAACTGGTAAGCCTCTGGCCAGGCTGACCAAGAAAGACACTGGAGAAGGAAGGACTAGAATAGGAATGAAAGAGGCCATCACTACAGGCTCTGTGAATAACGGGCTTCTGTGAACAGCTCCAGGCCCACAGATCTAACAACTTACAGACTAAACATAAAAAACTTAAGGTGGAGAAAGATGAAATGGGCCAATTCCTTGAAAGACACAATCTGCCAAAACTAACACAAGGAATTAACTATCTGAATTGACCTATATCTATTAAAGAAGTTGAATTAGTTGTTAATAACTTTCCCAAACAGAAAGCACCCAGCCAAGCTGGGTGAATTCCATCAGACCTACAAGAAATAGATTACACCAATTCTTCACAATCTTTTTCAGGAGATAGATACAGAGGGAATACTTCCTAACTCATCTAACGAGGCCGGCATTTCCCCTACAGCAAAAGAATAGGACATTACAAAAAACGAAAACTACAAACCAGTCTCTTTTATGCTCCTGAACAGAGATGCAAAAGGCTTCAACAAAATAGCAAATCAGATCCCACAGGGCATGAAAAGAATACAGTGACCAAGTGGGATTTAGCCCAGGTAGGCAAGTTTGTTTCAACATTCAAAAGTCAACAAGTGAAACTCATCATATCAATGGGGTGAAGAAGCCAAACTACACGCTTAATGGTGAGAAAATACCACTAAAAAGAAACAAGGCGTGAAAGTGTGAAGGGACATGAACAGCCTCTGGTGCATAGTGGTAAGGGAAAGAGGGTGATCGATATGGAAGGCTGCCTGCTGCAGGGTTCCACCTGTCAGCACCCCAAAAGGCAAAACTGCAGAGACGGGGAAGGATCAGTGGTTACCAAGTCTCAGGAGGAGCAGAGAGGATTTTAGGGTTCGGAGCTCGTCTGTGTGGCACTCCAACAGTGAATGCAGGCGTAGGATGTAGAGCACAGAGCACAGCCAGCACTCCTGTAACTGCTGACAGGAGACAGTGATGTGCCAACAGTGGCTGGAATTGTACAACACTGGTCAGGGTGTTGACAGTGGCTTCATGGAAACTACGTCCTGCATGCAGTGTTCATGGCAGCCGAGAGCAGGCAGGGGAACAGTCCAGGATAGTCCCTGAGGTCACACGGGACCGCCAGACCCACCCCGCAGCGAGGCCCACTGAGCCCCAGGCAGCCTCCTGGCCCAGCCATGGGCTGCGAACATCAGTCCCAACCTCCACAGAGCCATCCCCACCTGACAGCCGCAGCGTGGGGAGGCACGGGCAGCTCTGCTTGTCTGTTCATCTCCAGTGATTTTCTGTTCTGTAAACCCCAGATGTCTCCACCTGACCTCCACAGTGGGGATTAAATGATCGTAGAGCATTTCACAATGGAGGAGCAAGTCCAATACCATCCCCACAACACTGAGGACTTGTTGCCTTCCTGAGGCTGCATCTCTCTTGATATTTATGTGTCCTGATTTTATAATCTGAACTCCCCACATTCAGAAAGGGCCACATTTACTCCTCTTGTCAGGTGACTCCATAAGGAACCCTTTCGAAGTGTGAGGGCACATTGGACACTGGATTGAATGTGTCTACACAAGACATCTGGTGTGGCTCTCCTGGCATGCTGGAGCGTGGGTAAGAGCAGCAGACTCTGACTCTACCTCCTTGGAAGTGTAAGAAGCAGCTGCTCGTTGGCAACAACTACAGACGCAAAGTGGTTCCACCTTGCTTTGGTTACCACTTCTGCCCACCTTGTCTGATGAAGCAGAACCCTCATGCACACAGGTTCTGTGAAATGTGCATATTACAGACAGGCAGGTAGGGACAACAGGAGCCAGGACCCATGTTGAGCCTGTGGCCCAAGAACCTAGAAAGCTGCAGGAAGGGTGGAGGCCTGCCTGTTTCTGTCTCCCACTGCTGCTGAAGCCCCGAAAGAGGCTGCTTGATTTGTCCTGTCTCCGGCTGGGACCAGAATGGAGCCAGGCTGCTCAGGCCTGCACCTCAGTTCAGGTCATGCTCCTAACACATTCGATGGTTTTCCTTAAAAACTATGGGTAGGGGGGATTTAGTCCAAGGCCACAAAGCCATGGTCCTGCTCAGTACCTGCCCATCCCTACTCTGCTGCTGTTTACTTATTTGTTTCCTGTGCGGAACTGAACTCAGCCGGGTCAGGCTGGCGAAGGACCTAAGGCTGAACTACCTTCCCACCCATTCCTGTCTTACTGCAAGCTGTCAGAGAAGAAGAGCAGCCCCATTACCCTCTCTCTTAGGAGGCTAAACACCCTTGAGCTAGGAGACTCGTTAACCTGTCTGCCTGGTTAGGAGAACAAACCACTGGGGAGCAAACCGGAGTCTGCCTGTTAAAGGGCACTGGCAGATGGGGGTGTGGCCAGAATCCTCCTGCTGTGTTTTTCATTCAAAGATGTACAAAGACACATAGCCAGCGTGTCCTGAAAAGGTGGCAGGGGACTGAAACTGAGCTCCATTCTTATCGGACGCAAGCCCTGGGATAGGGAAGTGTATTTCTCCAGAGCAGTGTGGGGTGGGCATTGGGGACGCTAGGGATGCTCCCGAGCACAGCACCGTGGAAGGCAGCACTCACAGCAGCAGCTTGGTGGGGAGCAGGGCCAGGCACTCTCAGCTGGTGCAGGGCAGACCCCAGAACTGTCCCGGCCGAGCATCTGGGCCGGTGACAGGTCCACAGCCTTGCTGTCAGGGTGGCTTGAGGTGGACATAGATTCGAGTTTGAAAATAAAGTCAAGTGAGCCTGAGAAACGCAAGTGAGGCTGGCTGAAAAAAGGACAGTGATCAAACAACTAAAAAGCACGTGGCCAACAAATTAACAGACGTTTCCCAGCAGGAAAAGGGGATGAAGTGGGTGTGACACTGGCAAATCTGCACATCGGTACCTACCTGTGTGTGTGTGTGTCTACAGCAATATGCAGGACTACACGCTGCACACGTTCTGTGATGACTGCGGGCGGCGCTGGAGTGGACAAGCCCGGAGCATGGCTTGGGACTGGGCCAAGGCCTAGGTGGGAAACGGGCATTCGGACAGGAACAGCTTGAGCGAAGGGGCAGAACTGGGGAGCACAGGACAGAAGTGGCCTGGAGGTCGTTGTGAAGTGCAGACAGGCCGAGCACGGGTGCACAGGCAGGATGGTCACAGGGCAGACGGAGTAGAGACTGAGCCCACCTCGGGTCCATCTTCCTGCCACTGTCAGCCTGGCTCGGTGATTCCGGAATGAATGAATGAGTGAGTGAATGAAACAGCGTTGCGACCAGATGACTAGGCGGGGCCGCCCGTCAGGACTCCGTTCCCGGGGCCCCACTCTCGGTCTGGGCGCGGGAGGCAGCCCCGCTGGAGGGAGGTTAGCTCTCTAATGGGCACTTTCCTCGCGGGGGCTTGTCGATCTGCAGCGTGAACCATTTCCACCTCGGTCCTTTCTAGCGTTTGTAAGTTGCGATCCACCTGATCACGTGCTCCTCGGACACCGGCTGTGGGACGCCGGGCCTGGAGCCCCCGCCCGCGCCGCTTGTTCGTCCTTTACCGGAGTCGGCCCGGAAAGCCGACAGTGCCTGCTACTGGTCCTCCGCGCCGCCAGGGGCGCGTTGGGCGCACGGTCCGCCCCGGTCCCTGTGCGCGCCCTCCCTCCCGCGCCGCGTCACAGCCCGCACCAGCCAATGAGCGCCGTCCAGGTACCACGGGGTGGGGCGCCGGGCGGGGAAGATGGCGGTCGAAGTGCCTGCGCGGGCGGACGCGGAGTGAAGATGGCCCGCCGCGGCGGCAGGGGGTAGCGGGCGCCCGGCGAGGAGCGAGCATGACGGGCCCGCACGAGCTGGCGTGGCGGCTGCTGCACGCGCTGCTCTGCCTGCACCGCGCGCTGTCCGCCCGGCTGCGCGCCCGCTTCGGCGCCTGGACGTGGGCCTGGAGGCGCTGCTGCCGCGCCGCCGCCGCCGTGGTCCTAGCGCCGCTCGGCTTCGTACGACGCGAGCCCCCGGCGCCCGGGAGGCCCCGGCGCCACCCCGTTAGGGCCCGCGCGGGCTCCGCCGGCCTGGCCCGGCTGCGCTGGCGCTCGGACGGCCGCGCCTTGCGGAAGCTGCCGGTGCACGTGGGGCTGATGCTGACCGAGGACGAGCGCAGCCTGCCGGACGTGGCGAGCTTGGTGGTGTGGGCCATGGCGGTAGGCATCTCGTACATCAGCGTGTACGACCACCAAGGTGAGCCCAGGCCCGGGAGGGGCGGGGGCTTGGGCCGCAGTGCGGCGTCTCGTACCTCCGCGGTGCGACCACCGACCTGAGCTCGGTGCTGGGGCGGAGGACCGAGGCCTGCGGTCTGGTGGGCCCGAGTGGGCCCGGGTTGGTCTCGCGTGCCGGGCCCCGCCCCCATCGCCCTCCGCTGCCCGGCTCTGACACCTATCGATCCAAGCACGGACTCAGTGGGCTTGAACCCTTGGCCACGTCCCTCGTTCTTCACCGCTGTCTAGGAAGGGGACCGTGTCCGTGTACCTTTGTTTCCCAAGACAGCCGAAGTCCGAGAGCCTTAGTCTGAGGGTTCAGAAGCAGTGATGGGCAGGCTGGGAGCTCAGCCAGTCGGTGCCACAGTCGCAGCCTCCGTCGCCCCGATCTCTCTAGTCGGTGCTGTTCAGTGTTTCACCCCGTGGTCACCCCAGTGTTTCTGGTCCTTGTTCTTCACAGTCTCACCCCCAGTCACGCCAGCCAGTGTCTCCAGTGCTGTTCCCAGTCTCACCCTTCCTCATCCTGCATTGTTTCTCAGGCTAAGGGCACCCGTCCCTGAGTGCAGCCAGGTGGAGAGGATTTCCGTGGGGTCCGGAGGTGGCGCTGCACACGGAGCCCGTGGGGCCAGGTGGGATTGAATTGGGTCTGTGAGGCTCAGGCGAGGGGAGAGCAGGAAGGATGATGGCACTCTTCTGTCGATGGTGCCCGGTGCCCTGTGTGAGTGAGTGACCCTTGACACTCAGTGACCGCTACAGTACTTGGTGCAGTTGACCCCCTGTAAGTTTTGAGTGAGGGAATGAACTTCATAGGGAAGTTTTATGAGAATGGAAATTCCACACTGATGGGGCAGGCACACTCCTGGGAACCTTGTGTCAGTTCTGTGGACTCTCAGGCTTGTAGGGGAAAGGCACACACCTGGGTGACAGGAAGAGTTTGGGAGTCAAGTATGAGGATGAGAAGGGAGCAGAGATTCTGAATGGAGGGATGGAGGGAGAGCTCATGCAAAGGAGCTGGGGTCCCAGAGAATACAAAGCAGATAAAGGCGAGGAAGGCTCTGAATATCAGGTTTGGATTTTAGTCAAATCCTGAATGCATTGGTGTTTCCCTAATGATGTGACAAGAGTGAGTTAGGAATATTGATGTGAAGGAAAGAAAACGTTTTATTTTCTGTTCAATACCTAAAATTACCTGTCTGCTCTAGAGAAGCTACAACTTGGTTTTTATCTTTAAATCTTCTTCAGATAGCCAGACTTAAGCACAAGGTTGTCCAGATAAGTAGTAATCTCTGGCTGCCCTATCATCTTCCTTGAAGCATCAGGTAACCAGGTGACTGAGGAGCCTGAGATCAAATGATGATTGCCCTGTACGGTAAAGTTTAATGTACTCAGCAGTTGACATCATGGAGCTACACAAACCAGTAAAAATCATTAGTCTGTCAGGAGATGACACAGTTTTGGACTGATCCAGCCACTCTTGTCTAGGAAGTAAAATAAGTGAGCCAGAAGTGGAGATTAAACACAGCAGTGTGGTGGATTGTGATGATTCTTTTAAATCAAGCCTTTTTTTAAATCTCCCAGTAGGAAGGAAATTTTATAGCTTAATCATTTGAGTTAGTGACTGCTTCCTAGCATGGATTGAGATGTTGCCACACTTCCTTGTTCTGGCAATTCCTGTCACTGACTTTGTGATATGACTCAGACACATCTTGTGTCATATTCACTGGAAAAAAAATGCTAACAAACATAAGTCAGGTTAAACTGAGCTCTGAGTGCTGAAGAAAGGGCTAAGAGTGTTTTCAGTGAGTGGACTTGAGGGGATTTATGTCCTTTTGTTAAAGCAGTTTTTTAAAGAAATAAGGGACAGTTTAATTGCTTGTGTAAGAAACCTTTAGTTTACCTTTCCTTGTTTTTTTTTTTTTTTTTTTTTTTGGGTACCAGGCATCGAACTCGGGTTCTTGCGCTTGTGCAGCAGGCAGCAAAATCAAGTAAATCCCTGGCCCTACCTTTCCTTGTTTTTGATTGACTGATCTGCTCATTCGTAGATGACAGGCTAATTGTCTGTTAAGTACCAGGTCCTCTAATGGGCGCTGCCACCCAGGAGAGAAAACAGGATGACCTCCTGTGCTGGTGAGCCTGGCATAGTAGAGGGCGTCTTCCTCGGAAGAGAGGGGAGTGACCTGGCAGGAGCACGTTGCACTTGGACTAGGTTCCCTAAGCCTACAGGGATGGGGTTCCCCAGAGGCCTTGTTCCCAGCAGACTGTTGAGCACTGGTGCGGAAGGGGTATGGGGAGCTGTGAGCAGCACAGGGAAGTTTGGTGAAAAGTTGGAGAATGAGGTACGATGAAGCCTTGGGCAACTCTTCTGTAAAAATCTACCCCAAAGTATAATGTTTTAAAATAGTTTCTATGTGGATTCAGTTCAGTTGAGCAGTTTGCCTTGGGGCCACTCAGAGTTGCAGACAGAAGCTGATGGGGACACAAGGTCTGTTGCCAAGCGTCTGGCGCCTGGTTTAGTGTTGCTGGCTGGAGGAGAGGGGAGCGGGCTGGTGTCTCTGCCTTTGCTCGGTCACTCCTCGTGGCTGGTGTGAGCTTGCTTTCGGGCTGTCAGACTTCCTACGAGGTGGCTGGAGCCTTCTCGGGGTGATCAGATGTCCCTTGGGGTAATCAAGGTTATTCTGCTCAGTGTGCTTCTTGCCTTCCCAGCTTCTCTTACCACTCTGTGTAGCATTGATTGCGTTTGTGCTTCCGTGACTCAGCGTTAGCCCTGCTGGAATGCCCCGTTTCCTTGAAGACGGCTGCCTGTCAGTGGGACAGTGGGTGCCAACCTCTGTGAGTGTATTCTGTCTCTCTCTTGACTTAGCCTGCCCGGCATCTCCTTGGGACAGTGCCTGAAGGATCTCTGTCCCCTGCCTTGGGTGTGTGTGTCAGGTCTTCCTCAGTGACAGTGCCACAGCTGCTTTCTGTCTTCATGTCTGCATCTCCTGGTGTGTGGCGTGCCATTAGGCCTGTGCGGGGTGGGCAGTGTCCTGGTGTTCACACAGGGCTGCCTTTCCTGCGGGTAAGCAGTCTGCTTCCTAGTGCTGCACCAGTGGAGTTACTGGTTTACACTTGGCACACTGACACAGACCATGTTGGCAAGTATGATTTTTCTCCTGGCAGTGTTGAAGGTCCAGGTGAAAATGTGACTGTATTGGGTGTACACAGCACAACCCACCCCGCAGTGCCTTCCTCCCTCACGAAGACGAGTGAGAGGCAGCCTCTGCTCTCGGCCTTCGCCCTGGTGTCCTGTGCCTCCTGCTGTCGGCATGCTGAGATGGGCTCTGGCCCTGTTCTAGCTGGGGCTGGCCCGAGCCGAAGATTATCACTTACTTCCGTCTCCAGTCTCTGTTCTCTAAACTTCTGAAAGGGTTTCATGCTCACTATAGTGCCAGATGCCTGTGCTAAGTAATCTTAGTAGGGGGTGTGGTTAGGGTTCGATGAGCTCTTAGTTTGTAGCAGGTAGAGGTTCCACAGGTCAAGAGACTGAGGATGAAAAAGCCAAGCTCCAGGTCTAGAACGTAAACCAGATTTTATCCAGAGACCTTGCACCTCAGTCCTGCGCCGTGTTGGCGTCCGCTGTTCAGAGAGACTGGCCACAGCAGGGTCCGCACCCTGCACCACGGCTGCATATGCTGGGGCAGCTGAAAGCCGGGAGAAGGGCGCTTACTTACCCACAGGTGGGGGAGCTATTCATAAAAGACATTAAGGACAAAGAAGAGCTCCTTTATAGCACCAGAGGACGCACTTTTCAGCCTTCTGTTTAACACCAGTACACCTGCCTTGTGTTGAGCTGTTACTTTCTCAGAGGGGCAGAGGCTCTTTTGCTTGTTTGTGAGACAGGGTCTCACTATGCAGTTCAGGCTGGGCTTGAACTCACTGTGTAGTCAGGGTGGCCTCAAATTCTTGGCGATTTACCTGCCTCAGCCCCTTGAGTGCTAGGATCACAGGTGCGCGCCACCACGCCCGGACAGAGTCATTTTTAAAATCTGAATTTTGAGCTGGGGATGCAGCATCACTGCTGCAGGGGCTCAGCCAGCATGGTTTCCCTGGCACTGGGTCACCGTCGCAGGCCTTTCCAGGGGGGCTCACCCAGTCCCGTGTAATTGTTGACCTATGAGCAGCCCCAGGAGCTCTGTTGAAGTAAATTGTTTAATGGTTAGATTTATTCTGTTGTGACTACTTTGGGCATGTAAACTTGTACTAGAGTTTTCTTTACTTTAAATAATTGCACTATGAGCATGTTTTCTTCTCCAGAGGCCCCTCAATAGTGTTACACTGTAGTTGAATCCTTGGAGAAATTAAACGAGGGTAACCATTAGGTAGCTTGTTTAGGTGACTGGTTTGTGGGATCAAACTCATGACCTGGTGCTTGCAAGGCAGGTGCGGTGCCACTGAGCTAAATCCCTGGCCCAGGTGACTGGTTTTTAAGAAAGGCAGGCCGATTGGAAGAATGTGTATTTGTTTATGAATAAGTACTGCTTTAATTCCGTAGCTGGTGAGATGCTTTTTTCCCTTCTTTTATCTTTATGGATTCACCTTAAATATTTCTTTAAAAAGTCTCTTTCTGTGGAAGGATGTGAACAACCACAGCAAAAGTTCTAATTTTAGATTTAAAAGAAGAAACCAGCATGTATTTTAGAAGACTATTTTATAGATTTGACTATACATTTGACACCAATTTTAGAAGCACAAAGGAATGCAGACAAGATTTGCTGTGTGTGTGTTTCCTTAGAACTCCTCCACTTGGTTGACTAAGATTGAGACCTGGCAATCATCCCCGAGGTCATTCTAACTCCCACTGCTGGCAGAGGTTTTAGGAACCCCACTGAGGACCTGCAAGCGGTATGTAGTCCAGTGGTGGACTGGGCACTGTCCATCCGGTTTCTGACGCCTGTCTTTGCTGCCCCTTGCTGACACCATGTGAGTGTGGGTCTCTCCGGTGCCGCCCCCTGTCTTTCCTTCCTGCTCGCTTCCCAGAGGGCTCTGGAAGTTTGAGCTGTTGCATCTTCATGCCCGTGGCCTGAAAGCAACGGGAATGAACCGTGTGGCTCTGTCTCCCTGGAGGGTGGTGCTGCCCGTCCCGGAGGGGCTCTCTGTCCCAGGATGCGTGGAGCAGCTGTGCGCTGACGCAGTTGTTATTTCCAACCCTGACTTCTTTGTGTTTCCAGACTTGTGTACGCAGTTCCTCTCCTGAAATCTCCATCTGTCTGTTATTGGGCATCCCAGATGTCTAACATGTCCAAACCAGTGCTCGAATTTTTCCCCCAAACCTGTACCCGCATATTATTTCCCATATCATAAAATATTCCTACTTTGCATCCAATTGCTCAAGCTAGAAACTTAGATATTGTGAGTCTTCCACCGCTCTGCACTGGTTCTATCAATAAACTGGCCTCTGTGGCCTCATTTCTTAAAGACATCCCAAAGCTGCCACTTGTTTTGGTTTCTACTGGAACTACTGAAGTTTGAGTTACAATCGGTAATGCTTCTGAGAATGCAAAGAAGCCTGTATTTGACCCTCAAAGTTTTTGTTGAGAAATACCGAAATTGTAGTCTCTTTGAGACACAGCTTTCCTATAATAATACTGTATATCTCTTCTGTAGATATTTCATACTGTTTACACTTGGGAAATGGGCTTCAGGAGGTGTGGTTGCAGAGCAGCAAAGCATAATGTGAAATTCCTGAAACTGTTTCCACAGACTTATTTTAGACTCCCAGGTCATTCACAAAATACCTGTTCCCCCATGAAACCACCTCAAAAGCCTTAAAAGGCTTTAGAAAGGAAAAATAAATAAATATAAAAAGAGCTGTATTCCAAGGTTTTTTTTAAAAGAAATTCTTGTAAAAAGATGAGTTTTATTTAATAGAGTTCATCGTTTTTAGAGGGAAATTTCAGAATTTAATAGTGTAGCAAGTTTACCATTGTTCCTTTATCAGAGTTTAAAGTCGTTACTAAATTGAACAGGGGGATCTGGCTTTTAGGCCAAATACTTAGACCTTTAAAGACAATTGCTTGACTTTTCTGGATCTGTTTCCCAATCTGTTAAAGGATAAAATAAGACACTTCTTCTGGAAGCCTAGTACTCGGCAAGTATTTGAAGTGTTTTCCTAAAGTCCCTTGTTCCGAATGAATGTGGTCTCAACTTCCTGTCACAGAAATTGCTTCGGTGATAATCACTTATTCCATCATTTTGCCTTTAGATTCTGGAAGGCAGGCAGTATGAATTACGATATGAGCAAAAGAATCTACGCATCATGCTGTTCCTGCATGTCCTGTTTCTGAGTCACCCTTATGCTGTGCTTCTGGTTGTGGAGTGTGGGGGGCTGAACCCTGAAGGCGGCCATGAGTGGTGGTGATGTGGGCGATCAGCACCACAGGTGTGATCGGATCTCGGATCTCGGATCTCGGTGGGGCCAGGCCTGGAGGCACGAAGAGCATTGGTCCTAATCTGTTCATCTGAGCACTCAGCAGAAATGTCCCCCGTCCGTCCCAGCCCCCCGCCTCGCCCCGTGCTGGGAAGTCAAACCCAGCCCTCACCTGGCAAGTGCTCTGCCACCGAACTGCAGCCCAGACCCCAAAACTGTATTTTACAAATTTCAGCTTTTCATCTAACTCTGCAAAGGCAAAGGTTCTGTTTAAAATAACTATGAAAATCTTTATAAAATACTTTGTAATTATAATTGTAATATTTTTCAATGATTATCTTTATTATTATTATTATTTTTAGACAAGATCTCTCAAGGTAGTTCAGGCTGGCTATGTAGCCCAGGCTGGCCGCAAACTAATGGGGATCCTCCTGCCTCAGCTTCCTGAGTGCTGGCATTACAGGCAGGTACTGCTACGCCAGGTGACTATTTTTCCTTTTAAATAGAATTTCTGCTTGTGTGTGTTAAGGAAGTATCTGCTTTGATTGTGAGAGGCTCCTTGAAATGTAAAGAACCAGTAGCCTCCGGTGGCGCGTCCCATCCCTTTAGGTTCTGTTGTTAGGTGGCATTTTTGTTCTGGCACTAATAGTTCAGCGTATTCAATACACATTGAACTATTAAATGGGATGCTGCTTAAGGGGAGACTGATGGGCAGGTGACACTGCAGCAGGCCTGTGAGGTAAACCGGGATTTACAGGTGTTGGGCGCGGGAATAAAGGGTAGGGTTGGAGCTTTTGTTTCTTTCTTTCCCTCCCTCCCTCTCCTTTCTCTCTTTTTTGCAGTACTGGGGATTAAACCCAGCCCTCCACCCCCATGCTAGGCAAGTGCTCTACCACTGGCCTACCTGCCTATCCCCCTCTCCCTTTTAAAAATGTGGAGACAGAGTCTCATTAAACTCCCCAGCCTAGCCTTGAACTTGCAGCTCTTCTGCCTCAGCCTTTCGAGTAGCAAAGATTACAGGTGTGTGGCACTATGTCCCAGCGACTCCATCTATTTTTGAGAACACAAAGCCTAGGCCTATGCTAGGGATAGAGAACTACAAGGAAATAAGTTCATTTGTTTCGTAGATGTGGATTGAATTACTTGGCTTGTTGTTAATATGTAGCGTTTTAGGAGCCATTGACTATAGTGAAGTTGGGAGATGTGGAGACAGAAGGTGTACCCCAAGATGAGTGGCCTGGTGGTCACCAGTGATGCCACCGGAAGGCCAGGCACTGGGCAGTAGTTAGTGCCCTGGGAAGGAAGGCTGCAGACAGGAGACGCTTCGGGAGGCAGCACTGTACAGGGGAGCTCGGTCTTGGCGGGCGGCTTGGGCTGCGGTATGTGGAGTGGACAGAGCGCGGGTGGGCGTGCGGGCTCTGGTCTGTGTAATTCATGTGCACAGCTCGGGTGGTGCGGTGTCCACCCCCGTGCTGTGCCCCTGCACACGCACTTCCGGTCCTCTGCTCGGCCGCATCCCCAGTGCTTGTGGTTTATGCTCAGGCTCTGCTCCTGTTTGCTTTAAACTTGATGAGTGTTGAGAGGTAACGGAACTGGGAGGCAGTTAGCAGTGTGGAGGAGCTGGAGACAGTAGGACCAAATCTTGATCCTTTTTTCATTTAAAATGTTAATGTTTTATTCACAAGTTGCATTAAGTGGTTTGTCTTAATTTTTGGCACCTTACATTTACACCCAGGATTTTGCCTCGCTCCTTTGGTGCTTGTCCTGGCCCCTGGGGCTTTGAAGTCCTGAGAAGGGCCGGGCCCCAGAAGGAGGAGGAACGCATGGGCAGCTGGCGGGGCTGAGGCAGAAGAGGACCCGACCTAGAGGCAGGGGGAGCGGGTAACCCTTTTCCTTCCAACCCAAAGGTGGTTGAAGGTGGAAGGGAAGCAGGGTGGTAACCCACGGTAGCACTTTGGGGCAGTTGAGTGGGAAGAACAAAAGGGTGCAGAGAGGCAGCGTCTGCTGACGGCCAACACCATCTTGAGGACTGGCTTGCCTGAGGGAGCACAGGTTCCTGAAGAGCTTTCCTCGTGAGTCTGCGGTGGGTCACGGTGAATGCACTGGTGGGAAGAGAGGCTGGGGTCTTCAGACACAGGTGCAAAGCGACGCGAGGGACAGGTCAGGACCTTGTGTGGAGCCGCTGTCAGAATGAGCTTCAGTCTGGCTCACGTGGGAGACAGACTCGTTCACTGTTTTATTTGTGATAAGCTCACGTCTTAGCTGGAACACTGTGGAGCTTTTTCTTTTGAAATTGAGGAATTATTTTTAAACTAAGACATTTTTGAAATTCAGGTGGTTCCTTAATTAATGCCTGTAGTACCTATCACAGCATATATGGCCTCTCTGTCCTTTTTCTGTCCTGCATAGATAATTGGAAATCTTGTAGCATTTATAAGCCTGTATCATATGTTTCTGTGTAGCCCTAGAGTAGAATATGCTTTCTTACTGTACGTGTGCGTTAGTATTGATTTGAGGCTAATGATTATATAGCCCCCACATCTGTAGCATCACTATACAAGTATTATGGTCCTTAAGATTGCTATTCAAATAACTCCTGACATGAGCCACTTTTCTTTAAAAATGCTGTTACTATTTAGGACCATATTTTCTTTCCCTCTTGCTCTCCATAGGAGCGTTCCAGATGTTCACTTTGATGTTTAGAGGCTTCCAGACCTGTGTCTGTAGAGTCACCCGTTCTCCTCTGGAGCTCTTGTCTGGAGCTCCTGTCTTGTTTCAGGGCAGTGACCCCCATCAGTCTCCGATGGTGCCCAGCCCCTGTGTGGGCCTAGAACTGGCAGAGGAGGTCCTGGCCTGCTCAGAGTGCTGTGTGCTGCCCTTCGTGTGTCTCGTGGTCATCTGTCACCTGGTGGCGCCCTGCCTACAGGTTCTGTCATCAGCCATCTAAAACGGGGTTCGTCTTTGCCTTTTACCCAGCCCCTCTCATGGAATTCCCCCACTTAAGAGAGGGCCGTACTCTGTGACCTTGGAGCAGGCAGGACAGGACAGGACGTCTGACCTCCCCGAGTGCAACACCGCTGGTGCTCCTCAGCACCTCCTCTGTGGTGAAGCCATGTCTTCTTCGCCCACCCATCCACCTTGGAGTCTGCTGCTGGGGTGGCCGGTGCTCACACCCGCCGAGTTCCCCCGAAGATGCGCAGGTCCGCAGTTCCACTCTCTCACCAATTGTGGTCACCTGTTTGGTAGGCGGTCTGGAAAAATCAGAGCCACCCTTCACTACTTTGTCAAATCCTTTGCATCAGCAGCCTCTGTCTTCTGAATATTGTAGACTGCTTTCCTGTGCGTGGTTGGAGGGTCAGAAACTAATTTTATTATTCTCTTTCTCTTTGAATTGACTCAATTTTGGTTGTGTCTCTTTACTTTTTACATAATTCATATTGGTTTTTCATTAAAAAATCAAAATTAGGTGATTAGTAGTAATGCACAGAGTAAATCTGCAGAGAAAATGTGTTAGACTGGGAGTCAGGAGCAGATAAATTCTTGGGAAGCCCCTTAAGGGCGTTTCAGTAAATAAAGATTTCTCGTGAATGAGCTCTTAAAATTCCTAATTGCCAGTAAGTAGTTAACCCTTGTCAGTCTCTTGTGTTAACACATTTCATTGTCCTGTTTGCCTTTTACGTTCTAGTTTAGGGTTCGTCACTATTGCTTTATTTAGGATTTGTTCTGTTTTGGATCTAGTGATCGTTTTGCAGTGAGCATCCATTAATAATTCAAAGAGATAAATTAACCTTAGTTACGATTTTCTTGTTTTCTGTTCATTTTTAAAGGTATTTTCAAAAGAAATAATTCCAGACTGATGGATGAAATTTTAAAACAACAGCAGGAACTTCTGGGCCCAGATTGTTCCAAATACTCATCAGAGTTTGCAAATAGTAATGACAAAGATGATCAAGGTGAGTGTGAGTGTAAATTGAATATATACAGGTAACATCCAAAGACTTGTATCTTGTGTTTCAGGCGCATTCTGTCAGTGTTTTCTCTTTCATTTTGCTGGTAGTCTTTCATGTCATCATTAATCATCAGATTTCAACTTTTTTCATCTTGTTAAAAGAAAATTTTCAGAAAAAGAAAAACTAATTTGTATTGAACACATTACAGATTTTATTTAACAGGCAGATTTTATAACTAGCCCAACAGAGAATCTGAAGAACAAACATGCTTACAGACCAGGAAATGAAGGTATAAATAGGGGCCAAACTGATTTAGGAAAGACGATGGAAACTTCCAGACTAGAAAGAATTTGCAGGTGTGGAGATAAAAGTTTTGCATTGGTTAGTTACCTAGAATCACCAGTTGTAAGTTGCGGTGGAATCACATGTGTATGTTACAGATAGTACATACATATTCCATTGAAATAGTTTCTTTTCAAGTCTTCACTTTTTAACTGTGCTATGATTGTACATGGAATTTTAGATGAGTAAATATTGCTAGCTGGCTTATAATTAAAATTCCTATTTCCTAGATTTATTCACAGTACAAGTTATTCTGAGCCCTTGAAAAAGGCGGCAATATATAAATAGGTGTGTGAGTGTGGTGTGGGATTTATTGGTCCTTTCACAGGAGAATAGCTAAGGTGTCTTAGTATTACACCTGAAGGGTATGCTTCTTGTTTACACTGAGAACCCTGTTTTATTTTGCTCTGAACTTACTATTTGGTAAAACTGATTTTCAGATTAGTAGGAGAGTGTGTTTAACAGTGTCTTGTTTGGTTCTTGCTCCAGTTTTCAATTGCCACTTGGCAGTGAAGGTGCTGTCCCCAGAGGATGGGAAAGCGGACATCGTGCGAGCCGCTCAGGACTTCTGCCGGCTGGTGGCCCGGCAGCAGCAGAGGCCCGAGGACCTGGACGTGGACATGTTGAACAGTTTGATGAGTGAGTCATGAATGTGTGTCTGGCTTGTCTCAAGGACACATTGTAAAGCAAGTACAGTACAGTATTTAGGTTCCTTTCATAAGCTAAAACCTAGTTTTGTTGTTGCTGCACTTTGAACAGTACTGTAGCTTAAAGACCCACACGTGAAAATGATTTTGAGATAGTGGGATTTATAGTAAACTCCCTCACATGAGGAGTTAGTGCCCAAGAAAGGGGGTGCATGTGTGACCAAACCAGGACCTTAGGCACGCTAGGCAAATGCTTTGTCACTGAGCTTTGCCCCTGGCCCAGGGAAAGCCTTGTGGGTTTTGCAGTGGTGAATATTGTTATGTTCTTGGAACTAGGACTTCTGCTTGTCAGCCTTCTTCTTTCTCTCTCTCCCTTTCTTTTTACTTTGAACTTTCTCTTAAGTGTTAACATAATGGCTTTTTAAAAGCAGTTCCAAGAATATTATCTTTTTTTTGTGGTACTGGGGATTGAACCCAAGGCCTTTGCACAGAGCTGCATCCCCAGCTTTTTTTGTAAGACAAGGTCTCCCTTAGTTGCCCTTGCTGGGTTCACACGTGTGTCCTCCTGCCTCAGCCCTGCAGAGTGCTGGGATTACAGGTGTGCACCACCATACCCACCTCAAAGGGTAGAATCTTACATTCACACATATTCTTTTTTTAGGGTTCTGTTATGCTCTACATATAGCTCTCGAATGAATTGCTACATTTGTCATATCATACCAAAATATAATCTTATGCCTGTGTATTTTCAATACTGTTTGTAAAAGCCTTTGGTTTACTTGTTCTCTCTGGAGGTTCTCTAGGAACTTCTTACCTTTACTTTAGGGTCCTTCTTACTAGCATTATTCTTTTCCTTTTTATCCACATTTTAGCTTCTTTTTACTAAATATGTAAAAAGGTCAATGCAAGTCGTTATTCTCATATTCAGCCAAAAAATTATGCTACCATGTAATAGTAGGTGGGTAATATAAAATGAATGTGGTACATCTGAATATGACTTTTTCATCTGTTATGTCCTTACTTATCTCATTTATAATTAATAACACGTTTACATTCCTTTCGGTTTACATTTAATATATAACAAAGCTTTGTGGTGTACTCTTTAGTAAAAGTAATCTGAATGCATATTAAACTGTAATGGAATAATGGAACTACTCACCAGGAAAGGGAGGAACTCTCGGTTTCCTTCTGGAGTTTACTTCTCTTGGGTCTTTAGGGTGTTTGTCTTTTTTCCCTGCTTTTCTGCTTAGAATGAACATGGGCTTTCTCTTTGCCCCCTGCTTTGATCGCTTCCATCTGACAGTGGCAATTGCAGCGCTGTAACCCACCAACAGTGGGCATCCTGGCCTTATTCTTGCTCCTTGTGAAGAAAGGCAGTCCTTCTAACAAACTCGTACCCATGAAGAGCTGCCATAGCCATTTGACTCCAAGACATCCACTTACCTTTCCTTCATGCATAGTGCCCATTACCTCATTTACTGCTTGGCCTTTCCTGTCTCGGTTGTGCACTTGGCTCTTCATGCTCTGCCTCCTCTCTGACTGGTGGAGACAGTCACTCTCGGGCCTTTTGGTCCTCTGACTCCTCGTTTCACGGATCCTCACTTGATGCCCACTCTTGTTTTTCCTGTCATTGTGGGGCTGTGTTGCCCAGAGGTTGCTGGCATAGTGACTATCACTGGACTCTGAGGCCAAACCAGAGAGCGGTTTATGAGCACACCCTACCTTGTGGCGCCTGGGTGGTCTTCAGATAGTCTGTGGGAAAGTGCTGAAGCGTTGAGCCCAGGTGTTTTGCCTGGGGTTGAAAGTCTGCCCTGAAATGAGATGCACACAGCCATCACCCTAACTCATGGTTCTGGCAGAGCTAGCAGTCCTGGTCCTGTCACTCCCAGAAGATTCCTTCTGCGTTCAGGGCCCACCCCTGCCTCCCGAGGCAGGCCACCACTGGCTCACTTTCTGACTTTTGTGTGTTCTTTACCTTCCTTGGTTTGCTCGTCTATGTTGACTGCAGTAGAGTTCATTACTTTTTCTTGTTGAGTATTCTATTTGTTTGTTTGTTGAGGTGGGGTCTCCCTTTGTAGCCCAGGCTGGCCTGAATTTGAGGCTATCCTCCTGCCTCAGCCCCCTGAGCGATGGGATTACAGGCGTGCGCCACCACACCTGGCTTTTGTTGAGTGTTCTTGTTTATGGATAGAAAACATTTTGTTTATCCATTTATTAGTTGATGTACATATTATTTCCAGTTTTCGGTTAATACTGATACAAGTTTTTGAATGGAGATGTTTTTCCCTTCTTTGGGGTACGTATGTAAGAGCAAATTGCTAGTGTTTAACTTGTTAAACACTACCAAACTGCTTTCCAAATAGGTTATAGTTTTTATATCCCTGTATGATATATTGTTACCTAGTTTTTCTTTCTTTTTTTTTATTGTACATTCTAGTGCATGTGTAGTAGTATTTTCTTGGCATTTTAGTTCACATTTTCCTAATGACTAGAAAACATTTCTCATGTGTTAATTTGTCATCTGTGTCTTCTTGGGTGAAGTATCTCTTCAGATATTTTGCCCATTTTTATTTAACAAGTTGTTTGATTATTGAATTTCAAGAGGTCTTTGTATATTCTGGATACATGTCTTTTATTAGTACTAAGATATAATTTACAAATACTTTTTCCCAGTCCATAACTTTCTCATTTTCTTAGTGATTTCTTTTAGCATTTGCAATTTTTATGAACTGCAATTTATCTTTTTCCTTGTATGGATCATGCATTTGGATTCATATCTAAGAGATCTTTGCCTAATTCAAAGTCACAGTTATTTTTTTTCTTGTTTTCATCTAGAAATTTTATAGATTTTGCTGTTACAGTTAGGCCTGTAATCCACTTGACTTCTTTTGTAAATGACGTGAGGTAAAAGATCCTAGTTGTTTTTCTGTCACTATTTGTTGAGAAGACTTGTTTTTTTCCCCTTTGAATTACTGTGGTTTCTTTGTTGAAAAATAGCTCATCATAGACCTATGAGTTTTATTCTGGGCATATCATTTTATTCCATTGGTCTAAATGTCTATCTTTATAAAATCTGTCTTGATTACTGTAGTCCACCATATTAGGTTCTGAAATTAGGTAGTATAAGGCTTTTAGCTTTGATTTCTTTTTTTTTTTTTTTCAAAATTGTTTTGGCTATTCATGGTCCTTTGCGTTTTTATTAAATTTTAGGGTAACCTTTCCAGTTTCTAAAAATAGCTCTGTTAGGATTGTGGTATGGATTGAGGTGAGTCTGTAGCTCAACTTGGGGGAAATTGACATTGTACAATAGTGAATCTTCTAGGTCTGTTTCTCCATTTATTTGAGTCTTGATTTTTCTCTCAACAATGTTTTATAATTTCATGGTTTAAAATTTCTACTTGTTTTTGTAATTTATTTCTAAGTATTTTAGTCTTTTCTGATGTTATTGTTAATGGAATATTTTCTAGTTTTATTTTCAGATTGTTATGATAGCAATTGGAAATACAAGTATTTTTAGTACTGATTTTATATCCTGTTCTCTTCTTAAAATTCACTTAACAGTTGAAGTACCCTTTTTGTAGAGACAGAATTTTCTAAATATAAGGTCATCTTATTACAAATAAAGACAGTGGTGTCTCTATGCAGTTTTATTCTGTTTCGTGTACCTGTGTAGTGTAGTGTCTGGTGGTTTGCACACTGGTTGTACTCAGACACCTGTGTGAGGCTCTAGCATTCTGTGTGGAACTGGAAAGTACATTCAGAATTGACACCAGTTCTCAGGTCTCTTGGCGTTTGCTTTTCCTCCTGCTCTGGCCCCACCCCCCTCATGGGTGTGTAGTTTCCCTGTCAGCTTGGATATGGAATCCACGCGTCCTTATTTCCAGGATCTTCCTGTTGATTTTCTGGTCATGGGAGATGCAGCCTCAGCCAAGAATGCTTTTGCCTTTTCTTCTCTGTCTAGTAGGAATTTGCATGTTGTTTTTTTTCCTTCTGGCCACAACTTCCAGTTTAAAATTCAGTCCATATCTTTTGGCAGCAAGAGGCAAATCCGCTAGTTTTTGTTGTCAGCCCCGTGGTACTAAAACTACTTCTCTGCATTGATTGGGAGTAGAAGTCTCAGTCAGGGCGGCCATAGACTCTTGCCGTTCTTATCTGAAGTTCTAGCTGTTTTTTTATTTTTTAAGGAATAATTGCCTTTTAATGGCTGTTTTTGCCCAATTAATATGTGTTTATGGGGAGGATATGTCACCCTCTGCACATGAATATTATCAGAAGTTTTTTTGTTTTCTTTTCTAAAGAGAATTGCTTTTGAGGTGACTGAGCAGTATGTGATCTGCATACTCCATTTGTTCCTCCAATGTGCACTATTGAAGTTGCTTGGGATCTAGAAAGACTGGAAAGCATTTTACTGCGTAGCTGGGAGTTGGGGCTTGGGGAGAAGGAAGGGGGAGGTACTTTCTCGGGTCCTTCTCATCTCTCAAGTTGGTCGTGTGGCCCATACAGCTGTGCCCTTGAGCAGTGCCTTCCAGGGTGCCAAGAGAACACTCGTACTGAAAAAGGACAGAGGGTGTTTGGGGCATCCACCGGGTTTAGGGTGAGAACTGGCTTGCCTGCCTTATCAGGTATCAGTCCAGTTACATGGACTTTGAGAAAAATCTCCGTGTTTGGAGTGGACATAGCTACTAAAGTACATATTGAGGAATGTGAGAGGCCCGGAAACGGAGGTGAAGCTCCTGAAGAGAACGGATCCATCATACAGCAGGTTTTGCCCTTGATCTGTGTGTGTGTGTGTGTGTGTGTGTGTGTGTGTGTGTGTGTGTGTGTGAGAGAGAGAGAGCAGTGTATTAATTTCGTGTGTATGTCTTTATTTCCAAGGTTCCAATCATTTCCCCGATCCTGATTTAATATTGAAGTTTGGTCCTGTGGACAGCACATTAGGCTTTCTTCCCTGGCAGATCAGACTGACTGAGATTGTGTAAGTAATGGAGAGTATACTGGCTCTGTTTCCACTCAGCAGCTGTTGGGCCTAGCATCGTCCTAGATCTGGTGGGAATTCCCAAAGAATTGCGATGCAGATCTTTACTTCAGACTCTTCACAATACCAGTGGCAAAATAAAGATGCACGGAAAGAGTTAGACACAAGAGAGTAATGGCTGTATAGATACTTGGTACTGACACTCACGTCTTAGGAGATGAGGAGTGAGCCGACTGGTTGATGCACAGAAAACCTGGGGTGCACCCAGGGTGCGTAGTAGGTATGGGCTGTCTGTATTTAAAAGAAAGGCTGAGAGTAGAGGGGGTAGGAAGGGAAACAGCAAAAGCTGGGGCACGGTTTAAAGAAACAGGACCTGGCTTGGCCTAGTGCAGAGTGGTAGCAGAAGTGTGCTGAGGGTGTTGGAGTCCAGGTGGCTCTCAGCACCAAGCTGAGGAACGTGTGTGACAGGAGACGGGGAAGGTTTAAGCCTCAGTCATGGGGTAAGTGACTGTTATTGAGAGGGAACTAGAAAGTGAAGGGGGCACTCACGTTGGAGGGGGAGATGTGGGGATTCTGAGGCTGTGGGCAGTGTAGGTCGGGCCACTCCGTAGGGCAGATGGAGAGGTAAAGTTGTGACTGGATGAGAAGCCAAGGCTCACGATGTTCATTGGGGGAGCAGCAGTACCCAGGGGAGTGCACAAAGGGTCCTTTGAGAAACGCAGTTTCAGAGGCCGCGAGGAGGGAAAGTGCGGAGTGAAGAGGCGCTGAAGAGGTGCGGGAGAACACATGCTTCGTGCCAGAGTGAGAGAAGGCTGTAAAAAGCCCGCCCCGCCGCACTGTGCAGGCAAGGAAAGCGGGGAGGAAACGCAGTTCACTCCCAGATCGTGCCCTGGGTGTCCTCGGGCGGGCACATGTGCCTGCCACTTGGTTTTCAGGTTATCTCAGCTGCCTTTCACATGGGCTCCAGGAATGGCAGCAGCGATAACTTGGAGTGATAATTGCAGAGTGAAAAGTATGCTTTAGAACAAATAGATCTTGGTATGCAGCTCAGTAATGTGACTTGGGAAAGGGAAGCTTCTCTCCGTTTGTAAAGTCGGCATTTTGCCGTGGCGTTGAGGGCCGGCATCTGCAGCGGACAACAGATACCTCCCGTGCAAAAGGCTTCCCTGCGGGCTGTCAGCACCGCGGCCGTGGATCTCTCCCTGCTGTGGAGGCCTGCACTGTCTTCTCCTCACTAGATGGAGGCCCGTAATGGGGCGGGGACAGTGTCCTGCTTCTGAGGCGCATCTCGGGGAGCAAGCGACAGGGGATGGTCAAGAACCTGAGAGGCGGAAGATGCGGGCCTTGGCAGGAGCAGCCTTCAGTGTCTGGAGGGCATTGCTGCAGTAGATGGCCAAGACAGAAGAGTGGTAGTGGAGATTACTGAGCTGTGCCTTGATGCCAGTAAGAGACTTTGATTAGGAGACAGAGGTGGTGCCTTGTTCCAGAATTTCTGGCAGTCAGGAAGGATGACAAAGGCACAGCTCACAGGAGCCCCCAGTCTGGCAGCTGGGCTGGTGAGTGTGACCCGGGGCCACGTGCAGTTTCCAAGCCTTACTGTAAAGCTGTAGACGCCAGTTCAGGAATCTGCCTAAAGGGAGCTTCCTGGTCTGGTCGGGGGAGCCCTTGGGTTGTGGTTCTTCCCGTCCTTACCGTGTAATCACTCCTAGAGCCGGGGGTGGGGAGAAGGGCAGGCAGAGGTTCCCTGAGAGGTTTCATCGGGATGCTGGGCAGCCCTGCCCTGCCCGGGCTGGGCACTGCGTTCACGTGCTGGCCTTGGAGCTGCTGGAGTGGATTAGAGGGAGATGCTTCCACACGGACCTGCAGCATGGACTTAGTCTAGGCTTTGCTGTAACGGGCGGGGTGTGAAAGCAGCTCCCTATGCCTGCTCTCATCTCCTTAGGCAAAGAAGGGCAGACTCGTTTTCACTTAAACTGCTCCACAGTGGGGTTACCAGTGTCCCGGTAGAGACGGTTTGCCTTATTCTGATCGTAATCTGCCGCCTTCTGTCCTTTGCCTCTTCTCAGTCATTGTCCTCTGGTTCCCCCAGCACATTGCAGTGACCCTCTAATGGGTTTTCCCCTGTGCTTCCTTTTCAGCTCTTTGCCTTCCCACCTAAACATCAGTTATGAGGACTTTTTCTCTGCCCTCCGCCAGTATGCAGCCTGCGAGCAGCGCGTGGGGAAGTAGTGAGCCCTGGTCGCTGCTTCGGGCTTGGGGAGAAGAGACCTGGGCACTCTGATGTTTACAGACACCTGCGAAACCCTGTCTGCACCGCATTCCTATTCCTCATAATTTAATCAGCAAACACAACAAAGTGTCTTACTTGAGATGAGTGAGTGTGTGTATGCGTGTGTGTGGGGGTGTGTGTGTGTGTGGAAGGAAGTCAACTTATCAGTCGGGGAGTATTGGAGAACAAGTACATAAACCTACAACTTGGAGCGAAGAGCAGCCGTCTTCTAGGAGCTGAGATTTCAGATTTGAAGTCTTCAGGCCCTGCTGCTTCCCTGTTTCTGTGGGGAGTGGAGGGATGGATCAGAGCTGTTTTGGTTGTTGTTTGGGGAGAACTGAATGGTTTTGTTCAGTCTTTCCTAGTGACCAAACTCTAATTTTTAAGAATAGTGTAAGAACTTAATAAATGGAAGTCTTCTCATTTGAGGGAGTTCCCGAGGAGTGGGGTTGGGAACACCCAGGTTCACACATCCGTCCATGATCATTTCGGACTTCACTATAGTCAAACAGTGCAACTCGAGAATGTCTCTCTGGGGTCTTGGTGTTGTGAAGAACATTTGAAAAAGAGCTCTTACTATAATGAAATGCAGAGTTGTAAAAATTTAAAGATTGAATTAGGCAGTCAAAACCCAAAATGAGTAAGTTGTAATATTAAAAGTAAAGGTGAAAGTTTTCCTTAAGGAAGGTTTTAATTTCTTTTGTTGTTTAGTGAGTTGTATGTTATATAGCACCCAAAGCCAGTAGAATATTTCCATTAATTGTTCTGAGCATTTAAAAGAAGTCAGAACAGTACTTTCTCTCAAAATCAACTTGTTTCTCTTTGGAGTAACACCCGGGGTTTATTCATCAAACCCTGTTGAGATTTTGCATAAAAGAGTAAGGAAGATTGAGGCTTGTGTGGGAAGTACAATATTACCACAATCTACAAAAATAAACTCACCTTCCACAGTCTCCTTTGTAACAGAGAACAGCTCTGGTTCTGTTACTTTACAGATGAATCAGCCACTTCTTGGTAGGTGTTTAGTATGTTTTCCCTCACTGCTGACCCTGGGACAGACACATTCCTCGTACTGGACAGACTGTGTTCAGATCACTGTCCAGTCCTCAAGCCTCTCGTCATCCAGAACTGTGCACTGAGAGTGGAGTAGCCTGCAAACGGAGAAGTCTGAAGAGTAGCAGACCAGACTGGGTTTGGGAAGTGTGCTTGGAACTGCTTGTCAGATTCTAAAGTGGTGAAGAATAAATGTTTCGACTTTGGATTTTAAAACCCCATTTATGATTTTAAAACTACACTTGAAATAAAAATGATTAAACTAAATTTTGGTCCAGTGACATTACTTTGCACTTCATAGTTCTTTGTATTTTTTTAAGTCCTAATTTATTTCCAAGTTTTGTGTGAAGCTACAGCATATCTAAACTATTAGAAATTTTCTATTTCTGTTATGTGCTGTGATTCACGTCCTATTGAGTATTATTTTACCTAAGCCTTTTGTATGATAGATGATATAAATGTCATTTATAAATATTTTGCAGTCTGTACAGCTTTAATAAATTTAATGGGCCCAATTGAAGAAGGGAGTTAATGTTTGTTAAAATGGAATTAGTTAAATAAATTACCTATTGGGTTGTAGCCCAAATCTCCACAAGATTTGAGTATTTGAATTTTCTACTCTTCTCTTCGTTCACAGTATTGTATGTTTGTCAGAATAAAGCTGTAGTCCATTTCTCAATCTGCTGTATTCTGAGCAGAGACTCGGGACATGTTCAGGTAGACCCTTCCTGGAACTTTCTCACGTGGTGCACCTGCTAGTGCAGTCTACAATTTGAACAGCGTTGCTTGTTCCAAAATTCTTGTCAAAATCCTCACAACCTCTCTGTCGTAGGAGCTTACAATTGATCATTGTAAAGAAAATCGTGTGTCTGTATGTGCATCGAAGGCATTGTCTTTAAATTGCTTCTTCTTAACATTCCCCACAATGGGAAAATAACCAAATGGAGCCCTCTACATGGCTGGAGCAGAGCAAGAAGGGAGGATTTGAATTCCATCCCTAATTCAAGTTGTGGTTTGCTTCTTAAAGCTGTAAAGTCCAAGTGCTGTGAAGTCGAAAGGCTGGTTCTTTTGGTACCAGGGATCGAACTCGGGTCCTTGCGCTTGCGCAGCAAGCGGCGAAACCACTGAGCTAAATCCCCGGCTGAAAGGCTGGTTTTAATGTGAATAGTGAAGTATGGTCTATTGTGACAAAGGCTGAAGAATGCCTGTCTCTGAGCAGATGTTTAATATTAATGAACAGTGCCAAATACACTGTGCATATCAATAATTTAGTCTTTGTATATTAATCAGCTCCCTCCTGTGTGACGGAACCATGCATAGAATCAGTTCGATCCTTGTGATGTTTTGTATGACTGTAGACTTTGGCAACATGTAAATAATTGTACAGCAAATTTTTATGATTATGGAATCAAATTTATTAAATTTTATTATTGAAAGTTGAAACTCAAAATGTATGAACAAAAACCAATAAAAGAGTGTACTCTTTTCGTGGTCTGTAGTATTGAGTGTTACATTTATTCTGAACCTTTAGGGACTGCAGAAATGTAATGAGAAACTCCTATGATAAGATAGCAGTACTAGTTTTTAAAGATCGTATGCTCTTGGTTGAAATATATTCCCATTTTTAACAGCTCAAACATTTGAAATCTTACAATGTTATTTGCCTTTTGTTAGATAATAAAAATTCAGCTTCACAGTTGCCAGGATTTTCAAAATTCCACAGCAACTAAAAATCTGAGCTATTTTCACTGAATATGGAATTGCCAAATTAAAAGTATGTGTACTCCTTTAAAAAGGAAGTTGATAGTTCTTGTCGAAGCAGGAAATTGAAAGGTAAGAGCTGTAGTTTGTCTTGTGCTGCATATTCACTGTCTAACCTGAAGACATAGTTGTAAAACAGTTGGCTTTTTGGGCATGGTTTTCATCTAAAATCAAGTTTGTCGAAGGTCATATTTTAACTCTGGGAAATGTTTTTAACAAAATTACCTAGAAGTTTGAGGATAGTTTGAAATAAAACCCAGGAAATAAGATCAGTGTCAGCAGTTGCCCAAGACCCTAGATAACTGGGCTGCGTAGTGATAAGACTGGTGGAAAAGAGGAACACAAAGAATTTTCATGAGGTTTTAAAAAAAAAATCATACAAAAATGTAAGAGGATTCAGAGAAGCATAAATGAAGGAAAATAACCTCATTGATTACTGCTGACAGTCCTTCCAGAATTTTTTTGTACTTTTATTTAAAAAATGTATCCCACTGTATCAGGTTTAATAAATTCTTTTAAAACTAAAAGCTAGCGTATGAGAGTTTTGTTTTGTTTGGTTTCTCTGAATGTAAAGTTATATCAGCCCATGAAAATGTTTGGAAAAAGTCTCATCCACATTCGATTTTATTCCATATCCTTCAGATAATTGTTTATTGCCACCCTGTAACAATTCAGGGACTATAAATTAATTTTAGCATTACTCATTTCCTGAGTATTGCAAAAAATAATCCCAAGTCAAATTTTGGATGACCTGCTGTTGATGTGTTAATACTTCTTTTCACTAATGCTAGTAATTTAAGTTTCTGTTAAGGACACGAAAAATCCCTGGTCTTGGAGAAGGAAAGGCTGAGCAGGGCAGAACAGATCAGAACCCGGGTTAGGTACCGGCAGCACGGCTTCCTACTTGGATCTGTTGTTTCCGTCCTGTGGACATTTATTGCAGTAGTGTATCTTTTATGGGTTTGATTCACAGAGCCCTTTAATAAATATATTTTGCCATCAACCCTCAGTAACAGCTGTCCGTACATAGCGGCTGTGTTAGGTTTCTTTCACATCTCAGAGAAACGGGTGGGTGATAGCAGATTGCAGTTAGAGAAAACGGGCGTGAGGAGTGCTCTGCTGGCCTGGGGCTGCTTGGCATGGTGTGTAGTGCAGGGCTCCTCCCCGCCCCGGGTCACAGGTGCTTTTCCCACTGCTGAGTCAAAACACCCGACACCCTCAGAGGAGGAGAGGGTTGTGCAGCTCACAGCGTAGCGGTTTCAGTGCGTAGCTGGCTCCACGGCGGGGTGCCCTGGCAGAGGGGCGTCATGGCAGGCAGAAGACAGCAAAAGCAACGAGGGAGAAGTGGAACCTCTCCCCTTATATCGTACCCAGGCTGAGGCAGACCCATCTGTACGGATTCAGTAGTCACACACCCTTAGTCCCAGCGTCACCCACTCTAGATTCAGCCACCTCTGAAAACCCCCACCTATGACTGCATGAGGCTTTGGAGACATCTAGACACAACACCCGGGACTTTTGATGCTGAAACCAACAGCCTCAGGAAGAGAGCAAGGGCCCACTAGACACACTGTCCTGCAGGACAGCCCTTAGCACGAACTTCCCAGCCTGGGTGTCAGAAGTACTGTGCTTCATTTGTCACTTTTTGGGAAGTGAGTGTTGTGACTCGGGCGCTGCTGGGGATCAGTGAAGCGCGTTTCTGGGTGCGCGTGGAGGCGTGGTCTTGGCGTGTCTGGCCACTGACTCTTCCCGGGCCTCTTCCTCTGCGCTGCTTCCCCGTCTCCATGAACTGAGCAGCTTTGTTCTGCCAGGCTCTTCTGTCCTGGCACTCCTGCCTGGGAGCCAGCTGACATGGGCTGAACCCGTAATCCATGGGCCAAATTAAACCTCTCCTTTAAGCTGTGGGTGTCTGTTATTTGGTCCCAGAACACGAAGGGCTAAGTAATACAGGGAGTGATGCTGCTGAATGTTGCCTAAAATAAGCTATGTGATACTTGAAAAAATCAGTTTCTTTAGATTTGAGTCTAGAGAGAAAAATTACATATGCCTATTTTAATTATGAGATTATAACTTTTCCACTGAGTTTTTATTCATTATATTCACACATTTATCCTTGACATTTTGCATTCTACCAGTTTTTGAAAGCCTATCAGTTTTTTATGTAAAAGAAAATGTTTTCCACGTGTATAAATATAAGTAATGTCATGCTTCAAATCACGCATTGTAAAAAACATTAAATTCATTTCATTCATCCTGCAGATAATTGTGATTTCACAATTTAATAACTACTTACATTGTTCTTAAAAATAATCTTTAAGGTCAGGTGTGGTGGCACACGCCTGTGATCCCAGCACTCAGGAGGCTGAGGCAGGAGGATTGCTGCAAATTCGAGGCCAGCCTGGGCTACCTAGTGAGTTCAAGGCCAGCCTGGACTACATAGGAGACCCTGTCTTATTTAAAATACTTATTTTAACATACTTCATCCTTGTTTTTGAGATCACATCTCCAAGAATAATAACTGTTACCTTTCAGTACCAGGACAGAGTACGTAGGAAAAATCAGCTCAGTGGAGGAAAGGTTTGTTCCTGTTTGGGGTCTCAGTTCAGCCTGGGGCAGCGGAAGCAACTGGCGGGCACAGCTGCTCTCTCCGAGGCAGCTGCAGAACAGAGGAGCTGTGCCAGTATCGCTTCCTTCCGAGGCAGCACTCCAGGCTGGCGAGCAGGCCTCAGCACGGGAACTCTGAGGGACACTCCAAACTGACGTTGACCGCGTTGTTGATTTTTTGTCTTAAAATAATTCATCTAGTGGCCTTTTTAGCTTTCTGAAAGTGGCATTCATTGAGGTTGTTCAGCCTAATGATTTCCCCAAGTATTAGTGCTGAGTAATTGTAAGGGCATGGCGGTTGTCCTGGAGGGAGGTGACATTTCTGAGGGAGGATGCAGGGAGGTGAGCTGGTTATGTTCAGTGCTGATGGGATGGAGCCACGTGGAGAAGAATCCTCACAACTCTCTGACTGGGAATAACTGCAGTGCAATAGTGATACAAAGAACTCAGATTAACAGGCGTGCACACGAGAGAGACCTCCAGGCAAGTGATTTCATTACTTTATGAGTCACTTAGAAGCTGAAAATCGTCTCTACATAAATAGGCAAAATACCAAATTGCTTGTAGAACCGAGCCCTATCGGATGTTAAAAGCATCCACCGTGCTCATAGTGTATTAGTTCCTGATGCTTTTCACTAAAACACAGCTACCCCATTGCCCACGCATCTGAGCCTGGAAGAGAAAAGCAGTTAACAAAGTGAGTGTGCATCCCCTCAGATGTGGCTTTTTCATCCAGTTTTAGACAACAGAAATATTCCACATAAACTATCACTTCTACCTGCTAGCTGAACTGATGTTTATGTCTGAGCATTCCACTCTGCATTTTTAAAAATATAGTGTGTGGTCCAAAGACCTGGACTTCAGCCTTAGTGATTAGGCCTGGCTCTTTCCCTTTTCCTGATTCAAATCCCTTCTCCCGTGTGGAAAAACAAATATTCCTCCCTCTGGTCCAGACAATCTTTTCAGCAGTTTTTCTCTTTCCTATTTTCGGTCTCTTCCCTCAGGTACAAATGAATTGAGATTTTCAGTGCTCATTGTTCCTTCAGCTATTGCTTCTTTCCTTTTTCCTTCACTGTTAAACATCTTGAAAGCTTTTACTACCTGTATCTTTTTTGGTTTTTTTGGTACTGGGGATCGAACTTGGGTCCTTGTGCTTGCGAGGCAGGCGGCCGAACCACTGAGCTACATCCCCGGCCTCCTGAATCTTTATTTCCTAAGATCCTTGATCTCTTACCTTGCTCCTATCATCATGCATCAGCTTATAATGTACGATGTGACTTACTTAATTATCAAGCTTATTTTTTACAGGCTGCCTGCCAGTAAATGTGAGCTCATTCAGAGCAGGAGTTTTTAAAAAAAATAATTTAATTGACAAGTAAAACATGGACAACATGATTTCATATGCAGGGGTAATTGAAAAATACAGGGACTATTTAATTAAAAATTCAGAGTACCTCTCTTGCCTCAAACATATTTATCCTATTGTTCTTGCCGGTTTCTGAGACAGATATGGAAGTCTTCTCTTGTGTGTGTTCTCTTGTGAATGTGATAAAGAATATGGTGACTCCGGCTGCCACATACCATCTGACCAAAGGCCTAGAAACACAGCGGTGTGTCTTCAACCTCCAGATCCTCACCAGGTCTGACACCACGTAAATTCTGGCTCTTCCCCAAAGTCAAAATAACCACGAAAGGTCAATTTTTAAATCAGGGCAGCCAAGACAGTGCAATTAAAGACACTCATGAAAGAGCACTTCCAGAATTGCTTCAGAAAGTGGCAAGAATAGTGGGATGAGTGTGTTTGAAGCAAGGGGCTGTACTTTGAAGGGGATTAAAACAATGTGTCTTTTACTTTTTTTTAGTTTAAACACTTGATCGTACTTCATGTGTATAAATTGTGGAATGGCTAAATGGGGTTAATATATACATTACGTCAATTCTTTTTTGTGGTGTGAGTACTTAAAACTTGTCTTTGTGATTTTTGAGAAACCAGGTATAGCCAATTTTCATGGAGCTTTTCTCTCTGAAAAACTAGCCAAAGGCAAATTAATGTTAACTTTTGATTTTCGTTATAGAAAGATCATTATGTTAGCAATTGTTATTTATCTCAGAAGCAATGTGTGTTTGTATAAAATCCCTTAAATGTTTGAAATAGTTTCCATTAATAAGTCCCGTATGATTTGTACCTGGTCAGCTTGAGAAGTTACTTTTAATTGTGTCATTTATATTTGGATGTTGTTACCATGAGATCTTTCTCTTGGAAAAGACCAGATTTCTTTTAAAGTAAGTGCCTCGGATATAAAATTGCTTCTCTTGAGAGGAAACATCAGTGCAAACAACTGAGCGTACGGCATGTGTGTGCCGACTTATAAGGTCTACTTTTAACATACATCAGTTTTGCTAACAGAGGGCGGCAGGGGAGCCGTTGGACAGACCGTTAAGCGATGACCTGACTCAAGGTAGGAAAGCTGAGAGAAGGAAGTGTGCCTGGGGTTCAGGTGGATATTTAACTCATTCCCTCAAAGTAAAAATGAATCACAAAAATGAAACATAATTCTATTTCCTATGTTTCATACTTCCTAAATTTTCAGTAATTTATATTTTTTCAAATAAACGAACATCTATGTAGTAAACTCTATATTTAAAAAGTCAAGAGCCGAGGATTTAGCTCAGCGGTGCCACCACCTGCCTCGCAAGTGCAACGTCCTGACATCGATCCCCGGTACTAAAAAAAATTATTTTACTTACAGAATATTTACATATATTAACTTTTAAATTTAAGCATATTTTATATGAACCTTTTCCTTGACAGTGAAACACATCGCATGTGTCTGTACTTGCCTTAATGTCCCCTTCCGTCCCTTCTTGTCACACCATCTTTTAACCCTATGGTAGTGACAAGCTGGCTGAGTCCTTGATGCGTGTAGGTGAGCGAGTGACTGGACATCCCCACCGGAAGATGCAATCCCTGCATGAATGTCTGCTGGAATCACATTTTTGAATGATTAATTTTATGTATCTACTGGGCCATGCTGGGCCCCGATGTTTGGTCAGCTGTTCCTCCGTGTGTGTGTGTGTGTGTGTGTGTGTGTGTGTGTGTGTGTGTGTGTGCAGATGTCTGGGAAGAGATTAACATCACCGTTGGCAGGTGAGTAAGCAGAGTGACATTCTAATGTTGGTAGGCCTCATCTATCAGTTGAAAGCCTCCACAGAGCAACAAATCTGACTCTCAAGGAAGAGGAAGCCCATCCTGCCTGAAGACTGAGCTGGGACATTGGTTTTTGTTTCATTTTGTTTTCCCCTCATCTTTTGGACTCAGACTGAAACAGTTGATCTTCCTGGGTCTTGAGGTTGCCGACCTTCAGGCTGGAGTTCATGCTGTGGGCTCTCGTGAGTCTCTAGCAGAGCCTGAGACTCACAGCCGCCAGGATTCCATGAACCCGGTGCGCTCCCCTCGCCCCTCTCTCTCTCCCCCTCCCCCAGCCCTCACACATACCCTATTGGCTCTGTTTCTCTAGAAAGCTCAAAGGCACCTGGCCACCATTTTGTTTTGCATAGTGATTTAAAATACCATATCCATCGTTTCCTTGACCCCAATTCCCCTTAAGCCAGACCCTTCTTATTTCACTGGGTGCTTTTGTCTTTGGCACATACATAAAACTTTTGAGGAAGAGGAAACCATACAGAACATATAGAAACATAGAATTATGATAGTAAAGGAACTAGAATCCCTGGAATTTGTAAATGTTGCCTTATTGGAAAAGCAGTCTTTGCAGTCACCATCAGGTTAAAGATCCTGAAGAAAGGGGATTCCTTCTCTGCATGCCTGGGCGGGCACTGAATGTGGTCAGAACCATCCATAGCAGAGAGAAGCCAGGGGCCTGCAGCTATGAGGCCAGGGCTCTGGAGCTGTGTGGTAACCTTTGTGGCTTTAGTCACCAAGCCGTGAAAAGTTACAGCAACCACAGGGAGCTAATACAGACAGGAAATGTGGGAAAACTTCACAGATCGCTACCATGGCTATTGTCATGGAAAATAAACTTCCCAATAACTGTCTTTCTGTGTAATTAATTAAAATCTTGATAGAACTTGGTGCTATTTGTCTCTATAACCTCTGAATTAGTTCAAACATAGTCATCTAGGCAAGTTTTGAAGTGAATTTCTTAAAAGGTGGAGTGTCTTTCAGGCTGGTGAAATATGAATTTGGATTTCTAAGACAAATCAGGTATGGGTTGCTCTCTTATACTGTTGAACTGGCAACCACCTGGTGAAACTTCTTTTTGAACAGCCAGTCGCAAGGGTCATGCCGATCACAACTCCTGATAGCCCTCCAGTAAATTCCCTTGTTACTTGAAAACGCCAGTATTGATTCTATTTCTTTCCATTTAAGGATTTCTAAAAGGTGCGGTGGTTTTTCTTAGTATCTTAGTTCTTAATGTCTTCTTAGCAGTCCAGGCTTCATTAATCCAACAGGACTTGTGAGTTGCAGACGGTGAGACATCATGTACACCTAAACCTACCGGTGCTGACTATCTTTCCAAGCCATAAAAATGGCATAAGATTCTGAAACACAGCAGGTTTTTGTGACATATCACCCAAACCGATCTCTGTCAGGTTCCACCCAAGCTAAGCAGAATTTTGGTTAGTACTTAATATAAAAGAAAATGAGGTACCTTGTTGAATGAGTGGATAGACTGTATGATGCATATAGAAAATTATATGAATAGAGCCTTTTTCACACCAGTGATTGTTTCAGACATGTTCCCATTTATCTCATGTGATCCTAATCCTGTGATTTTACCGGGAGGCACCATTAAAATTCCCACCGTGTAGATGCGGAAGTGGAGGCCGCTGATCGCTTCACTGCTGAGACCCAGAGTCCCGGCTGCACCGTTCGCCCCGAGCCAGTCCTGGAGACGTCCAGGTTCCCACCGCGCAGCCCCTGCCCACTGTTGCTCGCGCGTGGGCCCCAGAGCAGCGGGCGTCCAGGCTCGGCCGGCTCCGGTTCCCGGGAGGGTCTCCACTCGCTCAGATGTGAGCAGGGGCTCTGCGCCCCGCCGGCGTTACCGTGAGGGCACCTCCCCCGTCTGCGACACCGCTTGGGGTGACCTGAAGCAGTCTCTGTTTTGTGGCTCAGCTGGAGTCATAAAGAGAATCTTGATGCCGAAATAGAGAATACATTTGACTTAAAGAAGTTAGCATACCTTGGGTGTCATGATCAAACTGGCAGAAATACATCCTTTTAGGCTGTTCTGTCTTTGGGCCATACTTCGACCCAATGCTCTTTGACACCTCTGCTGTGGAGAGATGGAAGGGACTCTGCAGCACAGGTCTGTCCCCGGAGGCCTCCTGCGATTTCAGGACCACAGAGAGTAGCGCAGGTAGCTAAGTGTCTCCTTGTTTCTCCTGTCTCTCCTTTATTTCACTCTTTCTTTTTGGAGGGTGTTTTTTTTTTTTTTTGAAGTCGGGGCCCCAGCCCTATTTGGAGGTTTTTTATTATTTGTTTTTATTAGTATGCATTTGCAGAACTAGTTATTTATATTAAGCTTACGCATCTGACTTGTTTCATTTATTATGGTCTCAAAACCCAGACATTTTCCTACACGTAAGTTTATCCCTCTGGCTGAATAATACTCCCTTGTGTAAATATACCATATTTTCTTTATCTGTGTGTCTGTTTGGGGCCTCTGGGCTGCTTCTCTCATTTGGCTGCTATGAGTTTGCTGCTTAGGCCTGGGAAGGCCGGTATCACTGTATATATAGTACGAGGCGTTTGACTCTTGGGAAGCTACCCAGGGGAGGAACAGCTGGCTCAGATGGAATTTCTGGTTTTACTTTTTTGAGGAACATCCACACCGATTTCCACAGTGGCTGTGCTACTTTACACTGCCATCGACAATGTAGAAAAGTTCTTTTTCCCCACAGCCTTGCCAGCATTTGTTGTTTTTTGTTTTCTTCATGATAGCCATTCTGACTGGTGTGAGATAGAATCCGAGTTGTTTTGATTTGCATTTCCCTGAAGGCCAGTTATGCTGAACATATTTTCATGTACTTTTTGGTACTGGCACAAAAACAGATTGATGGAATAGAAGACACAGAAACACCTCATGTACCTCTGCACATCAGATCTCTGACAAAGACATGCTGGAGGACAAACCGCCTCTTTAACACACGGTACTGGGGAAACTGGCTATCCACGTGCAGAAGAATGAAACTCAACCCGTATCTCTGTACTAAAATCAAATCAAAATGGATCAAAGACCTGGACATAAAACACACTGCAATGGCTAGGAGATAAAACACTCGAAGACACAGGTATGGACAAGAACTTTCTGAACAGGACTCCAATAGCACAAGACTTCGGATATTTAGGGGAAGGTTGACTCTTACCCTAGCAAGAGTTCAGCTCCTCTGCTGACTGAGGAATAATACCTAGAATATATAAAGGACCCAAAAAGTTGGGCCCCTGAATGCAGGCCCTGACTTTGCTGTGGGGCTGACCTCCTCAGGTGGTCACAGCCCTCTGGTGCTGCTGACGCAGTGTCCAACATGTGTGGCTTGGCAGGGCAGCCGTTTACTCGCTTCCACTGTGCTGTGGGTCAAGGATCCAGACAGGGAGACCACCGCGGTTAGTCTCTGCGCCCATTGTTTCTGCCCGTGCTAGGATATCAGCGGCTTCCGCGCCTCCATGTCTCCTTCCTCCGCTGTGTCCGTGGCGGGGCTGGCCTGAGGATCTGTGAGGTCCTAGGTTAGGGCTCTGCTCTTCCCACTGGCCAGGTTCCTCAGTCCTCCTCCCTGCAATGTCCCAGCCTGTCTGTCCCCTCACTGTGTCTCCAGGGGGGAAGTAGCCTTCTCCACTCAGGGCTCACAGGAGCAGACACTGTCTCCCTCTGTTGGTCAGGGCAGCCACTGGGCCAGGTCAGATCCACAGGGAGGAGGTTACATGAGGACTCACCAGGAACCAGGCCCCACAGGGCTGGGGTTCTATTTTCTCCTTGCCAGGACACAATACCTGACACCTACAACTGAAAGGAGGGATGGTTTGTTTTTGGCTCACAGTTTGTAGAGGTTTTAGTCCACAGTCAGCTGGCTTCAAGGCAGGGAGGTGTGGCAGAGAGGTCTGTCAGAAGAGAAACAGGGCATGGGAAGGCAAGCAGGAAGCAGAGAGATCAAGGGAGGAGGAGGGAGACAGACCCTTCCGGGCTAGCCCACCAAGGACAACCGCCTCCCACCAGACTCCACCTCCAAGCATTGCATTCGGCTATAATCTCATCAGTGAATGAATCTACTGGTGGCTGTCATGCCATGACCCAGTCACCCCCAAAGCCCCACCTATGAGCGCATGAGGCTCTGAAGGACATGGAGATATAAACCCGATAACTGTGTGCACGCAGGCACTGTGCATGCACATGCAGGACATGTGATGAGGCCTCTGCATCCCCTCCCGGGTGTGGAGCCCCAGTCCAGTCTCCTGTGCACAGCACCTACTGCTCTGACCACTGTGGCTCTGGGCTCCATCAGATCTGGAACAACTTTTGTTAGAGACCGATGCAGAATTTAGAGAGGATTGAGTTTTGTCTTTAGAATAACGGTAAGCTCAGAACAAAGTAAGTTTCATGCTACTATCTACTTTTTAAAAAGTGTATCTTTTGGGTTTTCTTGGGGGGGTTTCATTTCTATCCATTTCTTCCATGCTGAGTTTGTTTCATGTTTATTTTGTATTAAACTCATTTTGCGGGGAGGAAACTAAAATTTATTTTCTTTTAAATAGACTTTACTTTTTCACAGTAGTTTTTGGTTAATAGAAAAATTGAGCACAAAGGAGAGAGAATTCCCACATGAGCTTTCAGTTCATTTTTCATTGCAAGGAGACCTGAGGCCGGGTAACCTTATACATAAAAGAGATCTATTTTGACTCACGGTTCTGGAGGTGCAAGATCTCAGGCCTCTTCTAGTGGTGGCCTTTGTCCTGGCAGTGTCTGTCTGTCTGTCTCTCTCTGTCCCTGTGTCCCTCTCCCTCCCTCCCTCCCTGTTGGTAGTCATCACGGGGTGAGCAGCTCTGCTTTGCCACACACCTCACTGCGGGACTGAGCAATGGCATCTAGCAACCATGGACTGAAAGCTGAAACTGTGAGCTGAAACAAACTTTTCTCCTCTTTAATTGATCGTCTCAGTTATTCTATTACAGTAACAGAAGGCTGACCATGACGGAAATCTAGAAAGCTGGAAGCCAAACTGTAAGGTGCAGAAATTCCTCCTAGTAGGGAAAGACAGTGCATGTGCTCTGAAAGCTGGTAAGTCACGGGAGTCTCACTGACTCTCAGGCCTGAACGCTGGCATACAGCCAAGTCCTGCCCTGCCCTGCTCTGTCTTACGGACCCAGCTTCTTTGGCTTACATGAAGTAAGTCATCGACGGTAGCCAAATCATCTCCCAGCGTGCTGAAGTGGGTTTTCAGTGACACTGTACGGAACCGGGTAATTTCTCAAAACATTTAGTAAAACAAATTATGAATGCACAAAATGCAACACAGCATAAGGTGGGTAAAGCTCACTCACTGATCATTTGTCGCTTGTGTGCCAGTCGTTACACAAGTGGGTGAACACAAAGGTCGCTTCCTGAATTTCTCCTGTGCGTCTACTGCGACGTGCAGCCAGTTAATGTAATGAAAAGTAAATTTTTTCATTATAAAATTATGATCTGGGTGTATCTCCTCCACACCGAAGAGCAAGACAGCACCTTTCCTTACATCCCCAAGGGCAGGGCACTGTCTCCCAGGGCCCCACACCCCTCACAGGCTTTGGTTTGGATTGTTTCACACAGGTGCCCAGAGTGCTCACCGGAAGGAGGGGCCCCAGGACTGGCTTAGGCCAGAGGTACCCAGCCTTGGGCTCAGGGATGAGCCCACTCCACGGAATGAGGGACCATGTGGAAGTGATGGATGTCAGAGCCAAATCCAGGTACCACTGTTAGAAACAGAGGTTGGCAGAAAACACCAGTCTGCTGAGCCCCATTTCCACAAATGAGTTCACTTCCTGTGACCATGGAAAGCAGAGAAGGTCTGGCACAGACTAAGAGCTGCTGCACGAGGGACATTTGAGAGTCACATGGCAGGAAAATGGGGTGGAGAGAGCAGGATGGTGAATCCCAGGCAAGGCAGGGCCAGGAAGGGACCCAGGTGCAGACAGGGCCTGAAGCTGATCCCAGATGCAGAAGAGTGAACTTCAAAGGCCCACGTGGCTGAGGGCAGATTTTCCGAGGGCCGCCATACTCAAATGGGTTGTGCAGCTCACGAATAAACAAGGAGTTCTGGCACTTGCAGCCCAGCTACGAGCTGAGGGTTAGGACAACAGGCTGACTCTTAAAATAATGAAGTCAGGAGGGACTCGCTACTCTGGATGTCTAAAGCACCTCACTCACTGCACAGAGGGCTGGTGTGTGTATGTGCCAGCAAAGCTCAGCATCAGCTGCAGAATTTTCAGGATGCAACGTAAAATGAAAATTCAGGATCCCGTGCTAAAAAATTGTTACAAATTATAAGATTTTGACAGCAGAGCGTGAAACTGAATGTGAGGCTTTAAACCGGAGGGCCCTGTACAACTGCACACGTCTCATGCTGTGAAGCGTTTCCAGGGAAGTCGCCCAGCAGAATCTGAGGAGTGGTTCAGGAGTTCAGGAGTGTTCTCCTCGGTGCCCTTGCTGTAGCCATGAGCAATGGCTAGGAATGGCATCAGAGCACTTCCTGGCTCCTAGTCTGCACCTGGAGATCAGTTATTTAACATTTTAGTCCCAGCTTTGCTCACTTGCTAGAGCTGATCTAGTAGCGTTCAGGCCTTTTATTTTAAAGCAGCAGAGGCTCCTTTTCCAGCAGGCATCTTCTGTGGAGCCTGCTACAGTGTGACATTTGCACCCACTGAAGAGTCACGTTGAAACCCAACCCGAGGTGTGGTGGTGCCGGGGCAGAGGCTCTGGGATGTGTCTGGTGACGGCGGAGCCAAGGGCGGCGTCAGTGCTTGTACAAGACCCGAGAGCCCCCAGTGCTTCCCTCCCGTGAGGGCGCAGCGCAAAGGTGTCGTCTCTGAATGGAGAAGTGGCCTCGCCACTTGGGATCACGTCGATCCCAGACTTCTCAGACTCCGCAACCATAAGGAATGAAGACACAGTGTTTAAGCCCCGCTGCTTAGGCTATTTTGTCATGGCGGCCCAAATGCGGTAAGTCCTGACTATGAAATGATAGAAGAGAAACTTCTCTTATCACAGTGTCCTCTCTGATTGAAGCAGCCCCTGGGAGTCCACAGAGTAATCTGATAACTGTTATTAAGGCCGGATTCAGGGTCCTCCCTGAAGGTTCCGATGGCCTTCAGATCCCGAGGGCTCTGACTTCCTCTGTGGTCTAAGCCACCCAGGGATCATGATTCAGCGGTATTCTTGGGAGGCATGGAAACAGGAGGCGGGGCCTGTGAAGGGAGTGGCTAATGGGGCATGAGCTCAAGGCCTGGACCTGGTGCCTGGCCTTTCGCTCTCTCTGGCTCTTTCCTGTACTGTCTCTTCTTCATGGAGGCACAAGGTGAGCAACTTTCCTCTGCTCACCCTTATGGCATGATGCTTCTGCTCTGTCTGTCACAGGCCGAAGGCATTGGAGCCAGCCAGACATTGACTGAAACCCCTGATACTGTGGGCCAAAGTCAGTCTTTCCTCATTCAAATTCCTGATGCCAGGCATCTTGTCACAGTGACAGAAAGCTGACCAACACAGCAATACATAGATGAAGACGGCAGGTTACAGCCGTCCGGTCTAATCCACCTGCTGTGTGCCTTTGTCAGTAAAATTTTCTTAGAACACAGCCACATGCATTTGTCTACATGCCATCTGTTAGCGTTGGGCTCCGTAGTCCCACAAAATGGCCCATTGTGCTGAAGGCTCGGTTGCTGATGGATCTGGGGAAGCAGTTGAATCATGAGGCCCTAAGCTACTCAGTGGATCAGAATCATAACTTGGTGGCATTATTGGCAGGAGATGGAGACAGGAAGCGGCACCCAGCAGAAGGGAGTGGGTCAGGGAGTGTGACCTTGGGGATGACCCAGCCCCTCGCCTCTCTCAGGGTCCTTACCTCCCTCTTTTTCCTGGCTGCCATAAACTGAGCAGCCTTCCTCTGCCATGCCCAGCCACGATGATGCTTCTGCCCTGCCCAGGCCCAAAGCAAGGGAGCCTGCTGTCCAGGGACTGAAGTCTCCGAAGCAATGAGCCCTGGCAAGCACTTCCTCCTTGAGTTGTTTCCCTGGGGGCTTTGTCATAGCGCTGGAAAGCTGACACCTCAGCTCTGGCCGCTTCTGCTCTGGAGTTGGAGGTGAGTGGTCTCCACAGCCTGCCAGGTGGCAAAGCTTGAAGGACTCACTGTCAACACAGAAAAGGTGCTGCCCTGCAGAGGACTTCTCATGATCCCAGGAGGACAAGGACAGGACTCACCAGGCAGGAGGAAGGACTAGTGGGACTGGTTTGTTATGAGGGGCTCAGGGGACAGCTGCAGGTTTGCTCAGGTGCCAGCCTGCCTGTTGGATGGGTTATTTCTGATATTTCTCCCATGAGAAAGTAAATCCCAGAGCCCTGCGCAGGAATGCAGCGGAGATTAAGGGAGGCTGGGTCTTCATCCAAACCGGAGCCAGAAGGTGGTGGCCCCAGGATGGTCTGAGAGCCCAGAGGGGAACACCGGGCTGGCAGCAGGGTGGATATAGAGGGTGAGTAGAAGAAAACCCAGGGAGGGAGCGGAATGCTTCCTAGCTCCTGCAGCAGGAACTGTGAGGGGCGCAAGACTGGATGGAAGGACAGATGGACACAGGGCTGGCACTAGCCCAGGACAACACGCGGGAGTCAGCGCACAGCCGGCCGGGAGCGCCAGGGTGCACTTGCGGCTCTGAGATCTGGGCAGTTCCCAGCCCGTAGCCTGAGCCTCTGGGCGCGGGGCGGGGGCTTTGCTGATGCCACGGGCTGAGCCGCGTGGACTCCCCACGGACTCAGCTATTGAAGACTCAGCCCCAGTAGCTCAGACTGTGACTCCACGGGGGACAGGCCCTTTACGGAAGTTAAAGGCTGCCATTCAGATGGACTCTAACCTGACTGGTGTCCTTATGCAAAGAGGACATGTGGGGACACCCAGCACAGAGGGATGACTACGTGAGTGCAGTGACAAGGCAGCCACCAGCAGGCCAAGGAGGCACAGAGGAAACCAGATCTGCCAAAAGCGACTTTGGACTACAGAACTGGACAGTGCTTCTGCTGCGTAAGCCGCCCAGTCTATGGTGATGTGTCAGCTCCAGCACATGAATGCGTGCTCGTTGAGTTTCATAATCTGCACGGGTGGTTCTGACACCCACCTCGGGGTGCAAACCAGGTGGTCAGCATTCAGATGCCGACTCGGGAAGATGGCGCAGGTGCAAAGACGGCGCAGGGCGTGAGGAGCCGAGGGGCTGTGCTCCTGGGGGGCGAGGCCCGATCCTGCCGGGCTCACTGGTGAGCGGCTCCTCACAGACTCGCAGCAGCAGCGGGGAGCGGCTTTGGCTGTGGCGAAGGCAGAGCCCTTTGCTAGCGACCTTCGTCTGCCCGAGCTAGCAGGCCTGCCGTAGGCTAGCGTGTGTGGAGAGGCTCTTCACGTCTCCCTGACTTTCCCCAGTGACGCCGAATTAAAATGTCTCTCGCCAATCAGTCAGCTGAAATGAAGGCTGAGGGGCCCTCTGCTCCTGGTGCTCAGTGGAGCCGAGGCCCCAGGACGAGGACGCAGACGAGCACGAGCACGAGCATGCGCCTGGGCTGGGGGGGCAGGGGGGGCGCCGCTGCGGACCTGGGGGGGCGCTTTGAGCCGAGCGCCCCCGAGAGCGCGGCACTGCCGAAGACACAGCCAGGTTCTAACCCGACCCCAGGGAAGCGGGGTCTCCAGGCCTCCGATGAGGAGCTCAGAATAATAGTTCTGAAACACTCACTGCACTGTAAGGACACAGATAACCCATTTAAGACAAAGAGGAAAGCAGTGAAAGAACCAAATGTGTTGTTCAACAAATACATTTTTAAAAAACCCTAAGATAGAGCCAGACAGAAATGTCGGAGCCGAAGAATGTGGTTCCTGACTAAAGAATGCCACAGAATTTCAGTAACAGATGCAGCAGCAGAAGTCATCATTGAACTGGAAGACAGGCGCTTTGGAATTCTCCAGCAGGAGGGAAAAGGGAAAGGAATGAGAATGAATGAAGAGCACCCATGGGGCCTCTGGGCCTTGCGTTTCGGGACGGAGAGCTCAGCCTCACCTGAGGAAGCAGAGGCCACTGACATCCTGAGCCTCAGGAGACAGACGGACATCCAGCCAAGATGCTCCAAAGTCCCCAGAGAGGACTTCATGGGTATGGCCTGCGACCACCCGTCGCCAAAAGAGGGTTTGAAAGCAACAAGAGCCAAGGAGGGAACTTGCTTGAGGTTATAGTGCATTTCTCACAGAAAGCTTGCGGGCCAGGAGAGCCTGGGGCAACGTATTCAAAGCACCGCAAGAACAGCAGAACCGCGCTGCACAGTATTTTCCAGGGAGAGCCTCGCTGTGCCTGAGGACATGAGTTTCTCAGGCAGACGCTTGGAGTGGCCAGGCTGGCCCTTGCTAACGGGAGCACAGTGTACCTGAGGTTTGCCGAGAGCAACCCAGGGCAGCCAGGCGAAGCAGAGCATGTGTGTTTCGCAGTGGGCACACAGCAGGACACCGTGGTGTGCACTTGGAGACATGACTCTTACACATCAGTCGCACAGCTGTGGCACCTGCAGAAAGGACCAGGGTCCACTGCAAGTCTCGGTGCCAGGCAGTGCTTCTCCCGTGACACTGGGCATGGTCCACCACAGCCTGCTTCTCCCTTTGCACAGGCCGTGGACTCTCCTCTTCCATGAGCATCTCTACCAGGTCTTTCATATCATAATTTTTAGTCTTATTTTTCATTCAGCCCAATTGTGTCATTCACTCGCTTTTACCTTTTGAAAAGCCAAAGCAGCCCAAAGACGTAGACTTCTCCTCGGCCCGAGTGACACTGTGGAGCCGGAGCTCTGGTGGGATTTTAGCAGACTTCAGAAGCTGGAGCCTTGTTCTCCTGGCCAGGAGTGGCCAAGTCCAGCTGGTCCTGGCTTCTGCACTTCTGTCCACCTGCAATGCGGTGTTCCCTGCCTGGTCCCTCTCTCCCTTCCAGGAGCCTAATGAAGAGCTTTTCTCCACTGCCTCCCTCTGCTGTTCCAATCAGCACATGACAACAATGAGCTTCATCAGGGCTCCTTTAGTTTAATCTGGTCCTCCTGTGGGGTGTCCCTGGGATCGCAGGGCTGGGCTGCTCTAATTTCCTCTCTTGCTTGTTTCTCCCCAGCTCCAGGACAGTGCTCCCATCTCAGGCTTCTGGGCTCCCTCCCGCTGACTCCCTCTCTCTCTTCCTGCAGCTTGCAGCCTCTCCACCTGCTGCTCCACCGTGTGGGCAGGCACAGCGTCCACTCCTCGCAGAGGCTGTGCTGCTGTTTGTGGGATGCCGCTGGGAAGGGCTCCTTAGGTTCCTGACTCTTGAATGAACACCTTCCTCTGTGAAGACAGTGGGTGCCGGTGATTCGCTGGGAAGAGCCAGGCTCCTATGCCCTTACGAAATCAAAAGAAAAAGTATTAATAAAATGCTTGCTTTCTCATTTGAATCCTTCCAAGTTATGTAACCAAAATGTGGTTTTATATTTTCCTATTCATGAATTGTGTTTGTTAGCTTTTAAATTTCTTCAGTTAAATATTGGATTATAGGTGGGGCAGAGCTATGAGCAATAAAATAAGCATGACGTTGTCCCTGCTCATGGTACCTCTGTCCCCATCTCTAGCTGTGTTTGAGAATCACATGAGGAGGACTTGAAAACACTAGTGTTGGCAGCTCGTTGCCAAGAGTTCTGACCTAAGTGACCTGGGAAGCAGCAGTCTGGGGGCGTGGTGGGGCCTAGCAGCGTAGCGCAGCTCCGGGAGACCCAAGGCTGGACCAGGTCTCCTCTGTGTTTGGGGCTCCTTTCCCCACTGATCTTTCACAGCTTTTCACAGCTACCCCAGCATTTAGTAGCAGCATTTATTTATTTATTCATTTATATTTTTTGGAGACAGGGTCTTGCTGTGTGGTTCATCCTGGCCTTGAACTCACTATGCAGCCCAGGCTGGCTGCCAACTCAAGGCGATCTGCTTTCCCAGTGCTGGGGTTACAGGCGTGCGCCCTCACCCCTGGTACCTTTTATTTTGTTTTGCCTTTTTCAGTAACTGTTATTGCCACTGAACCCTGGCGTCCTAAAGGCCAGGGCCAAAGGTCATGGTGAGACAGACTCGTCTGAGAGAAATCTGGCAGCTTGCGCTGAGGGCCCCTGGCAAGCTCTGTGTGCTCTGTTCACTGGGGAAGGAAGGTATCAGTCGCAGTGGTGCTGAACCCATCAGGCAGGTGGGGGTGCAGTACAGTAACCCTGGAAAGCCCTGAGCTCAGGGTCTGCAATGCCTCTGTCACCCCTGCTTCGGGCATAGGGCTCTGCACTCAGACACTGAAGAAATGAAAATACCACTCTCCTCGCCTGTCTGAGCCACTGAATGCCCGTGGGTACCTCAGCAATCTTTAACCAAAGCCAGGTGCTGCTGGTCCAGACAGCGCCCTTCTGTGCACCCCCAGGAGAAGGGCACCTCGTCGGTGTGCTCTGTTATTTCCAGGCCCTCCCTCTGCTGGCCGGGCTGAGGTTCGGACGGCTTCTGTTCTCCCCCGGCTCCCAGCACGTCCTTTCCCGGGCTCCTCGTCCTGCGGAGGTGTGGGGAGGTGTCTTTCAGGCAGTTTTTTCAACGGACTTAGGCTCAGTTTCCTCTTAGATGCCTGAATCACATCTGCCGTCCTGCAGCAGCGCTCCTCGCCTTCTGCTGGACAGCGCGGTCAGGAGTTCGCTAGGTCCCCACAGAGCGCCCTCTGCACCCGCGTGGACACAGCACCCGAGGCGAAGCAAGCGGAACCATCGGCCCTCACTCACTGTGATGAGTCAGCTCCCTGGCCTCACGGGAAGGCGGAGCGGCCCACTCCGGCCTCAGTGTCACCTGTGGGCCCCGTGTCTTCTCCACACGCTCTCCCACGCCCTCTGTGCTCCTCACGAGCAGCTTTTCTCGGCTCTGCTCGCCCGACTCCCTCCCTCGGAAATGTCCCGCCGCGGATCCAGCAGGAGGGCAGTGCTGATGTCTGCTTTTCTTCTCCTAAGAATGTGCTGGCTTGGTGAGGCGAGTTCTGATCTCATGGGGGTGGGGCTGGGTGGAGGGTGGAGGTGGCTGCGGACGCCTCACTCCGGCGTGGCTTCCTCCAGGCCTGGGTGCCGAGAAGCTCCTCGGTTGTGGCAAAACGTGTCGCTGCGAGGAGACGGCGCCGTGCGCTCCCACACGCGTCTCCTTCGACCACTTCCACTTCCTGCGCACGGAGACCTCAGCGGTGTTCCGCAAAGCGCTCCTTTCCGCCGGGCGGGCTTTGGCCGAGAGCCCTGTAGCGCGGCTGCCGCACGGACAGCACGTGGGCCAGTTCCTCCTGATTGCCACGAGCGGCCTTCACCTGCCACGCAGATGCAGATTTGGCCGGCTGAGCGTGAAAGCCCCTAATGCGGCGCCGGGTCGGGGTGTCCTGGCTGGAGCAGGTGTCCGTCGCCAGGGCGCTGCGGAAACATTCCTGCAGGTCCCCAGAGGAGAGCGGCCAGGCCAGGTCAGCAGGACCCACCCTCTGCGGTGGGCTGGGGATGAGTCGCCAGGATGCCTCGGGCGGCCCGGGTCTGACACAGGGCCACAGTGATTTTACAGGCGGAAGGCTGACGTGACCTCATGGCCCAGGGTTCTGTCTTCTGGTAACACACACACAGGAGTCACACAGGCCACACAAACACAGGCAGACCACAAGGATACACACAGACATATACACGGACAAATAGACTCACGCACCGCACACACACACACACACACACACACATACACACACACAGTCAGAGGAGCCTTCAAGACCACCATCAGAGGCCAGTTCTGGAAGACGGACCTTCGGATGCTGCAGGTGTAGGAAGGGACCCTTCTCCTCTTCCTCTGCACTCACACCTGGCTTCCATGAGGGTTGCCAGGTAAGATACAGAGTGCTGGTCCTCCTGGTCCAGGCTGCCATGCCACACACTGCGGGCTGGGCGGCTGCACTGCAGAGCTTTCTTTTCTGCACGTTCTGGAGGCGCAGGCCCAAGATCCAGGTGCTCATAGACTCAGCACTTGCCTTCTGCCTTTCCTGGGTCCGTGCAATTGGCAGGGGTCACTGTCTCTCTCTCTTCTCAGGAGGCCTCCGAGCATATTAGGTCAGGGCTCCACCTTCCAACCTCACTTCACTTTAATTACTACCTAGAACCCTGTCTCCAAATAAAGTCACAAGGATGAGGCGTTCAGCATGGACAAAATCCAGTCCACAGCTGGACTTGCATTTCAGATACATACAGACTATCCTGTTGAGGCATCCATGTGTTAAAAGCATTCATTGTTTATAGGCAGATTAAAGTTCAGTTGGATATCTTGTATGTTTATTTGCTAAATCTGGCTCCTTTTCTCCCTAGCATCAGCAGCACTCGAGGAAGGTGTGGCTTGCTTTTCTACAGGGCAGGAATGATTTGGCCTAAAGCACATCCTTCCTTCTGTTGCTTTTCTGCACCTGAGGGAGCTTCTCTTCAGTGTGTTTGTTCCAGGCCCTTCCTGAGTGCAGGCGAGGAAGTGCAGCAAAGATGGTGGATTTGTCTCTGTGAATCGCAGTTTCGAGGGTCTGTCTCGGGTTGTAGTTCGTGTTGACCATGGTCTGGTTGTATCTCAAGGCCGCGTGGGAAGGAGCTGCCAAGCTCGTGCGTGTGGTGGCTGGGGTGACTGAGCTCCTCGGGGGTCACCTCAGCCGGGTCCTGTCAGAGAAGTCCGCTGAGAGTCGAGCATGGAGGGGAGACACCCAGACTCCCTTGCTACCTTCTGTTTGTCAGGCAGAAGTTTCTAGGCCCTCGGGAAACCCCAATGCTAGAGGCCAAAACTGAAGTCACCTTTAGCATAGTTTAATTTCTGGCTTTTGTAAAAAAATTCTGATAATTCTGACTTCATTGAGGTGATTATTGGAAGTTGCCCTTCGGGACAGCAGAGAACAGAGGGTGGTTTCTGAGTCAGGGAGGGCGGGGGAGAGTTCCTCGGGAACGAGGAGGCCGGAAGTCAGACCCTGCTGAGCTTGGCCCTGGGCTTGTGTGGGGCCCTGAGCTGGACTGAAGGGTGCTGAGTGGATGTCAGCCACACTCTGTACATTTGCATCCGAGGCTCAGTGCCACCCACGACTGCTGACCACATTTGATCGCTTTAGGAGCTGCTATGCCACCAGTACTTTAAACTAAAGGCAAAACCATTTGTGGGTTTCAATCTGGGTGTGTCTAATTTAAATTGGTTGTTTGTAGAATCTTGTAAAGCCTGTTAAATCATGTTAGGTAGAATTTGTTCCAGAGCAATGATTGATGCTTCCAATAGACTGAATATTTCCTTTCATAATTATTTTGTAATACATGAAATGCTGTAAAAAGACCAGATCAAATGAGCTTTTGTCTATTTAACTTGCTATTTTTAGTAATCAGAATATGATGTGTCTTCAACGTGGGAAACGAAAATGTCAGTTTCAAAGTTGAGATCCAGTCTTAGTGGAATGAAGGAAAGGACAATCTCTCCCGCTCCCTCCCATCTGCATCCCCTCGGCCTCTCCACCCACCCCCACGCTCCTTCCACGCAGGAGAGAGAATCTTCAGGGCACAGAGAAGCTGCGTGCCAGCTGCCGCCCCATCGGCCCGGAGTCCACCTCAGGCCGGCTGAGAGCTCCGCATGGTGCTGTGGTCTCCCGGCCCGGCCTCTCCTCCTCCACCGGCCTGGCTGTCGGGGGTCTGAATGGCTCCTCCGCAAAACCCTAAACCATTGAGGTTTTTCTCACACCGCCTTTTCCTGCTACTCTACCCTCTTATCTCTATGCTCACATTCACTTGCTCTTTAATCTTTCTTGATCTTCAGTTCCGCCTGTTGTCCTTTCCCTCTTATTTCTCAGTAAGCACAGACCTCAGAATGCTATTCATATCCATCTTCAGCCACCCTTGCTTCCCTGTCTTTCTGCTGCATCTTTCTGGAAAACCTTATTCCTGAATCAGCTCAGCAATTGCCTCTTCTGCTTTTACACCCAGGCACCAGAGGTGCGAGGAGCAGATGCTAGCCCCTCTGTGGGCGTTGGTGAGCTCGCTGCCTCTGCCTCGCCTTCCGCCACCACCTGAGCCCTGCATGCTCCCTGCAGCTCCAGTGCCCACCCAGCACCCGACTCCTGCCCCACAGAGGGGCCGTGTGCCTCCCTGACCTCTGTCCCAGCGCTTGCCCACGCCCCCCGCAAACCCACAGACCCTGCTTCACGGAGTTCTCTCCCCCGACGCTCTGTGTCGTCGGGCTGTCTCTCCCTTGTTCCTTCCTCTCTGCCCTCTCTGGTCGCATTCCCTTTCCTCTGCTTCTGGCTCCTTCTCCTAGAATGTAAACCTGGTGTGCCCCCTGGAGGTGTGCTTCTTCCCCAGACATGATCAATCGGCTGGGCTCTGTTTGAAACGATCTCCTGGACTTTCTGGATGGTCCCCTGCCTCTCTGGCCAGGCTTTCTCCTCCTCCTCCTCCTCCTCCTCCTCCTCCTCCTCCTCCTCCTCTTCTTCCATCCTTCAGAAAACACATTAACAGTTTTTAGGATTCTGTTCTCAACCCTTTCCCGTTGTTATTCTATTTTTTTTTTTCCTGAGACAGGGTCTTGCTATGTAGTTCAGGCTGGTCCTGAACTCAGTATGTGGCCCAGGCTGGCCTTCAATTTGTGGTGATCCTCCTGCCTCAGCCTCCTGAGTGCTGGGATGACAGATGTGTGCCACCACGCCTGGCTTCCTGTTGTTCTTCTGCATCACGTCACACATGGATGGTAGTCACAATATTCAGCAAGTGGCAACGTTGGAACTGACACATTGGCGTGGACGTTGGTCACGAGCCACCCTGGGCCATGTTACAGCCCAGCATCAGGGCTGATTCCCTGGCGTCTGTGTCGTTGTGTTTCAGACCTACAGTGCTACTCCAAGCCCCTCTCCGTGACGAGAGGGAGCAACTCGTCAGGATGGACCGCAAGGCCGTGCTCAGTGTCTGCAAAGCCCCTCTCCCCTGTGCTGCTCTTTGCTCCTCTTCTCATGTTCACGTAACCTGGAGGAGCAGACGGGAGGGCGTCTCCTGGTGGCTCCTAGTGCAGCAGGCAGGGTTCGGGCCTCGCCTGTGCTGCCTGTCTCACTCTCACCCTGATCTGGGACAGAGATGCTTTCACCGCGGCAGACGCGCGCTGAGGCCAGAGGGTTAATGAGGTTTGTCCTGTGGAGCACAGGGGTGGGAGCTTGGATTTGAACCCACTGACGGTTAACTCCAGTAGCCCATGGCTGTTCCATTACATAGTGCCACCTCCTCATGTGACCAAGGAGCACCACACAGTAGAGTTCAACTCTCTCTTCTTACTGACTTTTTCTTTAAAAGATGTCATCGTGCTTCCTGGCAGGTTCTCTGAGTCTCGTATAAACTTCTTTGGACAAACAGGACGGTGTGTGCACCTGCAATGCCCAGCTGTCCACTGAGATGCAAGAGGACATTCAGCTAATAGCCTTTTCCATACTCCCGATTTGAGAGTTTTATAGACTCATTTATAATTTATAAAATCAAGATGTGCAACAGCAAATGATTTCTCTGTGCAGACTGGAACAGCTCACTGTCTGAGCTCTTTTGCCTCCTATATCTGCCCCCACTGCCTGTGGAGCTTGTTTCCTCCATGCATCACTGTTTCCCTCCACTGTGGCCCCGCTACACATCTATTCCTGCTGCTGCCTTGGCCATGTGCCCCTCTCCTTGGGCCCAGCTGTGTCCATTCTGGAAAACCTTTTCTGCTTTCTTCGCTGATCGCCTTGACTCAAGACCGGTGCAGAGGAAAGAGCTAGACAGGGTAAGCGGCTGCTTGCAGCTGTGCAGTGACTGCACTAAGAGGCGAGAGCATTGCTCAGGAGCTCTTTCTCTAAAGCACGTGTCAGAGGCTGGACAACACTGGCACAGCTGCGTCCTCAACACTGGTGACTGTTGGTCAGGCTGCCAGGGAGCCATGCAAACCTGGTGGCTGTAAACGGTGCATTTGATCTGTTGCTGGTTTCCATTTCGCCCTTTGAAAGCAGCCAACCCTGGGAATCGGCTGAGGCCCCTACCCTGCCAGGCACGTCCAGAGTAGGGGCTGCTGGTGAGGAAGAATCCTGAATAAGAGGAAGGAATAGAGCATTGATTTCGTGTCCCTTAATTCAATGATAGGATATAAATCATGAGCAGGGTCTCATATTACCCAACTACCTTATAAAAATGTTTACATTTTATTGGTATACGTTTGCAGTATGTAACAATTACATTCATCGTGGGGAGTTGGCACATGGACACACACATCTTAATTCTTTTTACACCTCCACTCAACTACTTTTTACAAACCTCATTGTTTTCCTGTCCTAAACACACTCAGCACCTGGCCTTCTCGTCCCTGCTTTGTACCATCTCCCCAAGTCACGGTGTCTCTTTGTGACTTTTTTGCTGGAATTCTGCAGGGCCGGTGCGGGGCAGGGCAGCCCACACTTCCACTCCAGCAGGAAATGTGTCAGAGCCCCTGGGCCTTTCACGGCTCATGCCTCACAGGACAGCCCTGGGGGGAGAAGTAAAGGCCCCTGCTCTCAATGTTTGTCCTCTGCGTTTGTGGCCCTGGGGGGGGGGGGAGAAAGTTCTTGGTTTAGCTCATATTTTTGAGAGACAAGGACCTGACTGGCAGTCTTCCACAGTGCACACCAAAATCTGCTCCTTTTCTCTTGGATACACAGGAAGTGTCAATGTCCAGACTTCCTGGTCAACCTAGGAGCCCGTAGCTAGGCCAGACTTGGGGAGGGTGACAAGACTTGGCCCGAAGCACTTGGCCCTGAGCTTTCCTCCTTCACTGGCTTCATGGAGAGGAAAGGCAGAAAGAGGAGGCACAGAATTCCAGAGGGAAATGGACCAGAATCACCACAGGGAAAGTTTCCTGCTAAATGTTTCTGATGAGCTGTGTGGTGAGGGTCTGGGGCAGAAAGACCCAGTACGGTGTTGTAAACTCTGACAGCAGACGTGAAAGCCTGGCTTGGCGGCAGACTTTACCGAAAGGTATGCAGTGAATTGGGCTGAGAGCACCTGGCAGAAAAAGCAGCGGGCACACAGTGCGCAGAAAGGCTGAAGAGAAGCCCCTGGCTTGGGCCCGCTTCTCTGAGGTGAGTGCAGAGGTTGGTGTCGAGCGTCTGTGGAGTGCTAGGTGTGTCAGCAGATAAAGAACGACAGGAAGCTTGCAGGGACCCTTCCTCATCCCTTCCTACCAACTCCTTGACACTTTGTAAGATACATCTCTCAAACAATAGGCTACTCATGAAAAAAGGCCCCTAGTGGACCAAGACAGTTTCTGCCTTTCTGGAGAATCAGAGTTTGCAATAAAGAGTAGATTAAGGTATGGGAAAGTTAAACTGTGTATATGTCTTTCACCACTGAGTGTGAGGACCGAGATTCATTTTCATTCTTCATTTGCTATTTCCTGCTCCACAGCAGGGCCTGTGCAGATCCCAGGACATCCCCAGGGCCCAGCATATGGGGCTTTAGTGACAGTTTGTAAATGTGTGCATGAGTGAGTGGGAGAGTGGATCCACCCTCTTTGTCAGTCATGGCCTAGGAAATGACTTCACAGCAGCAGAAGCACAGAACCAGGCTGGGAGAGCCTTCTGCAGAGATTTAGATCTTTTCTTCTAAAGTAAAAAAGCCAAATATCACTGAGTCAACTTCCTGGGAGGTAACATTGGCTATTAGTCTTAGAACAATCATCAGTGATAGGATATTGTCAGCATTGTGGCAGAGTTCCTACTACCCACATGTAACTCTTAGGGTGCCAGGCTCGGAAGACAAAGGCAGATGTTCAGTGGCAGGCTTCCACTGTGATATTTGGTTTTATGAAAAAAAATAAGATTTTACCTTTTATATTTTTGCATACGATGTCTCCATAATTTTGGCTTTACTCATAAGTGCGCAAGCAAGAATCAATAATATTTCTATATGGTCTGGAAATTCTACATTTGTTAATGACATGACAGTATTTTTGGTATACTATGTGAGATAATTTCATTACTGGGTTTTCATTTTATATGATAACTGTAATGGTCACAAAAATAATTTTTACCATTGTCACGATGAGGACTGATTATCAAGTGCTTGCTTGGACTCAATTGCTTTTAACTACTTTGGGTTTTGAACCCATGCTTAGCAAGGCAGGAGGTGCCCCTGCCAGTCTCTTGGGGTCCTATCTTGAGAGATGGATGGGGAGGAGAAGCTCTTGGAGTGACTAGAGGGGTCATGCTCGGTGGCTCATGCTTCACTCTCCTGATCCTAGCCAAGACCACAGGCAGCTCTGAGTTCAGAATGGAGTGAGTTGAAGTGTGGTCCTCCAAAGATAGGCCCACCTGGAGCTTCAGAATGTGCCCTTATTTGGAGTAAGTGTCTTTGCAGAAGTAATTAAGGTAAGGGTCTTCGGATGAGATTATGGTTGCTTGGGTAGAATCCTCAGTCCAAAGACAAGCGTGGTTATGAGACATAAAGGCAGAGTTTCAGAGAGCAGAGGTCCTTATAAAGATAGAAGCAGAAAGGAGTGTTATGCAGTCCTAAGCCAAGGAGCTCCCAGGGCTCCTGGCAGCCACGAGTTCCTGGGGAGAAGCATGGAGCAGATTCCCCCACAAAGGCTGCAGGAAGAACCAACCCCATAACACCTAGCTTCACATTTCCAGCCTCCAGGGCTGTGAGGGAATACATTTCTGTTGTCTTAAACCACCCAATTTGTGACAATTTGTTCTGGCAGCCCTGGAAAACTAAGAGAAGCATGAACAGCTGGGCAGGGCCCTTGGGCGGCCTCACAGAGTCTCCTAATGTGGATTGGTGCACAGAGAGCATTCAGCTCCCAACCCAAGGGCTCAGAGCTGAGTGGCCAAGAATAGGCCTTTGGCTAGCACAGGGGAAGGTTAGAGCTGGAAACCTTGGGCATGGTGCAATCGGTTAGACTTCCTGGTCTGCACAATGCCGGAGCAGCTCAGCCACACCATAGGGAAACAAAGGCCAAAGAATAGCAGGGGGATGCCAACAGTCGTTCAGAAGAGAGCCATCATGGAAGAAATCATCAGACCCTTGGTGCCCAAGAAACTCTGCCCACTGTCAAGACATGGTGTGAGCTACCTCTGGTGTTTTGCTAACAAGGAAGAAAATAAGAGATGAAGAGAGAAGAAAGTCTGAAAACTACTTGCCTAAAAGAAACAAAGCATTTACCTGAAAGACAATTTTTTATTTCCAGGGTATATTGGTCAGCTTTCTGTCCTTGAAACACAATGTCCAACATTCACAATTTAAAGAAAAGGTTAATTTGGCTCATGAATTTAGAGGATTCAGTCCATGGTCAGCAGAATCCAAGGCAGAAATATCTTGGTGGAAGGGTGTGGAGGAGCAAAGATGCTTGGTTAATGGTGGCCAGGAAGCAGATCAAGGAAACAATGCTACAGAGGAAAGAGCGAGAAACCAGATATAGACCCAAAAGTCACACCTCTGTGACCAACTAGGCACAGCCAGAAGTATGCTTTGCAAATCCCCTGGGTGGCTTCCAAGCCAATCAAGTCGATGATGTACTTTAACCATCAAGAACCTACCCCTTGTCAAGTTGATACCCAAACACATTTTAAACCATACTTAATCTCCAAATAAACATAAGATAATAATTCCACCTACCAGGATGTGATTATCGCATGTATATCTGAAACATAATCTCTTTCGCAGAGTCTCAACAGTCCTAGCATTGTTAAAAAGTTCAAGTCAAAGTCTTCTCTGAGGCTCAGGGCAAACTCTTAGCTTCACACACCTTCCTTCCCAGAAGCACACTGCTTGGCCTCCTAGGCATTTCTTTTAAATCTGGGTAGAAGCCTCTAAGACTCCACAACTCTTGCATTCTGCATGCCACCAAAACAGCGTTCTGTTGGTGATGTCAAGGTCTGTTGCCAGCTTGAACCATGAATGCAATGGTCTCTGAGTTTCTGAATGGTTGACTATGGTAAGTGAATCCTAGGAACTAATTTCCTAGGAGGTCCCTCTTGAACAAGAGTCACCTTGACTCTTCTCAAATGAAAGGTCAAATGAAAGGCTGTACACTTACGCCTGCCATGGGTATGGTCTTGCTGATTTCTGAGATGCCTCAATGCAGCTTTCTTCTTGACTCTGTAAAAAGTACTTGGTTTATTTTAAATGGTGGAAATTGCTTCAACAGCCACATCTCCTTTGGCCTCAACTTTATGTGTGGTTTATTTTGGGCCAAAATTTAAGTTTTTCAAATGTTTCTGCTCTGCTTATTGCCTGTGAGTCTCACTATCAATATGGCTAAAGGTAGCCAGCAGTACCCATGTTACAGCATAAAATTTGGGCTGCTTTGAAATTTCCTCTCCTAGATCAATTAGTCTTCTACCTTTAATCTAATTTTCAGCAAAGTTTCAGGATGTTAGGCAAGGAGTTAGATATTAGCTGGCCTGAGGGACAAAGAGGGCCCCAAACAGTGTGTTTTGCCAGTCAATATTAAATGAAGAAACAAAGACCTTGTTATATAATACATTTATAATAATTTATTATTAAGACTCACACCTAAAATGACCCCATGGAGCACAATGACATTTTAAGATTAGACATTGTGCATATTCACTTTGATACTAGGTTATCTATTCTCAAAACAAGGCAAAGATCATTCCTAGTTGCCATGACCTACAGCCCAATGATATTAGAAAGGTGAGCATTCTTTAAAAGTGAGCATCCTCCCATCTTAGAAGGCACATACTAAAGTAACTTCTAAGAAAAATGTAGGTAAGCATATACATCATGAGGATAAAATGATAATAATCACCATAGTCCCCTGGACCTTAGGATCTCCTTTCATGACAGATCTCATGTAGTTCCAATTACCTCACCCAGGGCATCCAGATGACTCAGATAGAGTGGAATCCAACTGGGAGCCCTCTGCAAACTTCAGAAGAGACTTCGCCTAATGTAGAAGAGTGCTTAACACGTGTTTCTTTTTTTCTCTTCACCCTATCAACTTTTTTTTATCATAAAAACTTTAAAAAATGCCAAGTAGTTGAGAGAACAGTTGAATGAAGGTTCTGATATCCCCCACTCACTTGGATTCAACAATTGCTAACATCTCGCTGTTCTGTCTCTCTCTTGATAGGTAGATGATGGATATATTAGATATATTTGCTATTGAAGTATAATCAACAGGTATAAACAACATATATTTAAAGTGCATAATTTTATGAGGTTTGACAAATATATACACCCATGTAAACATCACCACATTCAAGGTAATAAACATAGATAATAAACATCCTCCAAATTTTTTTCTGTCCTCTTATAATATCACCTCCCTCTCCTCTCCATCCCCACAACTTATCCCAGGCAATTTTTTATCTGATTCCTGCCACAATATTGCATTTTCCAGATTTTATATAAATGGACTCACACAGTACATACTCTCTGGGGGGCTTCTTTCACTTAGTATGATTATTTTGAGATTCATCCAGGTTTCTACATGTATTAATAGTTTATTTCTTTCATTACTGAATAGTGTCCTATTGTATACAAACCATCACTTCTTTATCCAGACAACAGGTGCATATGTTTGTGTGTGCATGTGTGTGTAGCACTTAGCTTTGTGACTGGCATGTGGTGAATATTCAATCCTTTAAAAATTAACTCTTATGCTCCTAAATTTGCATCATGGCTTTGTCTTTGTACCTTTCAAGAACATGGAGGTTTGTATTAACAATTAAGTCATCAATTTTCCAGAGGCTGTTTGGACCAGTCTGTCACTGGATACTATATTTCCTTCTGACACACAAACCCAAAGGTGTACTTTTAGGAGCAGATGAAAAAATGGTGCTTATTTTTGCCAGCCACCACGATGTTTGTTTGTTCACAAGAGAGCATAAGAAAGCATATTAGTGTAACATAAGTGTTCTCCTGGCTGGTTTCATTCCAGATGTTTCACAGTAGGTGAATGTGGTCACCACCATGTTAAAGAGGACTGTAGAAACCTGTTGATGAATGCGTTCAACTTTCTATGCAGAGAGCAAGTTTTGAGTTGGGACAATTTCTTTTGGTGACAGTCTCCCTGAAGCTGGGGCTGTTTCTGGAAATATGCCTACTGCCCCAGAACGAATCTCAGGAGAGAACTTGTAGAGAACGTTTTGAGCACCAGGATGGTCAAAGCGTGGCTAGGTTCATTAATATGAGATTCTTATCTTCTATGTTATATTGTACCAATGTAATCTAGGTCCATGTCTCACTAAATTGAAGAATGAATTCAAGAGCAAAGGAGGTAGACAGGAGGAATGTTTATACAAAAAGAGGGATGGCTCCCTGTAGTCAGGAGGGGACCTGAAAGTGGGTTGCCATGGGGACTTTTTGTCTAGGAGTTTTTATACCAAAAAATGACCAGGGCTCAGACCACTCTGAGTCAAACTAAGGTCCACCTAGAGGACTAAATCCAGCTTCAACTGGAAGTGGGCCTATGAGGAGTCGGGGCATGTAGCAGATACATGTCTGCAGGTGCCTCTCGGGTGCTGTGCTGTCTGCGTGATTCACGAAAAGAACAAAGTGAGGGGAGAAAAGATGGTCCAGACAGGTAGGAGCAGGGCCGTCATAGTGGCCATCCATCACCTTGCTGCCCCTGGCTGGCTCCATCCCTGGGCTTGACTTTCCCGCTGGTTCTTGTCAGCTCTGACCTCAGCTCCTGCTTCTCCGACCAAGGCCTGACCGTCTGACTCTGCCTTCGGCCTACTGCCTCTCTGCTACTTCCTATCTTGCTTAGCTTGCCTGTCCATAATAATATGTTGCCAATAGCCTGCTCAAGGGTTGTTTTCTCCTCAGCCTCGTTAATAGAATCCAACTTTATTTCAACTGCAGCCTGCTCAGTTTCGGGGGGCGGAGAATCATGGCTGAACTAAGTTAACCCTAACAGTTCTATTCCCCTTGGCCACGGTCAGCTTAGAGGTCTAGAGCAGTGTGGTGGGGACTTCAGGAAAGCTCTCTCTCCAGGAGCGATGTCTACAGGGTCAAGCAAGGAGAAGGTTCCCCTTCTGTCCTATCCCATCTTCTGTGCTTTGGACCTTTCCTCTAAGGTCATATGCTTAGGGCTGCTACAGCCACCTTGACCTGTAGGATCAAGGAAAGCACAGAGATGCACACTTAGAGCTCCACGTCATTGAGCAACTCGCCCTCTGGGGCCAGCATCCCACATCCGGACTTCTTAGACAAGATTAAAATGGAGAGGTTATTCTGTCATACATTTTTGACCTTTATAATTGAGTTCAACTACAGTTTGATGAGCAGGTGAAGAGTTGGGTAAGAGCCTCGCGTGGTGGAGTCTGCCTGTACAGCCAGTACCCTGGGGGGCTGAGGCAGGAGAATCCTAAATTCTTCAAGCCCAGTGTAGGCAACCTAATGACTTAGCAAGACCCTGTCTCTGAATGAATGAATGGATGGGCTGCAGTGTAGCTCATTGTGAAGGTCCTGGGTTCAATCTCTAGTACAGAAAAAAGAAAAGGAAAGTAGGATAGTGTAGTGGAAGGTGTAGGTGACCATGTCTGCCTCTACGCTGCTCGCAGGTGCTTCTCCTGCTGGCTCTGCCCTGGACTGTGCTCCGTCATGCAGGGCAGGAGCCAGCTCCCTGAGGAACGTTCTCTGTCTCTGCATCCAGCTGGTCCTGAGGAGGACTTCGGAATGGGCTCCAGGGTGAGTCTGGTAGGCAGGCTGGCTCACAGCATCATGCTGGGGCAGCTGAGTCACAGCCTGAGTGGTTTATCTGATGACAAAAGGCCAATCAACAGCAAACAAATAAAGACATAAGCAGTGTTTTCCTGATGGTTATGTTTCTTCAGTCTATGCTGACTCTTTTCACAAATGATGTTTCTTTGCTAGTCTGTTTTTTTAAAAAACTCATTGAAATCTGCTGCATGTTTGACACAAAAAATGTGTTTTTCTTGCCCTAATGGCTAATTATTTGAAGTAGGGAAGAAATCTCAAATCCACACTGATTAACAACATAAGCTTGGAAGTTGCCACCCACACATGGAGCCATTCTTCAATAAAGAATTTCCATAGAATGACACAAAACCGCATGGAGGCTTAAACCACATTTTCAGGGTGAAGAGGAACAGATGCCGGTGGAAAGACTCCGGCAGCCTCTGTTCAAACCCCGTAAGGAGCTGTATACATGTGTACCGCTCTGGTACACTTCAGCAGCAGCAAAGTACAGCAAGACATCTGGAGATTTTACTAAAATAACCCCACTGGGTACACATGGTCAATGAGTCTTAGAAACCTTTGTTATAAGCAGCAATAGTCCTGCAGCACACTCACACTACCACTTCAGCGACACCCTAGCAACCTCTGAAGGAGCCCTCTCAGTTCTAGGGGAGGCATCTTGGATTTCTTGTGATTATAAAAGTGGCTTGGGCTCCATGACAGAAATGCAAATGCTTGGGTGTACAGAGCCCAGGTTTCCCTAAATTCAGCCTTCATGGGAGCCCCACTAATGGAGGCACAGACTTCTGCTTCTTATGTGTATTTAATGTTCTCATGTGAGTGCAGTCTTTCTCCACAAACTGTTTTATCAACTGGCTTTGTCATTTAAAATGCATGTCTCGAACATCGTTCCAGATCGATATGGACGCACAGCCATCCTTCCACGTCTGTGGAGGGCTGGTGCCAGGCCCCAGGCAGCACCATCGTTGTGCTGGATGCCCAAGTCCCTTCTGTAAAATGAGGCCCTAGTGGCAGGTGACCTTCACACACCCTCCTGAGTGCTTTACATCCCCTCCAGTTTACTCATGGGATGTAAATGTTATGTAAATAGCTGTTAGGCTACATGAGTGCAAGGGTAATAACTAAAATGGTCTGCGTATGTGTATGAGCAGTGTGATTACCCCCAGTAGTTTCCATCTGCAGTTGGCTGAACCAACAGATGTGGAACCCACAGACATGGATGACTAACTATTCCCCTCTTAAAACAGATGTATAGTAGGACAGTGGCTGGACAGATGATATTGTATTGAACCAAAACCAAAAATTTTAAATCCAGTTAAAACTATTTTAAATTTAATTCCACAGGGAACACCTACGTGCTGACATCCTTGTATTCCTGGCTGGTTATCTTTCTAAAGATGAAGTCTAAGAAGTTGAATTACTTTAAAGTAATTTAAAGTTTTCTCCAGAAAGTTTTCATCAATTTCGATTCTTGTGCACAATGAATGAAGAAATCTACCTTTCCCAATATCTTTTCTGTTGCTGAGCAATAATCTTTTAAATGTTTGTCTATCTGAAAGATAAGAATAATATTACTGATATTTTGTTCTGTTTGACTAATGGCTATTGAGGTTGGACATCTCTTCATTGGCTTACTGGCCATTAGTATTTCATATTTGTTGATTTCTGAGTGTAGCTGTTCTGGTTTGTATCTAGATGACCCCTTAAAGCCTCCTGCACTCCACATGGGCTTTTGGGAGGTCACTGGATGATGGGGTACTGTACTCATTAGTGGACTTATTGGCGGATGAGTTTATAGCTAAGTTTAGGTGTTGCTGCTAAGAAGAGGTGGGTCACTAGGTCATGGCCTGGAAGGTTTATCTTCCTCCCTGATTCTTCCTTTCATGTCCTGCTTCCTGGTTGCCATGAGATGCAGCAGCTCTCCTCCACCAGACCCTTCTACCACGTTGCTTCTGCCTAGAGGCAGCCAACATGCAAGGACTGAAACTTCTAAAATGTGAGCCCAGATCTAGGGGTCTGCTGAGGCCTCTTCCTGGTTTTTCACTGTGATCTCTCATGGCAGAAGCAGAAGGAGCCTCTCAGACCCGCTCTGGGAGGGTTCTAATGCCATTCATTAGGGCTCCTGTTTTCACATCCTTGGAGACAGAAATTTAGGGGGACACAAACACCGTGGTGGATAAGGACTGACTACTCCCCTGGTTATTTGCCTAGTTTTCACTTCAAGAGAAAGTAGTCTGACCCTCAAATTTTGGAAATGAGGGTCAAAATGTTAGACATTTTGTCATTGCATTTATAGTGCTGTATGTGAGTAAAGACAATTAAAATAACATGACAGATGCTGACAAAATTTAGCCTCACAATGTCTCAGAAATTGCTGAGATGGTAAGGACAGTGTCTATGTTTTGAAACAGATATTTATCCATTTTTTTCTGGATACAAACTTAGGTAGCATGGGTAGATTAGGTGTGCAGTTTATTCTCTTTTCAGTGCTGATAACTGAGACTTGTGAAGAGCTATTGCTAAGCAATGTAAGTCAAAGTACATAAGGAAAGTTTCCTGTGACTACATAAATGTTAAGTACAGTCTTAAGTTTACCACTTCATTATCAGCCTGCCCACTTCAGTGTTTGAGTGACCACATCCTCCTTCCTTACCTAATTATGGAGACCCCACACTCTAGCAGAAGACAGAGGGGGAAATCTTCAAATGAAAGCATTTGTGGGCTGGGAATTTAGTTCAGTGGTGCTGCGCCAGCCTCTCAAGTGCAAGGTCCTGAGTTTGATCCCCAGTACAAAAAAAAAAAGTTTAGAAAGTATTTGTAGAGTGACAACGAGACACAATTTTGATGTCTAACGTCAGGCTACCTCTCATTTTTGGCTGGGTGATTTTGAACATGTTTCTCCCTCTTTCAGGAGAAGACCTGAACAAACAGGGGAATGTACTGTGTTAATGGATAGAGAGAACCAGTACTATGAATGAGGTTATTTCCTCCTAGAAAAAATCCTTAGAAACTCAATAACATTTCAGTAAAATCTCCACAGAGTTTTTCATCCCAAAATTCATATGAAGGAGATCAAAAAACATCTCTTATGAAGGACTGAAAAACACTAAAATAATTTTGAAGAAGGCAAGGGAGAAGAGACTTAGCCTTCAGAAACAAAGATGTAAAGTCATGACAGCACGAAGTGGTGCCCTTCTTCCAGAGATATGCAGAAAGTTTAATAGAACAGATATTGGTACTAACAGAGCTCAGCAAAAGCCCACACACATATGAGCACTAGATCCACACCAGAGATATCATTATATATCAGTACAGAAAAGATGGCCCTCATTTAATAAATTCCAGGTACATTAAAGAATTAAATATAAGGATGAAAATTTAAAACACTTGGAACAGGATATAGATAAGTATCTTTAAAATCTCTGCATAAGGAAAAATTACTTAAACATAAAGACATGAAAAGCACAAAAACAAGACAGATAAATGTGATTATATAAAAACTAAAAAGCCTTTTTACTATAAAAGGCATTTAAAAGGCTCAAGTATAACCTACAGACTGAAAAATATATTGGCAATAAATATAATGGACAGAGAATTGTATCTAGATGGTATAATACATGAATGAATTGATAAAAAAGGATAAAAACTCCATATAAAAATGGCAAAGATGCGTATGCATAGTCAGTCAATCACTGAAGAGGAGTGCATCTAAATGGCCAATAATTGTATAAAAACAGCTCAACTTCTGACTAGGGAAGTGAAAATAAATAATGTGAGATTGGCAACAATGGAGAGGCTTGATAATAGCAAGTTTGGAAGTCCCTGGAATACGGGAACTCTCTTGCATAACCTCGGATCCCAGCAGGAGTATAGGCCCCAGGATAAGCCTTCCTGCCTTTGAGCCGTGTGCCATTTGTCAGGCTGTCGCAAATACACATGTTCATCTTCCTCGTCCATGGGACGTGAATGATGGGAATAGCCACAACTTATGTAGAGCTTACTCAATACACACACAGGTCCTGTTCTAAGGTATTTCTAAGGGTTTGTGTCTGGATTCAGTGAAAAGCTTTGAAGAGTGCTTTCCTACAGAGTAAGTGCTCTACAGATGTTGGGTATTTTCCTGGGTAATATCTAGTAACCCTAAAGCTGTCCATAAACCCCAAACTTGGTAATATCTTGTAAATGGGTCCATACACTTGTACTTGTGCTTAGGAAGCCTATATAAGAACTTGTATAGCAGTATTGACTATTGCAGCAAAAATCAAAACTACCCAAATGCCATCAGCAGGAAAATAGACACAGTGTGGATAATCATTCAATCTTATAAGAGCTACATGTAATAACATGTTGATTTTCTATTAACTGAAAAGCAGGATGCAGACGGAAATACACAGCAAGACTCCATTTATTTAAAGTTTGCAAAACAGTGTAATGTTTTTGTGGACAAGTCAAAATGTGGGAAAGAATAGAAGAGCAGGTATGTGGGATGTCACCAACTTCCAAGTAATGGTCCCAGGTAAGAGAGGGTCATTGGGAAGGAGGAGGACTGGGGTCCAGCTGACACCATATGACACAGGACATATTACCTCATTGCTCCTGCAGTGGCAAACACGCCGGGCGGGAGGGTGCAGTTAGGGTTAGAATGAAAAGTTGCCCAGGGGCGCACGAGTTCAGAGGTGTGGCTTTTGGAAGGTGATTGGAACATGGGATGCCATGGCTGACTTGCTGTTAGGAGACTGGGCCTGGTTGGAGGTGGATCCCTGGGGAGTGATCTGGAAAGGTCTATCTCCTTCACTGGCTCTTCTCTCACTATTTTATGGTCATCATGATGTGACAACTTTCCTCTAGTGGGCCCTTCCACTATGCCATTTCTGCCTTGGTGTCTGCCTATGGACTGAAACCTCTAAAACCTGTGAGCCCAAATAAATCTCTCTTCCTTTAAATTGTGGGTATTGAGCATTGTGCTCAGCCATAGGAAAGTGAATAAGATGGATTTGGTACCAGGGTAGCCCAATATACAAGCTGTAGCATGGGTACTGCTGTTGACTTTCAGCCAGGTTTATAATGAGAAACAGGAACAAAAAACTCATTTGAAATGTTTTCAATTTCACCAGAAAGGAAGCACTTGCAAAGTTGGGGCATAGGAGACCATGGTTGCTGAAAAGATTAACATTAAAAAAGAAGCTAAGCACTTTGCATTAGGACACTATGAAAGACATTTTGAGGGCATCTCAAATTAGCAAGACTCCACCCTTTGCAGGATCCAAGGTACAACAGTGAAAGATTTTGCTTTGAAAAGAGAGCCCCAGGGCACCCTGCTTGAGAAGGACTGCCTAGGGAATTTGTTTTCAGGATTCAGTTCAGAGTTCTCAGTCATACAGGCACTCAAAATCCTCTGCAGCCATGGTCCATGGGGATCCAGCTACTGTTTGAGCTAGTGGCAGACTTCGGCATTATCCACATGGTGCTGTTTTTACAAGGATCCAGAATATAAGAGTTACGGGTTCAGGGAAGCTTCCACCTAGATTTCAGAAGAAAGTCTGGGAGGCTGGGCAGTGCACCCCTGAGAAGCCCTAGAATTCTGCAAGCTGAACTTGATGGATGATACTGGTTGAAGCTCCAAAGACCAGACTGCTGAGAGACATGTACTTGGTAAAGGCCAGGATCAGGGGGTTTCAGTTGGGAGCAGGGACTCCACTGGCAGTTGGGCTAGAGGACATGTACACACATGCTCTGGTGGAAAGTTTGTGCCAGAAGCTGAGTGTGAAGCCAAAGGTGCAGTGGAGAGCCCAGGAAGACGGGGGTCTTCCATGGATCACCTGCCAAGGGAAGCTGCAGGCAGCACACAAAGGGGCAGGGATACTCAAGCTGTTTGGAGCTCACAGTTTGCTATGATTGGCCCAAGGTGCTGGATCTGGTGCTCCAGGATTTAAGATTTATCCTGCGAGGACTGGGAACAGTGACTGATGGGTGTAATAATAGGCTTTCTGTCATTTCAGCACACAGATGACACTGGTCATTCTTGCTCACATTTCATTGACTAGAGCCAGTCACTTGGCCTGACCCATCTGAAGGGTGTTCTTCTGGTGAGAACTAGTAACATCTCCCACACTTGGATGGTCTAAAAAGAGCCAGAGCACATTAGCTTCGGAATAAATAACTTCACATCATTTTATTGCTCCTGATTTGAAACTCCTCCTGGATGCCTTAATATTTGGACCTTAGATTAGATCTTTCAAAAAATGCCCTGATGGACACCAACTGCTTATTTCACAGAATCGCCAGATGGGCACAGAGGTTACTAGGGTTTTATCCAACAGTGACTCACAAAGTCTGGAATGGTTCCATATCATTTGAAGGTTTTGTGCAAATGTCTAGAATATTCTTGGCTTTTAAAAGTAAATGTTACATAGTAATCATTGTAATTATTATTTTAAAAGAATTTAAGACTTACCTTGTAGTGGCATAATACAGCTTTTTGATGAGAGTCTCTGAGTGCTTTGCATACTGACTGGTAGAGCTTCCATGGCCATGGGAGGCTTTGAAAGGCTCATTCATCACAGCCAGCAGTTTTGGCAAACCCTGAGCTACAGCTTTAATTTGCATCATGTTGCTTTCTTCAGTTTGAAATTTTGCATAAGTTAAGCAGCCAGGAAAACATTTTACTAAAATCCACCTGCTCCCTCAGCAGCACCTACTCCTTTGGTTTTCCACAAATAGCTTAGGATGAAGAGTTGATGGTTTACTTATTTCCATACTCACAGCTGGGTGACTCACTGAGCATATGGAATGATGGAGTTTGGGGGCTTTGTGTCTTTTCCTGAGCCAGAGATGTGAGGATCCAAAGCCGTTTCCTTAATATCTTCCTTGAGCCCCATCTGGCTCTCAGGTTGGGTGCTGGCCTTGTAATTAAGCTAGAGCTTTAGCTGGCTTTGATGTTGTCCTGGTGAGATCTTTTATTCTTTTCCTTGTTGTCATTAGAAACCAGTACTCTCAGAACTACCTAGCCTCTTTATTTAAGCACCTATGTCAATTTGTCTTTTAATTAAGCATAGGTGTGAAGTAATTTGGCACTATAATCCAATCATTTTCTGTAAACACAACTGAAATCAAACAAAAACTATTCTGAGAATGTAGGCTGTAGCAGTATTTCATTGTTGTTTTCCCCAATGGTTGCTATATGCTTCGCTTGCTTCCATTCAGAGTATGAGCTCTGTGAGCTTCTCCCCAGGAGGAGGGAAGGGCCGGAGGTGTGTGGACAGGTGTGCTAATGTGGTGGTTCTTCATTTGTCATGACAGGAAGGAGCTTAGTGCTTTGTGGCACTTGGGGTGGATTCTCTGACTTCTGTTGGCTCTGGAAATGGCTATCCCACCATGGATATCCTCCATGTCTCACAAAGTGTGTCGACCCGTTTGAACTAGTGGGCACTTTCGAAGTCTTCCAGACAACTAGAGCAGACAGAGCATGAATGCATCTACCTGAAGTAGGTAGTGTGCTGGGCACAGGAGGTGTCTCCCAGGGGCTCTCTGGTGGAGGACCTGATGCCCAGCTGTCCAGAGAGCCTCCCACTGCTCCTTCAGTAGTGGCCTCAGCTGTCAAGTAGACTCACCAGGGGCTTGACTGGTTAGGCTGGGGAGATAAACCCTGGACAGTGGGCCCAGCATGGGCCCACTGATGGGCCGTGTTTGCTCCCATTCCCGGTGGGATCAGCCATGGATTTGTCATGCCTGCATGGCAGACGTTTCCTTCTGCCCAAAACTTTTCCTTTCCAATATTGACCCTTGGTAATTCTGTGCATGCCAAACTCTGCCTCAGCATCTGCTTTGGACAACTCAGCCTGAGCATAAATCAAGGTTCTGCCACTCACCCATATACGCCAAGCATAGCTGTAGCTGCTCCACATTTGGGGCAGGTGGCTCAGGTGGCCCAAGGTGCACAGCTCCTGGCAGAGCCACAGAACTGGATCCCAAAGACAGGAAAACAAAGAATGGGGAGCTGATGGGTGCTCAGAGTTCACCAAGTCCAGTTCTTTCAGAGAGGTTGAGTCGGAAAGTGAGAGCTGTCTTGAGAGAATGGTCACCTGACCCGACATGTAAGGGCATGAGTGGCTCCCCCTCGGGTACAGAGCAGGGCTTCCAGGGGCCACGCACTGGGCTGGGCCGTGCCTCTTGCAGTGTAGGAGCAGAGACCCAAGGGGAATCTGGACCCAGCCTGTGCCTGCTGCTGCAGAGGCAGTAAACACAGCTCACAGAGTGGGACAGAAGGTGCCTTACTCTGTGAAGACCGGTAGAGGCCGGCCTGGGCCCCCAGGACACAGCCCAGGACCACTGCCAGAGCACAGCTGGACAGAGCAAGGGCCACCTGTGGGGTGGGACCACTGAGAGCGCCAGGCCAGTCAGAAGGTAAAGCCTACAAAGGGGCTGCTGGGCTTCTCTTGGTGCCCACGGGGCTCCCAAACAGTGAATCAGCCAGTGTGGCCGGAGGGACACGTGAGGCTCTGCACAGGGGCAGAGATCCCTCCCTACCCTCCTTTCCCTTCTGCTCTGCTACCCTTGAGGGAGGAGGCCAGGGCCATGAGGCCGTCAGGAGGACCTGCTGGGCCGGACAGGAGCAGCCACCTGGACCTCCTGCCCAGGGCGCAGCGCGCGACAGCCCCCGGGTGGGAGGCGCCGCTTGCTGGGACCGGACTGCAGCTCGGTGGAGCTCCCCGTGCGCTGTCCCGTCATTATTGACCTGATGGCACCTGCTTTCACGCCCTCCAGTGTCTCACACTCTGGAAAGAGAGCAATGGAAGCCTTTTGTTCTCAAGCAGAAAGGCTGTGGAGCCAGCCCAGACTTCAGCCCACGAGGGGCCAGGGCACAGGTGGTGTCCATGCGGGGCGCCGACAAGAGTCCCACAGAGGCAGTGCTGGGAGGGGCCTTGCTGGCTGGGCCCAGTGGTAGAGCTGTGCTGGCCTGGAAATGGTGACAGGTGAGCGCCCGGCCCCTGGCTCCAGCCCATACCACAGCTCTTCCATCCTGGGCCCGATTCTTAGCTTCTTGTGTCTCTGGTTCCTCTCGCCTTAAATGGGAACAGTAACAGGACCTCCCTCCCTGAGGTTGTTACAGGACTCAAATTGGTGAACATGTCACATACCCGGAACAGTGCCAGACACCCCGTGAGTGTTCTGACGAGCACTGGCTGTCATGTTCTGTTGGCACCACTGAGGACTCCAAGGATGGCTGTCCAGAGTGGAGTGAACCCACACTGAGTGGACCAAGTGGACAGCTGCCCAAGACTGTCGACTGAGCCTCTCCCCCGCTGTGCTGGGAAGGGTCGGAGGCCTGTCTGGAACCCAGCAGGTGCAAGTTTATAGCACCTTTCCACAGCAGTGCCGACTTCCTTTCTAGAACAGCTGTGATGGGCGCACATCTGGCTGTGTAGACACTGGCGTAACTCCTTGTAGGCACTGGAATGTGTTTTTAAATTTTTAAATGGGAAAAACTTGAGTCTTCCCAGAGGCCAGCACCAGCGCTTAACGTTGAAGGTGGACTTCCAAAGCACGCCAGCAGGAGGCGCTGTTTCTGCGCAAATCTAGTAATCCTGGCACTGTGTGTGCTTCATTAGTCAGGGTGTTGTGCGTCTAAGTGCATGTCAGCATTGTTCGATACAGATTTCTAGTCTGTTTAGTTACCTAACTCAGTTTGTGACTTCCAGTATCGGCTGATAAACATGCTTGTCAATTCCTTGCCACCCACTTTAATCTGTATTTCTGCAATGCAGAGAAATGGAGATCCAAAGATTGATTTTTCAGTCCCTTAGAGAACAAGATGATTGATGTTAAAATCTATCAAACGGCTTTCAAGCATTCAGAACAAAATTTAAAACAGGAAGCTTAAAAAGAATTTGACATTTACTTCCTATACCAATGAGTTGTGTAATTCATGTTTTCCTATGGTCTAAATTTAAAGTTAACAGTCCATTTTATGCCATTTGCAACTGAGTAAAATAATAGCCACATAGGAGCAAGAAGGTCGAGGTTGATACCTTAGTTTTGTGTTGCCACTTTGCTGGTCTCTGCTTTGTATTTACTACTCTTGTCATAGAAATAATCTAAATGTGATTTTCCAGGCTGAGGAAGACGAGTATTCCAATATGATGGCTTTCACATGTGAGTATGACCAAACTGCAGATGCCACGGAGCAGACGCTGGCTCGCCAGTGGGGAGCACAAGCACACGCTCACATCAACGGAAGCTGAACAGCTCAGGGCTTTTTCCTTTGCGTTTTACCTCGATAACATAGTTTGAGCTTTTAAAAACTGTCACTGAAGTTAATGACTTGCTCATGCTGCCTACTTATTAGCCTTCGAAATGAAGACCCAGGTTGACCTTAGTTAGCTGTGCTCTCCCCAAACTGCTGTTGCGTGACTGGAGCCCTCTGGAGGAGATCTTGCTTTGGCAAATTTGCGCCTCAAACGGCGCTGAACCAACTTCCTCCCCGAGTGACTGGCCAGTCCCCTTCCGGGCTCAGTGCTGCGCTAGCAGGGTGCTGAGGTGGGCGACTCGGGTGAGCAGCGCTCTCGGCACCCACTCGTGCGGGCTGAGCAGGCGGCAGCGAGGCACCAGCGCCCGCAGGCTCCTGGCCGTGGCTCCACGCCGGGCCTGGCGCCCCCGATCCCCTCTCCACGTCGCCGCGGGCTCTGAAAGGGACAAGCACCCAAGCCACGGCAGCCACCTGCAACGGGGATTTTCTGCAGCTTCTTTCACTTTCGCGCAGTGCTGAAGGGGAGGGCCAGCGTGCCCAGAGCTCTCGGGGCAGGGGCGGGAGAGGCCCTGCGGTGTCACGTGGCCCAGCATTCGGCTTTCTGTCAGTTTCTTGAGGTATAATTGATTACTACCCACAAAGCAAAACAGAATACGCATTTTTTAAATGTAAAGGAAATGGATTTTCCAAAATTCCATGTCTCATGCACATTCAATATGAAAATACTCAGCAGGGCCGGGGATGTAGCTCAGTGGGGCCCCACCTGCCTCGCAAACATAAGGTCCTGAGTTTGATCCCCAGTACCCCCCAAAAACCAACAAAAAAACCTCAGCAGAAGTTTTTCCCATCATGCAGTTTCCAGGCAGGCAGTGGACACTAAGCAGCCTGGTTCCTGAAGAAACAACCACTCATTTTATTCTGCAGCCTAACATCGCATTGTTACATGACCCCGGCAGCCGCGTGCCTGTGATGTCAGAATACCATCAGCCCACCTGGGGCCGAATTCAGGAAAAGAAGACACCCAGGGAGGCAGGAGGCTCTGTACAGCTCTCATTGCATCGACGGACCTGACTGGGATCGTTCCCAAAGAAGTCAGGCCCAGAATATCGGCGGGTTGGGAGTTTCACAGGTTGCAAGCAGGAGGTGCACAAGCAGAAGCAGAGTTTACACAAAGTGGAGCAGAAGGGCGGACAACCAGAGCAAAGACTTCCAGCAGGACTTTTTGAGTTTATTACACCCCTGTGGTGACAAATTGCAGAAATTGTCATGGCTACTCAGGTACATTCTACAAAGAGCGCAGTTACCTAGTTAACCCATAGTTGCTTAGTAACACAGGTAACCCATAGTTGTACAATTCAGTTATTTATATTAGAAATATATCTGTCTGCCTAGAAACTCCCTTTCAGTAGTTTTCTGTCTCTAGGTCTGGATGTCATGCAGTCAGGAATGGAGACAACTGGTGAAGAGTCTAGTGCCCACTCCAGGGAGAGGACAGTCAGAGGGGACATTGGTGGCCTGGAGCAGGGTCCTCACCAGGAAGGAACTGGCAGGCCCTGCTCTGTGGTGCTGAGTAAAGCTGAAGCCAGCCTGGTTAAACGTCGGAGGAAGATTGTCTACCCCGAGGGGCTAGAGATGCTCAGAGAAGACACCTGTGGCTATGGGAAGTAGGGTGTGTTACTCTTTCATTATTGTCAAGCAAAATTCGAAATGGTCAGGGAGATTAAACCAGGAGCAACAGGGTAGGAGGAGGTTTAGAGAATAAGGATTCTCTTTAAAGGATAACTGAAAACTCTCCCGTGTTATTTTTGTTTCATTGTTTCTTTGCCGACTGCTTTGGAAGGTGCCCTGAAATGCAAACTTATGGTAATAGGATCCATGCTAAAACTACGGTCACTACATAGATTGGCCCGTGATGCTTGTCTAGAGTCCCAGGTGGTGGCTGGGGATTTACTTGGCATTTTTATATGATTCTCAAGCATTTTGGCATGGTTAGTGATAGATAACAAAACAGAAGGATTCTGAGTGATGGTATAGATGTAGAGGCAATTATAACAGTGAGAAAGATTTGTCCCCTAATACTTTAAAGTAGTTTAATTTTAGTCATAGCAAACTTTAAAGAGTTTTCTGGGGATTAGTTATTGGCAGCTCATTAACAACTCCCTGAAGACACTGATTAAAATTTGCCTACCCCACTACATTTGTGAAGTATATGAGAAATACTCATCCAGCTTTGGTTAATATTCTATTACCTGGCGTCTACAGCCTGGCCCTCAGTGCAACGAAGGCGACATTTCTCTAGTCTGTTTACGCCGTGTGAATCATCTAGAGAGGACCACACCTATGCGTAGGAGGAGTTTTTCTGGCCAACAGTGGAGCCTAGTGCTGCACTGAGGGGCCTCACATGGGGGACAGCTCGACACTGCTGACAACATAATGACCTTGACCTAGGTGATCTCTTGGAGAAATGTCAAAGCCACTGGGATTTGATGAGTCCAGGCCTGAGTTAGAGCTGGAGCAATGGTGCAAGACACGCTGTTTAGCCCAGGTGTGCTAACTTTAGATGAAGGGCTTCTCGTTCAGATTTTGAAGCTATTCCTGAATCAGGGCACCCACCAATCACAGTAAGAGCATGGAAGAGCGAAGACATCTGTCATCAGCTGCAGCTTGCGTCCCATTCCCAGACCACATGGACCATAGTGGACTATAAATATTCTGTGATAGATATTTTATATCAAAGACATTTTTATTAAATGTAAGCATTCCAAAAGTGCAACAAATTTATAACTTCACAGTTTAATAGAATGGTAGCCTTGAAGAAAGAAAAATGCTCTGATTTCTGATATTGCATGCCATTTACAATCTACTCAAAATCAAATTAGGCGTCCATTCTTCAGTAATAGCTATGTAAATATTTTTATTCAAATCTGCACCAGAGGATTTGCTATTTATACCAGTGATGTTACAAATAATTCTTTCTTAGAGAAATGAGATGGTCCTTCTAAGGACTTACGGTTTTCAAGTTTAGGGCGGTGTGAAAGTGTACCCGCACAACCACTCTGTTTTACATTTTCACTATGGTAGTCAATAAATCACACGAGTATTTACTCAGTGCTTTATTATAAGACAGGTTTCGTGTGGGATGATTTTGCCCAACTGGAGGGGAATGTAAGCATTCTGAGTGCTTTTAAGGCAGGCTAGACGAGGCTGGGATGCCCATGGTTTAGGTTCACTAAATGCATTTCCACCTTATGACGCAGTTACCAGGTTGCAACTCTGCTGTAGGTGAAGGGGCCTCGTTCATGGCTGATTTCCATATATGGCGGTATTTATCCTTTTATGAAAACAACGACCACGTGACGGCCCGCAGATGTTCAGCACAGCATCGCTGGAGCGGAGCCTCACTCTGGGCCCCTCCAGCAGTCGGTGTCTCTTGCTGGGCAGGATGCCAGGGCTTTCGAGCCTGTCTTTATAGAATTGTTCCCTCTGCTGTGGAGTCTCCCCAGGACACTGTGTACGGTCGTCAGCATGGGCTGATGTGACAGAACACCATGCAGTGGCCGGCGGAGACAGCACACATTTATTTCTCATAATTTTCTGGAAGCTGGCGTTTTGGATTCGGGTGAGGGCTGCTCTCCTGGCTCAGAGACAGCTGCTGTCAACCTGCTGCCCTCACACAGTGGAAATGGAGCAACCTGTGGCCTCCTCCTCTTATGAGGCCACCAATCCCATAGCAAGTGATTCCCTGGAGTATTTTCTGCAATGCTGGTTTGGTCGTTGTGCATTTCATTAGAGTCTCTTTATTGTGGCAGGTCTTCATCCTCCAGTTTTGAAAGGTGTAGTAATCTGGGTTGGCAATTAGTTTCTTTAGTACTTGAAAAATTTAACTCCAAGATCTTTTGGGCTTTAAAGTTTGTATTGAGAAATATGCTGTTATTCTGATGGGTTTGCCTCTTTAAGTTATATGGTGATTTTTTCTAACAGCTTTTAGTATTCTCTTTTTGTTCAGAATTTCTAGGATTTTGACTATGATGTGCCATGGAGAGGTTCTTCTCTGATTGTATCTACTAGGACTTCTAATGCTTCAGTTAGACCCATCACATTCCCTAGATTTAGAAAATTTTCTGCAATAAATTGGTTGAATAATTTTTTATATATTAGATTCCAATGCTAACCTTTCCTTGAGACTAATAATCCTTAGGTTTGCTCTTTTAGAGTCATCTAGGAGCTCTTGGATCATCTTCTGATGATCTCGTGTTGTTTTTGAGCATTGTTGTGTAAGTTCTGCTGCATCTGTCTCATCCTCAGAAATTAGTATTCTGTCTCCTGATTGTGCCTATGGCCAAAGCTTTTAGTTAAGCCTTTCATTTCCAGTGTTGCTGCTAGGTTCCCTTTCGTATTCTCTAATTTGCTGAAGTGCTCTTTCATAGCCTGCATTGTCCTTCTTAATTCCCTCCACTGCTTATTTGATTCTTCTTTAAACTCACTGATCTTTTTGGTGATTGAATCGTGCAGCTGCTTGCTTACATCTTCTTTAAGTTGGCTGATCATCTTAGTAATTGACTCAGGCAGCTGCTTGTTTGTCTCTTCTCTGATCTTTTCCATCAGTTTCACTGTTTGTTTTCTAACTTCTTTGCCTAGTGATCCAGGCACTTCTGTGTCTAAGAGAGTAGCTTTGGGGAAGTGAGGAGCTGTTGGAGGCATCTTGCTGCCTTGTCCTTGCCTGTCTCTGTTTGGGGCTGGGCTTGTAGGGCAGTGGTGAAGAAGGCTCTCACACTATTACAAAGTCTTGTCAGTAATGGGTTCTTCTTGTGATGTTCCCTTGGCTTTGGGGGTGATTCAGTGTCCAGATGCCGACTTCACCTATTCAAAGCACAGGGACTGGTCCATAGAACTACTACCAAAATAATTGCACCCATAGAACTACTCATAGCAACATAGAATCTACAGCTTGCTTAAAAAAATCTCCACTCTATCAATAACCCAGGATGACAAAGTATTAGCAGTAATAGAGAAAAGGCTGGGGGACAGGAGAAGGTAAAACAAACAAACAAATGCAGCAAAATTAAGAAAAATGAAAAGAGAAATAGAGGAAAACCCCCAAAGAGAGGAAAGGGTACAAAAGAGGAGCCTAAAGGGAGGAGGAGGTTACAGGGAGGCGGGGTGGGATGAGGTTGCAAATGAAGGCGAGAGCTGGGGAATTCTACCCACTGTTGAGTCACAGGTGAGCAGGGTTGGATAATCTTAAAACACAGCATAGATGTGGGCCTGCATGACCAAATGACGTGAAACACTGCACAGTCAAAACCAGAAGGCATACATGTAGCTAAATCACCACGCATGTGACTACAAAGGGCCGACCATCAGAAAATCTAATAAGAAAAGAGGAAAACAATTTTTAAAAAGCAAGAGGACAGTTATCTCACTTTCCCTCTCTTTTCCTTGATAAGGGCAAGAACTTTAACCAGGCGGTCTCCTCTGTTGGTCTTACAGGTGGTGCTTGGGCTCCTCCAGGGCTCTCAGGAAGCTGCAGGTCACTGCGGCCCTGGTGGGCGGCTCCTGCCCAGGCTCTGCTGTTTGCTCTGCCCAGCCTGCCTCTCTGGGATCCAGAACTCTCTGTCTGCAGTCAGATCCCTGTCCCATGGGCCTCTCCCTGCCAGCAACCTTGCTGGCCCACAGAGGCTGTCTGGAAGGCAGCATCCCCTGTCCCTCCCAGTGCGTGGCTTCTTCCCGCAGAGGGACCTGAGTATTTCCCAGGATGGCCTGGTCTGTCACCAGATCTGGACCAAGGGCTGTGCTGGATTGCGAAGCGACTCTGCTTCTTATTCTAAACACCCATCTTAGCATGTTCCTGCTGTTGACCTTCTTCAAATTGCTCTCCCAAGCTTGGGCTTCCATCTGAACCTGGTGACCTCGGTGAGATGTTGTCCAGCCTCCAGGAGTGCCATGCCACCAGCCTGCCATGGAAAGCCCCCAGCCCACTCTGATCCTTCCCTGCGGGTGACATGTTTCTCAGGTCTATTGCAGATTCTTTGTTGGCACTATGGACTCGGGGTGATGTATTTGGATTATGCAGTTTGAAGCAGAAATGTGAAAAGCAAAAGAAGGAACAAATGTATAAATATGAAGGGCCAGATTGATGAGAAATTAGTATATTTTAGGGTGTTTGCCTAATGTTGGATAGTTTCTGGTTTTCACTTTGATTTCTAGTTTGAATTTTTCTTTCTCTTCCCCTCTTTAGCTACCATTCCATTTTAAAGGGATTCTTTCTTTTCCAAAATTCTCCTCCACACCTACCCTCAAGTCTAAATAACTTGATCCTTGGATCATATTTATTCTAGGTTTATTTATTCCTAGGATATTGTGTAAAATTCTTTGGAGTGCTGGTTTGGTATTCACGAAGTTCCTAAGGTGCTCTTTGTCATGAAAATATCTTATTTCTCCATCCATTTTGAAAGATAGTTTTGCAGGGTACATCAATCTGGGTTGGAGGCTGTTTTCTTTTAGGGCTTGGAATATGTCACTCCAAGCTCTTCTTGCCTTGATGGTTTGTGTTGAGAAGTCTGCTGTGATTCTGATGGGCTTTCCTTTGTATGTGATTTGTTTCTTTTCTCTGCTTGGAGAACTTGGTTCTTCTGTTGTGTTTCTGGAATCTTAACAATTATATGCCTATGTGTAGATTTTTTTTGATCAAGACTATTTGGAGTCCTATATGCCTCACTTATCTGTATGTCAAGCTCTTTTTCCCTGCTTGGGAAGTTTTCTGCCATTATTTCTCTGAAGAGATTTTTTATGTCATCTCCACTCTCTCCTGTTTCTTCATTGAGCCCAATCAGTCTTATGTTATTCTTCTTTGCATCATCTAGCAGCTGCTGGATTGATTTCTCATGTTCCCTTATAATTTTGAAGCAATTTTTCTTTTCCTGGTCACTAATTGCAATCTTATCTTCTATATCTGAAATTCTGTCCTCACATTGGCTCATGCTGCTGTGTAGACTTTCAGTGGAGTTTTTCTTGTCCTGGAAATCTATTTGCATCTGTTTTATGGATTCCATTTGTTTCTTATGTTGGGATTCCATCATGTTCCTCAGCTCCTCTCTAGATTTATTAATCATGTCTTGCACTAGGGGCACAATTTCTCCTGTTATCTGAGAAATTATTTCTGATTTCATTTTTTCCAGATCCCCTTTTGTTGCCAGTTCAGTGGGTCCATGTGGTTGAGTATCAGAGTGTTCCATCTCATTTCCCTTTGGGGTTGCTGTAGGTGATCTGGAAGTCTGGTTTTGAGACTTATTTACATGTTTTCTCATTTCAACTGGGCCAGGGGGCTATTAGCGCCTGCACGGATTACCTCCTCTGAGCTAGGTGAGGTGGGCCAGGGGCCACGAGCAGTGGTAGGGATGGTGACCCAAAAGCCCTTTCCTGTGGGCTGGGAGCAGCCGGAGGGATGGTGGCCAGGAAACTCCTTCCTCTGGACCAGGAGCAGTGGGATGGTGGCCTGGAAGCCCCTTCCTCTGGGCCAGGAGCAGCGGGACAGAAGGTGGCCCAAAAGCCCTTTCCTCTGGGCTGGGAGCAGTGGGAGGAATGGTGACCGGGAAGCCCCTTCCTCTGGACCAGGAGCAGTGGGATGATGGCTCAGAAGCCCCTGCCTCTGGGCCGGGAACAGCGGGACTCAGTACCTTGGTCTGGTGGTCTGGTGTCCTCTGCGTCTTTGTAGTGTGGAACCAGGTGGCTGCCTGTCTGCAGTGGGGTGATTTGTTGTCTTCCTCGCAACTCAGGACCTCGGTAGGGTGTGCACAGACCTGCCTGTCTGCAGCGGGCTCTGGGTTTATTTATTAAGTTGTATAATTTCCAGGCTTCTTGGGGGATTTCAGGAGACTCCTGTTCTAATTAGTAATTCTTTGTCCCTTTCCTAGATCTTATCTTTCAATATCTTATATGAATAAAAGTTCTCATCATTATCATTTTATTTGTTACTACTTTTTCATCAATACCATGTAGCGTGTGCACACACACACGCACACACACACACCACAAGAAAAGAAAAAAACTATCCATGGAAATAATATCAGTCTTTTTTTATTTAATAAGTTGCTTCTGAAATGTTCTTTTCCCCTCTTGGATGTGGCCCAGTATTAGCTTTCCCTTTAATGTATCTGTCCCTTTCTTTTTGAATTATTGACCCTACCAATTCCAGTGCCTGCCTTGCCTCTTGAAACTCTATGGTGTTCATTATATCAAAGCTCTTGCTTGCCTGCTTCTTTCCACAGAAAACATTAGGGACACACATGCACACATTCTTTTTAAAAAAGAAAAAGTATCTAAAAAAACAAGCTAATTATGGTGATTACTAATATTGGAGGAGATCATATATACTTTTAAAAAAAGAAATAATTAAAAATAAACTATGCAAAGAGTAGATCTCCTGGAGTAAAGAGATTATTGCAGCATATGTCTGTGTGCTAAATTCTATTGGGATCACTCTAAAATAGAATTTTTTTTTTTTTTTTTTTACACTTTGATGTCTTCATTGGGGCTCAAGCACAGCATGACAGTTGAAGGCATGTGGACAGGGCATCAGGGCCTGGCCTAGGCATGCCTCAGACACACACGAGAGGACAGCTTTAGAGAAGGACTGACCAACAGCAGGAAGGGGTCAGCAGGGAAGGGAGGGAGGGCCAAGGGAGGGCAGAGGCCAAGGCTGAAGGGGTCACCTGGCCTCCACCATTGCACACATCCTCTGGCCACTGGCCAGGAAGTACAGTATCTACAATGCAAATTTAATCAAAGTCGTCCTTACTAATCAATGGAATAAATTATTTTTTTCCCTCATGGATAGTTATAAAGAATCACAGAATCAAAGCTGCAATACTCAAAACACAAAGCAGACTAAGAGAGAGGCCAGGAGTTGCTTGTGCATTTGCATATTACTTTTGCATTTATTTCCCAGGTGAACATAAATATCTGAAGGGGAATCCAGGAAGAAGCAATGCTTTTATTCACCTCTAAGCGTAATAAAATACAATGTCTTCATTTTTCAAAGACTTCATGTATTCATGCATCACATGATAAAGTTATGAAAAAGACAGAGGCTTCAGTTGTTTAAAAATGTAAGAAATGATGGTAAAAAAATATTTTCTGGTGTTATAATAAAAAGAAAAAAATAAATTCTCTTTAGTGGTGTTTCTAACATCAAGTGTTTTAGTTCTGCAATTATGTATTTCAGCTTCTGAAGGATTAATAATATAAATAATGAAAACGTCTTTCTGGGGTTTCTCCTGAAGCAGGTGATTTTCTGAGGACTTTCCATTGTATTGCTCACAGGCGGACCTTGTGCATGGCTCTTCCCTGGCCTTGGCGTTGCGACTGGAATGTCCTGTATGATGATGGCGGTGCTCTAAAACTGACATTCAGTGGTTGAAGAACAAACTGTTTTAAAACTGCAATTTGCAAATTCTTAATTTCTGTGCTTTCGCCTACACATGGCTCTGCCAACAAATCAACCCAAGCAGAACCATCAATCAAATCAGCAAATATAAAGCTTGTTGAGTACATATTAATTCATTCAAGAAATTTTATTGAGCTCCTACTATGCACTAGGTACTGTTCTACTCACAATAACTACCCCTTCTCCAAAAAAACCTCCCTGAATTCAGGAAGCTTAGATTCTAGTAGAAGAGATGGAAAAAATAAACTAAGACATGTAACTATGTATACATGTGTGTGTAATGTGCTAAGCAGTGTGATGGCATCCCCAAAATGTCCATGTCTTATCCACAGCAGGGGTTGTTATTACTTGACAAGGGTGATTGTACTTACAGATAAAATTAAGATGGCTTATCAAAGGACCTTAAAGTAAGGACTTATCTGGGATTACCTGGATGAGCTCACTATAACCACAAGGACAAACTACATATTGACAGACAGTAAATATCTACTAAAGGCAACAACTATACCACCATTAACAATAGGGACCCAGCAATAAATGCACAGAATCAACTAAATAGCGAATAATTAATAAAGTTTAATAGTAAAAGTGGAGGAGGTGAGAGAAGGAAAAATGAAAGAAGTAAAATTTCAAAAATAAAGAAAAGAAAAGAAAGATGAATAGGAGAAGAGAAAGTAAGATAAAAATCCAAAAAAAGAATAAAGGAAAGTTAAAAGAGGTAAGGAATCAGAAAAAGACAAGATAACAATGAATAAAAACAAACAGCAAAAGATAGAGAAAAAAATAAAAACAAACTTCAAAACAAAGAAAAAAAGAAATGAGTCCAAGAAATTCTTCCATATATTGAACTGAGTGGCTTCTTTCCAGGCCTGCTGGTATTGCAATCTACCAGATTTGGTGGGGGACGCTTCGTCACAACTCAGGGCTATTTTGTTTCCACGCTCGCCCACTGTTTGCTTTGTGGATGCTGAGTCCTTCCCTGTCTTTCCCACTAGGCCTGGTCGGTCAGCGGTGTGGTATCTGTCTTAGGGCTGCATCCACTGTAGTGGCTCATAGTGTTTGTGCTCTTCTGTGTACCCCAATCGCTGCTCTCCCCGACTCGCTTCAGAATCTCGGTGGTCATGAGGTGGCCCTTTGTTCAGAGGCCCCTTTGTCCATACACCCCAGGACGTGGTGATGGGCCCAGCTGAGCTGTATCCCTGATCACTTTGGCAAATGGAGCCCGGAGCTCTGAGTGGGAAGCAGGCAGTGAGGAGGCCAATCCAAACTTCCTGTCAGCACTTTCTGAGTCAGCCCCTCAGGAAAGCACATGTGACTGGCCTGGCTTCTTTTCACAGAAAGTAAACTGCCACGTCCTTTACAGCCTGAGCTCATTGCCACTTAAACTTCTCCGGAGTCTGTGACTAGGCTCCCCTTTCTCTGTGACTTTCTCTTGCACTGCGTCTGACTGAGTCACGGTGGTGGGATGACCCCAGGGACCTGGCAGTGTAGGCTTCTGTGACTTCTGATTCCTGTAGAAGCTCAGTCTTAGACAATGAACCCTTTCCCAAGTCGGCCCCTGATTATGTCACTGCCAAGGTTGCAATAAATTTCTTCTGTGGCTCTAGTCTGCCATGCAGAAGGAGTCCCTTTCAGAGCAAAACTTCTGCTGTATGTGCAGCTTGCAGTAACCATGGGCTTTTCTTGGGGCTAGTGCTGCCAGCCCTTTGTTTCTCCCTGGGGTTGTAGACCCTCTTCAGGCTCACCTGGTGTTTGTGGAGACAGGACATTGGCCCTGGGAGCCGGAGCCAGCGTTCCTGACTGCTCCGTTCTTTGCTCTGCTTTATCTTCAGCTTCTCTGTGCTTTCTAGTTTTCCTGTCTACTCTTTCCTGATTCCTGGAGCCCCACTTTTTCTCTACATTAAGTTGTTTTCCACGTGTCTTGATTACTGGTCTTGGAGAGGCTCTTGTTTGCCACTGGCTTTTATTCTACCGTTTACAATCTCAATGTAACCAACTTAGAATGAAATCATTAAGGTGCCTTCATTGAAGATGACGATTGTTCTTTTAAAAAAGAAGATGATGTGAAACAGGCACAGGGAGAAGACAGCTACTCAGAAGCCAAGGAAAGGTATGTGTTGTGCCCCAGGGAGACACCATGCACATTTCTACGGCCTCTTGGCTGTGTCTTAATGTGGGAATTGTAGCCTCTCAATAGCACTCCCTGCCTCCCAGTTCTCTGCCTGCACAGCTCACCAAATTCAAGTTTTCTCCCTGTATTTCATGTCCCCTGGCTGTCAGGAAAGTCCCCCAGGGAAGTAGACTACAATCAATGTTCTTGTATAGCTGATTTTTTAATGCACCAATCATTAAAGTCTGTGCTGTTATTCAATACTGGAAAATTTTTCTTATGGTTTTCCACTTTTGTGGTTATGATGGAAGAGTAAGTCCAATATTACTTACCTCACTATTGCCCAAAGTGGAAGTCCAATACTGAAAACATTTTTATGCAAAAATGAATGAATTTGATTTTGTGTGCCTAGTGTTCAGTATGAAGCCTAGCACTGTTGGTATTTAATCAAAGTTTGTCAGATAAATGTCTGAGATTTCAAGGAAAACCGATTATTGATCTACTATAAATGTAGAAGACAGAAAACCAGGAGTAGAATAGGGTATTAAGTGTTAATACAGTACTTTTAATTTTCTATTTCTGTTGTGTGGTACTTCTTGAAAATAGAAACGTCTCCATTTTCAGAACTGTTGTATTGGTAAACGCTACACAGGAGGTTGAGGGGTACTGACAGAATCCAGATCACTTTCTATGTAGGGAGAAAACTGACATCCTTGGTAGATTTGGCTGGGAAGAAACAAACATGTTGTTGAGATCAGAAGAAATAAATACACACAACTTTCTGTGAAGAGTAAGAATGTCTCGCCGCGAGACTTGTATCTTGCTTGGCTGTGGATGCATTAGGAGCTCTCTATGGTAGAGCCCAGCCTTCTCCCCTTTTTGGCAATTTTCACCCGGTTTTCCGAGGAATTTTCCTTTGTTGTGTCTCACAAAGCCCAGCTGAGGAGCCCTTCACCGTCTGTGTCCTGCAAGTCCCCTCCAGGTCACCAGCCAGGGTGCTCATCAGTGCCTCGCTTGGTCCTCCGTGGCAGCTCTGCATCTCCAAGAGCACAGTGACATGCGGTGTCCTCCCAGAAGAAGGGAATCTAATGCCCACACTGCAAGTTACTAAGGGCAATGCTTCTGCTTTTCTTCTTTTCAAACCAGGACTCCCGGTAGAGCATCCATTAAAAGAATCGATTGTGATTTCTCATCACAGCATGGATGCCCACTTTTCTCCTTTAGCTCCTTCTCCCATTCTCTGCACATTTTGTGCAGAAACAAACCTCTGCTCTTGATACCCAAAAGACAAGGAGGCGGCAGAGTTAAAAATCTGCCGATAAATCACGTGACCTTCTGTGGTACTGATTTTATTGAGCAATGGAGTAGAATTATGCAGATCTCCTAGGCTGCCTGAGTCCTGACACTTCCTCCTTCAGAGAATTAACTTGATTCAACTCTCTGGAAAGCAAGAAGATGAATAAGATATTAATAAGATTGATTTATGCAAAGAAAGCCTCAACAATGAATATATTGTGTGCTATGCAAATCAGAGGCAATTCACTTCAGAGCCAGGTACTTGAAATCTTAATTACAATGGTTATATATCTAAGTGCACAGCACTGACAATGTCCCATATTAAACCTTCAACCCCAGAGGTTTCAAATAAATATTATAGTTTTAAAAGAAAAATTTAAAAAAGAAAATTTAAAATCACAACATCTAAATTGTTGTGAACTTACATGTATTTCTTGCCCTAACAAATGTGACAAGATGACAAGTGACAGAAGACAGCTGCACACATCTGACATGCGCCTCTCTGCTTCACAACACACCTTCTCCACCTAATGAGGAGAGGACCTTTCCTGTTATAACCCGACTCGCATGCCGGGGAAGGAGGCGGACACGGGAGCCCAGAGCACGGCTTCTGCTTGTTACACAGGAACAAAGCACCCTCTCGCAGGTGCTTGCCATTTTGTGAAACAGCAATGAAATTTTCTACAATAACAGCAACGATAGTAATTCCTTACATTTACTTAGTGATTTACAGTTTTAGAGGGGTTTAAGATTTTAAAAAGTGGGTCCTATTTCTTTGCTGCTGTGTGTGTCTTACTTTCCTACATATGCTACGTGTACTTTGTTGGCCTGACCCTTACAACAGCTCTGTGAATAGCCAGTATATTCCCATTTTCCAAATGAAAAACTGAGCTTTGAGAGATTCAGTGACCTAACTCAGACCATGTAAGTAGCACAAGATCGTAGCAGAGATCGTGAGACTCCAAGTCAGTCGTCAGTGCTCTTTGTACTCCCTACTTTGATGCTCTCAACAAACATATTCTAAAGTTGGCTGGGTGCAGCCAGCCTCTACACTGTTCCCAGAGCACTACAGACTGCTACGATTTGCAAAGCAATATGTTTGCAAATAGACAAAGCTGCTGCTTGGCTAATGCGACTCTTTTCATCTGTGTTATCCTCCATATCTTCACAGCACAGACACTGGCACCTCGGACAAAGCCCCCCATGCTTTAGCCAGTTTCCTGTGTTCCCCAGCCTCAGAATCTTCTGGCTACCCAGTCAAGAGGCAGGCTGTATTCAATAGGAGACTCAGTTCTTCCATTCCAAACATTCCTGTGTGGAGAAATGTGTGTGTGTGTGTGTGTGTGTGAGAGAGAGAGACAGACAGACAGACAGACAGAAAGACAGACCAGAGAATGCTTTGTCCTACTGCAGCCATGTTTACAAGGAGCAACATCAGTTGTTTTATGGCAGCATGGTGGCCCCACTGCACCATATCTTGTTTCAGAATCGGACAAGACAAATTCATAGTCAGTTATTCACTGATTCAATGAACAATTCTTTGGTTTTTTTTGGTACTGGGGATCAAACTCGGGACCTTGCACTTGTGAGGCAGGCACCAGAACCACTGAACTAAATCCCCGGCTCAATGAACAATTCTTAAGCATCTACTCTAAAAGGTATGAGCACAAAATACAGTATATGGTGAAATTTAAAAAAATATTATAGTTAAAGACACATTGCCATTAATCCCTTCAAAATCTTCCACCTTGCTTCACACACACTTACTCCACTGTTCTTCCTAGCTTGTGCAGCAGCTCTGGAAGTCTTCTTTTGTGAGTGTCTTTAGTTGCACAGTGGTGGCTGCCTTCATGTCCTGAACCCATTTAAAATGTTCACCTTTCACGGCCATTTTGACTTTAAGGAAGAGCCAGAAGTCACATGGTGTCAGATCTGATGAATAAGGTGAATGACACTGCAATGTTTTTGTTTGTCAGAAACTGCTGTGCTTGATCAACAAGGGGTGATCAAAAATACAGGGAATATGTAAATAAAAAATTATAGTAAAAGGCACATTGCCATAATCCACCTCAAAATACTCAGAATCCAGAGCACACAGAAGGTGAGCCACTCCCAGCGCACAACAAGAGGAGGGTTCCAGGCCACCGTACCACCCCTGCCAGCACAGAGAAGGTGAGCCACACAGGTGCCAGGAGCAACCCACCTCACCCCGTTGAAATGAGAAGACACATAAGTTTCAAAACCAGACTTTCAGATCACCTGAAATAACCCCAAAGGGAAATGAGATAGAACACTCTGATACTCAACCATCTGGACTCCTTGAACTGGAAACAAAAGAGGATCTGGAAAAATGAAATCAGAAATAATTACTCAGATAACAGCAGAGATTGTGCTCATAGTGCAAGATATGATTAATAAATCTAGAGAGGACACAGATTAAAAAATAGAGGCGGTGAGGAACATGATGGAATCCCAACACAGGAAGCAAATGGAATCCATAAAACGGATACAAACAGATTTCCAGGAGAATAAAAATTCCACTGAAAGTCTATGCAGCAGAATGAGCCAATGTGAGGACAGAATTTCAGATATAGAAGATGAGATTGCTATTAGTGACCAGGAAAAGAAAAATTGCTTTAAAATTGTAAAGGACCATGAGAAATCAATCCAGCAGCTGCTAGATGATGCAAAGAAGAATAACATAAGATTGATTGGAGTCAATGAAGAAACAGGAGAGAGTTCAGATGACATAAAAAAACTGTTCACAGAAGTGATGGCAGAAAACGTCTCAAGCAGGGGAAAAGAACTTGACATACAGATAAGTGAGGCATATAGGACTCCAGCTAGCCTTGATAAAAAAAAATCTACACATAGGCATATAATAGTTAGGATTCCAGAAACTCAACAGAAGAACAAAATTCTACAAGCAGTTAGAGAAAAGAAACAAATCACATACAAAGGAAGCCCCATCAGAATCACAGCCGACTTCTCAATGCAAACCCTCAAGGCAAGAAGAGCTTGGAGTGATGTATTTCAGGCCCTAAAGGAAAACAGCCTCCAACCCAGAATGATGTACCCTGCAAAACTATCTTTCAAAATTGATGGAGAAATAAGATACTTTCATGACAAGAGAACCTTAGGAACTTCATGAATACCAAACCAGCACTCCAAAGAATTTTAGACAATATCCTAGGAACAGACATTGAGGATCACAACCCCAGGAAGCCCAGGAGAATGAACCCATCGGGTGTGACAAGAAATTAAAGGCAAAAGGAGAGAATCCAACAAACAGAAAAAGTCATGACAATGATAAATCAATATGTATGAGTTATAACCATCAAAGTTAATGGTCTCAATTCACCAATGAAAAGAAATAGACTGGCAGAATGGGTCAAGAAGCAAGATCCAACAATGTGCTGCATACACGAAACACACTTAATTCAAAAAGAAACTCATAGACTGAAAGTTAAAGGGTGGAAAACAATACTCCATGTAACAGGACCCCCCTCCCCTGCCAAAAAAAAGCAGGAGTAGCTATCCTCTTTGCAAATCAAGTGGATTTCAAACGAAAATCTGAAACACTCTGGTCCCAAGAATTTCAGATAAGGGACAGTCAACTTGTATGTACAAATCTATTGTGAACATGTGTTTTCATTCCTTTCAAGTAAAAACTTAAGAATAGGGCTGGGGATTTAGCTCAGTGGTTTCACCGCCTGCTGCACAAGCACAAAGACCCAATTTTGATCCCCAGTACCAAAAAAAACCCCACAAAAAAACCCCCTTAAGAACAGGATTATTAGTTCTAAACAGTAATACAAGAAATTTCTATATTGTTTTCAAAATGGTTTTATCATTTTAGATTCACATTAGCAGTATTAGAAAGTTCTAAGTGGTTCACACCTAAGCTGACATTTGTTCTTTTAAAACTTTTAACTTCATCTCCCTAATGAGTGTATAATTCAATCTTGTTATTGTATTGATTAGTATTTTTCTGATTCTAGTGTTGCACACCTTTCCTTGTGCTGTACTGGCTATTTATCATCTTCTTGTGTCTACTTTTTAATTGGGGTTGTCTATTAATGAGCTGTAAGAGTTCTTTATATATTCTGGTCATAGGTTATACGCATTGTAAATATGGTCTGTTTAAGGACTACTTTTCATTTTCTTAATGATGTCATTTAAAGTTCTAAATTTTGATGGAATCTCATTTATCATTTTTTTTCCATTTACTGAAAACACTATCTTTTCCTCTGCTCTTAAATTGAGTTTATGTCCTATAAAATGTTAATGTTAAATAATCTTTCAAAACTCAGTGGACCATATATGTGTGGTTCTATTTCTAGATTCTGTTTTATTCCAATGATCTATATGTCTTTCCTTACACCAACACTGCCTTGATTACTGTAGCTTTAGAGGAAGTCTTAAAATTAGGTACTAAATGCCTTCCAACACAGTTTTTTTTCTTTTTACTTTTCTAGGTCCTTTGTACTCCTACATAACTTTTAAATTTCAATATCCAATTCTTCATTTATAGCAAGTATACATAGACCTGAATTTTTATATATACCTTGTGTTTTCTAAGGCTGCTAAATTCAAATATAAGTTCTAGGGGCTCCTAGAGATTTCTTAGTATTTTCTCTGTAGATGATCATTTTATCTACATATAAAGATTTTATTTCTACCTTGCTAATCCTACCCTAATTGTGTCATTTTATTGCCCATTGTTTGGGCCTATGTTTCAAAGTTTAATGGACAGATGAAGAGTAGGCATATCTGCCCTGTTCCCCACCTTAGGGAGAAAGCATTGTATCTTCTCCATTCGTATCAGACATTTTTGCTGGAAGTATGGAGTACATGTCTTTGATCTGTTGAGAAGGTTCTGTTCTACTGCTAGTCTCCTGATAGCTTTTACCATGAACAGCTGTGGAATTTAGTCCTTTTTCTGCAACTACTGACAGAATCATATGGCTTTTTTCTTTCCTCTGTTAAAATGATGACTTCTGGGGGTGGATCTTCCAATGCTGAACCAACACTGCCATCCCTATAATAAAACCACTTTCTACATACTGCCAGATCTGACTTTTTTTTTTGTATTAAATTCTTTTATTGGTACATTGTAGGTATACAACACAATTACATTTCTCACTGGGAATTGTACCTTTACATAATGCACCTTGGTTCTTATTTTTTCCCCATTCCTAGCCCTCCCTTCACCCCCTCCACCCTTCCCTATTTACAAAGACTTTATTTCCATTTTTTCTATTTCTCAGCATTTTTCCTTTCCCTTCTTTCCTTTCCACTGCCCCTCCCACTACCCCTACCCCTTTGGACCTTTCTTCCTATTTTACATTATCGATTATTCATTCTAATCATTGGTACATTTTAGGTATACAATATAATGACATTCATCATTGGAAATTTGCACCTTTACATATTCTCTCTTGGTTCTTACTTTTTCACCCTTGCCCAGCCCTTCCTTCAACCCCTCCATTCCTCCCTATTTACAAAGATTTTGTTCCTATTTTTCCATTTTCTCATATTAATCCCATTCCCTTCTATCCTTTCCCATAGCCCTCCCACTTCCTTCCCCTTTGCCCCTTTTCTTCCTATTTCACATTACCTATTATACATTTAGTCCTTATTTACACTTTCAGTTTCTCACACCAGAGAAACTATTCAGTATTTACACATGTGTGTCCTATTTATTTCACTTAAGAGTATTGCCTCAATGTGCATCCACTTAGCTATAAATGTCTCTAATTTCTCATTTTTTATGGCTGAGTAGTACTCCATTTTATAAAAAAACCCCACATTTTCTTTATCCAGTCTCCAGTTGGTGGGGATTTGGGCTGTTTCCAAGTTTTAGCTATTACAAACTGCGCTGCTATGAACATGGGTGCACATATATCACTGTGGTATGATTCTTTTAATTCTTTGGGGAAGATCCCCAGCAGTGGAATAGCGGGGTCAAATGGGACTTCCAGTCCTAGTTCTTTGAGCTAACTCCATACTAATTTTCACAGTGGTTGCACCAGTCTGCACTCCAACCAGCAGTAGAGCAGGGTTCCTCTTTCCCCACAGCCCCTCCAGCATTGGTTATTGGTTGATTTCATGATAGCAGCCATTCTTTCTGGAGTGAAGTGGAATCTCAGTGTTGTTTTCATTTGCATCTCTTGAATGACCAGTGATGTTGAACATTTTTTCATGTACTTATTTGCTATTTCTACTTCTTTGTGTGAGAAATGTCTGTTCATTTCAGATGCCCATTTTCAGATTGGGTCTTTAAATTTGGGAGGTCTGATCTTTTTAAGTTCTTTATAGATTCGAGATAGTAGACCTTTGTCTGAGGAAGAGCAGGTGAAGATTTTTTCCCACATTGTGGGTTGTCTCTTCACACTGCTGGTGGTTTCTCTTGCTGTGCAGAAGCTTTTTAATAAGAAGAGATCCCATTTGTTGATTGTTTGTGCTAGTTCATGGGCAACTGAGGTTTTGTTCATAAAATCTTTTCCTACACCGATGTCTTCAAGGGTTCTACCTAACCTCTGTTCCAACTGGTTCAGAGTTTCTATTTTAATATTTAGATCTTTAATCCATTTTGATTTTAGTTTAGTGCATGGTGAGAGATATAGGTCTAGTTTTAATCTTTGGCAAGTTGAAGCCCAATTTTTCCAGCACCATTTATTAAAGAGGCTAGGGCTATCTTTCCTCCAGGGAGGGTGTTTGGCTCCTTTGTCGAAGATGAGATGGCTGAGTGTGTCTGGCGTTGTTTCTGCATCTTCTAATCTGTTCCACTGGTCCTGAAGTCTGTTTCTTTGCCAGTACCATGCTGTTTTTATCACAGTAGCTTTGTAGTAGAGTTGCAGGTTGAGGATTGTGATACCCCCTGCCATGTCTCTGTTACCTAGAATTGCTTTTGCTATTCTGGGTCTCTTCTTGTTCCAAATGAATTTTTGGATTGTTTTCTCGAGGTTTATGAAGTATGCTGCTGGTATCTCAATTGGAATTGCATTAAATCTACATAGCAGTTTTGGAAGTATGGCCATTCTCACTATATCAATCCTTCCTACCCAGGAGCAGGGGATGTCTGTCCATTTTCTGATATCATCTTCAATCTCTCTTTTCAGAGTGCCATAGTTTTCAGAGAAGAGGTCTTTGATTTCTTTTGTTAGGTTGATTCCTAGGTATTTCAGTTTTTTGGATGCTATTGTGAAAGGAATTGTTTGGCCTATTTCTGTCTCAGTGAGTCTGTTGTATGTGTAGAGGAAAGCTATTGATTTTTGTGTGTTGACCTTGTAACCAGCTACTTGACTGAATTTGGTTATTAAGTCTAGAAGACTTTTGGTGGAGTTCTTGGGCTCTTCTATATAGAGTATCATGTCATCTGCAAATAATGACAATTGGATTTCTTCATTTCTTATCTTTATTCCTTTTATTTGTTTCTCTTGTCTAATTGCCATGGCTAATGTTTCCAGAACTATATTGAACAAGAGTGGTGATAGTGGACATCCTTGTCTTGTTCCTGATTTTAGTGTGAAGGATTTCAGTTTTGGACCATTTAGTATGATATTGGCTGTTGGTTTTTCATACATGGCTTCTATCAGTTTGAGGTAGAGAGCATCTATTCCAATTTTTTGTAGGGTTTTTATCATAAATGCATGTTGGATTTTGTCAAATGCTTTTTCTGCATCTATGGAGATAATCATATGGTTTTTGTCCTTGTCTCTATTGATTGATTTTCATATATTGAACCATCCCTGCATCCCTGGGATGAATCCCACTTGATCAGGGTGTATGATCTTCTTGATGAACTTCTGCATTCTGTTTGCCATTATCTTATTAAGGATTTTTACATCTATGTTCATTAGTGAGATTGGCCTATAGTTCTCCTTTTTGGTCGGGTCTTTCTCTGCTTTGGGGATCAAGGTGATGCTTGCTTCCAGGAATGAATTTGGGAGTATTGCTTCCCTTTCAATTTCATTGAAGAGTTTAACCAGTAGTGGCAGCAGTTCCTCTCTAAATGTCTTGTAGAATTCAGCAGTGAAGCCATCAGGGCCCGGGCTTTTCTTAGTTGATAAGTTTTTAATTACATTTTCAGTTTCATTGGTTGATATTGGGTTGTTCAGAATTTTTAGGTCTTCTTTGATCAACTTTGGTAATTCATATATATTTAGGAATCTGTCCATTTCTTCTGTGTTGCCCATCTTATTGGCCTATATGTTCTGGAAGTAGGTATTGATGATCCTCTGGATTTCTGCTGAGTCTGTTGTAATTTCACCCTTTTCATTCCTAATTGCATGGATTTGGGCCTTTTCTTTCCTTTTTCTGACAAGGTTGGCTAAGGGTTTATCAATTTTGTTGATTCTTTCAAAGAATCAACTCTTGGTTTCATTGATTTTTTGTATTGTTCTCTTAGTCTCCATTGCATTGATTTCTCCTCTGATCTTTATAATTTCCTCCCTTGTATGAGCTCAGGGGTTGTCCTGTTCTTCTTTTTCTACAAGGTTGAGGTGCAGCATCAGGTTGTTTAATTGGGTTCATTCTGTTTTCCTAATATGTGTATTCACTGCTATGAAGGTCCCTCGTAATACTGCTTTCATTGTGGCCCATAGATTCCGATATGTTGTATTGTCATTGTCATTTAATTGATGGAAATGTCTGATTTCTTCTTTAATTTCCTCTAACCCACTGGTTAAAAATGATGACAGAGCATAGTGACAGACCAGCCAGGAACGGAGTAGTCTCCGCGAGGGTAGGAACACAGCTCCCAGCTCCTCATGTTTCCATTCCCGCGGAAGGAAAGGAGTTAGTGCAGCACACCCGGCACCCTGGGTTCCGGCTTCCGCCTCCGGGGCTGCTGGTGTCTGTCTCCACCCTTCCCTACTCAGCCTCCCCGGATTGGCGGCTTTGGGAGGAGAGGCCGGGCATCCGCAGCCCTGGCCTCCCATTCCCCTCCGCGTGACACCTCTGCGGCGGGAAGCGGAGCTCTCAGCCCAGCGGGCTCTGAGCCCTGAAAAGCCGACCGGAGACCCCAGGGCGCTGCACGCGGAGGCTGCGTTCTCCACCCCAGCTTCCGAGCGGTGCAGGCGCTGTTCTGATCCCGCTGGTTTGTGTTTCTCAGATGCATCGGAAGCCGTCTGTGCGGGGGAAAGGTGTGAGTCAGAGTCCACTTCCAGCCCAGCGGAGGGGCCTGCTGTCACGGCTTCCTCAGACACCTCCACCTCGGAGGAGGACGAAGGGACGGCCCCTTATTCTCGCAGCTCAAGTCAGTGTGATCACTGCCGGTTATTTTATTTCCCACAACAAAGCCGTTTGAAGAAAAGTAGTGCCAGAATGAAAACCCAGGAAATTATTCTGCATTCAGCTCTTAGTGTCCAATTCCTCTTTGACCTTTACTACATACATAATTATAAATGGTAAATTTGGCTTTCTGACTACAGAAGGGAGTTTTCCTTTTTCTGTAATATGAAGCCTGGAGATGTTTCCTGTTCTTCACGATGCACAGAGAAAAGTTCGCCAAGTATAAATGCCACCTTACCACCGAAAGGCCGCCGGACCCGGGCTTCTCGGCGTTTGGATTCTGAGGAAGGCGATGACACGGTGGGTTTGCGGTTGTGTGTGTCGATTTCATCAGTGCCGATGAATCCACGAGGCTTTGCCACCGGCTGCTGTCAGAGTCAGAGGGAGAAAAGGAAACTTTCACGACCGTTTCTTTTCTTCTTCATTTTAAATGATGTGCGTCCATTTTTACGGATGAGCCTTCCAGTCCACTCCCTCGGCGCTTCAGCGCTGTGAGCTCCGCCCCAACGCAGGCTGCACTTCCTCCCGCCCATACGTGCACGCAGTCTTCGCTGTAGGAGTCGCAGTTGCTGTTCTGTTCTTGTGTTCTGTCTTTTGTAACATGTCGTGAGGCCGTTGCTACGTCTTGGAAATGCAAAAATGATTAGGGTACAGACCTCACAGAGATAAGCTGTAAATAGATTTAGGAAATAGATCTGGGAGCAAAGAGGGTCAAGTGCTTCATAGGCGGAGCTTCGAGGGGGACTTGATGACAGAGGAAAAGGGGAGCCCCCTCTGGCTCAGCTTCAGGCGGGACCGCAACGAGGCAAGCCACCGGGGCAGAGAGCCTTTCTGTCTTTCTGTGTCCCTGTCTCTCTCAGGCCTTCTTCTCTCTCTCCCTTCTTCTCTCATCCTTTTTTCTCACTGAAGTAAGCCCGATGTTAAGCACCTAGGTGGGCATAGTGCAGCAAACGGGTCTGCTCTAGTTCTCCCAAGCCCTCGGTTCAGTGCGTAGAGTAGCTGTGTCTGAATCACAGATATCTGGAGGGGAGACCTGTACAGCTGGTCACTTTGTAGGGACTGTGAAGACCAACTCTGAGAAGCAAGTACGAGGTGTCTTCAAAATACATGGTGAATGTTTAAATTAAAACCAGTGATGGTAACAGACACACTGCCACCAATCCTCCTCAAAATACTCCCAGCCACTTCAAACTCTCCTAGCCCGTCATTCTCCCACTTGCTGAGGCAGTTCTAGAAGTTCACTTTCCCGAGGGTCTTTATTTATTTATTTATTTATTTGGTACCGGGGATCAAACTCGGGTCCTTGCGCTTGCGAGGCAGGCGGCAGAACCACTGAGCTAAATCCCCGGCCCTTGAGGGTCTTTATGAATTGTAATAAGATCTATGGTGAATGCCAAATGGCATCCAACAGGAAGCAGGCTCGTGAACACAGGACGCTGAGTCCTCATCCACCTTATCACCAGATCTGCCGCGGTGTGACCCCTGGCTCTTCCCTAGAGTCAGAATGACCATGAAAGGTCAGTGATTTGAATCCATCCAGGACATTGAGGCAGCCATGACAGCACAACGGAAGACACTCATGGAAGAGGACTCCAGAGCTGCTTCAGAAATTGGCAAGAACACTGGGCCAAGTGTGTTCCGAGAGAAGAGGAGGGTTTTGAGGAGGATTAACAGCAATATGTCTTTTACTGTAATACATTTTTAAAAATTCCCAACATTCACTCACCATAGTTTTCCATCACACCATAGACAGTATGAGTAGGTTCTGAAAGGTCAGGTGGAGTAGGTGGGGAAAGCATTTTAATTTTTTTTTGTACTAGGGATCGAACTCGGGTCCTTGTGCTTGAGGGGCAGGTGGCAGAACCACTGAGCTAAATCCCTGGCCCAGTCATTTCAATGTTTAGCAAATGTGTATGTGATGTGTGTGTGTGTGTGTGTGTGTGTGTGTGTGTGTAGGGTATGCATGTAAAACATCCAAAGTATAACTCAGCTCTGTTCAGTGTGCCTTCAGTCCTTGAGGTGGGTGGGTACATCTTTCTCGTAGTAATGATAGAGGCACAAAATAACAAGAGGAAACCTACAAGATCATTCAAAGTTCAGACTGAGGACCAGAACACCAGGCCTTCTGTCTCATTCTATTGGCAAAAGCAAGTCCCCATACTAGCCAGGTTCAAGGAAACATATTCCACCCATTTAGTGAGAAGAATTGAAGCAGGAGGTGTAGGGACGAACAAAGAATAGAGGCTATCTTTGTAATGTTTCACATTTCCAGACTTCTTTCATGCAAGAGAGAGGCACCTTGTGTTTCACAAGATGCTGCTGTGTAGGATTTGTTGTATGTAACTGACCCTAACCCTAACTCATCTACTGACCTCACACTGGGGTGTGGGCACCAGGGTTGTGGTAGATTCTCCCATTCAGCTCACTCAGTTCCCATTCCTTTTTTTTTGTACTGGGGATTGAAACTAGGACCTTTGCATTGAACTACATCCCCAGCCCTTGTTCATTTTAACTTTAAGATAGGGTCTTGCTAAGTGGCTCAGATGGGACTCGAACTCACTGTCCTCCTCCCTCAGTCTCCCTCAGTGCTGGGATGACAGGCCTGTGCCACACACCCCACCCAGCTCCAAATCCTTTCAACTTGATTTCTGGTACTATGAAGACCTGAAAGCTAGAAGTCTATATTTTCACACTCCTTAGCAGCCAGGAGACTTCAAGCAAACCAGCTTCCCCAGCAGACCCAACTACAGCTGATCTGGAAGGAGCGGTGGGTGCCAGGGTGGCAGGTGTGCACACAGTGTGTGTCTCCCGGCTGATGACAGGAAGCTGGGGCAGTTCGTCCCTGCCCAAGACTCAGTGTTCCTGGCTCTTCTGGCTGCTGCTCTGTGCTGTGCACCCACACCCAGTGCTGGACATTCCCACATGTTCTGTAAGCAGCACAGGATTTTCCAGAAGACCTTATTTTCATGAACTAGTCACAGGGGATTGTGTTCTCTGCAGCTTTTTATTTTTTTCAGAAACAACCAAAGATCTGGTTGATTATATCAGTACCATATTTTTCTAGAGTGCTATTGTTAGGGATCTCCAGTTAAAATGTTGCCGAAACTTAGTTTTGCTTAAGGATAAAAGTGAAAAATTTTCATGAGTAGAACTTTGTAAAAATTTACCACAGATTTTTGTTTGTTTTAAAATATTTGGTTAAAAGAGATTAAATACGAATAAAGACCAAGAAATAAGCAAAAAAAAAAAAAAAAAAAGGAAAAAAAGAGTATTAGTATTTCAGATGTGTTTTGTGGTAGCTTCTTTATAGCTATAGGATACAAAATCAAACCTTGTGTTAAGTATTATTCCTTTTTTCCATATGCCCATTCTTATATCCTTGAACAGGTTTTGTCTCACATAGAATACTGATAAATATGAAAATATTGGAAATAATTTATTTACTTTGACCTTTTTTGACAGAGATGAAAGATTTTACACAAATGTGGCTCATTTTTCAAATATTTTTGTTATTTTGGAATAAATGGATATAAACCCACAGAAAGCATGTAATGGTCAGGTGTGAGCTTGGATTTGGGTTTCTCAAACTCGGCACTATTTACACATTGGGTTGGGTCTCTAGTGTGTGTTCTGTGCACTGTGAAGTATCTAATGGCACCACTGGCCTAGATTTCTATGGCACTAATCTTCCCACTTGTGACATTAATCAAGATGCTGGCAAATGCCTCCTTTGAGGCAGGATCATTTTCTCAGAGTTAACTTTCATAGACACATAAAGCATGAACACAATTTCTTTTTTTTTTTTGTATATCCTGTTATTGGTACATTTTATGTGTACAATATAATGACATTCATCATTGGGAATTTGCACCTTTACATAGTTTCTCTTGGGTCTTATTTTTCCCCCTTCCCCTGCCCTCCCTTCAACCCCTCCATCCCTCTCTATTTACAAAGACTTTGTTTCCTTTTTTCCATTTTCTCATATTAATTCCATTCCCTTCTTTCCTTTCCCCTACCCCTCCCACTTCCCCTTCCCCTTTGCCCCCTTTCTTCCTATTTTGCATTACCTATTATACCTTTTAGTCCTCATTTACACTTTCAGTTTCTCACACTAGAGAAACTATTCGGTATTTACACGTGTGTCCTATTTATTTCACTTGAGAATCACCTCAGTGTGCATCCATTTAGCAATAAATGTCTCTAATTTTTCATTTTTGATGTCTGAGTAGTACTCCATTTTATAAAAAAAACCAAAACACATTTTCTTGATCCCATGTTGATAGCAGCACAGTTTGTAATAGCTAAAACTTGGAAACAGCCCAAATGCCCATCAACTGGAGAATGGATCATGAACACAATTTCTAATGAACACTTAACCATATTTTTCAGGATCCTGAAGATCTACCTCTTAGAACACAGTGCATGACATGTGTACCATGGATTGTAGACCTTAGTGTTGTATCAAGGGCTGGTGAGGAAATAAGTGCCTCTTTCCACTTTCCCACTCTGTTGCATCAGTGATATACAGTTTGGCTTTGCTCATCTCAGATCTAAGTAACCAAGGTGCCACATTCATAAAGACAAAGTAAGCCAGGCATGAGCACAGTGAAAATGTAAAACATAACTAGAGGCATGTAACAATTACCTGCGGTTCAGTTTTGAGCCTATGTTTTTAATTCCTGAGGGCACTCTTAGCAGTTGGAATCTGGTCCTGGGGGTGGAATGAAAAATAATTTTTTTTCTTTTCCCAGCACCTGAAAAGAAAAATGACTCTCCTGTTCCATTCTGAAGCTACATGGGGGTGGCCTTGGGCTGCATTGCCACTGTTGTTTATGTGCTCACTGATCTTCACTGGGATTGCTTCAAAGTTGCTGGAGCAGTTTTAGGCCTCAGAAACAATAACTACTTTTAAAATACTCTGTCAAATATTTTTATTTCTGACTCAACAAACATTTGTTTCAAACACAACACCAAGAATTTTCCGTACTCTGGAGGACATCAGCGAGATGTCAGATGACGCGGGCTCCGCTCTCCGTACAGAGAGTTAACTAGCCACTGTCCACAGACCAGAACATCCATTTGAAAAGCCCAATACTCAGAGACAAGACTGAGACAACTGTGTGATTCACAGAACTGAATTCTAAGGGAAGAGTAATGGTCTCGTTTTCACTATGCTGCTTCTGCACATTTCCCAAGCCGGCACAACAACAGAAGGAGATTTCCTTCAGCTCATGGTTTCTACAGAGAAAAATGAGAGCAGAGGCAGCCATCCAGCTTCCTCAGCCAAGCCCACGGTGATCTCACCTCACGGGGAGCACTGGAGAAATGGCACAGCCAGACCACCCAAGGTCAGACGGAAAACAGAGACAGAGGTTGCAGTGACCAGCACAGGGATTTTCGTGTACCTCTGTGTTCCTGCCAGCTGCGTGCCTGAGCAGAAGGACCAGCCCAGTTTCCCAGCTCACGTGCAAGGCTGAGCTGGCGACATTTAGAGGCATGGGGTAGGTCCACCTTGACTTGAGCCCTTACATATCTGATCTCCCTGTGTAACCTCAGAAGCCATGCCAACAGCTCCAGGCAGGGAGAATCCCACCTCCACTCAGTTTAGTCACAGGGGATAGACCTGCTTGACCAAGGAGGTCAAACACCAGCTCAACTCGGCCAAAACCTCATTCCGTGGCTCTCGCCTGCCAGGGAAGCAGTCCTCAATCACACATTTCTGATGAATGTTGTCTCTGGCTCCACTTATCCCAGCAGCCACTACACCCAACGTGAGAGCCTAGCTTACATCCTGCCCAACTTCAGAGACCCGTAGCAGAGTCCCTAAGCCGGAGAATGTATTCTGTGGCTCCACCTGATAGGAGAACTCAGCCAATGGTCTCAGCAGCCTTACCTGAAACCAGAGCAAAGGCAGTGACCCAGCCAACCAGAGACCCACAGCAGGCCCCTGCCGCGGAGGCCACAAGCTGGCCCTGCCAGAATAGGCTAGGTCAGGTGGGGTGGTCTGTCCTTGTCAGGGCACCTACAGTAGACAAAAGAGGCGATGGCCCTTGAGTATGCTGATAAAAATGCAACGGTTACAAAAGATCAGGGAGTCACGACACCTCCAAAAGAGGTGAATAAGATTCCAATAATAGATTCTAGAGAAATGAAAATCTAAAAAGTGACTGAGATGAATTCATGGTAATCCTCTAAAAGTAGTCCAGGGAACCACGAGAATATACAGATACATTAAATGAAATTCAGAAAACAATCCAGGAACAAAACAAGAAGCATAGCAAAGAATTAGAAACTTAAAAAAAAAAAAAGACAATTGGAAATCCTAGAGATGAAAAATACAAGGAGGACTGAATTAAAAGACCAAAGGGAAAATTAAATAGACTCAATCAAACAGAAAAAAAATCAGTGAGCTCCAAGACAGATTTGAAATATCCAGAGAAACAAAAAAGAAAAAGAATAAGAAAGAGTAAAGAAAGATTACAAGAATTATGGACTATCATCAAGAGTCCAAAGCTTTGCATAATAGGAGTTACAGAAGCAGAAGAAAGAGAAAAGGAGTCAAAAAGCATTTTAGAGAAATGATGGCTGAAAATTCCTTAATCTGAAGATAAGTCCCAACATCCAGGTACAGGAAGCATATTTTCAATCAAATAATAATCAAATTATCAAAAATCAAAGACAAAAAAATTGAGAGTAGCAAGAGATACGAAATACATCAGACAAAGAAGTGCTGATACAACTATCAGTGGATTTTTCAGCAGGAGCCCTGCAGGCCAGCAGAGTAAGATGATGTCTTCAAAGGGCTGAAGGGGAAAATCTGCCAAACAAGAATGCATTGCTTAGACCAAGTTTCTTTGAGAGATGGGGAGGAAACAAAAACATTTTCAGGCAATAAAAGCTAAGGACTTGACCACCTCACAGGAATTACTAAGGGAAGTTCTTCAGACTTAAAAGACTTAAATAATAACACAAGACACATGAAAGCACAAAACTCAACTGCATATGTGAGAGAGCCATATTCAGAATATTCGAGACTATGAAAAAGGAACAAGCTGAGAAAATACTTAACAGAAAGAAGGAAATAATAAAGATCAAAGTAGAAATAAAAGAAGTAAAGACTAGAGAAAGAATACAAAAGATCAGTGAAACTGAGTTCTTTTAAAAAAGAAAACTGACAAACCTTAGACTAATAAAAAGTATACTCAAGTAAATATAATTATAAACAAAGAAAGAGCTATTACTACTGATACCACAGAAATACAAATCGTAAGAGATTACTGTGAACAACTATACACCCACAAACTGGATAACCTAGAGGAAACGAAGAAATGCCTGCACATATACAACTCACCAAGACTGAGTCAATGAAGTTTGATTCACTGCTGAATTCTACCAAACATTTAAAGAACTAATACCAAATCTCACACTCTTCCAAAAATTTAAAGAGGAGGCATCATTTTCAAACTCCCTTTACAGTGCAGCATTAACCTGATGCAAACTCAGACAAGGACATTACAAGCAAAGAACATTACAGGCCAATATCCTCAAAGAGCAATGCAGAAATCTTTAAATATTAGCAAACTGAATTTAGCAACATATTAAAAAGCATCATTTACTGTGGTCAAGTTAAGTTTATCCCTGAGATACAAGGTTCTTTCAAAATATGTAAATCAATAAATGTGGTACATCATATTAACAGAATGAAGAACCGAAACCACATGGCACAGAAAAATGCCTAATAAAATTCAGCATCCTTGTATGATAAGACTCACCAAATCAAGTATAGAAGGCAGGTATCTCCACACAATAGAAGCCATACATGAGAGAAGCACATCTCGCTGCCTAGATGCAGTTTCACATGACTGCAGTCATCCTGCGTCCTAACAGCCACGATGCCCCAGTGCAATCCTGGGCTGTCTTTCCTGTGTCATCTGACAGGATGCCCATGGACGGACCATTACAGTGGTGTGGAGAGCTTTACAGTTGGACCCTGGCACCAGAAATGTACCAGACTCTTTGATTATTTAGCCTAAGATAAACTAGGTACATTCTGCAAAGTCATTTTTGCCCTAATCAATACGCGTCTGCTGCTACCCACACCACGGTGTCTTGCTGCTTCCGTCAGTGAGTCCCTCAGAACACAGCACTGTGTGTCGTCCTGGGCCCGTGGACCTCTTTCCTTCAGTCTTATGGCACCTTGAGGCCAACTCTCATACAGTGGAACTAGTTTTCCTGGAACATCTGACATTACACACAGTGGTGACAAATTGGAAGTCTTCTACAATCTGGAACAAGACAAGGGCACTCACTCTTGCCATTTCTATTCAGTGTAGTACTAGAAGTCCTTGGCAGAGCAATTACATAAGAAAGAAATAAATGACCCTGAAATAGAAAAGGAAGAGGTGACATTTTCAGTGTTTGCTGGTGACCTGCTCTTATATGTGAAAAAATCTTACAGGTTCCACCCCTACAACTGTTAAAATTAATAGAAGAATATAGTAAAGTTGGAGAACATAAAATCGACATACAAATATCAGCATTTCTGTACACTAACAATCTGAAAAAACATCAAAAGGATAAGTATTTCTTTTGACAACAGCTACCAAAGAAAAATTCTCTGGAATAAATTTTACTAATGAGATTATATTAGTCACTTTCCCACTGCTGGGACAAAGCATCTGACACCCACAACTGAAAGGAGGAGAGGTTTATTTTGACTTGCAGCTTCAGAGGGGTCAGAGACAGCTGGTTGGCTCTAAAGCAGAATGGTGGAAGGAACTGGCAGAGCAAAGCTGGTCAACCCATGGAAGCCAGGAAGCAGAGAGGGAGAGAAAAGGGGATCCAAGCACGCGGATTCCAGGCTACAGTCCCCATTGACTCACCTCCTCCAGCAAGGCCTCAGCTCCTACTTTAGGAGACTTCAGGCTGTGAACTCATCAGTGGATTAATCCACCAATGAGAAGAGCACCTCCATGATCCAGTCACCCCTTCGGAACACATGAGACCTTGGGGGACCCTTTAGATCAAAACCATAACGGAGGCCCGGGGATTTAGCTCAGTAGTTCCGCCGCTTGCCTCAAAAGCGCAAGGACCCGAGTTTGGTCCCCAGTACCAAAAAAACAAACAAACCATAACAGAGGTGAAACACTCATGCACTGCAAACTATAAAATGTTGATGAAAGAAGACACAAATAAATACAAAAATAGCCTGTGAACATAGATTGGAAAATGATATGGAACCACACACACATACACACACCCACACCGACACCCACACACACTATCATGAGTGAACAGAGAAGGAGTTACAAGACTATCTGATTTCAAAGTACAGGCCAGGGATGTAGCTCAGTGGCACTGTGCCTTCCTGGCAAGTGCAAGGTCTGGAGTTCAATCCCTGGCACCAAGAAAAACAATAACAACTGCAGCAACAACAACCACAACAAAAAACTTAACCTGATTTCAAAGTACTACAAAGCCATGGTTTTAAAACAGCATTATACTGACACATTGACTAGTGGAATAGAGAGCCCAGAAATGAACCCTCATGCATACGGTCAATTGTTTTTTGGCAAATTACCAAGAATACACATAGGAAAGGGATAGTCTTTCCAGTACAGATGTTGGGACAGCTGGACACCTGTACACAGCAGAATGAAATTATACCTTTATTTTATATCATGTAAAAAAATCAAAGTGAATTGAAGACTTACATGTAAGAAAAGAAACTATAAAACTACTAGAAAAATATTAATCTGGGCAATGATTTTTTTATTTTACCCCAAAAGTGCAATCAACAAGAGCAAAATTAGACAAATGGGGTTACCTCAAACTAAAGTACTTCTTCTTTTTTTATATATTAATTGGTACATTTCAGGTATACAGTACATTTACATTTATCATTGGGTGTTTGTACCTGAACATGATGTATCTTAGTTCTTATTTTTCCCCCCATTACCTATGCACCCTTCACCCCCTCCACCCTTCCCTATTTACATAGACTTCATTTCCATTTTTTTTCTTTTCTCATAATTTTTCCTTTCCCCTTCCCCTTCAACCACCCCTACCCCTTTGGACCTTTTCCTATTTCAAATTATCAATTATTCATTTTAATCCTTATTTACACTTTCAGTTTCTCACACTAGAGAAACTATTTGGTATTCACACGTGTGTCCTATTTATTTCACTTAAGAGTATCGCCTCGATGTGCATCCATTTAGCTATAAATGACTCTAGTTTCTCGTTCTTTATGGCTGAGTAGTACTCCATTTTATAAAAAAACCACATCTTCTTTATCCAGTAGCTCCCATGCTACTGAAGATTTGTTCATAAAGTCTTTTCCTATGCCAATGTCGTTGAGAGTTCTACCTAACTTAACTTCCAGCAAGTTTACTGTTTCAGTCTTGATATTTAGCTCTCTAATCCACTTCAATCTTAGTTTAGTGCATGGTGATAGATATGGGTCTAGTTTTAATCTTTGGCAGGTTGAAATCCAGTTTTTCCAACACCATTTATTGAACAGGCTATCTTTTCTCCAATGAGGATAGTTGGCTCCTTTGTCAAAGATGAGGTGGCTGAGTATGTCTGAAGCTGTTTCTGCATCTTCTAATCTATTCCACTGATCTTCACGTCTGTTTCTTTGCCAGTACCATGCTGTTTTTTTCACAGTAGCTTTGTAGTATAGTTTCAAGTTGGGAATTGTGATAACCCCAGCCATATCTCTGTTGCCTAGAATTGCTTTTGCTATTCTAGGTTTCTTCTGCTTCCAAATGAATTTTTGGATTGTTTTCTCTCATTCTGTGAAGTATATTGTTGGAATTTCAATCAGCACTGCATTAAATCTATATAGTAGTTTTGGAAGTATGGCCATTTTCAGTATATTGGTTCTTCCTACCCAGGAACAAGGGATGTCTTTCCATTTTCTTGTATCTTCTTTTCATAGTGCTTTCCTTTTTCAGAGTGCTGTAGTTTTCAGTGTAAAGGGCTTTTGCTTCCTTTGTTAGGTTGATTCCTAGATTTTTCATTTTCTTGGATGCTATTGTAAAAGGAATTATTTCCCGAATTTCTCTCTCAATGGGTCTGCTATTTGTGTATAAGAAGGTTACCGTTTTTTGAGTGTTGACCTTATATCCAGCTACTCTACTGAATCTGTCAATTAGGTCTAGAAGACTTCTGACTGAGTTTTTTTTGGTCTTCTATGTAAAGTATCATATCATCAGCAAATAATGACAGCTTCACTTCTTCCTTTCCTATCTTTATTCCTTTTATTTCTTACTCTTGTCTAATTGCTATATGGCTAATGTTTCCAGAACAATATTGAAGAGGAGTGGTGATAGAGGGCATCCTTGTCTTGTTTCTGATTTTAGCATGAAAGTTTTCAGTTTTTGACCGTTTAGTATGATGTTGGCTGTTGGTTTTTCATAGATAGCCTTAATCAGGTTGAGATAAAGACCTTCTATTCCAATTTTCTGTAGCGTTTTTATCATGAATGGATGCTGGACTTTCTCAAATGCCTTTTCAGCATCTATTGAGATGATCATATGGTTTTTGTCCTTGACTCTGTTAATATAGTGTATTACATTTATTGATTTACGTATGTTGAACCATCCTTGCATTCCTGGGATAAATCTGACTTGGTCAGGGTATATGATCTTCTTGATGACCCTCTGTATTCTGTTTGCCAGTATCTTGTTAAGGATTTTTGCATTTATGTTCATTAGGGAGATTGGTCTGTAGTTCTCTTTTTGGGTTGAGTCTTTGCCTGGTTTTGGAATCAAAGTAACACTTGCTTCCAGGAATGAATTTGAGAGTATTGCTTCCCTTTCCATTTTCTTGATGAGTTTAAAGAGTAATGTCATTAGTTCCTCTTTAAATGTCTTGTGCAATTCAGCAGTGAACCCATCAAGACCTGGGCTTTTCTTTGTTGGTAATTTTTTTATCACATTTTCAATTTCACTCATTGTTATTGGGGTGCTTAGAATTTCTATATCTTCTTCATTTAACTTTGGCAATTCCTATGTATCTAGGAGTCTGTCCATTTCTTTTGTGTTTTCCATTTTATTAGAGTACAGGTTCTTGAAGTAGGTATTGATGATCCTCTGGATTTCTGCTGGATCTGTGGTGGATTCACCTTTTTCATTCTTAATTAAATGGATCTGAGCCTTTTCTTTCCTTTTTTTGATAAGGTTGGCTAAAGGTTTATTGATTTTATTTATTCTTTCAAAAAGCCAGCTCTTTGTTTCATTGATTTTTTGTATCGTTCTCTTAGTCTCCATTGTATTGATTTCTGCTCAGATCTTTATAATTTCCTTTCTTGTATGAGCTTTGGGTTTGTTATGCTCTTTTTCTAGGAGCTTATTGTTCTGCATTAGGTTATTTAACTGAGTTGTCTCTGTTTTCCTAATATGGGCACTCACTGCTCTGAATTTCTCACATAGAATTGCTTTCATTGTGTCCCACAGATTCCTATATGTTGTACTGGCATTATCATTTACTTGCAGAAACTGTCTAATTTCTTCTTTAATTTCCTCTGTGACCCATTGGTTGTTCAGGAGAGTGTTATTCAATTTCCATGTGTTTGTGGGTGTTTTGCGGTTTCTTATGCTATTGATCTCCAATTTTATTGCACTATGGTCTGATAATATACAGGGGGTAACTTCAATTCTTTTACATCTACTTAGATTTGCCCTATGAGCTAGCATGTGATCTATTTTGGAGAATGACCTGTGTGTAGCTGAAAAAAATGTGTATTCTGATTTTTGTGGGGTGGAACACTCTATAAACATCTATTAAGTCCATTTATTCAATAGCTTGGTTCAGTTCTAGAATTTCATTGTTAATTTTTTTCCTAGATGATCTGTCTATTTGTGATAGAGGGGTGCTGAGGTCCCCCACTACAATTATGTTATTGTTTATTTGGTTTTTCATGTCCATTAATATTTGTTTTGTATAGATGGGGGCATTCATATTTGGTGCATATATATTTAGGATTGTCATCTCTTCCTCTTGGATTGTTCCCTTCACAAGAATGTAGTAACCATCTTTGTCTCCCTTAATTAGTTTTGGTTTGAAATCTACTTTGTATGCAAAGAAGATTGCTACTCCCACTTTCTTCTGGTTCCTGTGGCATGGAGAACATCCTTTTACTTTCAGTCTATGAATTTCTTTTTGAGTTAGGTGTGTTTCTTGTATACAGCATATTGCTGGATTTTGCTTCTTAATCCATTCTGTCAGTCTGTTTCTTTTGATTGGTGAATTGAGGCCATTAACATTGATAGTTATAATTGAGAGATACTGACTTATTCTTGCCATGATGTTTTATTGTTGTTGGCTCTTTTCTTATTTTTCCTCCTTTCCCTTTAGTGCCTTATCTTGTGTGGTGTCTTCTCTCTGTTGGCCCTCATGGAGTTGTGACCTTCACTGTCTTTTTCTAGGATATTGCATAAAATTGTTTGGAGTGCTGGTTTGGTGTTCATGAGATTTCTCAGGTGTTCTTTGTCGTGAAAATAGCTAATTTCCCCATTGATTTTGAAAGATAATTTTGCCGGATACAGCAGTCTAGGTTGGAAGTTATTTTCTTTTAGGGCTTGAAATACTTCACTCCAGTTTCTCCTTGATTTGAGGGTTTGTGTTGAGAAATCTGCCATGATTCTAATGGGCTTTCCTTTGTAGGTGATTTGTTTCTTTTCTCTAACTGCCTGTAGAAGTTTGTTCTTCTGTTGAGTTTCTGGGATCTTGACTATTATATGTCTAGGTGTAGATTTTTTTGATCATGGCTGGGTGGAGTTCTGTATGCCTCACTTATCTGTGTGTCCAATTCTCCACCTCTGTCTGGGAAGTTTTCTACTATTACTTCTGTGAACAGTTTTTTTTTTATGTCTATTGTACTTTCTCCTGTTTTTTCATGGACTCCTATCAGTCTTATGTTATTCTTCTTTGCATCATCTAGCAGCTGTTGGATTGATTTCTCATGGTCCCTTACTATCTTTAAGAAGTCTCTGTTTTCATGGTCTTTAACTGCAAACCTGTCTTCTATATCTGATATTCTGTCTTCAGATTCTCTTAGTCTGCTCTGCATGCTTTCAGTGGAGTTTTTGATCTCCTGAATATCTGTTTGAATCTGTTTCATGGATTCCATTTCTTTCTTATGTTGGGTGATCATGGTTTCCATTTCTTTCTTATGCTGGGCATCTATGGCTTCCAGCATGTTTCTGATCTTATCTAGTTTCTTATCTGTTCCTTCTCTAGAGCCTCTAGTCATGTCTTTCACTCTACTCTCCATCTCTGTATTTATCTGGGATATTATTTCTGCTTTGAATTTTTCTAGAGCCTCATGCATCTGCTTTGTTACTTCCTGTGCTATCAGTTCAGGGTGTCCAGGTGGTTGATTATCTAACTTTTCCACCTCATTTCCCCCAGAATTTCCTTTTCGTGGCATGGAAGCCTGTGTTTGTGCCTTGCTTAAATGTCTTCTCATTTTTGTTTTTGTTACTGTCCTTGGTTTAACTCCTGGGTTGATATTTCAAAATTGCTTAATGCAGGTACCTTTGTTGCTTGTGTTTAAAACCCTGGTGGAATGATTGCTTTTCAGAGGTGTCTTCCAGATATGGCTTGTGTTTAGGTTTTGAGGCTCTAATGACTCTGAAGCTATTTTATTTTCCTTATACCAGGAAGGAAAACTGATTAGATCAATCACAACATGTTAGGCCAAATGATACAATCAGCAATACCATAGCATCAAGCACAGCTTAGAAAATGACAATTTGTGCTAGCTATTAATGTATCACATATAACTATGTGAAGTATAATCCCCTGTGCCTCTGTAGTGTGGGACCAGGTAGCAGAAGAGCCGGAAGGTGGGGGAGGGGGGAGTGGAACTGGGCTTTGCAGATGCCCACACAGCTAAGTGGAGTGCCAGATGGAGGTGGGGCTCCAAGCTGCTCCTGGGACCTCACCGTGGCATGGCCAGGAACCGGGATGCAGTGGAGGAGCTTCATGCTGCTTGGCTGACCTGTGGAGAGGAGCACCGGATGGAGGCAGGGGTCCAAGCCACTCCTGGGACCTCACTGTCCACTTTTTTATTTTTTGGTACCTGGGATTGAACTTGGGTTCTTGTGGTTGCGCAGAAGATGGTGAAACTACTGAGCTAAATCCCTGGCCCAGCACTTCTTTTTTTAAATTAAGTTTATTGGTACATTTTAGGTATACATTATGACGACATTCATCATTAGGGATTCGTACCTGTACATGGTGTATTTTGGTTCTTATTTTTTCCCTATTTCCCTTCCCTCCTTTCTGCTCCTTCACCCCTCCATATTTACAAAAAATTTTGTTTCCATTTTTTCCTTCTTTTCTCATATTTTTTCTTTCCCTTCTTTCCTTTCCCTTATCTGCCCCCTGCCACTTCCCCTTTAGACCTTTTCTTGTTATTTCACATTATCTAGTATACATTTTGGCCCTCATTTAAACTTTCAGTTTCTCACATCAGAGAAACTATTTGATATTTACACATGTGTCCTATTTATTTCACTTAAGAGTATCGCCTCAATGTGTACCCATTTAGCCATAAATATCTCTAGTTTCTCTCTTTTTTTTTTGTACCAGGGATTGAACTTGGGACCTTGTGCTTTAGTTTCTCATTCTTTATGACTGAGTAGTACTCCATTTTATATTTTTAAAAAACCATGTTTTCTTTATCCAGTCACCAGTTGATGGGCATTTGGGTTGTTCCAAGCTCTAGCTATTACAAACTGTGCTGGTATGAACATGGGTGCACATGTATTGCTGTGGTATGATGCTTTTCATTCTTTGGGGAAGATACCCAGCAGGGGAATAGCTGGTTCAAATGGAACCTCTAATCCTAGTTCTTTGAGATATCCCCATACTGATTTCCACAGTGGTTGCACCAGTCAACACTCCCACCAACAATGGAGAAGGGTTCGTTTTTCCCCACACTCTGGCCAGCATTTGTTATTGGTTGATTTCTTGATAGCAGCCATTCTTTCTGGGGTGGGGTGGAATCTCAGTGTTGTTTTCATTTGCATCTCTCGAGTCACCAGTGATGTTGAACACTTTTTCATTGTTTATTTGCTGTTTTTTCTTCTCTGTCTGAGAAACGTCGATCATTTCAGATGTTCATTTTTAGATTGGGTCTTTATATTTGGGGGGTCTGATTTTTTAAAGTTCTACATATATTCTAGATAGTAGACCTTTGTCTGAGGAACAGCTGGTAAAATTTTTTTCCCACATTGTAGGTTGTCTCTTAGCTCTGTTGGTGGTTTCTCTTGCAGTGCAGAAGCTTTTTAATAAGATGAGATCCCAGTTGCTGATTCTTTGTGCTACTTTACGTGCAACTGAGATTTTGTTCATAAAGTCTTTTCCTATGCCAATGTCTTCAAGAGTTCTACTTAACCTATCTTCTAGCAGGTTTAGGTTTCTCTTTTAATATTTAGATATTTGATCCTAGTCCATTTCCATCAAACGAAAACACTTCTGTACAGCACAGGAAATAGTTAACAGTGTGAAGAGATACTCTGTGGATTGGGAGAAAACATTTGCAAGTCATACATCTGGTAAAGGGTTAATATGTAAGATACATAAGGAATTCAAGCAACTTAATAGCAAGAAAACCAAATTTAACAAGTATGCAAGTGACCTAAATAGATGTTTTTCCAAAGAAGTCATAGAAATGACCAGCAAACATATGAAAAATGCTCAAAACCACTAATCATTAGAGAAATACAAATTAAGGCCACAATGAGATAAGGCTATTATAACATAAACTGCAGGCGAGGCTGTGGAGGAAAGAGAACCCTTGTGGAGTGCTGGTGGGTCTGTAAGCCCCCATGGAGAACAACACAGCAGTTACTTTAAAAAGTGGAGCAACCTGAGGGAGGCCGCAGCCAGGAAAATGGCGGACGGAAGGCGGCAGAGGAGAAGCCTGAGGAGCCGGAGCGAGCTGGAGCGGCCGGGGTAACGGAGGGGAAGTTCCAGTCACAGCGCTGAGAAGCCACCAGCTGAAGAAGAAGCTGCAGACCTCTCAACAAAGCCTACAAAGATCTCCAAGTTTGGATTTGCCCTACGTAGTCAGCCAACAAGGAAAGCATCAGCTATATCCATCAAATTTGGATCAAGTAAGCCTGAAGAAACTGTTCCAACTCCTGCTCCAAAAACCCTTTCAGTAGCAGCAGCTTTTAATGAAGATAAAGATAGTGAACCACAGGAAATGCCTCCAGAAGCAAAGATGAGGATGAAGAATACTGGAAGGGATACACCAACATCACCCAGACCAAACTCTTTCAATAAAGGAAAGCATGGGTTTTCTGATAACCAGAAGCTATGGGAATGAAATATAAAATCTCATCTTGGAAATGTCTGTGATCAAGACAATTAAATGATGTGTTTTGAATTGGGGTGTGGGGTGGGTGTAAAGTTAAAAGGAACAGTTTCCTTTTTTAAAATGGTATAAGACTATCTTTGGATCCACTCTTTCTTTTTCTTTTTCATTTTTTTTAAGATTGAGTGGTACACTAATAAGTGAGAGTTTGAAATTAGAGGTAATTTATGTTTTATATACAGATTTCAAGACATTTGTTAATTTTGTAGTTTCATGTGATTAGTTTCCAAAGGTTACAGATAATAAAGAAATCAGAAATGGTACCTTTTTAAGAATTGCATATTTTTTTAGACACAACTATTAACACATTCAGAGGGAAGCAAAAAATAACTGTCTATTTAAAACTGTCAGCAGTTACTCCTAAATTAACTCCCTCATTACCTAAACTGACTGTCTGGCTCCCAGGAACAGCCTTACAGAGGAAGGGGGAGTACTGTATTGAAAGGGAAATGTTGCTGGACTATTGACTGAAAGTAAATTTGTATAAAATTAGTTTTTTTCCTTATAGGCATTTGTTTTGTTATCATATTATTAGGTATTGCATTGCTACCAGTGAATACAGATGCTTAGCTCTTTTACTAAAAATAATTTTTTAAAAATTTCTGTGTGAAGTATCATATTTGAAATAGCCCATTTCACTTTAATTGTCTTGTCTACCTTCGTTAGTCTTCAAAGAACAGCCATTTGCTACCAAAGTAAATCAGTGTTTTGAATGTTCTTCTCTTGGCTTTTGTTTATTAGCTAATTTTTGTAAGCGTTTCCACCAGAACTTGAGGCAAAGCTGTTTCTTTTAAAATAAAAACCACCACCAAAAATTTAAATGTACATACTGTTTAAGTATTTGGCTGGTTTTTATTTTTTAAAAGGTATAAACACCAAAAAAAATTTAACATTGTAGAAAATGGAAGACAATAAGATGCATTTTCTGTAACTTTGTCTACACATTTACATTACTAAATTGTTAAATCTAATTTGAATTGAACTCCCTACAGGATTTCTTATTAGAACAATTATATGGTATATTTTAAGTGTATACATACTGCCCAGGGGCCTGGGCATATTGTAGATACTGAAAATGGAAGAAAATGCATCTTCAAACACATTTTATAGAATTGTTCATCATGTATACTGTTAGATTTGTGTACTCTAGGGTGTTTTGTTTTGTATTTTTGTATTGTATATGGACTTTTTTAAGGTGACACTTAAACACATCTTTGAAAGCATAGTTACAGACAAAAGGAAAATGATACAGTGATTCCCTTCAGAATGCCTACAGTGTTAAATGTGGAGGCAGCTTCAGACTGTTTTATTGGTGGTAGTTACTTGCTGATCTTTTTTAATAGTAACTCCAGAGAAGAAACCTGCGCATACGCCTAATAAGTTGTTCTTTTACATTAAAATTTAGATGAAGCCCCAAGTAAGACAATGGAAATGCATATAGAACTCTTAGTTCTTACATGATGTAATTATACCAAGATACATGAACTTAACTTTAACTTTACTTTATGTAGGCAAACTGTTCATTTTTGTCCATTTTACTGTTTGTTAAAATAACATCCCTCTCCCACATACTCTTTTTGACCCAAATGAAATGCTAATCTAAGGTCACGATGAGGAGAGAAATGACTGAGAGGAATGTCTTCACTAAAATAACCAATACATTTTATCAAATTCAAGAAAAAGGGGCAGCAACCTTATGATCAAGCAATCTTACTTTTGAATATTTACCCAAAAATTTGAAATCAGTTTGTTGAAGAACTGTTATAGCCCAAAGTTCATTGCAGCAGTATTCATAATAACCAGGTTATGCAACCACCCTAAATAATCTTCAACAGATGCATGGGTAAAGTATGACGCACACCTATGCATAGACACACACAAACACGCACAATGGAATACTACTCAGCCTCGATGAAGAAGGACATTCTGCATTTGCAACAACATGGATGGAACTGAAGAACGTTTTAGATGAGGTAAAGTGAGCCAGACATAGAAAGGCAAATACAAGTGACGTCACTTCCCCGTGGAATCTAAAACAACGGAGCCCCTAGAAGCAGAGAGGAGAAAGCTAAGTAGAGTCTCAGTGCTGGGGGACTGGGAAGATGATGGCCAAGGAATTAAATCTTAGGGTGCACGAGGGGCTGTTTTGAGATCTGTTTGCCCACGTTCATGCCATAGTTAATAGTAGCATTTAGTTCACTTCAGAACTGCTAAGAGAGTAGATGTCTAGTGTTTTCATCAAGAGTTTGACGTGACACATATACTTGGCTGGAGCTAATTGTTCTACTCACCTTAATTTTTTTTTTTTTTGGTACCGGGGATCAAACTCGGGTCCTTGCGCTTGCGCAGCAGGCGGCAAAACCACTGAGCTAAATCCTTGGCCCTACTCACCTTAAGTTTTAACATCATAAATATATACAGCTATAAATTGTTTGTAATAAAATTATAAAATTTTATGATATAAAATGTTATATAAAATGATACAATTTTATAATATAATAGTCTTATAAAATTGTATGACCAAATTCATAACTTTGGTTAGAATGAAATTTCCATGTTTAGGAGCCATGGAAAAAGGCTCTTTTTATATTATATCTGACCAAGGCTTCCCAGTCCAGGGCCCAGCGCACAGATCCAGGTGCTCCAGGAATATTTGGGTCAGACTGCTTATGTAACCTTTGGCAGGAGATGGCCAGCGCCTCCCTGTGTTTCTCAAAGGGAGTAGAATCCTGGTAAGAACAGAACTTGTATGAGTCAGCTTTTGTCAGTAAACACCCCCATGAGATCATCAATTTAAAGATGTTCACTTATTTTGGCTCACAGTTTTTGAGGTTACAGTCCGTGGTTGGTTGACCCATTACTCATGAGCCCTTGGCAAGACAGCACATCATGGTGGAAGTGTGTGGTGGAGATAAACCACCTACCTCATCGCTGGAAGGCAAAGAAGGGACCAGGAAGTGGTGGGGCCCCACCTCCCTTCAGGAGCCCCCCATGGCCTGAGGACCCCAACCGAGGCCCACTCTCAAAGATCCCACCACCTCCCAGTGGGCTAAGCTGGGGACCAAGCCTGAGCCAAGCCTCTGGGGTACATCAACACCAGTCCACTTAGGAGAAACCCGAGTCTATGGAGGACTAGGTGTAGACTTTCTAGGCACAACTGCACAGAAAGCTCTAGAGATCTCTCTCTGATTAACAGTTTCCCTGAGTTTTGGGTGCTGAAAGAGACACACCCGAGAGTACGAGTACAGCTGCTGATGGGCGACTCTCCAATCTGTTCACCTATGTGGGTATGAAATTTATATCCTCTGCCAGCACCCATGAAACTGGCAGGCTAACTTAGCAGGCAAAGGGTGCCGATCACAGAGCATTCACAGTTCCGGGTCATTAATACCTGAGAGGACATGTTTATGTGCATAGTTGCATATTATCTGATTTTATTTAGAATTTGAACTTTGTTTTTTTCATCCTTCCTTCAGTGCATAAAACCTACCATACAGCAGACACTCGATATTTGCTGATTTGATAAATGAATAAATGAAAATCTGTTCCTATGTACTGGTTCCTAGCCTAACTTTTCAAAAATCTATAGGGCCATCTTCCACTCCCCATCCTAAAACCAAGCAAACTCCCATTTTTAAAGAGATATGTGCTATTTTTCAAGTAACTGTCATTGTTGGTACACCCAGACAGCACTATATCCTAAAATCAAAGAAAGTCCTATTTTCCCAAAATTTACGTTGCTTTGATCATTTTTCTTCTTGACTTGAATATTACTTAAAATCTTTTCTTAGCATGCTCATGCTATTTGTCATTTCTCCCAAGTGCTTACTCTGCCTTCTTTGCTTCTCCTGAGGAGATAGTAGAGCAGGAACACGGGGGTGAAGTGGCCGATTCTGCTGACCCTAGAGTCAGATTGCTTCTCGAGAGGCCTTGGCATTGGAACTTGAGCCATTCCCTAAGCCTCGATCTCTTAATCTTGAACCAGTGTCATAGTCGTCCTGCACGCGTGAGATCATCGTGACTTACTCACAGATGATGTGTGTAGCATGCTTGGCTGCGGCTGGGCCTCTGGAGGGCACTCAGTGGGAATCGGCTGCCTGTGGGCTCTGCTCCTTCCCGTGAGCCAGAACTCTGCCGACTCTGCGCGCACACTGCCGGTCCCACGTTGGACAGTCATCGGCTCAGACATGGGAAGCTCAGCCTGTGCCACTCAGCTTTCCCTCAGCCTTGCATCTGTGCTGATCATCCGACAGGTCTCTAAGGTATAGGAGAAGAACATCCAGATAAAATTTTTGGAAATTTTCGGAAGTAAAAGGAAGTGAATTTTGATTTGATCTATGGTGTGTATGGTATTTGAAATTCAATCCACTTGCTTTGTCTGATTTCCCTTCCAGTGAGTTTCTCAACACTCTGCTTTACTGAAATCAGAAAATAAAAAAGTTTTACTTAGCATGTGATGACATGAGAATAAAGTCATAACAGAAATGCAAATTCTCACAGAGGAAATTTTTATGAGTTAACAGCCCAAGTTAAAGTATAAAGATGGGTGAAATATATGCAAAATTATTATGCAAGATACTAAGTGAGCACTATGCTGCTAGGTAGTAGCATAACCATATAATTCAGATGTTATGTTTTGTTTGTTCTAAACAGCAAGGGCTGCGAGAAGTTTCTGACCAAGTGGGTGTACTGAACTGGAGACGCTGCTTTTGTGGGTGACACAGGCTCGGCAAACACTGGATTCACCTGTCCAGATGTCAACTGTCCTCATCACATGCAACTGTGGGCTCACACGAAGCCCCAGTTCATCATGAGCTCCGTATCACACCAGTGCAAGGGGGTGCTAAGAAAGTAAGTCTGAAGGCCGGTAGTTATAAACAGATTTCCAGAAATAGATGAATCTCGGAAAACAAGCAGAAAAGGCTTGACATTCTCAGAGGGTGTTATATTTACAAGCTGCTCTAGCAAGTGAAACTGAATGCGAGTGACAAAGCATTCACCAGAAAATAAGTAAGAGAAACAGTTCCTTCAGGCTGCGAGTGCAGATGGCATTTCGTGATATTAGGCAGAAAATTTTCGTTAACTAAGGCTAAATGTAAGGAGTAAGAGACAGGATGAATGTAAGTAATAATGCCACAGTCACAGGATGAGTAACAAATGTCAAATGTAGAAATACATCAGACACATTCTCCTCAAAGCACATTATCATCATTTTCAGCAGCAGTATATGCATGCTGGGGTGGCCACATCAGGCACTCTGGGACGTTTGGACCATGCTGGTCTACCCCAGTGTCGTGTAACCCTTCCTGTTAGAGTTCTTTTTCATTTGCACCTCTGAGTCTGGTCTGGACTATATGCTGCACAGCCACTCTGCATATGTATGGCGTGGAGTTTGGCAGCTATTTCAAGGAGAGCCGTTTCATGTGGATTTGATGGTGCCTGTTTTTCTCCTTGGTAGGCACCAGTGCGCTCTCACATCATGCAGGAGCAGGCGTCAGGAAGCAAGTGCATGCAACACCATGGCAATCCAACACTCAGTGGGTGGGTAAACTGGTTGGATCAATACTTCACTACCCTCAGAGCCTGCTGAGTTTACATAAACACAGCAGTCCCCCTCCCCTGATTAAGAATCATCCCAGTGCTCCCAGTGGATAACAGAAATCACAGATCATAGCAGACCCTCCATACAAGCCCTGAGACACTGAGATGACCCACAACCAAGGCTGCAGTGAAGTGACTCATGGGGAGGTAGTGTATGCAGTGTGGACACTCTGGACAAAGGTTGGCCAGTGTTCCAGCCAGGACGAGCAGAATGCTGAGATTCATCATGCCGCTCAGAACAGCCCTCAATTATCAAGGTATGAATTGCTTATTTCTAAAAATTTTCACTTAATATACTTGGACTATGGTTGTCCACAGCAAAATCGAATAAGGAAGGACTACTGTAATATCTTTCCATAAAAGATTCTGAGTAGCTTAAATAATACTATAGTCCAACAAAAAGAAGTTGTATTCAACCCTACAGGTTGGAAAGTCACCATGACAGTGTTTGTTTAGAGGGAGTGAATCTTTGCTATCTAAAAAGTCCTAAACATAAGAAAAAGTCCCGCGCATTTTTCCCCAAAATTATAATCTTGTAAAAATATGACCCAAATCTATTTATGAATCTAGCATCCCTTTGCTGTTCATCAGGGATATAAACCAATCAGTCCGACAGCCAATAGAGTCTGTTGTTCAAGTTTCCTATATATCAGACTAAAATTAAGGAATTATTCATTACTTTAAAAATGAATAATTCATCCCTTGTTAGCAGAACAGGTAAAAAGCAATAAGATTTAAAGTCTAAGCAGAACCCTAAGCTTTTTGTTGGTACCTGACATTAGGAAATTCAAAGAGATAGATGATAGAGGGATAGATTTCTAAAATTTAATTTTCAGATCTCTGTGAAGAAGAGATATTCAATCTTGGTGTGAGGGACAGGCATCATCATCTCTATTTGGGTGACGGAGGTAACAAAAGCATGGTTTCAAACACTTACACATCCATGATAAAGTGATAGTTTTATTGGATTTTAACTTAAAAAAATGGATGAAATAATTACAACTTGCCTTTTGATGATATTGAGACCACAGATGCAGTTCAGAGTCTCAGAGCTAACAAGGGTTAAAGACCTTCTGGCTAATTTAAGCATCACTTTTACTTGAGTTAGCTTGAGTATTTGTCAACCATGAGTCTTTGTAAGAATCATTACTTCTCTAAAAATATAGCAGTTCTGCAGGGCTCATTAACTTACTCAGCAACTGCACTTGCTGCACCTCCTGCATGTTGGGGCCCTTCGATGGGGAGGCAGAGCTGGGAACATTGGACACAGGCCCAGGGGTGACTGCTGCGTTACGTGTACGGAGGAGACACAGTTCAGAAACCCTTGTCGGCTTATCACATCTACATCACTTACATTTAAAGAACTATTTTAAAAAGAAAGAAACAGGTTAGTTTTGGACTGAGGTCAGTGCTATGGATCATGAACTAGAGACAGTATGAGTTTTGGGGTTTTACACTAAATATTTTTGGGTGATGAAATTAATTTAAAGGCAAGGACAGAAAATGTGGTGAGAAAAATAGCGAACCCACACCAGGCACAGGGCAGCACTGTCTCCTGCTGGCGCCTGTGGGGAACACTGGACTGCTCTCGCTTTCCCTCAAGGCCGTTTCCTTTCTTATGAAGAGGTCTCTGGGGATCCTCGCACACGAAGTCTGCAATCCAGTCTCTCCTCACGCGTTTTCCTTCGACTTTGTCACCCTTGGCAGGACGTGTCCTTGTGTTTAGCCCTTCAAGCACAACTGATGTTTGTTAGGTTCCTCCACGGGAGGCACAGGTGAGCAGGGACACAGTGGGAGGGCGGCAGCAAGACAGGCAGGGCCAGTTGCTGGGGAGCCTGGGCGTGGAGGGCAGATGTCCGGCCAGCTGACCGAGCAGGACTGCGAGTCCTGCAAGTTGGCGTTGGGTTGTCCAGCATTGTTGTCCTACCGCTACACGTTAGTTGTTTCCTGATCCAATTCTTCCTCCATACAGTCGCCCAAAGGTTTTAAAAATACTTTCTTCCGGAAGCAAAATCTAAGATCTCCTTCTGGTTGTTCTGAGTTTCTTGCTAAAAATTCCATGTTGACACACTTACATCTGGTTTATCGACTGTCTTTCATATGTTCAGTTTAGCTTCAATTAGTCTTAGCAAATGTTTTCTCTTTTAATTTGTGATTGTGGTAAATAACTTTAATTTTTAGGTAAAAATCCGTAGGTATGTTTTGTCTTTTCTAAGTAGTATGTAATACGATTTTTTAGAATTCCTATATGACAGGCACTATCTTTTAAAAGCTATGTTTCATTCTTTTGCATTTCTGTGATTACTGGCTCTTTTGACATATTCCATTGTATTACTTTGTGTTTCCTACTTGCCCTGTTTGTGTTCTTATTATTTTCTGCTTTCTTGCCTGGTAATGTGTTAATCATATTGTCTTCTACTGGTTCCACACCAATAATAGCTAGGATTTATTTATTGTGTCTTTTCTTAGCCACCGCTCTTAGCTCTTCGGGGTTTTGATAACTTATTTCATCCTTGTAACAACCAGTGATGACACAGATGAGAAAACGGAGGCTTAGAGCAATTGGGTAACTTCCTGTGGCTCACGTGGAGTGATCCCCAAGGCAGCTTCACTGCTGTGCTGCCTCAGGCCCTTGGTAAATCAGCGTCCATTGTCTATCGGAAGTATGACAGGCGTGGAAGCCTGAAACCCTTCTGCCCGTCATCCATTTTTCCATTGCCTTTTGTTACGCAGTCCTATCTCTTGAAAGCCTCATAGTCTTAGTCCCCTCCCCTACAGAAAACCTTAAATCTACAACACATTTTACCAAATACGTCCTTGTATCCTTCCTTTTGGGCTTATTTTCTTGCTTGCTGAAATGTATTCTTTACTAGTTCTCTAAGTGACAGCCCATGAGTGGTTTTCTTTTTTTTTGGTACTGTATTCTGATTGCTTCTTATGTGCTTTTGTTTTCAATCTAGAGATCCTTGTCTTTGGTTTTAGGAAAGTCCCTCTCTTACTTTACGGAGTACTATTCTCTCCATTCTCTGCTCTCTAGTCCCTGGTTCTGGAGGTCTTATTGGATACATGCTGGATCTTTGCATTATCTTCCATATCTTTAAAAAATGTATCTGTTAAAAGATTTTCATATCTCTTTGTATAATGTTTTAAATACCTGAAATATAGCTTCCAGTTCTTGTTTATTTCTATGGTTAGTCTATTATTATCTTTAATTTATTTTTCATTTTGAGAACTTCTCTATGGTTTCTGTTAAATTCTACTTTAAAAATATTTTCCTTGATCTCTGTATATTTTAAATTTCATTTCAGAGTATTCTGCTGTTTAAAATTCCTGGGTGTAAATAATCCTTTCTCCCATTTTTGAGTGGACAGTTTTTTTGTGTGACTGTGGTTGTTGTTGTTGTTTTTTAAAACAGAGTCTTGCTATGTGGTCCTCACTCCGTGGCTTAGGCTGGCCTCAAACTCACAGTGATCCTGCTGTGTTAGCCTGCCGAGTTCTGGGATTACAGGAGTTTGCCACACGGCCACTCTCTTTCTCCCCCTTTTTAATGCACTGACTCTCTTCCAAGGGTCGTTCCCCCCCACCCCATACACTTCGGAATTTTAGACACAGCTCAGCTACAGGTGGAGCTATTTCCTGTGCAGATGTTTTGAGTCTCAAGCTGGGAAGGCATCTGTACTGGGCACTAAGGTATTTGCCATGGTGCCCACTTCCTTGGCCTCCTTTGGCCTGTGACAGTTTCTCGTTCTCTTGTCTTTCATGACCTTGAGATTTTTAAAGAGCATAGGCCAATTCTTTTATAACATGTCCCCAGTTTGAGTTTTGATGGCTCACTCATAGATTGAGGTTATGAGATTTGGGGAGACTCTTGCAGAATTGGAGCAACATTTCTTAACACATCGAATCAAAGCACATGGCATCCATCACATGACTTGTCACTGGTGAGGTTGGCATTGATCCCACTGAAGGTCTTGTTTGCTAGGTTTTACCAGTGTGAAGGTGCTGTTTTCCTTTCCATCCTTGGTTCTCCAGGGAAGTCACTGAGTCCACTGTACCCTCAAGGAAGGGGGATTATCTTTGCCCCCAGAGGAGGGAGCATCCGCATAATTATGGGGAAGTCCTCTGTAAAGAGTTCTTATTTAGCTCAGTGTTTCTGGCATCTGCTTTGCAAGCACAAGGTCCTGAGTTCAATCCCCGGTACGGAAAAAAAAAAAAAAAAAAAAAGAGTTCTTATCTCTTCTTCTGTATTCATCTATTTATTCAATAATTTATTTAGATCACTGTGGACTTAGGCATAATCATGTTCTACTTTGGGTCAGAACCCAACACTATGTCATTTGTTTTTGTTCTAATTATTTCAGGTTTGTCCATGGCCACTCTTTCCAGTTTGTCCCTGTTCCCTCAGACATGCCCCACCCTTGTGTTTTCCAAGCGTTTCCTTACTTTCACTGCAAGACGACCCAAGCTCACCCAGTACTTTTCATGCTCCATCCCTAGAAGCAACTTTCTCTTTAAGGAACCCTGATTCTTTTTATTGGAGAATGCTGTGTAGAAAGCAAGAGTGTGTGCTGTGTTCCTGCTGTGCTGGGCATTGCAGGCCCCCAGTGAATGAAGGGGGGTAATATGTGTACGGCCGTACTGAAAGAAAACGAGCCAAACAGAAGCACCCAAGGCAAGGCTTTACGGGGGGGGGGGGGGGGAAACAGCTGCCCAGCTGCATCGAACAATGGCGAGAGCAGCAGCCAGGGGCTGCCTGGGTGAGGTTTATAAGGGCTGGGAGAGTGTCGTGGAGGCAGATGATTGGCTACGACTGGGGGCGAGGTTTAAATTCATTGGTGGATTTGAACCTTTAGGTGGGAAGGACCAATGGTGGGAGAAATTAGTGCAGGGGAGGGGGGAGCAGGTCTTTGTTTCCCCTGTAGCGACTCATTTCCTGTAGGCAGGAGCCATTTTAGGATGCAGTGTTTTTTTGGCCATTTTATCTAGCAGGGAACTCTATCTCGTAGCCCTCAGCTGTACTGATCATTGTCACCTAACTCGCTGGTTCTAACTCCATGCGGGTGATGAGATGTTGAACCACTATCCAGGCCTAGCTTGAGTTCAGATTCTTTTTTTTTCTTTTTTCTTCTTTTTTTTGTTTTGAGACCCAGTCTTGCTATGTAGTTCAGGCTGGCCTCAAATTTAAACTCACTATGTAGCCAGACTGGTCTCAAACTTGCAGTGATCCTCTGGCCTCAGCCTCCCCAGTGCTGGGAGTTGCAGGTTCTTGGTGACTCTTTCTGTTGTGGCAAAGCAGAACAGGTCGATGCTATAGCCAAGTGTTACAGTTCTGAAGCACAGCTGAGTGCCACAGCTCAGTGTCCCAGCTACTAAAAGTTGAAGACTGAAGAATCCGATGGTCACTCAGAGGTGGAGAAAAACCTTTATTATGTTGGCAGGCTCAGAGGAGTTCATACTCTGAATCTCTACCAGACATGAGAGCTCCTTATATAGGGATCTACAGGGTAGGTGAGCATGCTCACTGAAGAAGGGGGGCAGAGTTTCAGAACATTTTTTTGTTGTTGTTAAATTCTTTTATTGCCACACTTTAGGTATACAGTACGTTTACATTTATCCTTGGGTGCTTGTACCTGTACATGATGCATCTTGGTTCTTATTTTTTCCCCATTACCTGTGCGCCTTCACCCCCTCCATCCTTCCCTATTTACATAGACTTTGTTTCCATTTTTTTCTTTTCTCATCATTTTTCTTTTCCCTTCTTTCCTTTCCCCTTCTTCTCCCACCACCTCTACCCCTTTGGACCTTTCCTTTCTATTTCTAATTATCAATTATTCATTTTAATCATTTTAACCCTTATTTACACTTTCAGTTTCTCACACTAGAGAAACTATTCAGTATTTACCCATGTGTGTCCTATTCATTTTACTTAAGAGTATAGCCTCAATATGCATCCATTTAGGTATATATGTCTCTCATTCCTGGTTCTTTATGACTGAGTAGTAAAAAAACCACATCTTCTTTATCCAGTCTCCAGTTGATGGGCATTTGGGCTGTTTCCAAGCTTTAGCTATTACAAACTGTACTGCTATGAACCTGGGTGCACATATATCACTGTGGTATGATTCTTTTAATTCTTTGGGGAAAATATCCAGCAGGGGAGTAGCTGGATCAAATGGGACCTCTAGTCCTAGTTCTTTGAGGTATCTCCATACTGATTTCCATAGTGGTTGCACCAGTCTACACTCCCACCAACAATGGAGAAGGGTTCCTTTCTCCCCACAGCCCCGCCAGCATTTGTTATTGGTTGATGTCTTGATAGCAGCCATTCCTTCTGGGGTGGGGTGGAATCTCAGTGTTGTTTTCATCTGCATCTCTTGAATGACCAGTGATGTTGAACATTTTTTCATATGTTTATTTTCTGCTTTTACTTCTTTGTTTGAGAAATGTCTGTTCATTTCGGATGCCCATTTTTGAATTGGGTCTTTGAATTTGGGGGGTCTGATTTTTTTCAGTTCTTTATATATTCTAGATAGTAGTCCTTTTTTTTTTAGTACTGGGGATCAAACTTGGGTCCTTGCACTTGTGAGGCAGGTGGTGGAACCACTGAGCTAAATCCCTGGCCCTAGATAGTAGTCCTTTGTCTGAGGTACAGCTGCTAAAATTTTTTCCCACATTGTAGGTTATCTCTCAGCTCTGCTGGTGGTTTCTTTTGCAGTGAAGAAGATTTTAATAAGATGAGATCCCAGTTGTTGATTCTTTGTGCTAGTTCCTGTGCTACTGAGGTTTTGTTCATAAAGTCTTTTCCTATGCCAATGTCTTCAAGAGTTCTACCTAACTTATCTTTCAGCAAGTTTAGTGTTTCTGTCTTGCTCTTTAGATCTTTAATCCACTTCAATCTTAGTTTAATGCATGGTGATAGGATGGGTCTAGTTTTAATCTTTGGCAGGCTGAAATCCAGTTTTTCCAACACCATTTATTAAATATGTTATCTTTCCTCCAATGAGGATGGTTGGCTTCTTTGTCAAAGATGAGGTGGCTGAGTATGTGTGGAGTTGTTTCTGCATCTTCTAATCTATTCCACTGATCCTCAGGTCTGTTCCTTTGCCAGTACTGTGCTGTTTTTATCACAGTAGCTTTGTAGTATAGTTTCAAGTTGGGGATTGTGATACCCCCAGCCATGTCTCTGTTGCTTAGAATTGCTTTTGCTATTCTAGGTCTCTTCTGGTTCCAGATGAATTTTGGATTGTTTTCTCTAGTTCTGTGAAGTATATTGTTGGAATTTCAATTGGCATTGCATTAAATCTATGTAGTGGTTTTGGAAGTATGGTCATTTTCACTATATTGGTTTTTCCTACCCAGGAACAAGGGATGTCTTACCATTTTCTTATATCCTCTTCGATCCCTTTTTTCAGAGTGCTAGATTTATCAGTGTAGAGGTCTTTTGATTCCTTTGTTAGATTGATTCCTAGATGTTTCATTTTTTCGGATGCTATTGTAAAAGGAATTATTTCCCTAATTTATCTCACTGTTACTCTGTTATTTGTGTATAAGAAGCCTATTGTTGTTTGAGTGTTGACCAGGTATCCAGCTACTCTACTGAACCTGTCAACTAAGTGTAGAAGTCTTTCGGCAGAGTTTTTTGGGTCTTCTATGTAAAGTATCGTATCATCAGCAAATAATGACAGTTTAACTTCTTCCTTTCCTATCTTTATTCCTTTTATTTCTTTCTCTTGTCTAATTGTTGTGACTAATGTTTTCAGAACTATATTGAACAGGAGTGGTGATAGTGGGCATCCTTGTCTTGTTCCTGATTTTAACATGAAAGTTTTCAGTTTTTGACCATTTAGTATGATGTTGGCTGTTGGTTTTTTATAGATAGCTTTAATCAGGCTGAGATAAAGACCTTCTATTCCAATTTTCTGTAGGGTTTTTATCATGAATGCATGTTGGATTTTGTCAAGTGCTTTTTCTGCATCTATTGAGATGATCATATGGTTTTGTCCTTGGTTCTGTTAATATAGTGTATTACATTTATTAATTTACATATATTGAACCATCCTTGCATCCCTGGGATAAATCCAACTTGGTTAGGGTGTATGATCTTCTTGATGACCCTCTGTATTCTGTTTGCTAGTATCTTGTTGAGGATTTTTGCATCTGTGTTCATTAGGGAGATTGGTCTGTAGTTCTCTTTTTGGGTTGGGTCTTTCCCTGGTTTTGGAATCAAAGTAACACTTGCTTCCAGGAATGAATTTGGGAGTATTGCTTCCCTTTCCATTTTCTTGATGAGTTTAAAGAGTAATGGCATTAATTCTTCTTTAAGTGTCTTGTAGAATTCAGAAATGAAGCTATCAGGACCTGGACTTTTCTTTGTTTGTAAATTTTGTATTACACTTTCAATTTCACTCATTCTGACTGGGGTGTTTAGAATTTCTATATCTTCTTCATTTAACTTTGACAATTCCTATGTATCTAGGAATCTGTCCATTTCTTCTGTGTTTTCCATTTTATTAGAGTACAGGTTCTCAAAGTAGGTATTGATGATTCTCTGGATTTCTGCTGGGTCTGTTGTGACTTTACATTTTTCATTCTTAATTAAATGGATTTGAGCCTTTTCTTTCCTTTTTTTTGGATAAGGTTGGCTAAAGGTTTATTGATTTTATTTATTCTTTCAAAAAATCAACTCGTTGGTTCATTGATTTTTTTGTATCATTCTCTTAGTCTCCATTGCATTGATTTCTGCTCTGATCTTCATAATTTTCTCTCTTGTACAAGCTTTGGGTTTGTTATGCTCTTCTTTCTCTAGGAGCTTGAGGTTCTGCATTAGGTTATTTATTTGAGTTGCCTCTGTTTTCCTAATATGGGCATTCAGTGCTATGAATTTCTCACATAGAACTGCTTTCATTGTGTCCCATAGATTACTGTATGTTATACTGGTATTATCATTTACTTGTAGAAACTGTCTAATTTCTTCTTTAATTTCCTCTGTGACCCATTGGTTGTTCAGGTGTTATTCAGTTTCCATGTGTTTGTGGAGGTTTTGCAGTTTCTTATGCTATTGACCTCCAAATTTATTGCACTATGGTCTGATAATATACAGGGGGTAACTTCAGTTCTTTTACATTTACTTAGACATGTCCTATGAGCTAGCATGTGATCTATTCTGGAGAATGACCTGTGTGCAGCCGAAAAGAATGTATATTCTGATTTTGTGGGGTGGAGCACTCTGTAAACATCTATTAAGTCCATTTCTTCAATAACTTGGCTCAGTTCTAGAATTTCCTTGTTAACTTTTTGTCTAGATGATCTGTCTATTTGTGATAGTGGGGTATTGAGGTCCCCCACTACAATTGTATTAGTGTTTATTTGGTTTTTCATGTCCATTAATATTTGTTTTGTATAGTTGGGGGCATTCGTATTTGGTGCATATATATTTATGATTGTCATCTCTTCCTCTTGGATTGTTCCCTTCACAAGGATGTAGTGCCATGTTTGTCTCTCTTAATTAGTTTTGGTTTGAAATCTACTTTGTCTGCAAAGCAGATTGCTACCCCTGCTTTTTTCTGGGTTCTTGTGGCATGGAGAACTGTTTTCCATTCTTTTACTTTTAGTCTATGAATTTCCTTTTGAGTTAGGTGTGTTTCTTGTACATAGCATATTGTTGGATTTTGCCTCTTGATCCATTCTGCCAGTCAGTTCTTTTGATTGGTGAATTGAGGCCATTAACATTGATAGTTATAATTGATAGATATTGACTGATCTTTGTCATGATGTTTTACTGTTGTTGGCTCTTTTATTTCTTATTTTTTCCCCCTTTCCCTTTATTGTCTTACCTTGCCTGGTGGCTTCCCTCTGTTGGGCCTCATGGAGTTGTGACCTTCATTGTTTTTTCTAGCATATCGTTTAGAATTGTTTGGAGTGCTGGTTTGGTGTTCATGAAATTTCTCAGGTGTTCTTTGTCATGAAAGTATCTAATTTCCAGATGGATTTTGAAAGATAATTTTGCAGGATACAACAGTGTAGGTTGGAAGTTATTTTTTTTTAATCAATTGAAATAATTCATTCCAAGCTCTCCTTGACTTGAGGGTTTGTGTTGAGAAGTCTGCTGTGATTCTGATGGGCTTTCCCTTGTAGGTGATTTGTTTCTTTTCTCTAACTGCCTGTAAGATTTTGTTCTTCTGCTGGGTTTCTGGGAACTTGACTATTATATGTCTAGGTGTAGATTTTTTTTTGGATCATGGTTAGTTGGAGTTCTATATGCCTCACTTATCTGTATGTCCAATTCTCTACCTCTGTCTGGAAAGTTTTCAACTATTACTTCTGTGAACAGTTTTTTAATTTCAATTGTACTTTCTCCTGTTTTTTTCATGGACTCCTATCAGTCTTATGTTATTCTTCTTTGCATCATATAGAAGCTGCTGGATTGATTTCTTGTGGTCCTTTACTATTTTTAATACATCTCTGTTTTCATGATCCTTAACTGCAATGCTGTCTTCTATATCTGATAGTCTATCTTCAGATTCCCTTAATCTGCTGTGCATACTTTCAATGGAGTTTTTAATATCCTGAATATCTGTTTGAATCTGTTTTATGGCATTCCATTTCTTTCTTATGTTGGGTGATCATGGTTTCCTTTTCTTTCTGATGCTGGGCATTCATGGCTTACAGCATGTTTCTGAGCTCATCTATTTATTAAAATCCGTTTCTGTTCTAGAGCCTCTAATCATGTCTTTCACTCTGCTCACCATCTTTGTAGTTATCTGGGAGATTATTTCTACACTTGATCTTAGCCAAAAGGCTGAGAAGCAACGGGAAGATTATTTCTGCTTTGAATTTTTCTAGAGCCTCATTCATCTGTTGTTACTTCCTGTGGTGTCAGTTCAGGATGTCCAGGTGGTTGATTATCAGACTTTTCCACCTTGTTTCTCACAGAATTTACCCTTGGTGGGGTGGAAGTCTGAGTTTGTGCCTTGCTTAAATGTCTTCTCATTTTTGGTTTTGGTATTGTCCTTGGTTTAATTCCTGGGTTGGTACTTCAAAATTGCTTATTGTGAGTATCTTTGTTGCTTGTATAATTAGAACCCTTATGGAATGATTCCTTCTCAGAGGTGTCTTCCAGATATAGCTGGTCTTTAGGTTTTGAGTCTCTAATGACTCTGAGGCTATCTCATTTTCATTATACCAGGAAGGTCCACTGACTAGATCAATCACAACGCCTTAGCCCAAGTGATACAATAAGCAACACCATAGCATCAAATACATCTTAGAAAATGACAATTTGTGAAAGTTATTAATCTATCACCTTTAACTGTGTGAATTAAATAAAAATTGAGGACCTACCCAAAATATGTTTATAGTGAATAAACTCTTCAATATAGCAACTTTTCCCTTTGGGATCGGGAGCTAGAAGGAGTCGGGGAGGGAGGGATAGGTATGTAGAAGGATAGGGGAAGGTTAGCAGTGAGGCCAGAGTGCACAGGCGAGAGAAGGAAAGAGAATAATAGAAAAATAAAGAAGAAATCTGAATGAGGGCCAGAACAGGAACAGAAAGGGAGATGAATACTGTGGGACAGCAAGAGAGTGAGTGTGTGAGAGAAAGGAAAGAGAAAAAAAAGAAAAAAAAGAAGAGAAAAATAAAAATTTGAAAAGAGTAGGAAAAAAATTAGAAATATGTACTAAAAACTCCCCATTAATAATAATTTTGGAAATAAAAAATAAAAATAAAAATGAAGGGCCTCCTTCAGGGTATGTCTGTGCTGTCACAATAGACAATGTGGGCAGCAGTTTGCAGATATAATTCAGTAAGTCTCAGCAAGCTAGTTGCAGACCCATGAGATCCAAGCAGATTTCGGGCTGCAAGTCCCAAGTTGAGCTCCCTGTCCTCCTGCAGGGTTGAACTCTTTAGGGTTGTACTGCAGGTTCCAGCTGCCCTTCCCCTGAAGATAGTCCAGGTTCCGATGGGAGGTGATGATCCCTCCAACTTACCCAGTACGGTGGTCTAGTGTGCCTTTATTGCATATTCTCTTCACTTTTCCAATGGGCTTCAGTTTTCATCAGGGAGCCTGAGAGAGGCCCTCTCTCTGCTGTTCACTTCTGCAGCCCAGGACAATGGCTTTTATGTCCCCCTGTGTCTTTGTGGTGTGGAACCAGGTGGTGGCACAGCCAGGAGGCCAGAGGAGAGGGGGTGGGGTGGGGGAGGGTGGTCCTGCAGGCATCCTCCCTGCTAAGTGGATTGCGGTCATGGGTGTGGCCAGTGACGAGGGGTCCTCACCTTCTGGCTGGTACCCGCAGGTGTGCTTGGCAAGGGCTGGATGGTGTGGGGCTCCCTGAGACTCGGTATCTCTCTGTCCAGTGTCCTGCTGGTGTGCTTGGGCTAGATCTACAGAACATTCTTGAAAGGGGGCAGAGCCTAACAACATTCCTGAAAGGTCACACAATTCAAAGAGCCAAAATGTTTTGATACATTGGAGTGGACTGACCAGCAGCATAAACTATTACATTTCTAGCACAAAACATTTTGTGGGGGAAAAAACATGGAGGTAAGGTGAGGGAAAGGAAGGGCCTGTCTTATTGTGTATTATTGCTCACTCATTTCCATTCATTGCTTGGTGCTGCCTGTCTGCTTTCCTTGCCATGTTCCTGGGCAGGAGGCAGTTTTCTCTTAGTGTCATGAATCACGCTCTTCTCGGGCTTCTCTCTGCAGGCAGACAGTAAGTTCTAGAGTCTCACTAAGCACAAGGTTTGCAGCCTCAGAGGGATCCTTTCTCAGGCACTGATCCACCCCTTAACTTAGGTCTTCTTCTGATCCTCACCAGGACCAGTTACCTTTGTTCATGGCTTCAGTTTTAAGCCACTCCTAGTTTCTAGTACCTAGGGACATCTTTTTATTACTTGAGAACTCTGGAAGGTATAAAAAAATACTTAATGTGGTTTATTCAATTATACACACACACACATATGGTAGGTGTGGGTGATCACATTACCTTCATCTGTTTTGTGGAATAGAAAACCTATTTACTGCTGAGGAAATAAACACCAGAAATTGTCATGACCCAAGGTTACACAGCAATTTAGTGCAGATCTGTCTGTACTCTCATTTCTGGTCTTTTGGTTTTGCTCCTGTGGTAACTGTGATAGTTCCAAGAAGTCCTAAGATTTTGCATAGGGAATTTACCTTTTCAAATGTGAATTCAGGTTTTGTCCACTCTGGTCAGCTCTGTCTAGCCATGAATCTGAGAGGGCAGAGTGTGATGAGATCAGGATGGACTTAGGGTGAGTTCCCTTTCATTTGAGAACAATTTGAATTATGTTTAATTTGTAGTCCTAATGTAATAGAACAATGCTTGGCAAACAAAATACTACTGAAGCAGGAAACTAAGGACTCTGTATAGACCACTCTTAACAAGAAGATAGGAGCAAAAAGCAGGTTTTAATTGATGTTGGCAGCTCAGTGAGTGACTGCTGTGTCTTGAGAGCCCCGAATAGAAGTTTGCTTTTCCTTATATACCTCTTTTTACATCTACAAAGCTTAATCCCATTGGAGTTTCCCTGGGAATATAGCAAGCAGGATTCACACAAAGCAGAGCAGTGGGGGAGGGAGGAAAGAGTTCTGGCAGGACTTCCTGAGTCCCTTATGCTCCTTTGGTGACAGATTACAGAAGTTGTCATCGCTACTCAGGTACATTCTACAAAGAGCATATAAACACATCACTTATAAAGGTAAACCCATTAAAATTACAGCAGACTTCTCATCACAAACCTTAAAGACCAGAAGAGCTTGGAGTGAAGCTTTTCTACACCTCCCCTGGCAAAAAACCCCAAAAAACTCCCAACCTAGACTAATATATTATCCAAAATTATCTTTCAAAACTGATGGAGAAATAATATCTTTGCATGAGGTAGAGCACATTAAAACATTTATATCAGCACTCCAAAAAACTCTCAAAGATATCCTAGAAAGAGAAAATGAAGTTAACAATGCTAGCTGGTATAATAGAATGAATGCTCCAGGAAAGATGAGCAGTTAAACAGAAGGGAAATAAAGGAAATTAACAACAGGAAAATAGTGCAATGACAGGAATTAATGCCTTTCAGTAATAACTTTAAATATGAATTGTCTCAACTCCCTAATCAAAAAATACAGACCAAGAGACTAAAGAAATAAAATACAACTTTATGCTGTGGACAAGAAACACATTTAACCCCAAAAGAAATTTATGGACTAAAAATCAAAGGATAGAAAACAATGCTTCATGCAACAGAATCCAAAAAACAAGCAGGAATAGCCACCTCATTTTCAGACAGAGTGAAGCTCAAGCCAAAAATGATGAGAAGAGGCAAAGAAGGTCACTATATATTAGGTAAGGGAACAATTCAACAGAAAGACATAGCTATTATAAACATATGTGCAATGAAGAATGGCACACCTAACTTCATAAAATAAAGACTACTGAATATACAGTACCAGATAAACATCAAAACAATTACAATGGAGGACCTCAATACCCCATTGTCATAAATAGACAGATCAAAAATCAACAAAAAAATTAATTGAACTAAACTTTCAAATAAATGGACTTATTAGATATCTATAGACTGTTCCATCCAACAACAACACAATGCACATTCTTCTCGGCAGCACATGGAACTTTCTCCAAAGTAGACCACATACAAGTCCATCAAGCATGATTAAGTAAATGTAAAGAATAGAAACTATCCCATACGTATTATCAGATCATAATGAAATGAAACTAGAAATCAATGGTAAGAGAAATCCCAGAAATTATGCAAGTACGTGAAAATTAAACAATACACTCTTGAAAAATCAATGGGTCACAGAAGAAATTGAGGAAGAAATCAGTTTCTGGAATCAAAGTATAATTCCAGTACAACATATCAGAAATTATTGGACATGCTGAAACTGGTCCTAAGAGGGAAGTTTATAACTGTTAATGTCCACATTAGAAAACAGAGTGAGCTCAAATAAATAATCTAATTATGTACCTCAAGATCGTAGAAAAAACAAGGACAATCTAAACCCAAAGCCAGTATGAGGTAAGAAATTATAAAGATCAAAGCAAAAATTAATGAAACTGTGATTTAAGAACCAACACAAAGAATCAATAAATTGAAGAGCTTGTTCTTTGAAAGAATAAACAAATTAGGGCCAGGGATTTAGCTCAGTGGTTCTGACACCTGCCTTGCAAGCATAAGGTCCCAAGTTCAATCCCCTGTACCCCCCCAAAAGAGAATAAACAAATTAGACACTTAGCCAGTCTTACAAAAAAAAAGAAAGAAAAGAAAAGATCTAAATCAATGCAATTTGATAGGAAAGAGGTGCTATCACAGAGGAGACCACCAAAATCCAAAAGATTATTAGCAAATACTTTGAAAACCTGTACTCCAATAAATTGGAGAATTCAGAAGAAATGGATAGCTTTCTAGATACATATGAGTTGCCAAAACTGAATCAAAAAGATATAAAAACCTTGATAGTAGGCAATGAAATTGAAGTAGTAATAAAAGATTTACCAACTAAGAAAAGCCCAGGACTAAGTGAATTCACTGCTGAATTCTACATGAATTTCAGGGAAGATCTAATGCCAATACTCCTCAAACACTTTAAAGAAGTTGAAAGGGAAGAAGTACTCCCAAAGTCATTCCTGATTACTCTGATTCCCAAACCAGACCAGGTGCTAACCAAAAAAGAGAAATACAGGCCAATTTCTTTATTGAACATAGATGCAAAAATCCTCAACAAGATATACTAGTAAAAAGAATGCAACAAATCATCAAAATGATCATACATCATCACCAAGTAAGCTTTGTCCCAGGGATGCAAGGATGGTTCAACATATGGAAATAAATAAATGTAATACACCACATAAACAGAAGCAAGGACAAAAGTCATATGATCATCTCAATAGATGGAGAAAAAGCCTTAGACAAATCCAACACCCATTCATGATAAAATCCCTGCAGGAAATAGAGATAGAAGGACCTCATCTCAATCGGATAAAAACAATTTATGACAAACCTACTGCCAAAATCATATGAAATGGGGAAAAACTGAAACGTTTCCCTCTAAAATCAGAAATAAAAAGAAGAATGTAATTCTCATCATTCCTGTTCAATATAATACTCAAAACATCAGCCAGAGCAATCAGACAAGAGAAAGAAATAAATGTGATACATATAGGAAAGGACAAAGTCAAAATACCATTATTTGAAGATGACACAATCCTTTATTTATAAGACCCAAAAACTTCACCACAAACTCATAGAATTAATAACCAAATTCATGGTGTAACAGTATATAAAATCAACACACAAAAATCAATAGCATTCCTGTACACCAATAAAGAACTCATTGAAAAAGAAATTGGGAAAACAATACCATTCATGATACCATCAAAAAATTACTTGGGAATTAACCTAACCAAGGAAGTGAAAGACCTGTACAACAAATACAATAGTACTCTTAGGAAGATTGAAGACACCAGAAAGAGGAAAGCTTTCCCCCGTTCCTGGATAGTCGGAACCAACATTGTCAAAATGGCCATATTTCCAAAACTGATATAGAAATTTAACACAATCCCAATCAAAATACCTATAGAATTACAGAACTAGAGAAAACAATCCTAAAATTCATATGGAACCAAAAGAGATCTAGAATAGCAAAAGCTAACCTGAACAACAAGAGCCAAGCAGGAGGCACCACAGTCCCTGATCTGAAGTATTATGAAACTACAGTGGTGAAAGCAGCGTGGTACTGGCACAAGCAGACATGTAGATCAGTGGGACAGAACAGAAGATGCAGCAACAACCCCAAGCAAATTTAGCCATCTGACCTTTGACAAAAAGCGTAAAGCATACACTGGAGGAAAGATAGCATTGTTAATAAATGGTGCTGGGAAAATTGGCTATCCACATCCAGAAGATTGAGTCTACACCCATATATCTCACTTTAATCAAAATGGATTAAAGATGTAAATGTTAAAACAGAAACACTCAATCTGCTGGAAGATAATCAGGTAAAACTCTTGAAGACACAGGTTAGGCAAGGACTTTCTGAACAGAATCCCAATTGCACAAGAGATAACATCAAGAATTAACAAATGGAATTATATGAAATTAAAATGCCTTTGCTTCTGGACAGCAGAGGAAGCTATCAATAGAGTATAGTCAACCTACAGAATGGGAAAAAATTTGCCAGCTATTTCTTGGACAGAAAACTAGTATTGAGGATATATAAAGAACTAAAGAAATTAGACCTTCAAGATATAAGATTCAATCCAAAATGGGCAACTGAAATGAATAGATACTTTGCAGAAAACGAAGTGCAAATAGCTAATAAATACAAGAAAAAATGTTCGATGTCTCTGGATATTAGAGAAATGCAAATTAAAACAACACTGAGATTCCATCTTACTCCAGAAAAATGACCATCATCAAGAAATAAAATAATAAAAAATGCTGGAGAGCCTGAAGGGTAAAAGGAGCCTTTCTACATCATTAATGGGAATGTAAACTAATACAACTGCTGTGGAAATCAGTATGGTGATTCCTCAAAAATCTAGAAATAAGGGCTGGGGATTTAGCTCAGTGGTTCAGCTGCCTGCCTCACAAGTGGAAGGTCCTGAGTTTGATCCTTGGTATCAAAAAAAAAAATCTAGGAATAGAAATTCCATTTGACCCAGCTCTCCCCTTGTAGTTGTTGTCCCAGAAGAGTTAAGACATCCACGCACACCCATGCTTATAGCAGCACAATTCATAACAACTAAATCTTAGGAACAGCCTATATGTTGGTCAACAGATGAATGGAAAAAGAAACTGTGGTGTTTATACCCAATGTTGTACTACTGTACTATAGAGAAGGATAAACTTGAATTATTTGTAGGAGAATGGTTGCACCTTGAGGGCATAATGTTAAATAAAATAAATTAGACACATAAATTTAAATATTGCATGGTTTCTCCAATATGATCAACCCAAAATATAAATAAAGAGCAAAATAGAGGATAGATACTAGAAATATGGAGATAGATGTTTTGCAAAAGGGAAGAGGACCAAGAGATAGGTGAGAGGGAGAAAGAAGATGAGAAAAGTATTAAGGTGTACCATGTCCATGGACCAACTCCTCACGAGGTGTTTGATCACTACACTGCAAACCTGTGCTACTAATGAAAATAAAGACTGAAAAATAACGCTAAGCACATTATTAATCATATGAATTGTATAGTGTAAGTCAATCAGACTTCTGGGTTTGACTTTGTTTTCTTTGTGTTTCCTGGGGATTGGACCCAAGACCTTGTGCATGCTAAGCATGTGTTCTAACTCTGAGGTACAGCTCCCAATTACAGTTTTTGCTGAGAAACTAAGACAAAGCAAGCAAAACAGCTTCCTTCTGTGCTCTCACCAACCTTTTCACCAAGACCAAATGGATACCAGAAATAAAACATGACTGATATTTCATTGCTCATATTACTTTAAAGTAGTAGAAGTGACCCCTTCAATAATTCATCCTGAAGAAATCCCCACTGTGATATCAATCACTGGATTAAATTTCCTTTCTTAACTCTGACACCCACATTAATGCTATTTAAAATGCAAGCATCATTTTTGCTTGGATAAACCACAGGAGCTGCCTTTTTTAGTCCAAATTCTCCAAAGTTTTAAAGCATATCATGTGCAATGATTTAAAAATTTTTATCAGTATATATTTGTGATGCATAATGAACATGTCCACCTCTGGGAATTGGTCCTATACACACCACACCTTGATCCTCTTTACTTCCTTCCCCTTCCCTGCAGTCCTCCCCGTTCTCCAATCCCCTCCCCATCTCCACAAAGCCTGTTTCTCTGTTTCATGCCATTTTTCTCCCATTTCACTTTTAAAATTATTTATATTTTTGGCTTCCCATATGAGAGAAACTATGTGATATTTAAACTTCAGTGTCTGATTTTTTTACTTAGCATTGTGGTCTCAAGGTGAACCTGTTTTCTTACAAATGACTCAACTTTATTCTTCTTTGTGGCCAGGTAGTGTTCCATTGTGCATAAATACCACATTTTCTTTTTCCATTCATCTGTTGATGGGCCCATTTAAGCAAATATCATATGTAATGATTCTTTGGTCTTTTTCTTATGATTTTCTCAAATGCAAACAGCTTCAATTGTAACATTATCTATGTATTTTATGAGAAATTATTAAGCCCTTTAAAATATTTATCAAAATATTTACTAACTATATTTATGAAGTATAATATTTATTAAATTATGTATTCGTTAAATATAATAGCTATTAAAACATGTATTAAGACATAGCCATTGGAGCTATATTTCAGAGGATTTATCATAAAGCCGAAATGTAATATACAACTAGGAGATTTTCAGTTCATAGTGATTCGTTGTGATTCAACGTCAATGTCTCATTAATATTAGCTGGGAACTAATGAGTCCATTTGATACCAATAATTACACAATGTTAAGCATTTACTTATCCATGCAGTCTGGGAATGTTCGTGGTGTGGTGTAACTGTCCTCATGCTAGGAGTAAGTTAGTCATGGGTAAGCAACCTCAAACCCAAGGTCACTGGCTGTCATTGACTACAAGCTTCTTTTCCCATCTTTTCTGTGAGACGAAAGAAATGTAAAGCAGATGAAGTACTAATTAATGTAGGTTGTGTTCCAGAAATGCTTATCCAGAAATGCTGAGGAATAACTCAGCATTTGGAGTTGTGAGCGTTTGGTGATTTAATAACCTCGATCTCCTCATTGGAGCATCAGTGGAGCTCAGGCGTTCAAATCCTCCCCTTCCTTCACCCTGGGCCTAACCCTAGAGAGGAACAGTCTCGGAGCCGCTCTCCTGCCCCAGAGTGCACCAGTGCTTTCTGTCCATTCCTTCCTTTACCAGGAAGAGCAGACCCTTATGCCGCACCGCTGGCCTCTGTTCTGTTTTATTTTCCATCTGATTTCCAGAGAGAGAGAGAGAGAGAGAGAGAGAGAGAGAGAGAGAGAGAGAGAGAGAGGACTTTTACAGCAGTTTATTAGAAAACAGCAGCCAGGACTGTGAGCAGGTCCCTTCCTGCAGGTGTTCTCCCTCTCAATGGTCCCACATGGGTATATAAGGTGAGGCTGAATCAGGAACATCTTGGCACACAGGGAGGAGTGTGCACTTCGACACTCAAGCTTGCTCTAACGTTGCACCACTAATGCAAACTATAGTGTTATTTAAAATAAGGAGTAAAGCACTTTATTGTTCGCTTTTGCCCTATGCCCTGTTTGTTTTGCCCACATACATGTGTTTGGTCTAACAAAGAGATCGCGGGCTGACCCTGATCCGTCCTGTCATCCCCAACGGTGTCACTGGACAAAAACTCTTTAGTGGGATACCTGGGAACATTTTTCTCTGAACAATTCATCAGTATTTTGAAGAAAAAACACAATAGAATCACAGTTATGAGTATTAAAGGGCGACCTGTCTTTTGTACTCATTTCTTTCTAGAAATTCTAAAGGAGCATTCTGACCTGCTGGGGATAAAAAGGTGCACGTGTGTGTGTGTGCGTGTGTGTGTGTGCGTGTGTGTGCTGTGTGAAATAAGATGAAACAGTGAAGGCACTGACAAAAGACACCCTGCTCTTTCTTTCCTTTCCCTTCTGCACTCTCCTCACTGATAGATTTCCCTCACCCTAACATGGCTTCTATATACAATAGCTGCCATCTTCCCATAATGCCCTCCTCCCTACCTAAAGCCACCCCAAGATGGTTTCTCCCACCAAAGAACGACCTTCTTCCCAGCATGCTCCTATTCCCGCCAAGAGAGTAACCTAATCCTTGCTCTCCTCCTAGCAACTAGTGACGTCCCTGGCTCCTCCAGTCCCTAGGCACGACCTCACTCAGCCCCACCCCAGCTCCTATAAAAGGTACACCAGGTCTCGGTCCTGGCCATATTGCTTTCCTCTCCCCTTTGTTCGGAGTCGGCTCGGCCGATCGTCCCTGCAATAAAGGCTTGTTGTGGCCTGGGCTGGTCTTGGTTTCCAGCTTTTTAACCTGATACCCCCAGGCTTGCCTGCTCTGGCCGGCTCCCACCAACACTCCCAGGCCTTTCCACACCATCTTCTCGTCCGGAGCAGCCTCCTGTGGTGCTCTGTGATCTTGCCACTACCAAGCACTTAGTTCTTGAAAAACCCTCTTTGGAAAGATTTGGCTTTTTCTGTTAAAAGTACCCTGATCACCTTTAACGTGGTGACACCCCAGGACACTGGCTTCCTGTGCGTTCCTTAGCCTCCCAGGCCTAGGTGGTCCCCACCGGCAGGCGATCAGGTGACGGCCTGGGCTCACCTCTGGGTTAGACAGCACCACTATGGGAAGGGCGTCTTGACCCTAGATGGGTTGATCATGCTTTTCATGCCGTGGAAGCCCACCAGGGAGAAATACACTCTTTGGCATCTGCTGTGAATAAATGGTAGCTGCAGTGTGCTATCTGGAGCAGGCTGACCTCCAGTTAGGCACAGTTTGAAGACAGCAGCAGAGATGCTTCCAAAAGTGGCCCCGGTGAAAACTATGGTCCAACATATGTGATTAATGGCAATGCATCTTTTACTGTAATAAATTTAAAGAATTTAAACATACGTATTTTTTGATCACACCTCTTATGAGAGGAGCCTTCCGAGGGAGGACTCAGTTCCAAGCGTCACTCACTAGGCAGGTGGAAGCTTGCCCAGTTTTCTGTTGTGTGACCCAGGGAGTAAGGAGTGGGGAGTAGTGGAGTTGTCTCACTCCCTGTTATAACATGAGCATTCAGTCTTTCTCTGTGTAGTTAGCTTTCTCTATGGTACATTTAGAGGAAATTCCTCTCAAAGGCTCCAATCAGCCGAATGCCATGTTTACACAGTAGTCTTGGAAATGTACACATCTTTTTTGGTTTTTTACAAATATTTTAGTGGATTTTTGGAGAGATTATATCAGAACTTTGAAATCCTAGTGATAATTTCTGCAGAAGTTATATTCTAGGCAGTTTTTTAAGGGCACTCGTGTGAATTAAGCAAGTTCTTGCTTCCATGAACTCCAAATTTTAATAGGTGGTTGTCTACTTTGAGGACGGAATCTTGAGCTTCAATCCCTTGTTAATGTCAATATTGAAACTGGTCTCCCTTCCCATTCCAATCTTGCAAGGAGATGGGTGAGAACTGGTAATACTCAGTAGTAAGTTGAGGCCTCTATCCATTGTTTCCAAAAGTGGTGGAAGCCTTGATAGTAGCCCCTCAGTTTTACTGATGAGTGCCTTTGAAACAGTTCATTCTCACATACGCTTGGATTCTCTGAACATTGGAGTTGTACCCTGTATTTTGGAAGTCTGTGGGTCACTTATGGACTCCAGCATCCTGCACAGAGAACCTGGTGACATTGGTTGAGATTGCCACATGCCCAGTGGCAGACAGACCAGGACAATGAATTTCAGCCCTATAAGCAGTAGGCAGCCATGAGGTAAATGGAGACGGATGTACTGTATGTATTACATGTGTTTGCTGGCATTTTGTATGTTTGTAGTAAGCAATACCTATGTGCTGTATCATTTAATTAGTCTTTACTATGCAAATATTATTACATAAAAAAGACTCAAAAGAAATGATTACATGGTCACAATATAGAAACAACAGCAACTAATACTACATAAAATTACATTCTGGGAGCTGAAGAGGAAGTGTCAGGATGGATATGGACAGGAGAAGTCCCCAAAGTATAACAAAAGGTAGGTAGGGTCACCTGTCTGGTGAGCAACAGCCCGCACCAGGATTCCCTGATTCCCCAGGTGGCACTGTAAGCCGCCCAGTAAATGCTTTCTGTGCCATATATATATATATATATATAAAATATATATATATAAAATGTATTAGTGTATGTATTAAATCTGTTCCTCTAGTGAACCTGGACATACACACGGTAGTATGTGAAATGATAATATACATAGTTTTTTCAATTACATCTTAGTAAAGCTGGGAAAAAAGGAATTTTCTGCAGCGACACGCATTCTGTCCAATTCAGTAGCTGCTGCCCACACAGGGCTGTTGAGTACCTGAAAATGGCAACTGCAGCTAAGGAATCGAACCGTGGACTCATTCCATTTTGGTTGACTTAGACTCACAGTTAGTCGCCCCCTGGCAGCTCCCGGACACCCAGGGCTCCAGTGCCAGCCACAGTGGGAGCCGGCCTTGCTGGTGCCGCCCCACGCGCTGCTCCTGCGGGTCACCCCTGCCACCACTCTGCGCTGCCGCTTCACTCAGCCGACTTTCCCGACTTTGTCTCATGACTTGTTTCTCAGCAGTTTTCATCCATTGCCTGCTCTCCTCTGGCAGGAATTTCAAAACCGCTTTATTGGGCCATTTTCTCATTGGAGCATCGTGTTCTCTGCCTTTCTTCATATTTGGAAAATTAAAATAAGAGATTATAAAAACTGTTTCTTTTCATGTTATTTATTAATGCAAAGCAGTATTTCCCAAAATGTGGAGCAAGTGCCTCTGGTGGCATGAGAGACAGTTTTAGTGGTCTGGTGCCAAGCATTTACGTAACTGTATTACTTACTTTTATTTTAATGGGTATTGGAAAAATGTGATTAGCACCTCAAATGTGTGATTTCATGGATATTACTGCTTCACACGAAACTCAAGTAGGCATTTATATTTTAAAGAATCATTTAAAAACAATATTAAGTAAATAGTGGTGCGACATATTTTTGGAATGGCTGAGCTCTGGGAAAAGCAGTTGTTAAATAAACTTCCATGTCAGCTCCACACAGGGTGCGCGTCTCCACCAGCCCTGCACGTTGGGTGCTTCTTCAGGAGGCCCTGCTGCTGTTGGCCTCCCTCGCACAGGTGAAGGCCTGGAGGAGCCCTGCCTCGCCTGCCTCAGCTCTCTGCTAAAGCTTGGTGCACCGGCCTCCAGTCCTCACTGCATGTTCTTCAGCCCCCAGAGGAGCAATGACACGAGCTTGGGCTCTTGGGTAAGGGTCCTTCACTCACCATGCTGAGAATTCTTGGAAAACAGAGACATTATCGTAATCATTTTTGTGCCTTAGAATTAAGGTCACACTGAGGCTGAGGCAGAAGGATCGAAAGTTTGAGGCCAGACTGAAGGCCATAGGGAGACCCCGTCTCAAAATAAAAAAAAATAAATAAAAAGGCCTGGGAGTGTGGCTCAGTGGTAGAGAGGCCCCGAGCTCAATCCTAGGAACACAGACACACAAACACACACACACACACACACACCCACATGCGCACGCGCATGAGTTAATCACAGTATGTGGCACATAGTGTTTAAGAAGTAAACATGAGTTTGTCAAGGAACAGACTCAAGTTTTAATTTAAACTATGACATGAAGCCAATTTTAAGTGTTCCTTCCCCATACTCGTTGTGTTTGCAGACAGCCTTTGGCCACACCAGCGTAGAAAATACTCAGGAAATAAATTACATTTAGTGTTTGCCAAAAGGAAACAAGAATACAAAATGTGTAAGGAAAAATATTACAAAACTTTCCAAAACTAAAAAACCGTAATTTTTTGGAATTACTTACACCTCTGCTGTCAGAGCCTGTGTTTTCTTTTGTTTGCAAACATGCTAGGAAAGTGCTGTGCCACTGAGCTGTATCCCTGGCCCTCAAAGAGGTTTTAAAAGTAAGGATGTAATTTACTCAAATAACTCAGGCTAATGTATACTGCTTTTTTGAAAAACAGTCTTTTTTGGCTTGAATTATGAAACTTTATGCTAATTCCCTTCACCAAGTAATTCAACTCTCCTTTCCATTTTCTCTTGTGGAACATGTAACATGGCTGGCTCTTTTAGGGTAGGATAATAAGATATAAAGAATCTGAATACAATAAACTTTCTACAAATCTGTGTACGTGAATGAGTCATTTACTTTGTTTAGGACAATAAAAATATGCAAAATAGCTAGGGTCTATAGGAGCAATTCCTGTTGAAACACAGCTAGCCGCGTGGCTTTCCAGGAAGCCTTCAGCCTTTTCTTAAAATGTTTCCTGGTGCCTTGCTCGGGACGCGTGTCTCTCGAGCCATCTCCCTTCAGGGCAGCTCCTCCCCTCCAAGCTCCTGTGAAGTCTAACACACGGGGCCTGTACCATCTTTACAATTTTATCTTTCTTTGTTCCAGCCTTGCCTAACTCTGAGAGGGCTCAGGACAGATTCTTCAATCTGGTTGTTCATTGTCGGTGGGTTCTCCGACAAGCGCTGTGCTCGCCGCATGCCCAGGGCCCCGCCGCGCGAGACGGGCCGCGTGGGCGCAGGTGCTTCAGTCCTGAGCTTGCAGGAGGGGCTTCAGTCCCGGGTGGCTCTGGGACTACGTGGGCCGGGCAGGGGGAACAGGGTGTTCAGAGCGAGCCGCAGGTGGCAGGGCCCCCGGCCTGAACCGCGCTCTGCGGGGACACCGGGTGCTCTGCGTGGCGTGCCCCGGGGTCACAGGGGTGGCAGCGATGAGCCTGGGAGGGTTCAGCGCGTGGCCGGGAGCACCGGGCCTTCCGAAGAGCCAGGGACCTGGACGGCAGTCCGACAGCCGTGCGGCCCGAGCAGCCAGCACGCAGCAGCCAGGTTGCTGCTTTGCCTGAGCTCCGGCCCAGCAGAGAGGGTCGCAGGCCGGCTAGGACAGGGAGCCCACCCGAGGCCGCCCGGGGTCCGGCGGGGCCTGAGCGAGCCCAGCGTAGGCGGCCTGCGAGCGGAGGCTTCGCGCAGGCGCAGAGGGCCGAGGAAGGAGCCGCTCACGCAGCAGGGGCAGCGGCAGCAGGTGGTGGAGCGCGGGGCACAGCTTTCTGCTGGTCTCTGGGACGCTCAGATGACGATGGGTGATGCCTACGGTGGAGAAGCGGCGGCTGAAGCCGAGCAGATGAAATCCCTCTGGACTCAGCACTGCTGAGAAGAGTGGAGCCAGTGTTAGGCTCTGGATCGAACCAGCACTGAAGAGGAGCTGGAGGAGGAGGAGGAGGAGGTCTCTCGGCGGGATGGAAAGTTAAGGGTGGGAGTGAGGAAGGTAAAGGGCTTCCAGGAGCTGAAAGGATCGAGATCCCCGGAGAAGAGTCAGCGGGGTCCATCGCTGCGGAATGTTCAGGTAAAATACGAACGGAAGAGTGTCTAGGTGCTTAATTCTGTGCATAAAACTGGGCTAGGGCTGCCCAGGTAGCTGGCAAAACATTATTTCCAGGCATGTCATGAGGTGTTTCCAGAACAGATTAGCATTGATTTAGGAGAAATGAGTGGAGCTACACCTTCGCCTCTGCGGGTGGATTCCGTCCAATGTCACGTTTGTGCCTCCCGGTTGGATGGGACGTTGGATAGGGTGGGTTTGGACTGGGAATAGATTATAAATTTTCTTTTAGACATATTCAACTGGAACATCATGGAAAGCATCTTGTAGAGACTGAGTAGACTTAAGTACATGTCTAGAGCCCAGAAGAAAAGACTAGGCTGAAGACATTAATTTGGGCTTAATTCATTCAGCTTGTTAAAGCAAACATTTCGAGCAAAGACTACATACAAAATGTGTTTTGTGTGCTGGAAATAGAAAGGTGTTAAGTTTTAGAGGGGAACCTGTAACACTTGTGGTTATATTGGATATTGGGGTGAGGATTAGGGATATTATATCACTTTGTTTATTTGAGAACTGAGTAGCTGTTGGTATCACTGTCTGAAATTGGTAAGATGCGTTTGGATATGTAGAATTTGAGACGTGCATTAGAAATTCAAGGAGAAGGTAGGTATCTGAACCCAGAAGTCAGAAAAGAAGGTTGTGATAGAGCCATAAATTTGGGAGTCACTGGCATGATTTGGTAATGGGATAGAGGGATTGCCAAGTAGGCATATGAATATTGTAAAGAGACAGCTCCCAGGAAAGAAGCCCAAAGCTCTGTAACATTGGGAACGAGAGAGTGGGGTAGGGAAAATGGGAGCGTCATGTCCTAAAACCAAGTAAAGGAAGGATTTCTACAAGAAAGGGAGAGTTGCTGTCTCAGAAGCACAGACGAATCAGATTGTAAAAGGACAGGTGATTAATTATCAAGATTCATGAAAGAAGAAACAAGGAAATCATTGGTGACTGGTGATCGTCACGAGTGTGGATGGAATCGTGGAGACCAGAACAGCAGTCAAGTGCATTAAGCAGAGAGGTGAGGAAGTGGCCATGATAAGCAGAGAGACTGGGTGACATTTGCAGGATTTGGGAAAATGAGCCAGAGAATGAGATAGGAGGAACGAGTGTAGGGCTGTTGGGCCGCAGGAAGGACTCACTGGGAAGTAAAGGGCAGTGGGAGGGTGGTTTGTTGGTCAGCGCCCAGATACGTGGCCAGATCATTCCGCGCGCTTCTGTGAGCGTGTTTTGGAGTGAAATTAACATTCAAACCGGTATACTTTGAGCCAAGAGAATTTCCCTCCATAAAGACCTCCCCTACTTAGGTGAAAGAGTAGAACGAAAGACCAGCTTTGCTTCAGCAAGAGGCAGCCCTGCACCGTGGCCTTGCTCTGGGACTAGAACCTTGGCTCTTCAGTCTTCCGCTTCCAGCCCACCCCCAGCGTCGTCCCGGGCAGCCTCCGTAATCACACGAGCCAGTTTCGTAAAGTAAACCTCTTTTCCCGCCCTGCACAAGTCTTACCGGTTCTGTGTCTCCCCTGTCAGCCTTTGAGAGGCGGCCGCTTTCCTCATGGTCGCAGGAGCGAAAGTGTGGAGCAAGACTGCAGATGTTAGTTGCCTCCCTGGGAGGAAGCTGCTGCAGCTTCTGTCTGATTGCTCTGTTTCTTCGTGAAAAATGAAAATGGATGCTGAACGTGATAGTGAGGAATAGACTGACAAGGTTTGCAGAGAGGGGAAGGTATGTAGAGAGAAGGACCAACTACATTCAGAAACAATAGGGTTTTTGGAAAGTAGTGCACACCTATTTGAGTTTTGTGGGCCATGAAAATGGAAAGAGATAATTTAGCAGGTGTGTGAGTGTTCGGCTTCAACAAAATTCAGCTGCTAGGTATGTCCATAGAATAGGTGACACGTGGATTCAGCCAGGTGAGGGCTGGTCAAGTAGATGGAAGGAGGTAAGATAATTCAAAGAAGGTGACTCTAATGGTGGTTCATGATGTCTAAATTTGGTAAGGATGGCATTAAGAATTTGAGAAGATGTTTTGATGAGGTCAGTTAAATGTTAGAATAAAAGTATTAGAGGTAGTAATCAGAGATGAGACTATTTTGATGTTGATATGTTAGAAAGCACTAGTTGTTTTGTGATGATAAGGACCATGGAGGTGAAGGAATAACTGAAGAAAAGATTATTGGAGCCAAGGAAAATCTCAGGCGAGGCGATGCAGGATTGTTTTAGGACCGGGTCAACACACAAGTTATTAAAAATGCGCCAGGGGTCTCTGACCTTGCAGAGTGCAGCACTGATGGCATTCACCATGGGAAACATTGACCTTTGAGACAACTGCTGGCCTCTATGAGGTTTATCAGCAAATAGAGAGCAGGTGTGATCCAGCTTTCTTAAGTGTAAGCCACACAAAAAAAGGTGGAGTTAGGCCCAAAGTTAGGAGCTCATTTGGATTTCTAGGCGAACACAAATAACACGAACATATTTTATGTTGACTGGGGGAATAGGTAGAGATGTTTTAAAAGAAAAAAGAGTTTTGAAATACAAGAGAAATTACTTCTGGGTAAGAAGTAGACAATTCACCTATTTAAAGTTTTACAATCCAATGTTGAAAGATACCCAGCATGCAATAACTCATTCTAATAGTCCTTAAGCAGACCATTGGCTTGTGCAGGCCTAACAGGAAAGGAAAGTCTACTGTACCCATCTGAGTGAGAACACTTGACCATTTTGAACTTTTCATTTTTAGATAGACAGAAAACAACCCCCTGTTTAATCTCATCCCCACTTTACTGACCGTGGATGTTGATGGACAAGTGCTTATTCTTTGTTTAATATTCTACCATGTTATGTCAATTTAAAAGACAAGAGTTTGTTGAAATATAGCTGAATGCATAAACTGGGAAATTGAAGGTTAATCTATGAAAAAACTAATCGTCTCTAGAGAATGGAAGAATAATTAGCAAATAAATAATTCCACTTGTAGACTTACAGTGATGATTATTTGTTAGCTTAAGTAAGAAACTGTTCCAGGCCCTGGTATCAACTCCTGCTTTTATTCTTTAACTACAGTATCATTAGGAAGTTTCCTGGAAAACACCAAGAACTCAATGGAGAGGGAAAAAATATCAGGGCTAACTTTCTGTATTTTTCTCTCTTTTAAAAAAATTTTTTGATTTTATCAAAGTTATATCTACATATGGTTTAAAGGATCAAATTCAGGATTTATTGAGCAAAACTCTTCTCCCTTTTCACTGTTTTCTTTGTCACCAAAAGCAATTGCTTTCCATTTGTTAGTTGATATTTCTATTGATTCTTTACTGTCGAAGCTGTGATTTTAGTTTTCTTTTTAGTCTCTCCTCAAATACTCATGTGCATCATTTGAGCCCCTCATCAGTCAAATATAGTTATGAGTTTAGATAACAGTTCTGTTGTCTGTACTCCTATGCCTCAGGAAACATTACACAACACTAGATGATTAATAAATTATGTTTATTTTTCATGTCCTGCTTAAACAACTCTCAGGTATTCTAAAATTAAAATGACCACTTTCTTAAATTTTCTTTTATTCTTGTCATTAAATTCAACTGAAAATTCTTTAACAGTTGTCTAAATTTACTTTCAAGAAGTTGAATATATATAAAAAAAACTGGTGTTATCTTCCTTAGGAAGACTCTCCCAAAGTTCTCTGTTGTTTTCCAAGGTGGACTATTTATCCTCTGTGACTTGTGCACATGTGTAGTCTTGAAATTCCCAATATCACACCAAGTATTCTCTTTGCTTCTTTCTTGTGTTGGATTTCTGTTTCTATTTCTCTTTCTTCAGGTACTGTCTGGTTCTTGTACAGCATATCAGTAAGTAGCTTCCTGAAGAAAAATTGCATAGGAGGGAGATAGTTTGCAAACATGCATGTCTGAAAAAATCTTTACTTACCTGCACAGTGTGTTGACAATTTGGCTGGATTTAAAATCCTAAAATGAGAATAATCTTCCTCTAGAATTCTGAACACTGCTTCACTGTCTTTTAATTTCCTTTGTTGCTGCTGAGAAAAACACAATCATTCTGGCTTCTTTTTATCGTCTCAGGGAGCTTGAAGAATACTGTTCTGTTCTCAAATTACTGGACATTAGTGACAACGCACTTGGTATGGTCTGTGTTAATCTCTCATTCCTGGCTCTATCAGACTGTCAACTCATGTTTTTTAGTTCTGAGAAATCATTCAACTCTTTGATTGAAGTTTTCTCCCTTCCATATCTGTCTTCTCTTAAGTGGAACACCTAGTTTTTGAATGTTGGACCTACTTCACGGATTTTCTTACAGTTTTTCATCTATTTGTAAATTTTCCCCTTGCTTTCTTAGAGATTTTATTATTTTATGTTACAAACTAGTGAGTCCTCCACTTTTCCTTCAAATATTTGAATTTCTATGAATTAGTATGAGTGTCATTTCTATGTGTGTTACTCTGTTCTTGTTTGAAGTTTGTAAAATTTTCTCTAAGAATTCAAATATTTTTTAGATTTATTAAGGCACATTTTGTATATTATAAAATTTACCTATATCAAATCTATAACTCAACAATTTTTAGTGACTTTATCAAAATATGCAATAATCACCATAAATCAGGTGTCTTTCATTATTTACTATTTTCTTTACTCTTTGTTTTGATGCTTGTCCCAGGCAACCACAAACCTACTTTCCATTTCCACCGATTTGCTGTTGTGCACATATCATATAAATAAAATAAAATATTAGATGGTCTTTTGCATCTTGTTTCATTTAATATAATGTGTTTGAGGTCCAACCATCACATAACAAATATCAATAGTTTGTTTCAGTAAAAATTAGTGAATAGTATCCTATTGTATAGATATACATGAGTATCCATTCACCAGTTGATTGATTTTAGTTTTTTCCTGATTTTTGGTGATTATAAGTTATGAACCCTACAAACATTTGTAGGCAAGTCTTTGCATGCATACGTATTTTCATCTCTTTTGGATAAATATCTAGGATTGGGATTTCTGGATTATGTGGTAAATTTATGTTTAACTTTTAAAAAGCTTCCAACTTGTCTTCAAAATGATTTCACCGTTTTGTGTTCTCACTAGTAATGGATGAGTGTTCCTGTATACTCTTGCCAACATTTGTTGTTGTCTGTGTTTGTATCATAAGCTCCTTGTGTGGGCAAAAATGACATCTCACAATGCTTTTAATTTACATTTCCCTAATGACTTGTGATGTTGAGCATCTTTTCAGTGCTTATTTGATAATTTATATATTTTTGGTGAATATATATTGACATATTTCACCTGTTTTTTTATTGGGCGGCACATTTTTTCTTACTGGGTTGTGAGAATTTTGTGTATATTCTGGACACATGTCCTTTACCACATATAATTTGGAGACATTTTCTTCCTGACCTGTGACTTGTATTTCTATTTTCTTATTTTTTGTTTTTCACAGTTGTATTTCTATGTTCTTAATGACATCTTTTGAAGCACAGAAGTTTTGAATTTTGGTAAGGTCTACTTCCCCAATTTTTGTTTGTTTGTTGGTGGATCAAGCTTTTGGTATCATGTCAAAGAAAGCTTTGCCTAACTTAAGCTCTTGTGATTTTCTCTCATGTGTGCTCCTAAAAGCTCTGTTCTTCTAGACCTTGCATTTCACCGTGTGATCCAGTTTTAGTTAATTTTTGGGTATAGTATGAAGTAAATGTCTAGATTCATGGAGGCAGATATCCAGTTGTCCCTGTACCATTTTTTCACTTTTTTCCCCATAGAAAAAATCCTCGTGTTATTTGATTAAACAAAAATAAAATAAGCTGCGTAGGAACAATTTTTTTTAAATTTATATATTAATTGGTACATTTCAGGTATACAGTACATTTCCATTTATCAATGGGTGTTTGCACCTGAACATGATGTGTCTTGGTTCTTATTTTTTCCCCATTACCTACGCGCCCTTCACCCCCACCACGCATAGGAACAATTTTAAAGTCCAAGGAGACACCAACTTTGTTTTAAGGCTGTGTAGCAGATGCAGCATCTCCCTGTTACTCTCTCTGGCCTTCTCTGTGGACCCCCGCTATCCCTTTAGGAGCCTGTTAGCAAGCACAGGAGTTTTGAAGACTTTCCCTCGTTCTTCACCTGCTTATCGCCTGTCATGCCTGTGGCCCGCACAATTAACATTTAGGATTTAAAAGAGGGGAATGAAAAAACAAACAAAAACCCACTTTTGCCTAAAGGTTTGAAGGGAAATATATTTGTCCAGCCATCCACTGAAATGGTGGCTGGGACGCACACTGCTGAGGCAGGGCCCGTGAGAAAGTTAGCATACGGCAGCTGGCTTACAGCAGGGCTTCTGCGTCCAGGAGGCATTTGGGGGCACACATTGCTTCTATCAGGTTGCCTTGGACAAATAATAAAAATTAGAGGTTCAACTCAGTCATTCTAGCATCAGGCAACATGTCTTTTTGCTAGTTTCCTCCCATTCTGCCTTTAAATTTCTTAAAAAAAAAAAAATAACAAGACTCAACCAAGTCATGTACTTAAAGCATTTTATTGATCAGGCATAAGGGCTAATGGACAGTGTTAAGCAAGATTCATAAAAAATATTAATCCCCGCACTGCTCCTAACATGCTAGGCAAAAACACCCCATTACCATCCACTCTCCATGCATTGACTTTAGGGGAAAAGAAAAAGAAGCATCTTACCATCCTAACAACAAGAAAACCCCATAAATGTGAAAAATCTTTCTCCAGAGAAAGACACCTACAACGACTGCTAGAGACACAAAGAACTATCACAGAGCTGGTTATTCCAAGAAGATAAATGGTTTGCTGCACTCATCAGCATTCAGCCAGTGCTCACTCAGACAGCCTCAGGAAAATACTCCCTGGGCTCGAGCTGACAGTCGTGAACGTGAGGTCCAGGGCCATGCAGACGTTGGCAGTGCATGAGTGACGCTTGTCAGGGGAGATGGTGCATGCACACAACACTTAATTCTCATTTTAAAATCCCTTTCCTCCCCTCCCTGTATCTCTTGGTCCCCTTCCTTTTGCCAAAGATCTGTCAGCTGTTTCCTATTACCTTTTTATTTTACTCCACAATTTATTTATGTTTTGGGTTCTCATATAAGAGAAACCATGCAATATTTAAGCTTGTGAATCTGATTTATTTCACAAAACATTATGGACTCAAGATGCTTCCTCTTTCCTACAAATGATCATTTATTCTTCTTAGTGGCAGAGTAGTGCTCCGTTGTGTGTAATCACCACATCTTCTTTATCCATATGTCTGTTGATGGACACATAGGCCACTTCCAAGAGTTAGCTGTTATGAATTGTGTCGCTATAAACATGGGTATGCATGGATCCCTGTAATATGGTGTCTTTAACTCTTTCAGAAAGATACCTAGAAGGGGAATAGCTGGGTCAAATGGAATTTCAACTTTTAGTTTTTCTGAGGAATCATCGTACTGTTTCCCATAGTGGTTGTACCAGTCTACATTCCCACCAACAATGTAGAAGTGTTCCTTTTTCTTCACAGTCTTGCCAGAACTTGTTATTATTGGATTTCTTGATGATAGCCATTCTTTCTGTAATAAGATGGATGGAATCTCAGGGTCTTCCAATTTTCATCTTTCTGATGGCCAGAGAGGTTGAGCTTTTTAAATGTATTTATTGATCATCTGCACCTCTTCTTCTGAGCAGTCTGTTCATTTCAGCTGCACATTTTTTATTGGGTCTTTCTTGAGGGGTCTAATTTTTTTGAGTTATGTTCTAGATATTAGTTCTCTGTCTGAAGAATAGCTGGCAAAATTTTGCCCTTTGTGTAGGTTGTCTCTTCTTTCTGTTGGTTGTTTTCTTTGCTGTGCAGAAGCTTTTCAATTTGGTATGATCCCATTTGTTGAATCTTGACGTTATTTCTTTTGTCCAATTGGGGTTCTGTGCAGAAAGCCTTGCCTATGTCTTTGTCTTTAAGACTTTTACCTATTTCATCTTCCAAAAGATTAAATGTTTCTGTTTTAACATTTAGATTTTTGATCCACTTTAGTTTAGTACATGGTGAAATATGCGGATCTAGATTCAATCTTCTGCGTGTGGATCTCCAGTTTCCCCAGGACCATTTATTAAAGAGGCCATCTTTCCTCTGATAAATGTTTTTGGCCCCTTTCTCAAAGATCAGATGGCGAAATGTGCCTGGGGTTGTTTCTGCATCCTCTATTTGATTCTGTTGATCCGTGTATCTGCTTTTGTGCCAGCATCATGCTATTTTTATTGCAGTAATTTTGTAATATGACTTGAACTCCAGAACTGTGATGCCTCCTGCTTTGTTCTTATTACCCAGGATTGCTTTTGCGATTCTGGGTATCTTTTGGTTCCATATAAATTTTAGGATGGTTTTCTTAAGTTCAGTGAAGAATGATACAGGCATTTTGTATAGGATTGTGTTAAATCTGTATAACAGTTTTGGAAACATGGCCATTTTGACAGTATTGGTCCTGCCTTTGGGGGACACCTTTCCATTTTCTGATGTGCTCATCAGTTGCCCTTTCAAAGTACTGTAGTTTTCGTTATAGAAGTCTTTCAGTTCTTGGTTAATTTCTAAGTATTTATTTATTTATTGGTATTGGGGACTGAACTCAGGACCTTGCTCTTGTGAGGCGGGCACCGGAACCACTGAGCTAAATCCCCAGCCCAGTATTTATTTATTTTTGATGCTATTGTGAATCATATTGTTTTCCTAATTTCTCAATGAGTTCATTATTGGGTACAGGAATGCTATGGATTTTTGTGCATTGATTTTATATCCTGCCATTCTACTGAATTTGGTTATTAATTCTATGAGTCTTTTTGGGTCTTCTGTGTGGAGGATCACGTCATTTGTCAAGAATGATAATTTCACTTCTTTCTTTCCTATAAATATCTTTTTTCATTTCATTCTCTTGCCTGATTATTCTGGCTAATTTTTTTTGCTTCAATTCTTTTATTGGTACATTTTAGGTATACAATACATTTACATTTATCATTGGGTCCTTGTACCTGTGCATGATGTATCTTGGTTCTTATTTTTTCCCCATTCCCTGTGCGCCCTTCATCCCCTCCACCCTTCCCTATTTACATAGACTTTGTTTCCATTTTTTCTTTTCTCATAATTTTTCCTTTCTCTTCTTTCCTTTCCCCCTTCCCCTCCCACTTCCCCTAACCCTTTAGACATTTTTTCATATTTCAATTTATCAATTATTCATTTTAATCATTGTAATCCTTATTTACACTTTCAGTTTCTCACACTAGAGAAACTATTTGGTATTTAAACATGTGTGTCCTATTTATTTCACTTAAGAGTATGGCCTCGATGTGCATCCATTTAGCTATAAATGACTCTAGTTTCTCATTCTTTATGGCTGAGTAGTACTCCATTTTATAAAAAAAAAAACACATCTTCTTTATCCAGTTTCCAGTTGATGGGCACTTGGGCTGTTTCCAAGCTTTAGCTATTACAAACTGTGCTGCTATAAACATGGGTGCACATATATCGCTGTGGTATGATTCTTTTAATTCTTTTGGGAAGATACCCAGCAGAGGAATAGCTGGGTCAAATGGGACCACTGATCCTAGTTCTTTGAGGTATCTCCATACTGCTTTTCACAGTGGTTGCACCAGTCTACACTCCCACCAGCAGTGGAGCAGGGTTCCTCTTTCCCCACAGCCCCGCCAGCATTTCTTATTGGTTGATTTCATGATAGCAGCCATTCTTTCTGGGGTGAGGTGGAATCTCAGTGTTGTTTTCATCTGCATCTCTTGAATGACCAGTGATGTTGAACATTTTTTCATATGTTTATTTGCTGCTTTTACTTCTTTGTGTGAGAAATGTCTGTTCATTTCAGATGCCCATTTTTGAACTGGGTCTTTGAATTTGGGGAGTCTGATTTTTTTCAGTTCTTTATATATTCTAGATAGTAGACCTTTGTCTGAGGTACAGCTGCTAAAATTTTTTTCCCACATTGTAGGTTGTCTCTTAACTCTGTTGGTGGTTTCTCTTGCAGTGCAGAAGCTTTTTAATAAGATGAGATCCCAGTTGTTGATCTGGCTAATATTTTCTGTACTATATTAAACAGGAGTGGTGATAGTAGGCATCCTTGTCTTGTTCCTGAGTTTTGAGGGAAAGATTTCAGTTTTTCCTCATTTAATATATTGTTAGTAGGTTTGTCACAAATGGCTTTTATCAAATGGAGATAAGATCTTTCTATACCCATTTTCTTATTTTTTGATCATTAATTGATGTTGGATTTGTCAAAGGCCTTTTCTGTGTCTATTGAGATGATCAGGTGATTTTTCTTTTGCTTTTTTTTTCTTGGTATGGTGAATCAAACTTGGGACCTTGTGCTTGCGAGGCAGGCGGTGGAACCACTGAGCTAAATTCCCAGCCCTTTTTCTTGCTTTTTAAATGTGGTGTATTACATTTATTGATTTGGTGAACTATCCCTGCATCCCTAGGATGAGGCATCCTTGGTCATGGTGTATGATCTTTTTTTTTTTTTTTTTCCGGTACCTGGGATTGAACTTGGGTCCTTGTGCTTGTGCAGCAGGCAGCGAAACCACTGAGCTAAATCCCCGGCCCCTGGTGTATGATCTTTTTGATGATTTGTTGTATTCTCTTTTCCAGTATCTTTTTGAAGAATTTTTGTGTCTATGTTCATTAAACAGACTGGCCTGTAGTTCTCTTTTTTTGGTTGGGTCCTATCTGTGTTGGAACCAGGGTAATGGTAACTTCCAGGAATGACTTGGAGTACTCCTTCCCTTTCAGGTTCGTTAAAGTGTTTGAGCAGTATTGGCTTTACATCTTCTGTGAAGTTTGTGTAGAGTTCAGCAATGAACCCACTGGCTCCTGAGCTTTTCTTAGTTGGTAGGTTTTTTTATTACTTCTTCATTTTGTAGCCTGTTATTGGATTATTCATCATGTTTACATCTTCTTGATTCAATTTTGGCAGTTCATACGTTCCTAGGAAGCTATTTATTTCTTCTGGATTCTCCAATTTTTTGGAGTATAGGTTTTCAGTGTAGTTATTTATAATCTTCTGGATTTGGTAGTGTCCATTCTGATTTTGCCTTTTTCATATCTAATTGCATTGATTTAGATTTTTTCTTTCCTTATTTTGGTAAAATTGGCTAAGGGTTTGTCTATTTTGTTTATTCTTTCAAAGAATTCTCTCTCCCATTCATTGAGTTTTTGTGTTTATTTTTAAATATCAGATTCATTAATTTCTGCTCTGATCTTTATAATTTCTTTCTCTGTACTAGCTTTGCATTTGGATTGTTCTTGGTTTTCGAGGACCTTAGGATGCATCATTAGGTTACTTTTCGTGGGGATTACTCTGTTTTTCTGACGTGAACCTTCACAACTGTAAACTTCCATCCTGGGACTGGTTTGGTCATGTCTCATAAGTTCTCATATGTTTTATTGGCATTATCATTTGATTCATGGAATTGTCTAATTTCTTCTGTAATTTCGTCTGTGACCCACTAATTATTCAAGAGTATATCATTTAATTTCCATGTGTTTGCATTGTTTCTGATGTTTCTTTTGCCATTAATTTTTTTTTTTTGGTACTGGGAATCGAACTCAGGTCCTTGTGCTTGTGCAGCAGGCAGCGAAACCACTGAGCTAAATCCCCGACCTTGCCATTAATTTTTAATTTCATTGGACCATGATCTTTTCTATTTTCATTGGACTGTGATCATTAAACTATGATCTCGTTTCTTTGCCATTGATTTCTAGTTTCACTGGGTTATGATCTGATAATATGCATGGGATAATTTCAATTCTTTTGCATTTACTTGAAAATGCTTTATGGGCTAGCATGTGGTCTAATTTGGAGAAAGTTCCATGAGCTGCTGAGAAGAATGTGTATTCTCCTGTCTTGGGGTAGAACATCTGTACATATCTATTGTCCATTTGTTTGGAGGTTTGGTGCAACTCTGATATTTCTTTGTTGATATTTTGTCTAGATGATCTTTTTGTAACAGTGAGTATTGAGGTCCCCAACTGTACTTCTGTTGATATTTATCTGATCTTTTAGGTCCAGTAATGTTTCTTTTATGAAGTGGGGCACACTGATGTTTGGTGCATATATGTTTATTATTCTTATCTCTTCCTGTTGAATTGTTCCCTCAACCAACATGCAGTAACTTTCTTTACCTCTCCTGATTAGTTTTGCCTTGAATTCTACTTTGTCTGAAAATAGGATAGCTACCCCTGCTCGGTTTTGGGTTCCTGTTGGATAAAATATTGTTTTCTGTCCTTTCATTTTTATTCTGTGAATGTCTTTTCATACTAAATCTATTTCTTGTCTACAGCATACTGTTGGGTTTTGTTTTTTGATCCATTCTTCCCACCTGAGTTTTTTGATGAGTAACTGAGACTGTTCACATTTAGAGTTATTACTGACAGATACTGGCTTATTTCTCTCATTGCATTATTTTCCTGTTGCTGGTTCCCTTCTTTTTTCTGATTAAACTTGGTAGGGCCAGGGATTTAGCTCAGTGGCACTATGTCTGCCTCACAAGCACAAGGTCCTGAGTTCAATCCCTGGTAACCCCCCAAAACCCCAAAAAACAAAAACCAAAAACCAAACTGGCTAGTTCCTCCTCAAACTGACTAGAATGGTATTGAATAGCTGTGATATTATTAACTTGTTTCTGACTTTCAGAGGTGTTTTGTCTTACAACATTAATTATAATTTTCACAATAATTTATTTTTGTAAATGCTCTCTCTGATTCAGGGAATTCCTTTCTCATAAATTTTTTGAGAAATTTTATCATGTATGGATGTTGAATTTTGTCAAATACTCATTTTTTTGTTTAGTCTGTTCATGCGATATATTACATTAACTGATTTTCTAATGTTAAAATAAACTTATACTCCTAGGATAAATTTATTTGGTCATGGTATAAAATCTTTAAAAAATGTTGTTGGGGTTGGTTTGATAACATTTGTGATGATTTATTATTTATTAATCTATTTTTGTATAGCTCCCAAGTATAGAAGGGATCCTACACTTTTAAATGGTTAAAAAATAGTGGTTTAAAATGAAAAGAATAGAAAAATATATGAAAATAAAATTTCAACATCTGTCAATAAATAAAGTTTTATTGAAACATGGCCATGCACATTCACTTACCTACTGTCTATGGCCTTATTCATATGCAGCAGCAGAGATGTCACAGCAGGTACTGTATGGACTTTACAAAGCCTAGAAATGTACTTAACATTTTCAGAAAACGTATGCTAATCCCTGCTATAGATTATTTCACTCTTTTTCTTTTTTCCTTCTGTAGCAATTTCTGATTAATTGCTGGACTTTATAGACATAGGTTAAAGAAATTCTGGATAAAATATCTTTCTCCCAAAGTCATTCCATTTTCTTTCTTTCTTTGTCTTTTTCTTTTCTTTTCTTTTTTTTTTTTTTTGATACCAGGGATTGAACTCAGGATCTTGCGCTTGTGAGGCAGGCATGGTACCACATGAGGCTCAGGTAACATGCTTCATTTCTTGTGTTTCCTTTCCCTAAAGGATCAGAGTCTTACATTGGCTATTGTCCAATATTTTATCATCTGAGAAAGTTAATTCTAATACTAGCCACTCCATCCTGTCCAAGGCAAAATCAATTTTATGACAAAGTCTATATATGTATCATTGATAATCTACATGTGTCCTGAAAGATATATACTGTTATGCTCCTTTTTAAATTAAGTTTATTGGTACATTTAGGTATACAGTATGATGACATTCATCATTGGGATCTTGTACCTTTACATGATATATTTTGGTTCCTATTTTTTCCCCCTTCCCCTGCCCTCCCCTCAACCCTTTCATCCCTCCCTATTTACAAAGATTTTGTTTCCATTTTTTCTTTTTCTCATATTTTTTTCCTTCCCTTCTTTCCTTTCCCCTAGCCCTCCCGTTTCCTCTTCCCCTTTAGACCTTTTCTTCCTGTTTCACATTATCTATTATACATTTTGATTCTTATTTACACTTTCAGTTTCTCACACCAGAGAAACTATTCAGTATTTACACATGTGTGTCCTATTTATTTCACTTAAGAGGATGGCCTCAATATGCATCCATTTACCTATAAGTGACTCTAATTTCTCATTCTTTATGACTAATATTCCATTTTATTAAAAAACCACATATTCTTTATCCAGCCTCCAGTTGATGGGCACTTGGGCTGCTTCCAAGTTTTAGCTATTACAAGCTATGCTGCTACAGCATGTATTGCTGTGGTATGATTCTTTTAATTCTTTTGGGAAGATACCCAGCAGAGGAATAGCTGGGTCAAATGGGACCTCTAAGCCTAGTTCTTTGAAGTATCTCCATACTGATTTCCACAGTGGTTGCACCAGTCTGCACTCACACCAACAATGGAGGAGGGCTCCTTTCTCCCCACAAACCTGCCAGGATTTGTTATTGGATGATTTCTTGATAGCCGCCATTCTTTCTGGGGTGAGGTGGAATCTCAGTGTTGTTTTCATCTGCATCTCTTGAATGACTAGTAATGTTGAACATTTTTTCATATGTTTATTTGCTGCTTTTACTTCTTTGTGTGAGAAATGTCTGTTTATTTCAGATGCCCATTTTTGAATTGGGTCTTTAAATTTGGAGGGGGCTCTGATTTTTTTCAGTTCTTTATTCTAGATAATAGTCCTTTTTCTGAGGAAAAGCTAGTAAAATTTTTCCCCCACATTGTAGGTTGTCTCTTAGCTCTGTTGGTGGTTTCTCTTGCAGTGCAGAAGCTTTTTAATAAGATGATATTCCAGTTGTTTATTCTTTGTGCTAGTTCACATGCTACTGAGGTTTTGTTCATAAAGTCTTTTCCTATGCCAATGTCTTCAAGAGTTCTTAACCTATCTTCCAGCAAGTTTCATGTTTCTGCTTTAACATTTAGATCTTTGATCCACTTCTATTTTAATTTAGTGCATAGTGAAAGATATGGATCTAGTTTTAGTCTGTGGCAGGTTGAAATACAATTTTTCCAGCACCACTTATTAAAGAGGCTATTTTTCCTCCAGTGAGGGTGTTTGGCTCTTTTGTCAGAGATGAGGTGGCTGAGTATGTCTGGAGTTGTGCCTGCATCTTCTACTTTATTCTACTGATCCTCAGGTCTGTTTCTTTGCCAGTACCATGCTGTTTTATCATAGTAGCTTTGTAGTATAGTTTCAAGTTGGGGATTGTGATACCCCCAGCCATATCTCTGTTGCCTAGAATTGCTTTAGCTATTCTAGGTCTCTTCTGGTTCCAAATAAATTTTTGGATTGTTTTCTCTAGTTCTGTGAAATATACTGTTGGGATTTCAATTGGGATTGCATTGAATCTATATAGCAGTTTTGGAAGTATGGCCATTTTCACTATATTGGCTCTTCCTGCCCAAGAGCAAGCGATGTCTTTCCATTTTCTGTTATCCTCTTCAGTCTCTTTTTTCAGAGTGCTGTAGTTTTCTACAGCACAGGTCTTTTATTTTATGTTAGAGGTAGAGGTCATTTATTTTATGCTCATTTTTATAGATTATCAGATGGATAGTTGGAAAGTTTAAGAGAATTGCCCAAAATTAACCCAGCCCTGAGGATTTCGCTTCTCTATTCACAGATAATTGATAAGTGGTTGTAGTGTTTAAAGTAGTAAGAGTTTCTAAAGCATCACCCATAGATTTTCCCCCTGGGGACAATCTGGGGCTTACACATGTTAAGCAAGTGTTCTACCACTGAATTACACTTCCAGCCCTCCATAGTTATTTTTGCTAATGTATTGGGATATTAAACTAGCCCTGATCCATTTAGGAAAACTGGTACTAATGAATTAGTTCTTGCACTGAATGTGGCAACCTTCCTGTTGACAGAGACCATGCCACATGACAAAAATATATGCTACTTACTACTGCTTTGGAAATGGAACATTTGGAAACACTTAAAAGGCTTTAAACCTATCGCAGTAGCCTGACCCAGCAAGACTAGCCTTTATTCACAACCACTAACAGGAACCTCCCCCTCTAACCCTCCATCTGAGTAGGATAGTCAACTATAATTGGCGAGCTATATTCTGTGTTGACCCCAAAGAAATAAGTTTCTAAAATGCACAATGAAATAATTCACCAACAAGAAGGAACAGTGTAAATGTGTGAACAGTCTTTGGACCTGTGGCCCTTTGTGCTTCCCTGCTTTGTTCATGGTTTGTATCTCTGGTACCATTTACGGACCGCCTTCTTGAGGACAAGGGTTCCCTGGTTTTGTGCTTTGATACCCTAATTATTTGGTCCATTTCTTGGATGCAGATGTGAAAACCTACTCACTCGATTCCTCTTCTTTTCCTCTTCCTCACAAGTTTCTTGCCTCTGTTGCTTAGCTTTCCTATCTCCTAGATGAGTTTACTTCTCTGACTCAGAGCCCTGAAGCTGTCATTCCAGATGTTGTGTGGTTATTACTATGTGCGGAGCAGATTCAGTCAGGCTCAGGCCAGGAAGAAGATGTCAGGAGGGTGGGACAGGCAAGGTGCAGGGACCTGGGCATCTGCAGCAACACACGTGATTCCAGAGTACTTTGGGCCATGCTTCAAAGCTCGCCCAACATCATGCACAGGTGGGGTCTGCACTAAACAAAATAGTCAAAATGCTTGGTGATGCTGAGGTCTGAAACTGAGGCTCAACTCCCCCCTTCCCTACAAGAGAGGAATGTCTGCAAGAGCCATTCGAAGCAGGGTGTAGCCTAAGGAATTCAGCAGAACTTGTGTGCGTCCTGAGAGACACTCAGTGGTTAACAGGGCAAGCGGAGGAGCCTTGCGGAAGGCGACAGTTGTGAGGGCGCCAGGCCCCAAATGCAATGGGCAGGGAGCTGGAGGCTGAGCAGCAGGGCCCAGGGCCCACACGCCATGCACATCCTCAACCTTTGTCTTTGTTCTCCTCCTTTGGATAAGAGGTCATGGAGGACGGATTTGGGCCAAGGAGACAAGACTCAGAGCAGGAAGGGGGGAAACAGGCCTCCCTGCACTCTGCTGTTTGACTCCGTGTCGGACCAGCTCGGGTTATCTCTGCAATCTGGACCCCTCCTGCTTGTCTCTGGAGTCCAATCAGCACTTGGAAGATGAGTGTGGAACAGTGGAGGAAGAAGGGGATCTGATGCTGCACCTCCTGCATATGGATGAGTAAAGCATATGCTTGAGGTGCTCTGAGGTCTTTTCTTACCAGCAAGAGTGAAATTCTCCATCTCTGCTTCCTCCCTGCCTGACTCAGGGCAGATTTAGATCATTTGGATTCAGTATTCTCTCTAGAGAGATGGCCAGATACAATGCAGACACTGAAACGCAGACACAGCATGGAGTGGTGACAAAACCCTCAGAGGAGGAAGGTGAGTGTGAAGGACCAGGGCTCTGAGCAAGGCCCACTCCAGGCAGGCCTCAGAGGTGGCCAAGAGCCAGGTTGAGCGAAGCCGGCCTGCTCCATCTGTACTTGGTCGCCCGAGGGCAGGCTGTCTCGTGGAGTTTTAGGGTGACAAGGTGAAGAGCCTCTGTCTGAGTACAGCTCTTCAGCGTATCCTGTGGACATCCCGGCTGGGAAAATTCCAGCATGAGAGGTCTTTTAGAAAGAATGGGACATCGTGTTGGTTATGAAAATGAAATGTTCTAATTTGGGAATACATTTGTAGAAGAGGAATTTAGGGACATTTCGGGCAGTAGCCAGGGTTTGTGGCTGCCCCTTCACCTGATTTTTCCTGTTAAAAAGAGAACTTGTTGACCTTCCTGGTTAACCAAGCAAGGAATCTCGTGCTTCTCTGCCACTTCACTCTTGCCTCTCCATTGAGATTTGGTGCCTTCTCGGGATGTTATTTGCTGCCCCACACCTCCTCCTTCCGCGAGTCCTGTGACCAGGAGTTCTTATTTGCTGTTTTCCAGAGCACTTGGAGCCAGCGGTGGTACCTGCATGCGTTTGTGTGAACAAATGTACCTGTTAAACCCGCTCGGAGCCGTTGTTTGCCCCTTTGTTCTGCAGGGAAGTGGCAACATTTTAGATCTCAGTAAGATAGACCTACCGGGCAGTGGGCTTCCCTCGGCATAGGTGTGGCCCTGCCAGGTCCAGGCCTCTTTCCGCGGACGGAGGACCCCGGAGCCCCCGGGCCCTCCCGCGGCGGGTACTGAACCCCTGGGTCTCATCCCGGGTCGAAGGCACAAGCAGCCGGGCTGCGAGAGAAGCGGTCTCTCGGTGTCCAGGCCGGCATGGGGTCCCCGTGAGAAGTGTCCTCGCGCCGGGCACGGACCTGCTTGCCCTGCTGCCCCAGCGCAAGTGCCTGGCCCGGAGAGCGGTGGCCTGCGTTTCCCCTCGGCGAGCGGCGGTCCGTCCTCCTTGGTCCCGGCCGCGCCACGGTACAGGTGTGGTGTCCGGGTCACCTGCCGGAGCGAGGGTCCCCGCAGCGCAGCCCCGGAGGGAGCCCGTGCTCAGCCGCCTGCGACCCCGGACCCGAGCCCTGCCGGGGTGGGTGCCCGGACGGAGACCCGGGTCGGGGCGGAATCCTCCCAGCAACCCCTGCCCGCCGTCAGGTTCATTCCCGGTCAGGGTTCGGGGACGTGGATCAGGACTGAGGGGTCGGGGCCGCGATCTCCGCAGCGCCCCCTGGCAGAGCGGAGCGCAGGTCCCCCGCTCCCCAGGCTCATCCAGACCTGGCTCGGGGCGCTCGGTCAGGCTCAGCCTTGGGCTCGGCTCCGCAGCGCCCCCCAGCGGAGGCGCGCACCCCCTCTCCGGTCCCCGCCCGCTCGGTTCGCTCCGGGTCCGACTCTGGGGACGGGGACGGCGCCTGGAGAGGAAGGCGGGGCCGGGCTCCTCCTCCTCCGCCGCCGCCGCCACCACCACCGCCTGGCGGGCGCAGCCGGGCCGGGAGCGCAGGGCGAGGAGGAGCCGCGCGAGCGAGCGACCAACCGAGGGACCGCGGGAGCCGTCCGTGCCGCCCCGCCCCCACCCGGAGGCGACCATGCGTCCGGCCGCGCAGTGAGTGCCGCGATGTCGCCGCCCGAGCCGCCCGCCGCGCCGGGCCCCGTGGTGACCACGATCGAGCCGCTGCCGGCCGAGCGCGGCCTGTCCGCGTCCCCGCGCGCCGGGGTGCGCCAGCGGCTGCGCAGGGCACTCAGCAGGTGAGCGGGCCGGGGATGCGGCTGGGAGGCTCGGGAGGGTCCGCGCCATCGCGACCCCTCGCACCAGCTCCGCGTTCGGCCCAGCGCGGGCGGGGGCTGCGGGGCTCGCGGATGCGGGCGGCCGCGGTGGCCAGCTCCCGCCGCTCAGACCGCCCAGCGTGGGGAAGGGGCCAGGGCCAGGATGCAAGCTTTCCGGGTGCAGGGGCGCAGGGGCGCAGGGACGCGGGTGTCCGAGTCGGCCATACCGCACCGTCTCCGAGCTGCCCAGGCCGGGCGTCGCCGGCGCCTCCACGGCTGGGTCTGCGCAGTGGATCGCAGTGGATCGGTGGGGCAGAGGGGCGAGGATGTGGATCCCGGGATCGGGATCGGGAGCGGGAGCGGGGTCCCGCCCTGTGCCTCCGCCTCCGCCCGCACGGGCAACTTGACCCCAGACGAGGGACTCCCTCGGAGCCCCAGGGTGCGGGCTTCCCTGAGGCAGTGGCGCCGTCCGAGTGGAGTCGTGGGTGGCGGAGGCTCCTGCGAGAAATCCACAGGGACCCTGGGGCTGCGAGCAGTGCCCAGAGCGCAGGGTGCGGACAGCAGCAGGAGCCTGGGAAACACCCTCCTTTGGGAGTGGAGCCTAATTGTGTGGACCCCGAGGCATTGCAGACCCCGTGCAGACTCAGCGTGCCCAGTAACTTGGGAATGGACGCTTGTGGATGCTTCCATTGCCATCAAACAGGAATGCACGAACTGAGGCTTGAGCTGGGGAAGAAAGCCCGTCTTCCCTGTCATGTGTGCCTTAGAAGGACACATCCCAAAGCGACTGCATCCTAAAGACAATGAGTTGGATAAGTCAGGATGGTGGATGTGGGTTTCCTGTTCTTTATAATACCCGTAGTTTTGTGAATCGCAACTGCCTTGGCACTGCAATTTAAAATTTTGAGCAGAATATGTTTTTAATTATTAATTTTCTCATTAGGGTGGAAAACTGGTTCGCTGGTCTTTATTGATAAGCTGTTGGACTCGGGGCAGGTATCTCTTGATGTGTGACGTGTGGTATGATGAGTCTGAGGGCCCAGGGTGGCAGGTCGCTGAGGTAGGCCTGAGGGGCCCGGTGTGGACATCGTTTCTTTGTCCCTAAACAGCCATGTGGCTGCGGCACAGCCATATATTCTTGGGCCTTGGAGTCTTCATTTGTGAAATACGTTTAGTTTAGTAAGAACTGCCTTATCTCCCCTGCTCTGGTCTTGAGAATTGGATAATCCTGAAGGAAACACTTGGAAAAATGGAAGCTCTACATCTTTTCACTTACGCTTATTCCTGTTGGCCATGAAGTCAGCGAGGCCTGGTGGTGCATCCTGGTAGGGCCTGTGTTTGACTAAACCTTCCCGATGTGTGGCCTGAGCTGTACTCTTCCCCAGGCACAGGGAGAGGTTCAGACACAGGTGGGGTTGCTGACATTGCATCCCAGCTGCGTGCATGGAAGGGACCTCAGGATTACAGCCTTCAGACTTACACTAAAATATTATCATTTATGTTTTTCAAAGTTCTTCAGAATTTTCAAAATCCTATTTTGTGTTGGGTGAGTAGCTTTTCATTATCCTTGAAGGACAGAAGAAAATATTTCTCTTGAGAGAGAAGAAGATCTTTACTAAGAAGACTGAGAACAATCAGGGCACATTTTAAGTCTTTTTGAAATACTTTCTTTAGCCTGCTATGAGCTTGGTTTTGCTGCAAGCCATGAGACAGCATGAGTGGTGGCTGCCCTGTGAATGAGTTTCAGCAAATGCATGGAGAGAGCAGGTGGGAGAAGCCCTGTGGGGACGTGCACACCTCTGGCGTGAACCCTGTGGCGTGCTGGCCTGGGCAGCAGTGTCCGCGAGGCAGGCCCCTGGGGCCTCCTTGCGTGTTTGTCCCTTGTTCAGAAACTCCAGCTCTGCTCACATTTTGTTTCCTCTTTTCCCCTCTTCCTGCCTTCATACTTCTTCAGCTTTCCCTTGCATGACCTGTACCCTTGTCTTTAGTTTCCTTGTATCTACCACCCTGGCATGCAGCACCTTGGTTCCTAGAAGAAAGTAGTTCCAAATCTGAAAGCTGGGAACCAATGTAAAAATACCTGCCCAGTGTTGGGCATGAACGCGGACACCTGGTGACTTCCAGGCTTCGAGCAAGGGGTGGTCTCTCCGCCAGTGGACAGGGCGCTGCCCTGAACTGAGCTCTTGCTCCTTTTGGGCCAGAGGGCAGCACTGGAGTCAGGATGGCGCTGTGGGACCAGGATGTCAGGCTGAGCAGGCAGACCTGGTGGCGAGCTGTCGGCCTTGGGTCACAGCCACCTGCCAACCCAGAGGCAGCAAGGCAAACACATGGTACTGGTGTCCTGTCTACCTATGGACAGTGATAGAGAGAGAAAAACCAAGTGATGATCAATTGAAGATACTTGCTTTCTAAGAGCTCAGCGTGAAGTCAAGTGTTAACTTAATAAAGTCAGCCTCACCTCTGCGCTGTGCTGTTTCCTTGGGAGAGCCCATATCCTCACCCCTAACGACTGCAGCTGCACTGCTGCGTGGCCTGGCAGGGGGACACATCCCTGATGCTCTGCTCCCTCTCGGTGAGACGCTCAGACTGGGATCCATTGGCGTGCAAGGCTTGGTAGGAGAGGAGGCACTAGATGACTTTTCTGTTAACCAGTGAATGCGGTGTGTGATAATATTCTTTCCCCTGTTTCGCTCCTAGTTGTTTTGGCAGTGCAATGCAAGAAGTGCAAGAGGTTGATTTGCAAAGATGTGAAATAATGCACTGATTCAGACAAGGAAAATATTTTGGCAAACTGTTCTTCCCTTCTTTTTTAGAGTGGAATAGTATTTATTACCCTGCCATAGGCAAGCTGGGTAGAACAAAAGAAAATACTTCATGGACCGCAGTTGATGAGCCTCACGCAGAAACTGCTGATCGAGCACATTTCTTTAAACACGGAGGAGCAGATACTGATCTGTACAGTAAAGGGCTGGAAGGCTCTTCTCGAAAATTAGTTAATAAAAGTTCTGTTTTTGAAGAGTGAGTTATACCTCATTTTGTGTTTTGCATATGTGTTCTTTTTTGTTTATCTTTTCCCACTTGAATATCATTTTCATTTCTTTACAAAAATAACCAGGAATTTCTAGTTTTTATTAGTTTTTCCCCGGAGAGACATATATTGCCCTGTCTTCTGTTGGAAAGGGCTTTCTGTTCATCTGAGTCCTGCAGTAAGGGTGTTTTACCATTACACCGGAACTCCTGCTGGCCCTCAGTCATGCATTCATTTGATTGGGAATGCACTTCCACTTCAATTTAGATTTGTTAATTTTTGAATTCCTAAAACTTTTTTGAGTTGTAAATCAAGGAGCATTAAGGATGATGCACAGGAGAAGCCTACATAAAATTGATGTCCAGGTGGCAAAGTTACCAAGGAAGAAAGTTACCATGTCAGTGTGCCTGCGTAGCCTTTCTGAGTCATTGCTAAGATGGGCAGAACATTGTGGACCATGCCAGCAAGTGGAGCTGTGCCTAAGGAGGCACTAGGTCATCCCGTGAAGTCCTGTTGCCCTTCGGATGGTTCCTTGTTAGCAAAGGAGAAGGCGCCTTTGAAGAAATTGATAGGTTTCTCCCCAGGCTGCTCCCCCTAGCAGATGTCAGAATGAAAAGAGGAAGATCATCTGCTAATGAGGATAATTGATACAAAACATTCCAAATGGAACTGGGTAGTGTGACTAGAAACAGACATTTCCAGCATCAGTAGTAAATAAAGGATGTCTGAAGGGTACATTTATTTTTTTACTCCAAGAACAAAATTACAAAAGTGAAATAAAAGATCATCTAGGACTTGTATTTGTGCATGGGGCTTGGAGAAATGAATATTCATATTAAAGAATATTTGGTTTACCTTGGATAAAGATGATGCATTTCCAGGTAGTTAATGTATAGCAAATAGACATGTTTTGTGTACTTTTTCTTTGACCTTTTACCTTCTCAAAATTCTTCAGCACCTTCGGGCATCACAGTAGCTTCTATTTTTACTCTATGCTTCTGTAGATGTAGACAGTACAGGAAATTGAGCTGGCTGCCCATATGGTTCTAAAGTTACTTAATGCAAGATGACTTATTATTTAGTTGTTATTTCTCATAAAAGTAGAATGCAGAATGTGAAAGTACCACACCAGGTTTTAGTTTAGAGTTTTTGCTTGTTTGGGTTCAGGCCAATAGACATTTACTATACATTGCTCAAACACATTGCTTCTGGAGTGTACATTTAGAAAAGTATGGTTAGGAAGTCAAACTTCAGTAGACATATGGGAAAAACCATAAGTATTTGGTGTATTTCTTGACTGTAGTGTGGCCAAGTAGGAATTTATTCTGAAGCAGTTACTGTGAGCTGAGCACTACTGCGGAAGGCACATATGCAACAAAACGTTATTCTTGGGCTGAATGACCTCAGTGTTTAACTGGGCAACCTAGCATGTGTATTGCTATTTAGTATATGTGCTGCCAAAGCCAGCACTGTGTATTGCTGTTTAGAACCAAGTGTTGTAACCCATACTCTGAATTATTCTGCATAACACCTAGCTGAATGCTTCTGGATGTCTACACCAGAATCATGTAAATAAGCTGTTTAATATGCAATCCATATTAAATCTCTTGTTCTGACATTTTGGCCTTATATAAGGACTACTTGAATGTACAGGAGTTGAAAAGAAATTTCAGAGGAAACGTCAAGGGGAACAATAAAAATAAATATGTCTTAGAAAACGTTTTCTTAGAAAAATGTCACATCTCAGTCAGTAGACATAGGGATGTAATTTGTTTCCATATACAATTTTTTAAAATACCATTTTCTATTGAATTTAAATCCTAAATTTTCCCTGGGAATATTTACTCATGTGATTTGTTGACGATTGTGAAAAAACACCGTGACATCTTGCAAGTTCTGAGACTACAAGTCGCCAATTCTTACTGCACTCCATTTTAAACAAATTAATTAGACAGACTACTACAACTGAATAAGCATTTAGTAGATTTGTAAAAGCAAATCACACGAATTATATCCAGATTTAGAGTGACAGGGCTACGCTACAAAGTGTAATCGCCCTTGGCCTTGAGGAAGCGCAGAGCACTGGCCTAAGGCAGCCCCCCCCTCCCCGGCCCTCTCAGGCCTGGCCACCTTCACCCTGTGCCCACTGCTGGTCTCCGCTGGGCGCATTTGATGGACCAGCCAGCCACGGGCAGCGACCTTTCTTGCTGGATACAATCAACTTCTTTCATGTAGGACTTAGAGAACAAAAACAAGGACCAGCCCTTAATGCTCCTCGAATTTAAGTGATAGAAGACAAAGAACAGATTTGAACCCATCCTGCTCTCCCTAGTGAACCTCTCAGGGGCAGCGCCATCTCACTCAGGTGAGGAGAGTTTTCGGAAAGCTTTTGCGCACTGACAGCACTTAGGCCACGCTGTGGGGCTTGGGCCCACGGTGAGCGAGCTGCGGACAGGAGAGACTGAACACACGGAGACCGTGAGGTGAGCAGTTGGAAGGACTGGAGATGTTGCTGGATGACGGGTAGAACATAATGGGTGTTTGAGTGAAGGTAAGGAAATGACAGCGGCTCATTATGAATCTGACACAAAGAAGTTTATTATAAAAGTCTACATTCTGTTATTCTCCTCATAACAAAAGGTGGTATGATTCTTTTCTAGGTGGAGAAACAAATTGATGTGGTCACCCAGCTCAGTGCTTTTGTGAGGCCGCAGTGCAGGGAGAGCAGGTGCTGGGAAGTGAGAGATCGTAGGGGGGCTGCGAAAGAGGCAGTGGGACTGGGATAGGGCCTGGGGACAGCAGCCCCAGCAGCTAGACCTCCTGCTCAGTTAGCATCCCGGCTACCGGTGAGAAGCAGCTGGATCAGAGACTCAGGATGGGCAGGAACCTGAGTTCTGGGCTGACTCTGCAGGGGCTGGGAAGGGGCCGAAGGGAAGGAAGGAAGCAGTGGTGCAGGGGAGTGAGCCAGAGCTGGGGAGAAGAGGAGACAATGCCGGGAAGACCCGGGGCGTTTGAGGCCTCTGGTCCTGGTCCTGAGGTTGCTGAGAACACGCTGCAGGGAAGGGGCTGCACAGTGCGGTGGAGGGCCTGGTGCTGGGTGGCCAGGAGGCTCCGCCCGTCTGTTCCGAGGGTGTTGGGGACCCGAGCCAGCCCGAGGTGACGTGACCCCACCGGAGGAGAGCAGCGACGAAGGCCGTGCGCTTAGAGACGTCTGCAGCCTCTCCCGGAGCACCGCGCATCTTGCTTTACTGCTTAAAAACCGTGTCTTGTATCTGGCTTTTGTTTCCTGCCACTTCATTTTTCTTATAATTGATTTTTATGGTATTTTATACAAGCATTGTTTCGGGCGAATGGGAAGACAACTAGTATTTATGTGGGAATGTTCCAGAAGCACAGGTCCCAGCTGGACATGCAAGCAGGGGCGGTGCCGAGTGGACTCGCAGGTGGGCCCCGGGGAAGGGGCGCCGGCTGGTGCTGGTCCTGGCTTTGCACGCCAGCACAATGGCGTAGGATGGAGGGGTTTGCAGTGCCGCCCACGTCCCTCAGTGCCAACGTCCTGGTCCCAGTCCTCGGGAAGTCTGGTCTGGGGCCCTGGGCAGATCCCGGTCCCACCCCACCCCTCTCCATCCCGTCCCCACTGAGGGGACGGGACACAGCCCCAGCAGCCACAGAGCCAGGGCACCGTGGTCTGCAGCCGTGACCAGACTTCTTCTCCTTGAGTCCATTTCCCCAGGGGCCTTGGGAGCAAGATGGGAAGCAGTGGTCACACGGGGCGGGTGCGGTGCCATCAGGACCTCGACCACAGCCCGGAGTGCAGCTGAGCCCTTGCCCTGGGGGCTGTGAGGTACCAGGCCGGAGACCACTGGAAGGAGGGAAAACAGGGCAGGCCCAGGCTGCGGGGTGCATTGCACATGGACAGTGCCCCTCCTGGGCACAAGTACTGGGCAGCAGACCTGGGTCTGCCAGAGAGGAAGGCGGGTCATGGGCGCTGGGGGCAGACACTGGCTGCACTGGTGTCGTCACTCACCTTGGGTTCCGAGGAGCGCGGGGCAGGCGTCACTCAGCCCCTCAACCAAGTCACGGGGCCAGGGGAAGGCGCAGACTGCGTGTCGAGGTACCGCAGGGAGCAGGGCAGGGTGCGCACTGTGTGGAGGGGCGAGAGGCGATAAACAGCCTCGTGGGAAGGGACCCGATGGTTCTCGTGCTGTGCATGTGGAGAACTGGGTGGGGTGAAGTGACCGAGGGACTGTGACCTTTACCGTGGCGCTCAGAAGAGGTGGCCTTAGAGCTGTGCTCAGAGTGACCGGAGGAAGCCGCCCTCATCCAGGCCCAGGCAGGGAGCAGGCGTCCCAGGCTTCCTGGGACTGCGGGACTGCGGGACAGTGGGGCAGCCACGGTGCTGCTGTGCAAGCCAGCGGCCCTAGGGGCTGGGGATCCTGGTGAGAGGCGAGCGGCCTGCAGTGGCAGGGGACACGGAGAGAAGCAGTGGAGGCCGAGCGATTGCTCTGGAGCTAAGTGCCTGGGCCGCGGGATCCGAGGAAGAATTGGAGCAGTTCCCAGCGGTTGGCTCGAAGTTGGCCGGGGATGGCGCCGTTTTCTAAGACAGAAGACTGGGAGGGACAGGTTTGGGTAAGTGCAGAGCTTCCTTTCTGCAAGGTCAGTTAGAGGCTGTGGTGGAGACGCCAGGGCCCGGATTCTGGGGAGGGCTCGGAGCTTGCACTTGGGGTTGGCGTCGTGGGTGCCGAGCAGAGAGCCTGCAGGCCAAGTGTAGAGGAGCAGAGGGGTCCTGGGGAGTCAGTGGAGCACACAGATGCGAGGACCCAGCCGGAGCAGACATAGGGAGAGCGAGGTGCTCGGGGCCAGGGAGCAGGAGTTTGGGGCGGCAGACAGCAGTGCTGCGGGCGGTGAGAGTGAAACACCCAGGAGCGTGGTGTGTTGCGTGGGAAGAAGCCACTGCTGCTCAGACTGGGCCTCGGGCAGGGCTGGGCAGGCTAAAGTGGCTTCCGGGGGAAGGGACAGTCCAGGGCAAGCCACCCAGAGGACTCGGGGCCTGGTTGTCTCTGGGCATGGGGCGGAAGAGGCACTGAGAGATGCGCGTCAGCACGGTTCCCTGGAGGGAGCCCTGTGGTGTCTGGGGCAGGGAGGACGTGGGGCTTCGCTGTGCTCCTGGGGAAGCCAGCTCCATCGCCACAGCCTCTCCCAGGGATGTTCGGGGTGGTAACTGAGGTAACGTTTGGGAGAGGGCTCTGAAGGCAGCCAGGCACCGTGCAGGTGTTATCCTGGTCACAGCGTCACAAGGAGAAGCTGCATTTTGTGGCTTTGCACTGTCCCCGAGGCTGCGGGCCTGCATCCTCTGCATGCAGTGGGGCCCGTGTGGTCACCGGGTCCCTGCTGTGTCCCATGCCTCAAGAGCCTGTCAGAGCCTGGGCTGAAGCCCAGTGCCTGTGAGGGGCACTGTCTGCTCCCCCAGCGTCGCATCTCCTTCCCTCCCTCCCAGCTCGCTTTTTCTTTCCCTGGATGCATTTCACTTTGTTTTAAGGACAGCCCCTCCCAGGAGGACTCCTGGCGTCAGGCCCACGCCTGACAGTGCTGGGCTTGGTGGGCCTGGGACTGAGGAGGGTGCTGGCTTCAGGAAAGGGTTTGTGGCTCTGCAGAGGGCCTGAAAGGCTGCATAGGGGCTGAGCGTGGACAGAGCAGCTGAGAGCAGCTTTAATGTGCTAACGAAGGCCCGGATGTGGATCAGTGGGGCCCTTTGTGAAGCCGCCTGGGGGCTGTGTCCCTCTACCTTGCTATGGGCCAAACACTGCGCCCTCAGAGCCCTCAGAGCCAGGCCTCAAGGGGCTGGGGACGGCCTGGTGGGAGGGGCCGAGGACTGCAGTGTCCCCTGGGGGGAGCAGCCCCACCCTGCCCTGCCTGAAAGGAGCTAGTCAGCCGGGCAGAGCCAGTGTTAGCAAGGTGCGTGGCACACGGCAAAGCCATCCCCACGGCAAGGCTGCGACTGGGTTGCTTCATTCAGCAGCCGCCCAGCAGCTCCCTTTGCAGGGTCAGGGGACCCGTGGGACAAGGCAGGAGAGAAGGCAAGGCTCAGCGCATGCTGCCACCCCCACGCTGCTCTGGTCTCCTCCCCAGGTCTTGAAACCTGAGCTCCTGATCATGCCTGATGGAGATGGCCAGCCCAGAGTGCCTGGGCCTTTCCTTTCTTTGCCTTTCCTTTCCTGTTTTGAATCACTGAGAGGATTTATAAATATCATGTATACCCCATGTTACATGATTTCCCACATGTATAACAGGTGTTGTCTTAGTTACTTTTCTCATTGCTGAGTCAAAGTACCTGACACTCAGAGCTAAAGGAGGAAAGTGTTATTGTAGCTCAGTTTGTAGATGTTCAGTCTGTAGTCAGCAGGGTGGCCTGGCAGAGAGCATCACAGAGGAGAAACCGGGCAGCAAAGCAGGAAGCAGTGAAGGAGCAGCAGGTGACGAGTGACCACAGAGCCCTTTGTCCCTTCCATTCACCCAGGCGACCCGCCCTCAGGGTGGTAGCACTCCCACCAGGGTGGGCACCTTGATCCTAGCACGGCACCGAGAGTGAGAGTGAATCCCGGCATCACTCCCCTAATCCCAGCACCACACTCTAGATCCAGCACCTCTGGAGAGCCCACCTATGACTGAATGAGGCTTCAGGGGACATCAGGACACAAGCCACAGCAAGTGTTATTTGTAATGCGTCATTGTCTCTCCATCTATCTGTGTTGCTCTGTTGCTTCCTCTCTTACACTCTCTGTCTCTCTCTCTCTCTCTCTCTCTCTCTCTCTCTCTCTCTCTCTCACACACACACACACACACACACACACACAAGTTCTCTCTTTCTCAGACTGACAAGCAGCAGATAGTTTTCCATTGGGCATTTTTGTCTTCCTTATTTGTTGATGGCTGGAGCTCAGAGGTGGTTAAAGAAGAATGCTTTATTTTTCATGTGTTTTATTTCTACTTTGATACTGCATTGAATTGGCATAAACTAAGAAAATAGAAATATATGGCATGGAATTACCTGCACACTAGCTGTGTCTGGAAGTGTGAACACACCTACAATCAGCCACCGTGTAATCCACTCCCGAGTCAGGTATGGTTTTATTCTAATGTTTCAATTCCAGCTGACAGTGAGTGTGGTGCTTGTCTTTAAAGTTCTACTGTCTTACCTCTTCTTACACTACCAGGTAGTGTGATTTTAGTGCTTTTCAGGCAACATTCTTCTTTTTCTGCTTTTTTTTTTGCTATTTCTCATTTATTTCCTGCCCCCATGTGATACATGGTTTTGGGGTTGACCTTCCCTAGGGAACTCTGCTCCCCTCAAGCCCAAAGAGGTACAAGTGGTGAGTTCGTCCTTGCACTGGCTTGAGAAAGTTGATTATTTGCAGCTCTGTTGCTGATGGATGGATCCAGTTGTGTCCAGTGTGAAGAGACCCTGATTATTACTTCTGGGTCCCAAACTTAATTGCAGACTGAGAAAATGCCTTCCAGAATGGCGGAAGAAAAGCATCACATAGAGCACATATACCCAGGGTATCAGGTTGTTCCCTGGGTACCAGGTTGTTCCCTGGGTACCAGTTTGTCAGAGAAAAAAATGGTCATGCAGTGTATGCACGCAAATGGACCCGCAGGGAGAAAGAATCCATGCACTGGTTTTGTGCTCTTGTTAGGCTGTAGGTTGGTAATTAAGACAACAGCAGCAAAAGATTTCTTAGCCAGATTATCATCTGCTAGTTTTCTTTGTCACAGTTCATTGGATTTAGGAATCTGAGGATTTTCTTCTTTTTGAGTTGCTATTGGACAAACAGGCAAAAGGACAGAATCTAAAATGTATTTTGAAAAGAAGTTTCCACAGCACAATACTTTACCTCAAAGGGGATTGGGGGAGATGGCACTTGCTGGATACATGAGTGATGTCCCACGAGTGGTGTCTGGGAAGGAAGGCTAGGAGGGCCCTTAGGCGCCCAGACGGTTTGGTGAAAGGAAACGGGAAGAGGAGCACCATGTCTTGCTCTTGTGCACAAAGACCTTCCTCAACAACTCCTACCTCTTAGAAGTTGATTTGAGTTAAATTTCTTCTTTATATGCATCGCTTTGTGAAAATTAAGCAAAATTACGTGGATATCCTTTGCATATCCACTTTAGGGGAAGTGTAGTAGTCTTGAGTGTGGCTAGGAAGTGCAAATGCATAGAGGACTGGATTCCCGCTCGGGAGGACATCTTACTCCAACCACTCACTTCCCTAACCAATTAGATTACTTTTCTTTAAGAGCTGAACTCAGTCACAGGGAAGAATGGCAGCATTTCTTGAAGGCATTTTTGGGACATAGGGCACTGGACATAGGGCAGGTCTGGCCGTGTGTTTACCAGGGAGGAAGTCGTGCTAGAGAGAGTGCTAAGCACTGTGGGCTAGAGGAGGACCTGTGGGAAGACACCGAGAGCAGCTCCGCTGTGTGTGAAACAGGTCCACCTTGGTCAGGCATTATCTCACTGGGCTTTCACAGCCATTTGGTCAGTAGATACTGGAAATGTATCTATGTGACATCTAGGAGAACTGGACAAGTTATCTGAAATACACGGTTCCTAAGTTCTATTTCTTAAGGTCTGACTATACATGACAATAGCCCAAAGACCTTTTGAAAAATCAAATGAAGTTTATTTCCAAAGCACACATGTCATCTTTTTCATGTGCTGTCCCATAGCCCGGCCATTTAATGCATTTATGTCCTGGAGGCCCTGCAGAAAAAGTTCAGAAGTTCAAATCCTGGGCTGGGGCTATAGCTCAGTGCTACAGCACTTGCCTCCCATGTGCAAGGTCCTGGGTTCCAGCCTAGTGCTGGAGATAGAACAGAAAAGGGGTAAAGAGGCTTCTTGGAGCTCCAGCCAATTTCACGTCTTAGGATATTTAGGCAGACCTGGCAAAGGCGGGCTCAGTTTGACTTGACAAGTTTTCTGTACTGGGATGGATTGGAAATTGGCATGCGTACTTTTCAAGGTGCCAGTTAACCGTGTCGGCTTTCCATTCCTGACCCAGAAACACAGATGTGACCCCCAGGGGAGCAGGGGAGTGTTGAGGGCTGCGGGACGCTAAGGTTTCCTCCCTGGAGTCTTGGCCACAGCCCTGAAGCGGGCACCTTATCTGGGGCGGTGTGCTGGGAGCTTGCTCAGTAACATTACCGCAGATCTCCCTGCGTGAGGAAGAGCAGAGAAGTCCCTCGGCTGGGGCTCGTGGTGTCATCTGTACTCCTCTGGGCGGGACTGAGTGAGGGGCTTTCCACAGCAGCTGTGTGCAGAAGCCTCTAAGTGGGAGACACTGACTCAGCATCGGTGTGTCTGCACAAGATTAAGTTGAAGAGCAGCTGGCAGCAGCAAGAAGAAACACAACCCCATACTCACATTGACACATTCACCTGTGGCATGGCAGGGCCACTCAGAGGGAGAAAAGCAATTGTGTTGGGTGGAAATAAGTGTGCTCTTTCCCCTGCCATTGGCATTGGATGTTTTGTTCTTTACGATTTCCCATTGGTTCTTTGATCCCGGGCACCCACTTTCCCTCAGCTGGTTAATACAGACCAGTTAGTTCATGGCCTCCCCCCGGACTGCAGGCCTGGACACGGCTGTTGGCCTTGGGGTGGACAGGGTCTCAGGTTCGTCTCGTCAGACTGAAGAGAGGGGCTTACCACGTGAGGCCTGTTCCCTCGCTAGATTTTATAAAGGGGACGGTCATTTTGCTGCTGGCTGCTACAGACAGCCGCCTTATGACCATGACAGGACCCAACCTCGAGATGTCATGATGCTGAGGGCAGGAGCGTGCAGAGGTAAGTACCACATGCTTGCAGCTTGCCCTACCACCGGACTTTCATTATATGGGTCATCGGTGTCTCATTAAGCCGAGATGGATCCATTTAACTTGCAGCTGGAAGCACCCTCACCAAAACACATCTTTCACTGTTAACTGAGACTCGTGGCCTTCTTTGAGTCCGTTCATTTCTCAGTCTAGACCCTTCTGCCAAGGGAGGGCAGGGCTGGTCTGCTGCAGTCTGGGTGGTTCCCGGAAGGGTGGAAGGGGCCCTTGGACTGGTAGAAGTGTGGCTATGTCCGCAAAGAGGGCCAACATGGCTAGGTCCCACGTGCCCGCTGCCTCCCGTGTCGGCGGTGAATCTGAGTGCAGCTGGGCTCTTTGCCCAGAACCCAGTAAGGAGACAGTGACAGGCCGAGCAGAGACTCATGATGCCCTCTGACCTCTCCTTCCGGAAAGTGTGGGTTTTGATCTGTGATTACAGAGAGAGAGAGAGAGAGAGAGGGAGGAGAGGAATCAGAGTTGATGGTGGTCATGTTTGATGGCACTTAGGGTACCGCCTTGGGACCTGGGGCGTGGTACCTAAACTCTAAGCTTTCATCCCACCACCTGCGAAGCAGCAGTACGAGCCCCCGCCTTGCAGGGCCGTGGAGCAGAGTTAGATACGTACGGTGCTGTCCCTGGGGTTCTTGGCACCGTACCTAGGACATGTTAGCCCCGTGTTGCTTTGCTGCCCTCTGCCTCGCCTCCCTGCCTCGGACCCAGCCCATTATGGACTGAAGCCTCTACAAACTGTGCACTAAGTAACCTTTTTCTCTTTTAACTGTGAGTGTTGGATACTTTGTCTCAGCAACGAGAAAAGTAGCTGAGACAGTGGGGAAGGAGCAGTGTCTGCAGAAAGATGTGACTTCTCCACAGTGAGCTCTGTCACAGAGAGACCTGGAAGCCTGAGGAGAGAAGAGGTGTGGACTCTCCTAGGGTGCCGATGTCTTTCCTGCCTCCTTTCAGTCCTGTAGAACAGTGCTTGCCAGATGGTTGGTATCACAGTCACCAAATGTTGGCTGAAAAGTGAAGGAATGGATGATGAAGGGATAGAAGTGCTTCCGCCAGGCTTCACGTTCTGGGGTCAGAATTTCTGCTGAGGAGGGGTCCTTCCATTTGATGCCTGTGAAGCAGGCTTGTATGTTCTGCTGCAGCCGTTAGGGAAGCTAATGAGAGGAGCTAATCAATAGCTGATGAACTGATTCATGGCAATAGATTTCTCAAGGCGGAGTTTGAAAGAGAGGAGCAGATTCTTTCCTTGGGCTCTGTGAGCCGCTATTTTTAGGTGGCAGATGTTGCAGCTTTTGAGACAGTTGCCAGGGTTCCCTTCTACTTCCAGTCCATCCCTAAACTGTAACTTCCATCTCTTCCATTTCGCAAACACGCTGCCTTGTGAGTGTTTTCTGAGGAAAAGAGGGATTGTGGGAAAAAGTAATCAAGAGAGAATATGTGAAGTGCTTAGCACAGAACCTGGCCCCATAGTAAACGGCAATAAATAAGAGTGAACGGAGAAATGCCACTCACAGCGTGCTGGAAGAGGCAGAAGCCAGGAGACGACACTGCTCCCTGCTGAACATGCAGGAAGTTGCTCCACATCATCGGTGATAATGCGTTGCTTTCAGCTTCCTCTGCCCACATCAGTTTCTATACCCTGAGCCTGGGCTTATAATTTTTGCTGCCAATACCTCTTACTTAGGGAAGGACCAATCAGTTTTCTTTGTGCATTTCTAAAAACAAGCAAATCCCCTCTGGATCAATTAGGGAAAACACTGAAACTTAATGCCTTGGAAATGGGTCTTTAGGCAAACAGTTCAGAAATGCAGAGTGGACGTCATCATGCCCTAAGGTCATTTCTAACCAAAAGTTAGATTATCCTGGCGCTTGAGAAAGTGAAGCCATAGGTGCTAGCTTGCTTCATGTTCGTAGTTCCACTGTGAAATCCCAGACTTGAAGCTCTGAGGAAGGCAGCCGGCATTTCTTGCTTCTCTAGGAGCGGCTGCAGAAGCCTCTCCAAGAGCCCAGTGCCTTCTTCAGCCAGCTCTGGGAGGCTGCGCTTGTGGCTGGCCTAGTGACCGGTGTGGGGACAGCTGGCAGGCAGCACGGTGGCATCGGTCTGGCTTCTCCAGAGAAGCAGAACCCCTAGGATTGGCCTGTGTGTGCTTCATGTAGAACATATCCTTTAAGCACCATGTATCTGTGCACATACAGACGCAGAGCGAGAGCTGTGTCTCTGGGAATTGGCTCATGTAATTGTGGGGGTTGGTAAGTCTGAGCCTGGTGCGCCAGGCCAGCCCGCCAGACGCTCAGCCAGGGTTCCCCTGCTCCAGGCTTGGGCTGGATTCTGATTCTTTGGGAAAGCTCAGCGCTTCAGTTTGGGCTCCCAAGGCCTCACACTGGCTGGACAACATCCACCTGTGTTCGGAAGGTGGCCTGCCTAACTGCAAGTGTTAGCCATCTAGTAAACACCTTCGTATCGACATCTCAACTGCTGCTTGGCCAGAGGATTACTGACCACAGCAATGCCCCTGGTGATAGTGACATCAGCTCCTGGGTGCCTGGTGTCACCACTTAGCAGTCAGCGACTCTGCGAAGGGCTTGACATGTTTTGTGTAATCCTCTCGGACCTCCGCCTTAAAGATGAAAATACTGGGCCACAGAGCTCTGCTGGGTTGCCCAAAGTCACACAGATCCTGCGCAGCATGACTAGGGCTTGGCCTTCTTAGTCCCAAACCCACACTCTTCGGTAGCATTCCTGGAGCAGATATTAGTTTGTGCCCCTGCGTTTCCGCTGGTGGAAACCCCAGGTGGTGGTGAGGTTCTCATAATCAGGGTATGGGACATTATGACAGGGAATTGACGAGACCGGCTTTCCAGATGGGGGCTGGGGAGCCCATGGAGGTCTTCTGTGTGCCAGAGAGCCAGACACCCTGGATCTGCTCAGTCCTGAAGCCAGAAGCCACAGAGCAGTGGGATCAACAGTGCAGTGCAGTGCGGCTGACAGCCCGGGCCTCCCTGCAGTCCCTGGTGTCAGTCTGTGTGGAGAGGATGAAGCTGGAGTCTGAGGTCTCCAGCAATGGCAGCAGCAAAAGACTCACGGGTGGCCCAGGCAGCATGGGGCTTTTCAAGTGCAGGCTGACTTCCTCCTCCTGGCCCTCTCATTCCATCTGGCTGCAAGCCTGTTGGATGTGTCTACCCCTAGTCAGGCCGGGGCTTCCCCTCAGTTTGCTGGTGTCTGTGCCACTCGTCTCTGGAAACCCCCACAGACACACCCAGAAGCAGGCTTACTCATCTGCTGGCCCAGTCCAGTCAAGTACACACTCAAGATTCACCATCACACTGGCCCGAGTGGGGCTGAGCGAGCTTGTGAAGGACGTCTCACGTCTTAGGAAGGCCAGAGTAACGGGATGCAAAGACTAAAAGGGTTCTGCAGGGACTCTTCTGGGCTCTACTCATTTCCTCTCAGTGTGCCCTGCAAATAGCCCCTCTCTGTGGGAAGCAGGTCTCACCATAGGACTCCACCGTGCCCTTCCATGGCCTATTGCAGCTCTGCAAGAGGGCCCTGGCTTTGCTGGCCTTGTGCGCTGTTGCTGGTCTCATTCCTCGGTCCGGGAGGGCACCACTGGGGCTCGGTCTGCCGGTCTGGAAGGCTCGTGGCAGGGAGCATGGTGGCGCAGTGTGGGGCTCCTGTCCATGCCCCCCGCGGTGGTTCCCCGGGACACCTTGGGGAGGACTCCCCAGTGCTTACCTCCTGGGACTGAGCTAGGTGGGACAGGTTGGCATCCTCCCAGGGTTCAGCAGCACCCTGCAGCCGTGTGGTGGGAATATTGTTTGCAGCCCCTTGGGCTGTTTGAAAGGAAAGTCCTGCACTACTTAGAATTTAAATAAGGACTTTTAAGTTCATTCCTCAGATTCAAAGCGCAGGACCCAGGCAGACCTCTTTGCTGCATAGTTAGTTTCCCAGTAGGTGCCTAAACAGCAAAAGCTGTCTCTGGGAAGGGAACAGTTCAAACTGATGCTCGTATGGCTTTGTCAGTTCCAGTTGCTGATCTCAGATTGCCGTGAAACTGTTGTTTGGGTCTCAGTCTTCTCTTCCTGCTGGACTGTGGGCTATCAAGGTGGGGTGGGAGGGCCCGGTCGAGGTTCCCTTACTAATGAATGCCCTGCGGTTTCTGGCACAGATTTCTGTCACGTGGGCGCTAGGGCAGTGTTTTGACCAAGTGAATGAATCTGAGTCATTAAGGAGTAGAATAATCCATTGTGTCTCCCAGGGGTTCTCTGAATTTTCTGAAGGGCGTACACAGAGCAGGGTGAAGGGCCCTGGTTCTGGTTCTGGTTCAGACTGCCCAGATGCGAGCCCTTTACTGTTTGCCCTTTTAATCTCTAAACTCTTTACTACAAATCCAGTGGGGAAGGCTCTCGTGTCACCCCAGGGAGATGTCAGGAGGGAAGATTGTCAGCACTTGGCCTGTCATCTGTCTGTCTGTCTGTATTCAGAAAACATTAGCTATGATAATTATTGTCGTTGTTGGGTTGATTTTGACAGCAGAAGGTTACCGGGCCCTGTTTGAACTCAGCAAGGCTCTGATTTAGTTAGGCTGATAATCGTGCCTCTCTGATATATCAGAACTTGGGTCTATTCTTTCTTGCATTGCAAGAGTAAAAAAGTCTGAAGAAGAAAGCTGTTCCAAAGGCAAGCCCCAGACTCCTGTGTCCAGGTGGTGGTTCTCTAAGGGCCTATGTCTGCAATGAGCCACAGCTGGTGGTCTTGGTGACCCCCAAAGATGTTCTTCTGTTTGCATGGTGGATTCTCACTGCAAACTTGGCCTGTTTCTCACTAAGCTCATGGGAGACTTGTGGCTGTCTTGTTCATTCTCTTGTGGTTTGGTCTCTTCCTGGCATGAAAGTTGATAACCGTTACATTCTAAATGTGCTCAGGTCACCCCTAGGGTTTCACTTTGTGTGTAGATGTAATTTACTGGGTGAGAAGGGCAGGTGGGGAAGTGTGGCCAGGCTCCTCTGGAGCCTTGGAGATGGCAGGAGCACAGGAAGTACCTGCACAGGAAGTACCTCCAGCCTTTCTTCTTGCAGTGTCAAGGACCTGCTGCAGCCAGATAGCTGCTAGTTATTGCTCCCAGGTTTTGGGGAACACTAGATTAGGAGGCGGCTCCAGATCAAGGTGGGAAAATGCCTCACTCCTCACTGTTTTCGGTGCTGGTGCCTCATGCGTTTCTGGGCCCTGAATGTTGGTGTCTCCAGAGCTGATGCTGGAGCGGAAGCCCCGTGGTGAAGGCACTGGGAACCGGCCGTGATCAGAGGGCTCTGCCCTCTGAGGTGCCTGAGAGGGCTGCCTGGTCCTCCCACCTCTCCTGCTGTGTGCGGGAACAGCACACTGGTCCCTTACTTCCCCTCTGTGAGGAGTCTCCCAGCCTTCATCTGGGACTTCCCAGCCCTCAGAACTGTGAGGAAAAATTCTTTTTGTTTATAAATTACCCAATCTGAGCTATTCTGTTACCATAGCAGGGACAGATGAAGACAGTTTTTAAGACTATTACCGTTTTTATTTCACAGGGAAGAAAACCAAGATATACAAAGTTTAACTATTGGTAGAGCTGAGATTTGAATTCATAAAGTTCTGCTTTAGAGTCTGTAATTTAACTCATTGCACTGTACCACGAAGCTGGCAACGAAGAGCACCTTTCCAGTGTGGTGTGGTCTCTCCCTAGATAAATGGATTTTTCTCTAGTCAAATCCAAAACGAGAAATGCTAGAAACCAGATTTCAGGCACGGAGGTCTGGGAATACCAAGCTGCTCAAACCTTCCATTTCTCAAGATTAGCTTTCTGATCTAACTTAGGGCTGTCTCGAGGATGCTGTGACATTTCCAGGAAGCCAAAGGACCATGTGAGGCCTCCAGAACTCGGACAGCTTGAGGTCAGTCAGCATTTTCCCTCAAAGGCTGCAGGCGAACGTGACCTTGAGGCAGGTCCTGTTCTGGGGACCTGGACACTGCCCATGGGTGGGTCTCAGAGCTGCGAGGGCTGGTGCTGGCCACTGACCATCCCTGCTCCGTCAGCACCCAGAGCCTCCTCGCCAGTCTTCCTGGGTGTCCTGGGTGGATAACAGACTTCCTAGCTGGCACCCCTGACTCTCCGAGGACAAGCCCAGAACTTGCTCCACTTCTGCTGTTGTATGGCTGAACACTGGACTGGGACTCAGCCCGAGGCTTAAGAAATGAATATGACACAGATTGACATCTGTGGCAGGTGGGGAGAAGTCCTTTTTCTTAGTGATAACTAATTACTTCTTCCGGTTTTCACTTGTAACATGTCTTAGACATGCACGTATAATCAGGCAGTATACATTTTATATATTTGTATCTCAAAATAATAATTCATCGATGCATACCATATTTAGGTTTTTTTGTACCAAGGATTGAACACAGGGACTTTATACTGAGCTACATCCCCTGCTCCTTTAAAATATTTTAAATTTGGAGACAAGGTCTTGCTGAGCTGCTGAGTTGCACAACTGAGCTCAAACTTGGAGCCCTCCTGCGTCAGCCTCCCAGAGGGCTGGGGCTGTAGGTGTGCTCCACCGTGCCCAGCCATCTCCAATACTTAGGCAACCTTCCTGTTTCCTTCCAGCGAAAGCAAGCCCTAGGAGGCACTCTAAAGTTTTATATTCTACAGTACGGAATAACCTTTAGAACAGTATTGACCCCAGGGACCCCCATCTCCTCTGTTTTTGAGATGAGGTCTCTGACTAGCCCAGGGTGGCCTCGACCTTGAGATCTTCCCACCTTAGCCTCAGAATAGCTGGGATTACAGGCAAGTGCCACTGCCCTTGGCCTTCCCATTTACTCGTAACCATCACTCTGTCAAAGAATGTCCACATTCTCACAGTGCTCCTGAGTAAGCATGGATGTCCTGTGATGCAGTAGTTGCCATAGTAATTAATCACCTCCCAAAAAGAATAGTGAAGCATATAAATCCATGTAAATTACCCAGAACATAGTCAGAATCACCCCCTGGGCACCTTGGTTTATAAAAAAATTCAGCCAGAGAGGATGTGTTCCTCTTGTTCTCTTTCGTGGGAAGAGGGGCAGAGAGAGCCGCTTTGTGCTTCCGCCGCGCAGTGCGCTCTCTTGCCAGGACGGGAGGCGACCTCGGCAGACAGAGGGCCCTTGTGATGACAGGGGTGCAGGGCTTGGCTCGGCCGTTGCCTGTGCCCGCTCTGCATGCCACATTCCAGGGCGCTGTGCACGCTCTCCCGGGCTGACCCGTCCCCTTGAGAGGCGTTTACCACCGCGTGGGCTCGGCAGCAGTGGCAGAGTTTGGAGGCTGTCATCGAGTAGGGTCTGCAGTCACAGTGCAGCGAAGTTCAGGAGCGACAGGAGGGAGTGAGCGGCGGTGGGCGGCTTTGGAAATGTGAAGTCTATTGCGCAGTTGCTGTTTGACCAAGGGTGGAGTCCACCTTGTAAATCCTAGCTCTGCCTCCAGCCCTGTAAGGGCCACCGAGGGAAGCACGGTGCCCTCGGGTGGCTGCACCCTGCCTTCCCGGAGGAAAGGGTCCCTCAGAAAGGCGTGGAGACAGGCTGAGGGGAGGTGTTTTCAGGAGCACACGTCAGAGAATCGTAAGGGAGTTTCGACAGGATTGCATCCGAGAGACAGATTTCAGTAGGGGTATGTCTGCCGGCTCTGCTGGGGTACATTTTTAGACAGAGTTGGTGGTGTCAAAGAAAGCCCTCAGAAATCCCTGTGCGGTTTATTTCGCTGGGTAGAAGGCATTTTCACAAGTCACGTGCCAAATGGATTCTGGTCTTAACAGATCCTCGTGTCTACTTCTCAGTTATGAAATTAATAATTTATTATTTGGGGACAATATTTGGTTATGTTATAACTACCAAAATACATAAAACAAACCAATATGTTTAATGGTATCATTTAAGTGAAAATGACTTCTGATATTGTTGTGCAACAGGACAAATTTCAAGATAAGACATTTTTTCATATCTTACTCAACAATAAAATACGAGTTCAGTGCCACGGCTAATCCAGGAGAACCCTCTGGCCTAAACACTAATTGCTCAGCCATTCAATAATTTACGCACAAATATAACACCCGGAAAACCTGCCTCTCCATGCCCTTGGTTTGATTTTACTCTTTGGCAAATATCATGCCACCCTTCTTCCAGTAAGTACCCCTTGAACCAAACTGTTGTGAAGAGAGGAAACAATCTATTTTTCCCGTATTTTAGCCAATACTAGAACGTCTACCCATGATATATGACACGACAGGCACACCATTGGAGCCACAATGTCGTGTTTCCAATCAAAGCCAACAGAATTGAAGTTTATTTTATCTGCTTGAGTCCTGGTCTCTTAATGGAAGGAGTTACGCTCTCAGCTCACTGTTTTCTGAGCACACTGTCTCTGGACATGTTCCTGAAGAGTTAACCTGGGCATCATGCAAGTTCCTCACTCCTCAGCATTCTCTGCCAGCCACGTCTCGAGTGGATGGAGTGGGACGGAGTTCCAGGAACCAGCACATCACGAGCAGCTGTAGAGCTCGGCACAGTCGTCTGCAGGTCACTCACCAGATGGGCGTCCTTACCAACTCCATTCAGCAGAGGAGAAAACTGTGTTCAGGGACATAACGGAAGCTGTTTAGGCTCACATGGGCCATACAGTAGCTGGGACTCAAACACAGAGCTTGTATTGCAAAGCCCATGTTCCTTCTGTGCCCAATAATTATCGAGTGTCTTAGGTAGCAGAATTCTTGTCTTTACCCTCTATGAAATCGTACCAGAATCAGAGTCTGTGTCTCTGTTAGCAAGGATCCGGCCCTCAGATCCTCTTCTTCAGTACTGGATGGAATCACGACAGCATGGCTGGGAGCCTCAGCTCTCATCAGAGTCTTGGCATTGCGGGCACTCGGTGTGAAGCTGCCAGGTGAGGCCAGGTGAGGCCAGGTGACTGTGGGACTTACAGAATCATGGGGTTCTCAGTGCACCTTGAATCAGGCTAAGAGAGAGGTCCATGTGTGATGAGTGCAGAGCTTTTCACTGACTCTGAGTGGAGATGGTGGTTTGCATCACCTGCCTGCACAGCGCTGGGCCGCAAGGCTCCAGGGAGTATGTGAATTTGAGTTCCTAACATCTGTTCCCCTCTGGTGGGTGGCATTGGTTTTTCTGTCCCTTTTCTCAGTTTATCCATTGTGCATTGCACAGCCCTTTGGTGAGATGTATCCGCTTTCCACTTTGGTTCAGTACAGGACCTGAGTGGTTTCAGTGTAAGTAACAGGAAGTTAGAGGATGCAGAGGGTAGACGAGAACACTGTCAGTCAGGTTTCTGGGTGGGAGTCCTAGGTTCTGCCCTGACTTCTGAACTCACTATTTGGGGCTGGGACTTTCATCTCATGGGATAATAAAGTTTGTCTTTAACTCTTCCAGTGTCTCTCTGCTCCTCTTCCCACTGCTGTTTTCCACCCTTGCTGGCATCTGTCAGGCCCTGGGATTTTAGAGCATTCTTTTTCTGGAGAGGACGATCAATGCTTATTTCTCAGGGGTGACAATGGCCAGCTGATTCCGTGAAATACCCTCTGTGAGATCCAATAATGATGATTGTTTTTCCTTTAGTCTTTTTCTATTTTTGAGGTACCCCTCACTTCTCCATTGGACTCATAATGCTTTTGCAGTCATATTTAAACATATATAAGTGGTAATCAAAGAAGTCTATAACATGTAGCTGTATGTCTAAACAATTATCAGAATAGTATTACTTATTTAGTAATGGTTAATTTGTGTCACAGGTCTTCCTCATGAACTTATTTTAAATTTTGTTCAAATGCATAAATAATTCTTCTTAGCCGGGCATGATGGCATGCACCTGTGACCCCAGCACTCCAGAGGGTGAGGCAGGAGGATTTTGGCAAGTTTGAGGTCACCCTGGGCTGCATAGTGAGTTCAAGGCCAGCTTGAACTACGTAGCAAGACTGTGTCTCAAAAAACACAACAAAACAAAGAGCAATTCTTCTGGAGTAGATACATGAGTGGTAAAACTTTCAAAGTCCTTGCATTAAAAAAATTCTTATATCCCCTCGAATGCTAATTTGGCTAGGTATAAAGTTTTATGTTCAAATTTGTTTTCCACTAGTACTTGGCAGATACTGTTCCATTTTCCATTTTCTTCTCGGTTGCTCTTGAGAAACGTGAGGGTAAAATGAGTCCTGTTCCTTTGCAAGAAACCTAGTTTTCTCTCTGGAAGTGCGTAGAATCCCTCTACCCTTAGAGTCCTAAAATTTTACCACAGTGAGTCCATGTGTGGACTCTGAAATTTCTTCTGTAAACATTTGGTCAGTGCTGACAAGTTGGAGGGATGCCTTTCCTCGATTTTGAGAAGCATTTTCTCCTTTGGTTCTGAAACTCCTACTGTGGAGATGTTGAAATCTCCATCCTCTTTCCAGTTTTAAACCTCTCTCACGTAGCTTGGACCTTTTTGTTCCTTTGCAGTGCCTTTGGGAGCATTTCTGGCTTAATCTAGCTAGCTATCTTATTCTACTGCTAGTGTCCATTTTGTTATTTAGTGTATCTACTGATTTTAAAATTTCTACAATCATAAATTTATTTCCCAAGAATCTTTTTTCACAAAGCCTGATCTTTCTTTTGGTTGCCCTTCTTATCTACCTGATGATATTAATTATGCAGTTGACTTTTGTTATTCAACAGAGTTATGCTCTATAACGTTGCTGCAGTTAGTGAATTAGAAAATACTGAACCATTGCTCTTAGGGAAAATAAAGGTGAGGCTCCCTTGAGCTTCTGTTCACAGCATTCTTGCTGACTGACCGAGACACAACCTTCTTTTATGTGCGCGTCTGTCGAAGACTTCTTAGTACATGTATGTTGTTGATTCACAAACACCACCTCGTGCTGGAGTGAAGCTTATGCAGGACCTTACTTTCTCCATGAAGCACGTCATAGCCTCTGGCACTTAGGAAGCCTGACACCACTTCACTGCGTCCGGGATCACTGATGGATGGAAAGGCATAAGGATGTGAGACCAGACCATAAAGAGGACGCCTGTGCACAGTGTGGGCCGGGCACAGGGAAGCAGAGCACCACTGTGAGCAGCTCTGGGGGCCGTGCATGACAGGCGGTGAACAGATCACCGGTGCGGAGCCCACAGACCCCGAGGCCCAGTGCGTGCTTTTGTGAAGGTCACTTCTCCGTTTCGGCGCCTGTTTCTTCGGCATTTGTGGCTCTTTCCGTGAACTTGGTACCAAGGCGTCCGCTGTGTGCTTCTCCTGCTTGGACTTCGTGCGGACCGGCCGGAGTGTCTTCTCACTCACTGGGCGCTGCTGCTCGGTGTCCAGCCGCTGCCTCTGGGCTGCCCTGGGGCCCTGGTGCTCCGGTCTCCCCCGTCCTCTCTCCTCGCAGACCACGAGGGGCTGCCCCGCCTCTGCTTCACCTGGGGCGCCCAGGGTGGGCAGGGGAAGCCGGGGTGGGCAGTACTGGCCCTTTCGCCAGCCACCTGGGGCGCCGGCCTCGGACTCCTGCATGCTCCTGGCCTGTCGCCTCCCGGGACTGCTCTGCTTGGCAGCTGGATTCCTTCCCATGTGACCTGGGAAAAAGTTTCCCATCAGCGTGGCTCTGTCAGTCTTTTTATTTCTGGAACTCCTCAGGATTTCTGCCCATCTATTCTTCCAATTCCTATTTTCTAGCACTATTGTGATTTTTTTCCCAAACAGATTTTCCAATATTTTTAGGAAATTGAAGTGGGAGTAGATGGGCATAATGGCTTAGTCTGTCATTTTAATGTATTTTTAAAATTATTTTAATATTTCCTTAAACTACTTCATATTTTTAAATGTTCCAGACAGAAGTATCCCCATCCTGGCTTTTAAGGCAGGATCTATGTGGAATCTTTCATGGCTGGCTAATATAGGCATCCGTGGGAATATATTAGTGGATTCCCACTTGTTATTGTCCCCGTGGTATTTGTCATTGTGTGCACTTATTCGTAGTCGCTCAGAAGTGCTCTCTTATTATATTTTTAGGAAGGCACTTCCTTGCGCTGCACATCCCTGTCACAGCAGTGGATGCCAGACACTGTATGGTCATCGTGCCACTTCACCCTCTCGGAGGTGCTGAGGGGCTGACACCCTCAGCGTGAGGATGAGGAAGGCTGACCACTTTCCCTTTGCGTGGAGCCCCTGGGGAGTGGAGCCTGGGTCTGATGGGGCAGCCTGGGCTCCTCGTTCTCCTTTCTGCCCTCTGCTCCAAATGAGCGTTGGCGGTTGCCCCAGCGTGCGGATGACTGGCTTTCTGTGAGTGTGCTTTTGCATGAAAAAGTCAGGAAGCTATGCAGTGTGCAGTGAGAAAATGAACTGTACAGGGCAGGTCTGTGGCAAACATCTGTGTGGATGCTGTAGTCTTCTGTTATTGAGTTCCTCTTCTTCGTGTTAGAGTAAATAACTGTGCAAAAGTCCATCTTTCTAAAACAAATTAATGATCAATTTAGCATCATTAGCAACCACTAAAAAATTCCTTTCCCGTCTAAGGCATAGCAATCAAACATTTATTTAAGGAAAATAATTCTGCTCTCCCTAGGGTTTTTCATTTGAATGAACAGATAATAAATCAAGAAATACTGTATACAGCAGGCCTTTAGCTAGAACAGCTCAGAAATGCTGCTAACATCCATGTTGTAGAAACATAAAAGAATTACTTAATAATTGGATTTAAGCTGGAACAAACACGACGGCTCTGGTCCATAGGGATGATGAGTACGTTAGGCAAATGCAGCGAGATCCGTTTCTAATTTTCCCATTCTGAGTGTTCAAACTCAGGATGAGCTCAGCTTGAGGGGATTCCCTGTAAGTTTCAGGCTGAACACCACCTCCTGCCCCAGGTTACACCTCACACTTCTACGCATTTCCGGTCCACACTCCTCTGGAAACTCCGTTTCCTCTGTGGGGGCCTCTTTAGGGACCAGTCCAGTCACTTATGACACAAAATAACATCACAGTTAAATAGGAGCCTGTGGAAGTCTGGTATTGGGGACAGGCCTGAGGAGAAACCAGAGTGTCCTCAAGTTCAGCTCCCCCAACACACTCTCTTTTGGCAGCATCATGAGGAGGTGATTTGTTCAAACCGTTTCTTATCCATACTAAACTCTACTTGCTAATTTGTTAATCTAAGTCAGCTAGGTCACGTGTTGTAGAATTAAATCTCACTGGAGTTAAACTGGATAAATTGCACAGGACCAGAAAAAGGAAAGGCCAGCCCCTGTGACTTTGGTCAGCACTCCTCTGGAGAGAGCAGTGTGTTGACACCAAGACCACCTCGTCCTTCTGAACCTGCGTTTGCTCTTTCAGTTTCAGTCCATCCTGGCGCCTTTCCAGCTCTGCTGCCTCCCACGCTCTGCCCTGGCCCTTGAGTCCCTCTGCCCAGCCTGCCCTGCTCCCCAGCATCTGCCCGGCTGGAGGATCAGATGCCCAACCAGGCCGCGTTGAGCCTGGGGGCTTCACCCTGTCACCCCCGGTTTTCACCCCCCTGCATTCGTTGTCAGCCGCCTAAGTCCCGTCGCCTTGCTGCACTGGACAGCTCCCGTCCTGGGAATGGATTTTCTTTTGCAGATGCCTTCCCTATCAACCTGAACACTGGCGTCTATTCCTTTTACTTCCAGAGCTTTACCAGATGTGCTTGTATGTGCTTGGACTCTAAATCAGATGCGATTCAAGTGTTTTCCCTGCCCACCAAGGCCTTCAGCCCTAATGCAAATCAGCAGATGTGTTAGGTACTTGTGAGAATGAGCATCACTCAGATCTGCATCAGCCTCAAAAAGAAAAAAAATGGAAATGAAATCTATGTAAATAAGGAAGGGTGGAGGGGGTGAAGGGCGCACAGGGAATGGGGAAAAATAAGAACCAAGATCCATCATGCACAGGTACAAGCACCCAATGGTAAATGGAAACGTATTGTTTACCTAAAACGCACCAATGAAAGAACTTAAGCAAAAACAAAGATCTGCCTCAGCCCAGCAGAGCTGCCCACCATTCCTCTTCTTTCCTTTCCCCCGTGTGCTCCTCCTCTGCTGTCTTAGTGTGTGTGGCACTCGTTACCGGATGCTGAGGTTATGTGGGCATCTGCACCCCGGCTTTCCACCACCATCGGCGCCTTGTTGTGAGTTTATGACCCTCTCTGTGAACCTGGAACTGTAACAAAGACCCCACGGTGACGCTTGTGAGAGAGAAGTCGGGAAGGGGATTCACTGAGTGTCCGGAAGGCGGTTGTGTTCACATCGCCTTCTGCTTGTGCTTTTGTGTGAGCAGAGTCGCCCCGAGCGGGAGGACCATGCAGATAGAGGGCACGGCTCGGGCCACGCGTGTCCTCGTGGGGTGGAGAGGTACAAGGGCCTCGCACACCAGTCTCGGGCCCTGGGCAGCACAGCAGGAGGGGCAGAGGGGACGCATGCGCAGCGGCAGCTCAGCCTCGTGCGGCGGACCAGGGCAGCCTGTTCCCCGCGGACCCGAGAGCCTGCCGGCAAGTAGCCGTCCAGCCAGGTGAAAGATGAGTGGCAGCTTGGAGCCAGCATGCAGGGGACCTGGGTCCCGTCTGGCAAATGCCTGGTACAGGAGAAGGCTTGTGTGAGTGCACATAGCTCTGTTCTGAGCTCATCACTTTTGATCCCTTGTGAATCAGTTCCCTTAGAGAGACCAAAAAGTGGTGGTTTCTTCTCTCTCTGGGAGTCATCTGGGACGGTTTTATCTGTACGGTGTCCTCCCTCCCTCCCTCCTTCCCTCCCTTCCCTCAGCTTTACTGAGGCGCAATTTACAAATAAATAAAAGTCATATATGTTTAAGGTATATGAAGCCTTCTTGAAAACTTAAAAATGGAACCATCCTGTGATCCAGCCGTCCCGCTTTAGGAGATACGCCCGAAGGAAGTGAAACCAGTGTCTCGAATACATGCCTGCATCATCGCGGCATTATCACCCATCACCGAGGAGCAGAGCCGGCCTAAAGGTCCTGCAGCAGAGGAAGGGGAAAGGTGATGTGCGCTCTTAGATGCTATGGCAGCATCTGCCACTTTTCTTCAACACCCAAAAGGGACAGCTTGCCTTTGTGTCTGCCGACCCACCTGAGGCGGGACAGGAAGTTGGGCTCCCTTGATATGGGAGACCTGCTGTCTACACGTTGGCTATGCTGCTTACATTCAGTTTTAAGAATCTACATGTATCTTCTGAGTTACCAATTCCATGTTAAAGAAAATATTTCCTGAAACAAAATGAAAGATCTAGTACCTCTTGAGAAAATCCATACTTAGAAACAATTATTTTTTAGGCTTTAATGCTTTCGGTGAGAAATCACATTTGGAAAAACTCTTTGCTTCTTTAAAATGTTTAGAAACAAATCGGCCTTAGCACTTTGTTCTGCATTCAAGGTAAAGCCCAATTTTCATCCTTCTGTCTGTGACCGGGTAGAAAGGTTACGGGGCAGCAGTAGCATCCTCGATGAAGTCGGAGCCCAGCAAGAACAGTAGCAAAACCAGCCACTGCTGCGATAACCCTGCAAGTAAACCACGGTGCATAGCAATGTCAAGAGAGCTTCCGCGGCTCAGACATAGCTACCGACCTTGATGTGCGTTCCTTTCCTACAATATTCTATTCACCTTTGAAAATTAGTGATTACCTTCCTGATAATGCAACCATTTAATTTTCAGTTAAGAAAGAAGTTCATTCTGTGGAGTGAGTAGCCTTGAATCTGTGTTTATATACTATATATATTTAATCATAGTTCTTGTTTACTTAAAGCTTTTCTGAATGAAAACAGACTTTTTTCACCCATCTGGGGTCTCATCCAAGCCTGGACACCACTGATGAATCAATATGACTCCATAGTTTTGTTGATCACCCAGGGACCAAATAAACAGATTTCCTTCTGCGTGGTGCTGCCATCTGAATGGTGGTTAGGTGGGATTTGAATATGGAGAGTGTTCCAGGAACACTGCTCTCTTGTGCTCATAAGTACTGTCATCAAGGCAGAGAATAAAGCGACAGAAAGGCCAACAACATATATTTTATCAAGATGATTGTTTAATCCTCTCAACAACACTTGAAGGCATCATGTCTTTTGGTGAATATTGGTACTCGATTGGCAATGCCTTGGTCAGTACTGCCTGGTTGAAATGTTAAGGTTTAATTATTCTGTGGACAGTTTCATATTTCAACTAATTTCAGGATCAGTTCTGTGGTTATTGTTTTTAGCAAGATAACATGTCAAGTTGCGGCTCTTGTGAATTGTATTTTGTGTTACATATTCTTGACGTAATGCATTTAGAAACAAACTAAGAGTTGATAGGTTTTTTAAATTTATTTCTTAGCAAAGTTATGAAACAATTATGATCGATTTCTCTTGGTTCACTATGTATCCTTTGTTAACATGGCCTGCCAATCTCAAATTCTTTCATTTCTAACACAATCAATAATCAAGTGCCTCTGAGACACTGTTTCTTCTCAAATGCACTGATCTTATTATTGATCCATATTGGTTGCTTTTTCTAGATTCTGTTAATGGATTTCTAAAATATACAATACTTTATTTCAAATTCCATTTGAATGCAGTCAGTGTATCTTTAGCCGGGTTGTTTGGTGGATCAATCCTGCTGAGTGATATTCCGTGTTGGGACTGGAACTTTGGAGATAACCCAAGACACACTTACGTGTAGCTGTAGCTTTTCAAATATGCTGTCAAGTCTCCAATGAAGCCATCGTTTGTAGGTTGGACTTTAGGCAAGTGACACAATAGTCTTTTCTGCATGAGCAAAAGATGTGTTGTTATTGGATGTGCTATTCACATTTTCTGTTCAACTTTCACTGAGTTAAAAAAAACCGAAAAGTTTAATATCAGGGAAAATTGAACACGTTAAGTTATTTGTTAAGACATGGACATTGATGTCAGTATGAAATTTTGTGTAAAGTTTATGCTTTAAGCATATGTAAATAGCAGACCAGAAAGATCTGAAATGTTTTGAAACCCATTTGTGTAAAATTTGAGTTTTGCTGGTCCTTGGAGAAGTTCTTTCAGCTCTATGTCACTTTTTAAATTATATCCGCCTTCAGTTATTGACCTTTCCCTTCTCATGTGGTCTGATAAACATGAGTCTGGCTTAGAGACGGTGTCTGGGACTTCACAAGCCTCCAGCGTGGAAGCGCGGACTGTGGCGGGAGCACAGCAGGAGGCTTTTCCGCCCACCCCCACAGCTAGTCTCTTCATGGAGATGTGCAGCCTCGTTCTGCAAGTGTGGAAAATGCATCAAAATGCATGTTTTCCTTGTGATTTATTTTGAAAAGCAGAGAAGCAGCTATCATAAGATAATTTTCTGCCATTATATTGGGTATTCTTGTTTTATATTTTGATTTCTACTCAAAGACAAAGCGTGAGCAGTTATGGAATGTGATGTCTGCAGTGAAAGCAGCCCTGTCCTGTCTGCCAGCGTGCTAGTGCTGTGCCGTCTGTGTGCCTGGTCAGCAGCTTGAAGGCCATTAGGAAGGGAAAGATGAGGAGTCTGTGTGCGTAGAAGGGACGAATCATCTCTCAGATCAAGGTTATGGGGTCAAAATATCCTGCTATGTTGCCAGTTTTAGTATAAAATCTGTTGTTGGGCTCAGGACTGTGTGGCTATAGAAGAACACTTTGAAAACTGAAGAGTTTGAAACATAGTGAAGAAAATACTGAGTAAATTTACTATAACTGAGAAGGTAGTGACAGAATTTGGACCGGGAAGTCCCACAGGTCCCCAGCAGGTATCACTGGGAGGGGCAAAGCCTTTAGGAGGTGCAGCTGGTGGGAGGTCTGGGATCCCGTGAGGGGGAGACCTGGCCTCTTGTCCTTTGCCTCCTGCTGTGCGGTGAGCACTTTTGCTAGCCCGCACTCCCGCCGCCACGATGCCCTGCCTTGCCACAGGCCCCAGAGCAGTAGGACCAACCCGCTGTGGACTAGAACCCCCTAAATACTGAGCCCATACACACTTTTTCTTTATAATTACTTCAGATATTTACAGTGGTGACAGAAGGCGAACACAGTGAGTTACTTTTGTTTTCATTTTCCGAACAAAGTTTACAACTTTGTTTTTAGAGATCCCCCTGTCTTCACACATAGACTGCCCCCACACAGGCAGAGGATATATTCTAAGTGCAAACACACGATACGTACTTGTTGATTTGTCTCAACGAACTTTCCTACCATCTTTACGGTTGCATCTGTTCCAGAGAGAAAATGCCTGCATACAAACAAGCGACATTTAACTCGACGTTATAGGATTCAGATGTTAAAGAGTAATTTGTAAGCAGTTTTGAGATGTGATACTTAGTTCAGCATGAAGCCTTTCTTACCTTTAGTTTCAGTTTTGCTGAAATTTGAGTGTTTTTACCGTGTTCCAAATGGGCTGGTTTCTGGTGACGAGTTGCTACATCTGTCTTTGACAAGGGACAGCAGATTGGGGGTTGGAGGCAGAACAGGGCCGTCCTCTTGGCTGAGCAGGGTATTAGGCCAGACTGCGTGGCTTGGAGAGCCAGGTGGGCTCCTGTCATGGGCCGTGGGACAATGTCCGGCACTCCCGCATGCTGCCCAGGCTCAGTCGGGTGATCTGTCAGCTCTCTCTATGTAGGGTGATGGTCCCTGTTTACAAAGATCTGCTATAGCAGATAGTGTGCTGCTTCTTATTTGAACGCTTTTCAAATATATATGTACAAATCTACTACCATTTATTCAGTACTTGCCTTGTACTTTATACAGCTTAATCCTTAACATATCCTGCAGTACCATTGCCCCTTTTTATAAATGAGTAAACCACTATTTAGGGAAAATGACTCATGCATAATATATCTCATAGCTTTTGTTTTTGAAAAATAAGTTAATTGATCATGATGTTTATTTTAGAGGGTTGCGTGTGTTTAAAGCGCTAACTTCTTAAAAGTTAGAGGCGGCATCCATTTCCCTGTTCTCCGGTTTTTAAACCTGTCAGTAAAGACATGCTTCCAGTATTTCAAGCTTCCTGAGGCTCTTCGTGGTTTTTTCACCATGGTTGTTCTGTGTATTTGAGTTGCCATGCATCTTTGCAGTAGGATTGTAATGCAAAGCTTTTCTCTTCTGGAAGTAACATGTTTTTCCATTCATGTTTAGGGACATTTTTAATTTTGGGAAAATGTAAGATGTTCAGTGTTGTGGTTCCCTGTAATGGGGAGATGGATCTCAGAAGAGCTGATGACAGAAACATTGTAAGGAGAGAAAGGATCCTAAGAGAAAGTTATAGTTGTTAAAGTGATGAATATTTTCCATGAGCTATGCAGTTACTTTCCCATCACTGGGAGAAAATTCCAGACATCTGAAACTTCAAGGAGGGGAGGTTTATTTTGACTCACAGTTTCAGTGGGTTTAGTCCATGTTTGGCTAATTCCAATGCAATGTCCTGGCAGAGGACAGTTGTTCACATGGTGGTCAGGAAGCAGAGAGAGTGCAGGGAGGATCAGGGGACAAGACTATGCCCTTGCAGGTCACACCCTGGTGACCAGTCTCCAGCCAGGCACTCTTCTTAATGACACAGTCAGCTATGAACTGAGCCATGGATAATTCTATGGATGAGTATGGCACTCCATGATCCAATCACCTTCTAAACACATGAGACTTTTGGCTGGATAATTTTGGTCTAAACCATAACAAGCTATAAAAGTTTTGAAAGGAATTTCAGTTTATGTTGTTATCTTGAGACTAAAAAACAAAAACTTTTCTTTGTGCTGTATTATTCTAACCAGAGTTTGGTGCAACAGTCAAAGGAAAATGAACTGGGTGGGTTCCACACTGCTTACATCCATTCTGCTTATACCTAATTTCCAAATCCTGACCCATTTCCAGAGACTCTTTATGGAAAAAATGTGAGGGCCGAGTAAGAGAAAGGATCAGTCTAAATGCCTCTGTGCATACTCCAAATGTGTAGATTTAAAAATTATTCTATTAATAACCAGGACATAAATATGAGTAAAACGGTCATAAAACCAATCTGCAAATTGCCACTTAAATATGATACTCAGAACAACTCTAAAATGACAGATTGGATGATTTGGCACTTCTTAATTCAAATGCAAGCCAGTGGAGGTTTCAAGAGGCTGCTGACACCGGAGCGCCTATGGAATAGAGCTGCTTAGGGGCTCAGGCTTGATGACATTCAGCCCCACCTTTTTCAGCTTCTCTTTTGTATCAGTCAGCTTTCCGGCTGGTGGGACACATTACCTGACACCCATGCCCTAAAGGAGGGGAGTTTAAATTTGTTCCATGGTTTTAAGGAATTCAGTCCATGCACGCCCGGCTCCAAAACAGGAGCATCATAGCAGAAAGGTGTGACAGAGCAAAGATGCTTAGGTCATGGTAGCCCAGAAGCAGAGCAAGAGAACAGCATTGGAGAGGAATCCAGCATTCTGGGACCAGATATTGTACCCAGAGTCACACCTCCATCATCACTCAAGTGTCCCATGAATTTTCTAGATGGCCCCAAGGCTAATCAAGTTGGCGCAAGGCAGCTTAACCCTCACATTCCACCCCTTGCCAATGGGACACCCAAACACGTCCTTAAACCACACTTAATCTCCAAATAAACACAATAACAAGTTCATATTCTACCTAACATATTATAGCTATTTTGTGTGCAACTAAGAAAGCAATAAGCCCTTCCCCAAAGTCTCACAGTTCCAGCATTTTTCAAAAGTCCAAGTCTTCGTCTTCTCTGAGACTTAAGGCAAGCTCTTAGCTGTGAACCTCTATAAAGTTAGAAAAGAATTACATAATCCAAGGTAAAATGCCACAGGGTAAATATTCCCATCCCCAAAGGGAAGAGTAGGAGGATATAGAAGAATTAGACAAAACTAGGACTGAAACCCACAAGACAATCATTAAGTCCTGTAGGTACATATATGGCATCTGGGGCACATGGTATGAGATGTGACTTCCAAAGGGCTTGCCAGGTGCAGCCACACAGCCTGCCCTCTCCTGGACTGACTCTGCTCACAGCTCGTAGCTTTCTTTGACAGATGTTCCACACTCTTGACATCTCTGGCTTGTTGGGATCTCCACTGCACCTTCAGCTTCATTCTCAAAGCTTCATGCACTGCCCTCTCAGTGGCCTTCCTTGAAAATCTGGATGGAAGCCTCCCTGACTCCACAACTCTTGCATTCTGCATGCCAATATCAAATGAATGACACTGAGGTCTGCCATCATGGTGAGCAGTAGCCAGGTCGCCTTGGAATATGGCCGTAGCACCTTTTGAGTGCCTGGATGTCTGAGCATGGTGAAATGAATCCCTGTGAACAAATTGCCTAGGCAGCCTTTCTGGAGTAGGGGGTTCAAGGATTCTTTTCTCATATGAAAAGTTTACACTTTTTCACCCTTGAACCTTCAATGGGTGGGGTCTTGGTGATTTGTGAGATGCCCTCAAGGTGTCTTTCATCTTGTTCCTGTGCAAAGTACTTGGCTTTATATTAATGGTGCTAATTTCTTCAGCAGCCACCTCTCCATTGGCGCCAATTCTATATATGGTTCCTCTTGGGACAAATTGAGGTTTTGCAACATTTTCTGCTGTGCTTTTTGTCCCTGATTCTCATTATAAATATGACTGAAAGGAGCCAGCAGTACTCATGCCACAACCTGAATGTTGGGTTACCTTTGAATTTCCTCTACCAAATCAATTAGTTCACTGCCCTTAATCTCAGACTCCTTTAAAGTCTAAGGGCTTGGGCAAAATACAGTGGACAATCAGGTCATGACCAGCCTGACATATGAACAACTTGGATTAACCAGAATTTTAGTTTTAACTTACAACCAAAGTCTTGAATTACAATCCACATGCTAGCTGCTAGTGCTTCCAGATGGTCTCAGATACAGATTTAACCCTTAAAGAGTTCTGGAAGGAAGATTATAATATCTTTTCCTATATGGGGTTAATTGAGAAATCCTAGGCCAATGTCTCTCTAAGGACACTGGGATCTGCCTGTGTACAGGAGAGAGTCTTTGAAGGCTGTGTAAAGGAGCCTGAGCCTTCAACTGACCAACTTGAGTTACAACCAGCCCTTGTGAATGAATTGAGTTTGTAAGTCAAGAATCCATTGTAAAGAAAGATTTTTTTTTTGCCAAAGTTTGGTACACATAGCCATTAGTCTGACTGCCAGAGTATTCCTTGTTCCCAACCAAAACTTCCTGGGTCAGACTTTTACTGTCCACATTCCTATCAGTATTCTGGTCCTCTGAGCTTGGACCAGAACCTATCAGGCTCTGCTTAAAGAGCTTTTCTAGCCAGCATCTCCAAACCTTTCTGAATTTCCTCTTTAAGCCAGTTCCGAAAGCTTCTTGAATCACATAGGTATAGTCACAACAATGACCTACTTCTCTGGTACCAATTTCTTTATTAGTCACCTTTCCCATTGGTGAGACACAGTATAGGATACCCACAACTTAAAGGAGAGGCTTAATTTGCCTCATGGCTTTAGGGGATTCAGTCCATAATTGGCTGGCCAGAAGGTGGAAACATCATGGCAGAAGGGCATCGTGGAGCAAGGCTGCTCAGTTCATGGTGACCAGGAAGCAGAGCAGGGGAACAGTACCAGAGAGGAAGCAGTGAGGGAACAGACACAGATCCCAAGGTTATGCCTCCATGCCTACCCGCGCACTTCAGATATGTGCCCCACTGAGCCCCTAGGTGCCTCCCAAGCCAATCAAGTTGACACAATGAAGTTTAACCCGGAACCATTGTTTTCCCATTTTAAGTTGTCATAAGTATGCAAGATAATGTAACATGTCTTATTTGAGGCAACAACCTCCATGTAGACTTTTAAGTGTTTTGACCTAGAGTAAAACCATAGTGGCCAATTGAATACTTTGTGCTTTGTGACATTCCTGAAGAAGTAGGATGAATGTCTGTAGACAAACATTGACCTTTTGAGGCACTAAGATTATTTAGGCCACCTAATACTGAATTTTAGCCATCAAAGATCCTTTTATGGGCAGTTATAGGCAGTACCGTTTATTTTGTGTTTCAGAAAGCACATCTGGGAAGTGGAGAAAATAACTGGTTCATTAATTTGTTTAACAGGTGTTTTTTGAATGCCTACTTTGTGCTGAGCAGATTTTTGTACCTCGGGGAATCAGCAGTGGGAAAAATAGACAAAAGTCTGCCTTCTTGGGTCCTGTATCAAGTAGGGCAATCAGAGGCTACAGTTTGAATGTAGCCACAAGCTCCTGAATTGGAAATTTGGTTCCCAGTGCAGCAGTCTAGAGAGGTAGGACCTCTAAGAAGTGAGGAGGTCATGGGCCCCACTCCCATGTGAGGCTGAGTGCTGCTGTCACAGTGGTTTCCTGGTAAAAGCAAGAGCAGCCCTTGTTTGCTGCCTCATGCTCTTTCACCCTTTGCCCTCACCATGGGAAGACTGGCACTCAGGCCCTCACCAAATGCCAGCACTGGATCTTGGGCTGCCCAGCCTTCAGAACCGTAAGAAGTATTTTTTTCCTTAAATCATCATATTGTCAATCTGCGGTATTATAGCACCTCAAAACAGACTAAGACAACAGACAATAATAAGGTAAATATATATGAGACATGATATAGTAATGAATAAGGTGCAAACCTTGAAGTAGAATGGAGACAAGTACGGAGGGTGAGATGAATTTGAGATAAGGTAGTCAGGAAGGCCTCACTGACAAGATGACGTTCGTCAAGACGTGCAGATCCTCACCAGGCTGTGGCGTCTGGGGAGCTGCAGACGCTGTAGCTCGAGGTGCCAGATGTTCACGGTGCAGCAGAAAACCACGAGGACCCACGAGGGCTGGGAGGGCAGTGAGGAGAGTCTCCACATAAGGAGCCCTGTGGACCGTCATAAAGGCCGGCTTTTACTCCTGGTGGAATGAAATCACCAGGGGATTTTTCTCAGAGGAGGAGGTAGTCTTATTTCTAAGAGCTCTCTGGAAAACCATCACCCTCACTGCTGTGTCAAGGGACAGCTGGAGGTGAGATTCAAGTTGGGGAGATTATTTAGAAGGTGACATCCGTAATCCAGGCATGAGATGATGACAGTAGCACAGGTGATAGAAGGTGGAGGATTCTGAATACATCTCAAGTGAGAGGCATCAGGATTTCTAGACTGGCTGGATATGGAGTATGAAAGAAGCAGTGGAATTTGAAGATAGAGTGTGAGCAGTTTCGGGTGGGTACATGGGATGAGGTGGGGAAGTACCAGCAATTTGTCGTGTTCATAATGCATATTACATATTCATGTTGAGCTGCTGAGTTGGCCATTGAGTCTGGAGTAGGAGAGAATTCTCGTCAGGTGTACATCTGTGAGTCACTTCAGCTGATGTTCACAGTGATGATGCTAAATGAAATCTCCAGGAAGTCTCCACTGACAGAGCAAAGAGGACCTGGGACTCAGCTCGGGGTCACTCCTACATGGAAACTCCAGAGGGAAGGCTCTGGAAGAGATGAGAGCCAGTTGTGAGGCAGTATAAGTGCACATTTTGTGAACTGTTAGGGGAATTCACATTTCAATATTTCTTTCACTTATGAAACAAATGGCAGTAAATGAATCTGAAAAACAGTAGCTAGTGGTGTAGGGAAAAATAGAAAAGACAGCTTTTAAACTTAGACAAATCTTAACTTAAAAAGTAGCAGAGCTAAGAACATGGGGGCCAGGAATGAAGAAGCAATAACATTTTCATCTTCCCTGACCTGTTCTGAAGATCTACCAATTGCAACTTGGTACTGAAGAATGGTATAAGTGCCGATGTTCTGGATTCTGCATGAGCAGCACCCTGTTCCTTACTGGACTCTGCAGTTTGAGTCCACAGCTTTATGAGTTGTTTTCAGAATGTGAGGGAAGAGTTGGTGGTCCTCTCCTTGATTTGATTCCTCCTTACATTCTTTCTTCTGATGCTTGAGGGTAAAAGCATTGGATTCTGATGGAGGGCCTGGATTTGTCAACATGGTCTTTATTTTTATTTCTTTATTTTTTAATTTTTTAATTAAATAACTTTATTATCAAACACACACACATACAAAAAATTAAAACCACTCAAAGAAGAACAATGCAGGGGGAATAAAACTACAATAACATTCAAATACAGTAGAACTCAACCAAAAGAAAACTGAAAAGCACCTAAACATTTTTCCATATAACTTAAAAAAGCATCTCAAGCACCAACAAGACACCAGAGGATATGATTTGTTTCAGAAAGTTCCCTCAAACCAACACTGAACAAATAGTGGTCTGGAAAAAAAAACTCCAGTGAGTTAGCAGACTCCACATAAGCCAAACTTCTGGCTAATTTAAATTTCAATACAGTCACATGACACGCAATGGAAACACAATCTGAGAAATATGTTATTAGGCTTTTTCATCCGTGTGTATCCTTATTTACACTTTCAGTTTCTCACACTAGAGAAACTATTCGGTATTTACACATGTGTGTCCTATTTATTTCACTTAAGAGTATGGCCTCGGTGTGCATCCATTTAGCTATAAATATCTCTAGTTTCTCATTTTTTATGGCTGAGTAGTACTCTATTTTGTAAAAAAAACCACATCTTCTTTATCCAGTCTCCAGTTGATGGGCACTTGGGCTGTTTCCAAGCTTTAGCTATTACAAACTGTGCCGCTATAAACATGGGTGCACATATATCGCTGTGGTAAGATTCTTTTAATTCTTTTGGGAAGATACCCCGCAGGGGAATAGCTGGGTCGAATGGGACCTCGAAGATGGCCTTTATTTTTTACTTAGCAAACATTTTTCAGAATCTGTTGCATATCAAGCTTTATACTTGATCTACAAGAATCAAATAAACCAACTCTCTTTCCTGAAAAGGTTCCCTTTCTGGTGAGAATGAGTGAGTAGAGCGTAGAGTGATGTGCGTGAGCCGTAGCAGAAATGAACTCGGAGGAAGAGCTTGCTTCAGAGACTTGAGAGAACACCCAGCTTCCTGGCAGAGGCCGAAGAGTGCTTTGCACGAGAGTGGCCCTCACGTTCAGGCCCGCAGCATCTGTGAGACTCCTGTAGGCGAGGAGCGGGCCCAGGGCGTTCCCAGCGGGCAGGCAGTGTATGTTTGGGGAACTTTGCGTGAAGCGGGTGGGGCAGAGTTCAGAAAGCCCACTGGGGACCAAGTTAGAGAGGTCGGCAGGAGCCGCGGGCAGAGGCTGCTCTGTGCCCTAACAAGGCGCCCTGCTCCTGATGCTGCTGTGTTTCTCCTCCGCTGTCGGACAGCCCGAGGTCTCTGCGGACGTGTGTCCGAGCGTGCAGAGTGGGAAGTGGTTCCGCAGCCACACGGCCGTGAGCTGTAGAACTATTCCTGTGCACTTGGTGTGAGCAGCATTGACTGGTGAATCCCAACACTCCTCCCCAGGTCTCCTTCTTGCAGTTGCTGGAAATCTCTTTTATGCTTGTGTGCACTCTTCTCCAGAGCGTGTCTGCATCCTCCCTCCTATCAGACTTGACAGAGGTTTTGATTTTTTCTGACCATTTTCTCCTCTTTCTGCAGATTTGAATTTAGAGTCTCTCTCTTTGGTCAGCAAAGACCCCTTCTGGGCCTGTCCTGGTCCTTGTGAGCCGGGCTCAGAAACACTGGCATGCTCCCTCCGCCCTCGAGCCCGCTGCCCCCGCCTCAGGCACTCTTTCCCTCGTGCAGTTGTCACCTCCAGGCTGGACTAGGGGTGGCAAGGCCTCCTGTTCACGTGGAGCCCCAGGTGCTGGGTGCCCCACCTCCATCCCTGCGAGGGGCTGTGGGTGGGAGGGTGGAGCAAGGACCCAAGGAGGCTGTGTGTCCTGTGGTGAGGAGACCTGGTCCGTCTTCTCCGTACCAGCAGCATGTGTCTCTGGAGGATGACGGGGTTCTTGCACTTGCCAGTGTGTTCCCTTTTGAGCTTTATGGGATGAAGTGCGCCTCACTGCAGGTCTGGCATGTGTGGAGTCTCACATTTGGGGGAACGCTCAGCACAGCTCGCTCAGCTGTCTTAGAATCTCCACGCCGGCCTGCCGACCACTCTGACTCCAGGCCACCCATTTCCTCTCCCCGAACAGTGCCTCAGTGTTGCTCTCATGGTGCTGCTTCTGCCCAGGGATTCTTCATCCTCTGCCAGTCAGCTGGCAGAGAGGAGTCTTCAGTTCTTTACATCGTCCTGGGCAGAGTTTGACTCTGACTCGCCGCGCAGTGATCGGGACCCACTCATCTGCAGGGCCGTGGCTTCTCCTCTGTTCATTGCCAGGTCTGGGTGCCTGCTGGTGTTAGGCACCCTCCTGGGGCAGCCCCGCAGTGAGCGAGGCCTGATTCCTGATCCGTGAGCTCCAGCAGAGAGCTGGCCACTGTGTCTGCTGCCTGCTCTGTGCCAGAAGCTATGTCAGACCCAGGAGACAAAAAGTCCCTGTTTCCAAGGAGCCTCACTGTTGGCAGAGTGGCCCAAAGGTTGATGCCCGTGACGTGGTATGGACTAAGCTCACGCACTCTTAGCACAGGCAGCCATAGGTTCGAGTGAAACAGAAAGTTTTCACCACAGAACTAAAGTGTTGGACAAAGGGAAGTCACCTGAGGTCATTTTTAAACATCAACAGTAAACATGATTAAAATCTTTAGTCTAAAAGTGTGCAGTGTTGGAATTATAATGCCCTAAGTTGCAATTAAGGAGCAGAAGAAAGCAGGTGTTCAGGCGTCATTGTTGATAAATAAGGAAATTTTAAGCAGTCTAAGCCTTCCTAAGAAATGGAAGTAGTTTTTTAAATTCTTCAACTTATGAAGAATATATTTTTAAGTATCCCAAACTAAAATATAACTTGCAGATATGTGCAACTGAATACATTTACTGCTCACTTCTGTTTGGATGTTCTATTCTTAGACTCATATGCAATTATTTCTCTTCATAAGAAATTTACTCCAATTGATGAAAAAAGGTGTTTCATGGAGTTTGTACAGAGCCCAGAATCATTCAGAAAAATGGTCTGAAGTGGGGCTTGGGCTTTGGAGCAAGGTGGAAAAGTCTAAGAGATTTTGGGATGAAATTAAGTGCCATAAAAGGCTGGGATTAATCTGCAGGAAAAAAAACAAGAAGAAGAAGGTCGCATTGAACGGAGGAGAGCTGTCCTTTGGGTTTGAGTGAGAAAGAGTTTTATGTGATGTAACAATCTGCACATACAACTCTCCTAGATGAGAAAAAACTCAGTGGAAATTTAGTGGGGTGATTTTTTTAACCAAGAAAAATAAACAAAGTGAAATCTAGTTCATGAGTGGAAAATTAGTGGGATTGTATTACCTTATATCGACTCCTAAGGAAACACAAAAATGACAAAAGTAAAAGGAAATATTTCTGCAAGCTTAAGGCACGATCTGATTTTCTTTGAATTTCCTGGACCCTTTGAGCCAGAGATTCGCCAGCTTGCTTCTTTGTGCCGCGCAGGGTTGCAGGCAGGGTCGCAGGTGGGGAAGGGCCCTTGTGTCGTGTCCAGCGCTGCAGGGCCCCACAGGAATGCTGTTTTTGTCAGAATCCTGACCCTGGCCGGAGAGGGCGCTGGTGCACTGGCGAGGGTGGAGACCTGGGGCCCGAGCCGAGAGGATGGGCTGCGTGCAGCCGTGCCGTGCCCATGGGGAGCTTCAGGCAGCGCAGAGCTGCTGGGAGCCGCTGCCCACAGGGGCCTCCTGCCGCGCCCTCTGCCCGGCCACCTGCTGCCGTCTCCAGGAGTGAAGGCGGAACGGTGGCTTCCGAGGTGTGACTTGCATCAGATGGCTCCTTAGGCTGGCCTTGGCTGTTGGCAGGGCCCTGCAGCGGGGCTGTAGGGCGTGGAGAAGCCTCCTGGTTTCAGCTCCTTGTCCTCGGACACCCGGGCTGCCTTTCCTGAGACCCGCTCGCTGTCTGCTCTTCTCCCCACCCGGTTCTCAGCTGCCCCTTGCTCCCTGCTCCCAGCTCGCTTCCCCAGGGATGGATCCCCATCTCTCAGGACCCGTTGGTGAAGTCTGGCCTGTGGAGCTGAGTATTGAGATTTTTTTTCCTCTTCTTGGGCTGTGGCTCTTTGATGCCGCTTCATGCCCTGCAGCAGCAGCAGCAGTCTGTCCTCCCTGTGGGGTTCCTCAGACTCAGGCTGGCTCTTGTTGATTACCAAGGAGAGCGAGAAACACACAAAAGACACTTCAAAAACTTGACCCAAAGAGGATCGATCCAGTCTTTGGGATGAGCATCCTTAGAAACGGAAACTTTGATCAATAAGGGCCCTGTGGTTAGTCTTCAGCCTGACACAACCAGAGAAGCTGATCTGGGGAAAAACTTTTGAAGATTGGTTATTGGACTCAATAAGTTCATCTAGTTTCTGATTTTCAAGAGAGAAAATAAAAGGATTTTTGAGTACACATTGCCCAGATCATCCCACCTGGGCCAGGTGACGTTCCAGGTGTGCTGGTGGCTGGTGGAGGAAGGGCCTGGCCCTGCGCTGGCGCCCGGGCTGCTGGGAGTTTGAGGAGCTGCCGTTGGTGGGATTCTGTGGGGAGCGGTGCTGCTAAGCCACATCAGAAAGCAATTACTATTTCATTTTTATTTTTACTCTGCCTTTTAACTGTTAGCAGAAATGCTATTTTATAGCCTAACTGGGACCCCGTCCTCTCAGGTTGGACTACGGTCGGCAGAGGATGGAATAGTGAGAACTAGAAATCCCTTCCTTTCTAAAATGCAAAGCCAAAATACTTTGACCGGTTTGCTGCGTATGCTGAAATTTTCTTACCCAATTGTCGCGATAATCTTACCTTTAGATACTTTGTCACTGTAAGAACTGCGCTTTAACTTTTCTTGACTTTCTTCTTCTGATCTACATTTATAAACATTCATGTCTACGTATTTATTTATAAACATATTTGCACGATTCGTGCTGAGAGACGCATGTCCCCAGTGGTACACAAGACTGGAGCAGCCCTGAAATTCCTTACCAGGCCCTAAAAAGTGATTTTTACAGATCTACTTTACAGTCTAGAACTAGGAGGACCATGATCCTCACCGAATGCGAGGGTTCTGGCTGGTGTCCACCCGGGCGTGGGCAGACCTGCAGGCCCAGGCGCAGGCACTGGGGTGAGTCCGTGCGTTCTGAACGTGAGTGTTGCAGAGAGAGCTGCTCCTCCGCCAACCCAGGCACACAGGGCCCTGTGGGAAGGTATCTGAGGGCCAACCTGCCAGTCTCTGGTGGCGGGGCAGGGACAGACGATTTGTTGCGGAATCTGGGGTCGTTTTGACAGTGAGTGGGAGCGGGAGCCCCAGGTAGTGGCCATGGCGTGTGGCTCCCACGTCCTCGGCGTCTCCCAGGGCTCTCCACACAAAGACCTCCAGCCCCAAGGTTTCAGAGTACATCTTGGGTTCTCTACGCAGTTGTGGAGAAAACTTAGTAGCTCCAGAAAACAAAAACTGTCTGAATTTTGCTAAGGTGTGTTGGCGCTGTGTAACGGCTTTAGAAGGAGCGATGGTTCCAGCTTGACCACAGATTCTAAGGCAGTTCAGAGAGAGGCAGCTGAACGACTGTCAAGGTGAGCGAGGTCAGAATTCTGGCAGTCACCAGGATGAGGCTGCCCAAGCTTCGTCTGTAGAACTTTTCAGGTCAGAAGCAGGGTGGAGGCAGGAATCACTCCTCGGCAGGGCGTGCGTTCTCCAGCACCACCAGTGTGAAATTCGCAGACCTCACTGCCGTGTGATGCATCTTGGTGCTGATTTTATTCCAGATGTTTGGTGAAGCCTAAGAGCAGGCTCAGCCTTTCTGTTCCTCGGTTTTCTCAGCAACGTACATGGCTGAATACACAAGAAATACATTGATGACATCAAGGCTTTCTTACTCGTCGAATATTAAAACATGCTCAGTATAAACTGTGGTATTTTGAGGCTGGGTGTGCTGGCGCTTGCCAGTAATGCCAGCACTCAGGGGGCTGAGGCAGGAGGATTACCACAAGGCCAGCCTGGGTTATATAGTGAGTTCAAGGCCAGCCTGAACTATAAAACATGACCCTGTCTCAAAAAAAACCAAAAAAAGTGGCGTTTAAGCATATTTGATTGTAATTCACTGAAAATTTTAAATATGAACACATCCATAATTCATTTCAAACTCTCCATTAGCCTTAATATTTAATTGTCACAATTCATTCCTGGACTATTGCAACTATCTGGGAGATAATACTGCACTGTGAAAATTTATGAGAAAATGCTTTCGTATAGCCCATTTATTTGTAGCATTTGGTTGACTAATATGTGAGGATATTTGTACCACTTACTCTATTACAGAAACTCATCACTGGTTTGCATCTCAGAATTTATAATTCCTGATTTTTAAATTGCCATTGCCAGAAGTAGCGTCTGAGGATCAGCAGCGAGAATTAATACTTGAGCTGGATTTGCATCCATTCCTCGAGCCGTGGAGAAGCGATCTCCAGAGCTAACTTGGAACCCACGGCCAGGGCCCGGCTGGCAGTGACCTGAGAAGTGGCCTGGTGTTTGGAGGCAGAGCTGTGGCTGCCAACGGCCGCCACACCCCGAGCAGCTGAGTGATCCTCATGTGAGCTTGGTGGAGCTCGGGCCAGGCAGGGCGGCTGTGCTGACTGCAAGTTCTCCGGTGCTGCAGTCAGCAGTGGTGGACGGGACCCCAAGGTCCCAGCGCTCTCCTCCGAGTTTGCCTCTTCACTTCCTGCGCCCCAAGGGAAGGAGAGCGGGAGGCTGGCCAGGAACTTGCCAGGAGGAGAGACTGTGGAGGCCGCAGGGCAAGGGCCCAGTGCGCTTTTGCTCTGGGCCGTGTTTGCTCTTGGTCTCTTGGATGCTGGTGCTGACTCAGCTCCTGCCCTCGCTGTTTCCTGTCTGAGCTCACAGGAACACCGGAAGCTGCTCCTGGGCTGCACATTGTGAGTCCCTTCTGCATTGTGTGGGACGCCAGGGTGGCGCAGGCCCGACGGGCACGGCCCACCAGTGGCCAGCAGAGCTGAGGCCTGTGTTTGTCCCAGCAGTCACAGTGGAGCATTGAGCACGGTGGGCACCAGCTTTCCTGGGATGAGCAGCCCTGCTCCCTTTGCCAGACCCGGCTGGAGAGAACACACACGCTGTGCAGAGCCAGGGTGCCCTTTGCTGTGCAGTGGGCACCTCATGCAGAGATGAGAAGCTGCAGTGCAGTCTTCCACAAGGGCAGCCTTCCTGGCACCCCGGAGAGGGCCCTGGGCTCTGCTCAGCGCATGGATAAGCGTGAGGCTGAAAGCAGGACTGCCCTTTGTGCAGTGCTCCCGGCCTCCCTAACGAGCCACTGCCAGGCTGAGGTGCCAGAGTCGGGGCTGCAGGGGTGCTCTGAGCGCACCGGGTCGGGGAAGCTCCTGATCTGCTGCTGGAAATGCAGGGACCCCGGCCTCTGAGCCCTGCAGGGGCTTGGCCTTCAGCAGAGGCTGTGGGGTGGGGGACCCCAGCCCCCGAGCGCACAGTTGCAGGATTTCATTGGGGCGGATCTCTCCCTGCCAAGTCAGGCACTGGTCTCATCCCTGACCTCAAGGTGAGCCGCGAGGGGAGAGAAGACGAAGGGGCATCCTGTCCCTGGCCAGCCACAGAGCTGGGAGTGGCCTCTCGTGGAGGATGGCGAGCGTCGCCCTCCCTGTGGGCGCTGATGGTTTGCAGCTCTGCCTGAGCGTCCAGCGTGCAGTCACTGCCCCTCCACCGCCTCTAACACATGTCTAGGTAAAATGCCCACGTACCAAAGCACGAAAAGCTCCAGGCAGCAGCATGACCGTGTCAGCGTCTCTCGAATCACACTTCTCCTGGGGCTGCCCTTGTCCCTCCCCTCTGTCTCGGTCATTCCTCGCGGTGAGAGGCCTGAGCTCACCTGGAGACACCTGGGGCCAGCAGCAGCCCTGGCGGGGGACAGAAGGCATCGGGGGCGAGCACGGTGTGGGGTCCACCGTACACCTACGTTTCCAGAACAGACTCAGCGTGAGCTTGATGAGATACCTGAGAAGAAGTTCCGAGGAATAACCCATTTGGGGTCATTTCTATGCAGAAACTGGAAGTACTTAGAGTCGGCTGCAGGAGCGTGCAGAAGGCTGCGATGGGGCTCTGTCAGGACAGGTGTGTCTGCGGCTAAGCAGTGGTGGTCCGCGTCTCATTTGTGCACGGTTCAGTTGGCCACGATGGTCTCGGCGAGAGGCGAGGGTTACAGGCAGTGCCCACCTGGCGGAACTGTCTGCGGAACTCCCGAGTCCCCGCCTGACGGCTGTTCCCTTCCGGCAATTCCCACCCTGCTTTTAGGTGAGAGCAGGACTTCGGAGGCCAGCTCTTTGGTTCCCGTCCTGACGTCACTCGTATGTGTGACCTCGGGACACCTCTGTGGCCGGCTTTCCAGCCGTGAATCGGGATGCTCCTGACCTTCGGGGGTCAGCTGTGACCCGGGCGGCCCCTGCGGGGAGACAGGACGAGCGTGAACACCAGGAAGCCCCGGGATGGTGCAGCTGACGCCGAGAGGCCTGGGAGCTGCAGGTGCGGACACAGAGGCGGCCTCCATTTACTCAGGGCTGAGCTTGAGCTGCCTGCTCGGCTCCCTGAAGTACCCTGTACCGAACGCTGCGCTCGGAGTCCAGGACCAAGGACATCGGGACATTTCAGCAACTGAATCTCTGTCTCCATCCACAGAAATCTCCCCAGCACTCAGGTTTGTTTCACAACCAAGAGTTTTCTGTCACGTCGTTTCCAGCAAGTCATATCTGAGGGGACAACAATTCTAGTACCCTGAAATAGACACAGCCAGCTATAACAGAGGTGGAGGAAAAATAAATGAATTTGTACATAAATACACAGATATAAACAGAGCTCGCGAAAGCTTTTTGCCTAAATAATGCAGACCATGGAAGGCAGAGGAGCGTTTGAAATCCCCACCTCTGTGTGCAGCTGAACAGTAGTCTGCTGAGTCGAGCAGAGCTGCTGTCCCAAGCAAGACAGCGCCTGACGTGTGTGAACATAGGGGTAAAATAACGCTTTTAAATGGAAACGGAGTCACCTGGCATTGTGCCATGTGCCTGTTCACAAACCTCCTTGGTCAATATTCTCCCTGGTAGATAAGTTCCATGTTCTTGTGTTAAGTTTTACAGCGTAAAACTTGGGGCATGAGAGATTTATTTGAGGTTGTAGACAGCTAACAGCTGGTAAAATAGCATTCAAGTGCAGGAATTTCTGACTGAATCCACACACTTTCCAGTGTAATCTTGTCTTTCAAGGATAATTTAATTCAATGCAGTGGAAAACCACCCAGCTTTCATTGTGTGCAAGGCATCAAGGAGGGTGTGCAGATGACAGGCAAAACAGAGCATGGAGAGAGAGGTCTAGACGCCGGCCGCCAACACTAGGAGCCCTCTGGGACTGCTGCGCTCCTAGGGGTGTGGTTCAGACACCGCCCCTGCCCTGAGCAGAGTGATAATTCACGACCACTCAGACCCCTTGCAGATGGCATTCCAAGTGTCTTTGTTAGTGTTAAGTGTGCACTTTCACTCCCCGACTTCTGAGCGCAGCCACTGACACTGCAGCTCACAGAAAAGACTTCTACATTAGGGCTCACCATTGGCTTGGTTTCTTTAAAGATTTGGGAGGAAAATTACAGTTTAGCAGGTCATCATGTATTTCACAGTAAGAGATGAGCTCTGATTACCCCAGCTTTCTTCCTCCGCTCAACTAGGTTCCCCGGGGGCTTTGGAGGCAGGGGAGGGAGAGCCGGAGAGTGGAGGGTGTCTCCGGTGCATGCCAAGGCAGAAGGAGCTTGGCGCAGGAGGAAAAGCTGTGTCCGACTTTCCGTGATGGAGGAAGGAGCCATTGTCAGACACACGGGAGAGTGAAGGCCAAGTGCCTAGAGCAGTGGGGAGGACGCGTGTGAGGAGTCTTGGGAGCTTGTCTCAGGGACATCTCAAGATTTGCTTATTTCTTCATGGTGACAGGGAACCTGCATTGCTTCGATGACTGGGCTCTTTGCATCCAGGCGTGGTTCTTCTGCTTCTCTTAAGAGGTCGGGAAAAGAAGGGCATGAGCCCCTTGACACCCAGCTCAGAGTAACTTGGCACCACCCAGCATAGCGTTGCAAGAAAAATAAACAATGGAAAGGGAATCCGGAGGAGAATGAGAACATGCAGATTGCTCTTAGGAGAAGCACACATTGCCTTTAGGTCTAGTGTGTTTTCCTTTTCTGTCTCAGTTGCTTGGTGGTTACTCACTTACAATAGGAACCTCTGTAGGGAATTCCATGAAAGACTTGGAAATGAGATACCAGAATCTCCTTGAATAGGTAACTAAAGAATCTCTCACAGACTTGATTATTCTGACAATATTTTATTCTGCTTTATCACTGAAACTATCCATAAACCCAGAAGGATTGCAGGCAGGACAGCCAGACTCTGATCATCCCTAGAAGATGGGAACACTTACTGAAACCAATGGAACGCGGGATTCCTCCCTTCCCAGCGAGTCTCAGACCCGACAAAGAGCGACTGAAGGACCGAGCTCAGCCTCAAGCTCTGGGTCTAGAGGGGAAGTGAGGGCCTGGCCTTTTTCACTCTCCCTCTCAGCTCTGCTCTGCGGCACTGACTGAAGGTCCAGCTACTCCGTGCTACCCGAGGGCCGCTCCTGCCATTTGTCTTGATTCTGCTGTCGGTTTCTTATACCCAGACATCGGTCCATTCTGAAGTCTCCTGCCAGGTGCACAACCCACCCACTCTATACAAATCTAACTTCCCAGTAATCCATTGTAAAATGATAGATTTCTTTCCATTACTGAACATACTAATGTGGGACAGGTCTCCTTTTCTGTAACTCCAATTGGAAACAAATCAATAGCCTTTTTCACGTGAATACCTAGCCTCTAATGCCCAGCCTCACAGGCTGTAAGGGGAAGGTCCTGGCCAGAAGGTGGGAGCGAGTGGAGGCAGAACACGACGTGCAGTGGGATAGCGTGCACAGGGGCCGTCATGGTGTCTGATGACACAGTGGCGATGCCTGGCCTTGCTCATCACATCTGGAAGTTGGGGACTGCCACTGTAACTGGGTCACTCCCTTTCCACAGAGAGCGCTGGAGCCTCCACATGCAGCAGTTCTTCAGGGTCCGGGACCAGTCTGCTTCGAGGCCAGGTCGGAAGCCCCTCCGAGAGGCAGACCAACAGGGCCCGATCCCTCCCTGTCTCGTGTGTAGGATGAGGATGCTGCATAGAGCCTAAAATACCCCCTACCCCCAGTATCTTAATGCAGAAAATCAAAACCCCAGGTGTGGTGCTTTCTGAGACAATGAGAAGTATCGCTTCCTCTCGCTGAAGACGCCCATTGCCTCTGCACGTCTTTCTGCACGATCCCATTTCGGCTTCTAAGCTCCCCGCTTCTGTGATGTGGGGCCGGGTCCCGTGCAATTACCTGCTCACCCGGAGAGCAGACGCTCGCTTTCCTGGCAGACAAAGCGTGGGGAAGGGCAGCCCTGCGGGAGGCTGTTGCTGCCCACCACTCTGCTCCGACAGCTGCTGGGCTTCCCCGCGGGCCTGGCGGCTCTGGCAGCTGCTGGACACGGGTCCCTCAAGGGCTCGGGGGAAGAGCCTGAGAACAGTGGCCTGGGCAGGAGCACTGGGAACCGAAGACAGCCTGAGAGGCTTGCGCCGCTGCCCACCCACGCTGCTCCTGTGGGGCGCCCTGCGGAGCCCGCTGTGCCGGGCCTGCTCTGAGGGTTCTGGACATCGTGACCCCGAGCCCTGGCGCCTCCGCTGTGTCTGGGGCCAGGGCTGTGAGCGCCCCGATTCCCCACATTTGCCAGTTCCCGTGGTGTAACTGTTTCCACCGGGCAGTTTCGGGTCCCGACGGTTGTGGCTTGTGAAATGCCCCAATATTTAACAGTACGCTCGTTAGCTGGCACGAGCTCATCACTGCTGATCTGTGAAAGTCAGGTGAGAGAACTCACCTCTCCGGCTGTAATGAGCGTTCGTGAGACAGCGAGTGGGAAGTTCACACCTAAGTTACAGCTTACAGCAAACCCTTGATGATGAGTAACTATTTTCACTGATTGTTGGCTGCATAACACTGTTTAAATTTTTAATCTTTATTTTTATGAGTCCATGTTTGCAGTAGTAATCACCACGTTCATCATGGGGAATTGGTGCATGCGCATAACTCATCTTAATTCTTTTTGCTTCCCCTCCTACTCCTCTTCCTCCATCTTTGGGTCTCCTTCCCGATTCTGAAAGATCTACCTCTCTACTTCTTATCTATCTTTCATTTTGCTCTTTATTTCTGTTTTGGGTTTCTCATATAAGAGAGACCATGCAATATTTAAGCTTGTGTGTCTGAATTATGTTCACTGAACATTATGGTCTCAAGATGCATCCATTTACCTGTGAATGCCTCAAGTTTATCCTTCTTTATGGCAGAGTAGTGCTCCATTGTGTGTAAATGCCATGCTTTTTTTTTGTAAGCAATATGTTTACTTGGATGATTTCCACGAACTATACATGAAGTTTCCAAACATAGCAACTCAGTAAAGTACAAAACATTAAGTTACAGGCTGTGGAAAGAGAAGTCAGCATCATTGGTGGCACCTTCCAATCCTTGTTGTTCTGGGGGAAGGTCTTTTTTAAACCAAGCCCCTCATTTCAATGTACAGAAGAGTTACTCTGATCCATATTAAATTGTATTGAGAACAAAATGGACTGAAAAGCAAAAGCTACTCTATGTTTGGTGAAGGCGGAGGAAAGAATGAGTCCTTCAAAGCAGGAAGGACACAGCTGGGGGAAGTTCCTGAGCTTGCAACCCAGGCGGGCATTTGCGCTGCTCCATGTTCACTTTTGGTGGTCCCAGGAAGGTCCGATTTCTCTTTTCTTTCCTCCCCTTTGTATTCACTTGGAAGTTTCGCCAGCTGTCTGCCCGACCATCTTGACTTTCCTCACAGTTTTTCTGCCACTCTCTTTCCCATTTGGCTTTTTCTTGAGCTTCAATCTCTTCTTCCCTTTGTCCTTTCCTTTCATGCATCTCTTTGGCTTCTCTGTCTTTCCTTCTAATTTCCAGCTCAGCAAAGAGTTTCATGGTCTGCTTATACACTACTTGTTTGAACAGCTTGGGATCATCCTCCTCTACGTTTGCAGGTTTCCCTTCCTTCTTTAATTATTTTTTTCATTCATTTGCAGTGTGTTACATGTATTCTTTTCCTGCCCGAATTACACTGAGGGCCCTCTTCTTGTGTTCCTGATCCAGTAGCAACTTGTAAGCTTTGTCCACAGCTTCAAAAGCCTTTTGTGCTCTGTCAGCATCATCTTGGTTTTTGTCAGGATGCACCAACATGGACAACTGATGAAACCTCTTTTTTATTTCTTCATCTGTCACTTCAGGACCTATCTGAAGAACCTCAAATGGGTTCAAATTGCAGTAAGAGGAACCAGGACGGGTCAATCTTTCAGTCTGGCTTTTGGACATTAGAACTGAATCTCTTTTCTCTATTTGTTTTATCTCACTGTAGAAGGTCCTAAATGCTTCCTCGGTGCTGCCTCCACCGCCTGAGGCACCACTCTCTCCCGAAGCCACCAGTTTTGCCACACTTTCTTTATCCATTCATCTGTTGATGGACATATGGGCTGCTTCCAACGTTTGGCTATTATGAACTGTGCTGCTGTAAACATGGGTATGCATGGATCACTGTAATAGGATTAACCTTTTTGGGACAATAACCACTTTTAAGGAGTCTTTGTACTGGTGGTTGTAACTCTGGTTGCAAGGTAGCACATCCCAAAGAAGTTAGATTTAAAACAAACATTCCAATGATAAGAGCAATTTCTAATTCTTAAATAATCATTGTGTACTGGATGCCAATTTAAGGGAAGAAAGGGATATTTCACAGTGCTCAGGTGTACTTTTCCAAAGAAGCTGTAACTAATGCTTTTTAAACTCTTTGTCTTTCTAGATAATTATTTCTTTTGAATTTTTGAAGATCTTTGTTAAATCCTGGGAATTTTTCTCTTTTTTTTGGTACCCGGAATCGAACTTGGGACCTTGCACTTGCAAGGCAGGTGGCAGAACCACTGAGCTAAATCCCCGGCCCCTAATCTGGAGTATTTGTGCAGTGGTTGCTCTCTTACATGCTGATAAGCTCACTGTGTTTGGAGTGAGGAGTTCGGGCTATTTGCTGCTGCTTCCCCCTGCTGTCTCCTCGCCTGTGTCTGGTGCTAGTGACCCCAGGTGCGCCTCTCACCTCTCTGGTCACCCTGTATCTGACTCCAAACCTGCTCCCTCCTCCAGTGAAGCCTCCCTGTGCCATGGGGTGGAAGCCACAGCTGCTCCTGTCCACACACCTCCCTTGTGCCTTCCCCAGGAGCCCTCCCAGCACTGGCTGAGGAAAGGCTGGGGAAGCCCACCTCTGATGTGTGCAGCCGCCCTCCTCCGTGGCCTTCTCTGGCACGGTGCCGGTCCCCAGAGCTGTCTGAGCAGGCGCCAGAGGCTGGCAGAGGCTGGGCTCTGTCTTGACCTGCACATCCTGCCTCAGCCGCAGCATCGGCCTCGGCCTCCGAAGCCTCCCCAGGAGCTTCTGGAACCAGACAGCAGCACGGCCATGCTGGTCCCACGTCTTGCCCACCGCGGGACAGCTGCAGACAGCTACTGGCGAGCTCTTCTCAGCCCTGCCCTGTCCTCCAGCTCGCAGGAGCCCCGAGACAGCGAGAGGCCTGTCGGGGAGTGCAGTGCTGGTCTCCTGGCTTGCATTTGCCCCAGGCCATGGGAAGATGGTCCCAAGGGAGCAGCAGGCGCCTGCCCATGGGTCCCCTCAGGAGCTCTGCTCCCCAGGGACAGGCGGCCCACTCTGTCCTGCCTGGCTGGCAGGAGATGTTAGGAGCCTGTGTTTCCTAGGCTGTCACAACAGTCCCACAGACTGGGTGGCTCAGAGGACAGTTCTCGGAGTCCGATGGTGCAGACAGAAGGTCAGCAGGTCTGTTTCTCCCAAGGACGCGCTCCCGGGCTGGCAGATGGTGTCTTCTCCCAGTGTCTTCCATGGTCTTCCTTCTGTGTCCTGAATCCCAATGTCCCCTCCTCGAGAGGCCACCTGTCATACTGATTAGAATAATGCCTTCATTTTCTTAATCAGCTCTTTAGACGCCCTGCCTCCAAACGTGGTCACCTTCTGAGTCCCGGGATTCCACGTCAACAAGGGCAGCAAGGAGGGCAGTTAGGGTCCTTGGTAAACACTGAGTGGACGCCCTTGGCTGGGTCGGCTCAGGCACTTCCCTTGCAGTTCTGAGCCGGTGTAAAGAGCCGCTTGTTACTCCAGCCACCGAAATAGATAAAGCTGGTGTGGGATATTTTTGAGCCCTGTGCTTTGTGTGCATCACCCAAATAGTTGCAAGTATGAAACACAGCAGGAATTTAGAGAGCACGAGGCAGGAGGAGCTGAAAGAATGAAAAGAAGTTAACTGAGATTCAGGAACAGCTGGAGAAGGGTTAGAAAATACAGGAAAAGATGAAAATACCAAAAGTTTATTTTGAAAACAAAGAAGAAAACCCATACTCTATCCTTAAAACGTGAACACATGGAATTCTGAAGTCAACAGCTCCACAGAAGAAAGTGCTTTGTGCTGGGCACAGCGGGGCACACCTGTACTCCTGGCTCCTGGGGAGCTGAGGCAGGAGGATTGTAAATTTAAGGCCAATGTGGGTGACTTTGCAAGACTCTGTCCCCAAATTTTCAAAAATCCAGCACTCCCTGGGTTCAGTCCCCAATACTGGGGAAAGAAAAAGAAAGAAAAAAATGTTTTATGGATTTAACTAATCAAAAATGTTCCAGTTATTGCCTACCAATAACTCAGAAGTTAGTAGATTACTCCCCTGGACACGTCTGTCCTCGGCCGTGTTGTGGCTTATTGAACTAATGCGTTGGCCTTCCTGGGTCTCTTGACAGCTCAAGATAGTATTTGTTCAAGTTGACAGATCGCCACTCTGTCCTGTTTACTCTGGTCTCCAAAGCTGATTGTTGGCTTTCGGCAGTTGGAGGGTGCTAGGACCCATTAATGTTCATTTAAACAAACAAGCCACTGGGAACAGAAGGCTCAGTCAGGATGTAGGTGATCAATGAGTCAGTGGAAGTTAGCTCAGTAAAGCCGCTCCCTCTGCTCAGGGATGGATGCTCCTTCCAGAAGGGGAGCTGCCCTCGGGCCACAGAAGGAGAGGAGGCCAGGAGGGCCCCAGGGAGTCTGAGGGAAGCCAGGGTTCATCCTCAGTTTAAACAGTCTTTGTCTGCCTGCTGGGAGTTCTCAGTGACATGAGAAATCTCGAGGAGGTGCATGTGTGCCTCATACTATCCAGCCTGGAGATGCTAAGTGCTTTCCTGGAATTTTCCCCTCATCTCCTCTTGGAAAGCACTGGTGAGGGAGGAGGGGGCTGGCATCAAGCCTCTTCTGTGGGCTGGAGAGAGATGGAGGGGTAGAGAGGTGCCTGAGGATGATGGGGAGTACAGAGCTCCACCAGTGTCTCTTTGCAAATATGAGTTTTTAAAACCTTTATGTTAAAGTAACTAGTGGAACACATTTATTTTTATAAATCTAGTGAGATTTAGATTGGCAACCTTGGCCCAGGAGTAGTTTGAGAAACCCAACAGTCACCCATTGTGTATTTGAAGACTTCCGAAGGCTGGAGCCCAGAGCATACCTGGCTGGAAACACGCAGCTGCCTGCTCCCCCTAGGTCCCCGAGGGATTTGGGTTGGGGCAGCAGGGCCAGGGCCTGTGACTGCACGGGGAGAGCCTGTGAGGTGGGGAGCCACCATGTGAGTGCGGAACACTGCTCCTGGAGGCCTGCTCGCCTGGGGCTCCAGCTCTTCTCTGCAGGTCACCGGCTTCCCATGTCCCCCGGAGGATTACATGCAGACTTGCGTGGGTGCCCTACAAAGCCAGAAGGGGTGGTTTTTTTGGCAGAAAGTGATTTCATAATTTCTGTATAAGAACATCTCTCCCAAGGGTCTGTGAGTCTTGGTTGGACATGTTTTAGCTGGCAGAAACAGAGATGATTCTTTTTGAAGTGAGAAGTAAGTTTTATTATAAAACATACTGACATTTTCACAATACATTTCCCTGCAATTCTCAGATTTTTCACCTATGAGCTGAAACAGCTTTGTGTAAACAAAGCTATGTTCTTCATTTGTGGCCGTATTTTCTGAAAGGACAGACTGAGATGGGAGGTATTCGGAGATTTTATGCAGTTTGTGGTCAGCACTCCAGGGACAAATTAGTCTTTAAAAAACAAACCATTTATTTATTTGTTTTTATTTTCTGACTCATAAGTGTATTACATTGACATTGTTGAACTTTTGAAATAACAAAAGTATAAAAATAAATAAAAGTCACCTGTAATTTTATACCTCAGAGAAAAATATTTAACTTTTATCTTTTTTCTTTTTTAAAATATACATAGCGATTGTTACTATTTTGTATGTAAGTCTTTAAGCATTCTTGGTCATAGATAAATTCCAGAAAGTGAAATTTCTATTTAAAAAGAGGAGTTTTTAGGACTTTTCAGACTTACCACCAAGTTGCTTCTCAGAGACCTGGGTGGATTGGTGTTCTAACTGGGCTGTGGATTATCCAAATGGCCGGTCAAACCAGTGTCTTCTTTTTCTGCAGCTTGTAAGGACCACACTGCCCGCTTCCACAAGCTCATGAGTGTTCGGCAACCCGTCTGGGCTCCTATATTGTCGGCGTGCCACGCGGGTGTGGGACGCGGAGTGGAGTGGGAGGTTGGGCTGCTCAGCGCGGTGGGTCCCGGTGCCGACCTTGTCCTGTCCGTGTCGTGTCCGTGTCCGTGTCATGTCCATGTCCGTGTCGTTTCCGTGTCGTGTCTGTGTCGTGTCCGTGTCATGTCCGTGTCTGTGTCACGTCCGTGTCGTGTCCATGTCCTGTCCGTGTCAAGCCGAGCACAGGTTGCTGGGCTCCCCTCAGCCCTCCGAGGAGCTCTCCTGGCTGTGGCCTCCTGGGCACCGCTCGGTCGCTGTGGCGTCCCGCCGCTGCCTGCCACACCTCTGCTCTTCACGACAGCTCCTGAAGCTCTGAGCGGCCGCCTCAGCCCCTTGGAGCGTTCTGGACCAGAACAGATGCTCGTGAGCCCGAGCTCCACGCACACTGCCCGGGCCTGCCTCGTGGGCTGGGCCCTTTCTTGGCAGCTCCTCCTCCGCAGCTCCTGGCGATGGTGTAGGCCGGCCACAGCCTATAATGCAGGCCGATGTCCCCTGTGGTGCCTGCCTTGACTCCCAGTGTGGAGACGAGGAAGCTGCTCCTTCGTCTCAGGCAGGTGTCTAGATTCGCCGTTTAATGCCCTGACAAGGGTGATGTTGGAGGCCAGACTTGGAGCTTCAATACCGTGGCGGGGTGAGAGTTAGGCCAGTGGTTTGGTCCGCAGGGGCCCATCCCAAAATACCACGGTGCTGGCTTGTAAAAGGAGAGCTGATTTCTCACAGTCTGGAGTCTGCACATCCGAAAGCAGGCTCTGGGAGTCTTGGTGTCTTCCGTGGCCTCTCCTTGGCCTGCAGGAAGCCCCCTTGTCCCTGTGTCCTCTCGTGGCTTTTCTGTGTCCTGGAGCCTCTCTCCTGCGAGTGCCTTGGTTGTACTGGATCGGGGTCCACCCAGACGCCCTTGTTTCGTCTTACTTACCTCCTAGACGCCCTGCCGCCAAATACAGTCTTATTCTGAGGTGAATGTGGGACTGCAGCTTTGACACACGAGTTTGGGGGAGGGAGAACAGCATGTACAGTGGCCGATGGAGCTGCCCATTGATCTAAAGTAGCACCCTGAGCACACAGAGGGCTTCCCGGGAGCTGGTGTGGTCATGGTCCTCTTTCTGGCTCTTTCTCTTTATTTCAAGGTCAAGACTTGTTTCATAGATGCTCTGCTTTGCCGTTACTGATAATAGTAAGTTCTTTCTACACAACTTTTATAATGTGGACAGGTAAGGATAGCTCAGAATTCCCGTCTACCTAATTTCTAGTCCAGCTGCAGGTTCCAGGAACAAACAGTGAACTCACAGTCACGATCCCCTCACCTCGCACTCCAGTGGATTCCCAGATGCCTTGGGTCTGCCCTGCTGTCGTGTGCAGCCTGCCTGGTTCCTTCCAGACCTGGCAGGTGGTGCCGGGCAGCCAGTGCAGGCTCGGGGCAGGGCCTCTGCTTGCTCAAGTGCTGGCGCGCCACTCATGAGCCCAGCCCCGTGGACAGAGGCTCCCTCTCTGTCCTGTTCCTTGCCTGTGAGCCAGGAGTAGCAGTAGTGCACAGGATCCTGGCTGGGAGTCAGGCAAGTGCCGGGAGGCACTCAGAACAGCGCCTAGCACACAGGATGCTCTCGGAACATGGGTGTCTTGTGATTTACAGGCAGAGAGTTTTGGGTTTGCCAGGCTGAAAAGATACCATTTATTTCTCGAATGTAGCAGTTTACCAAACCTCGCTGTATTTGTGCATGAGAGGTACTGGATAAATTTTTATGGAATGGATGAATGAGTGATATTTGAGAATTCTTATTAGATAGTTTTGCACTGGAGTGAAATTTAATTTGGATTCTGAGTAGCGTAAGGTCAAACAAAAATGCTTTTCAACTTTGAAGAAGAGCAGAAGGTCACTGTGTGAAAATCCGGAGAGATCTTTTGGGGTTTTGGAGTTCAACAGTAAGTTTTAAATTCTGACTCAAAGTAGAGATCTGGGATAGCTGTTCTCGAGAATTTAGGTCTAGGGCCTATTTACACTCCTTCAAAGTACTGAGGACCCAGAAGGCGTTTGTTTCTGTGGGTTCTGTCAATCTATGTTTACTCTACTAGAAATCAACATGGGGAAATTAAAAAATATGTATGTATTGTCCAAGACAACAAAAGTAACCCCATTATAGGCTAACAAATAATATGTTTTTATGAAAATAATTTTTTCCTAAAACAAAAATTTTCAGTGAGTAGAGTGATGTTGTTTTCCGTTTTTGTGACTCTCTTCAGTGTCTGGTTAAGAGGAAGCAGCTAGAGTCCTCACTTGCTTCTTCACCAATCTGGTGCAAAGCTCACGCTGAACACCAGTAGTCGGACAGAGTGAAAGAGAGACAGTTGTGTCAGCGTGGGGTAGAAGTGATGTTTGTGGATGGGAACATCTGAGGCACCTGCGGTACACCCCAGCCACTTGCTGGGAGCCCGATCCAAGTCCATCAGGAGCCCGGAGCCCAGAGGGCTGCAGTTCTCTTTTGTTAGCACGAATGAGATGAGCAGATGGGAATGTTTACATCCTTCTACTGATGTTTAGAAACACGGCGACTAAAGTGCTTTTCAAAGTCAGTCACCCACCCTTCAGTCCTGATGCCAGTCTTAGCTGAAATATGGTGTGGAAGGTCTTTGACAGAAAGAAGAATGGGAGGAAGGATGGGAGAGAAGGCAGAGAGGAAGGAAGGATGGATTTTGGTTAGAGTTCGCTGCATTATAGATGTCTAAAGACAGTGTGCTGCCCTACTGCAATTTAAAGGCCTCTAACTGAGGGCTCTGACCCGGGATTGGCTGGCAGTGTCCCAGTAAGGGTCTGGGAGCATTGCTGAAGTACAGGAATAGAACTTGGTAGATTGCTTTCATTTGAATATGACCTTCCGCTTTGATATGTCGAGATTTGTGTGCCTCAGCCTTCTTTGGATGTGTCAGATGCAGTAAGTGAGCTCAGGTACAGTGCTGGGAAAGTCGTGGTCTCGGTCTGTCCACCCATCTGTCTCTCTGAGACCCCGCCAGGCCTTACCAGGGAATCTGTTCTGTCCTGTGCACACTCTGTGCTGTGCTGAAGGTCTCACAGTCTCCACTGTAAATGATTTCTAATTTGATTTTGCTCCTGGCCTAGCAAGTTGTTTTATTAATTTTTAAGAAATGATTCACAACTGTATTACCGATGCACAAAGTAGCTCCCTCCTATCATTTCAGAAGGACTGTGACTTCCTTTGTGGAAATCTGACCCTTCCATGCAAGTGTAACAAGCGGTTTCCCAGCAGAGCTTCCCGGGGGAAACACAGGCAGGCGTCCCCAGGGCCCCTTGCGCTTCTAAGACAGAACTGTCTGGGCATCGGACGCCTTCCCACAGACACCAGGCTCACAGCCCGAGTGATCAGCAGCTCTCGGGGACTGGCTCTGCGCAGTGTGTTTCTGGGTGAGACACACCTGGCCCTTTCCGATCGGAGTTTAAAAACTCGGTGCCACACTCACAAGTGGGTGTGATTCGTGTTCACGCCTACAGTGGCCAAGAAAATGCTCCCCTCTGTCGCCTTCGGGATCAAAATGGAGAAACCTGGGCTGAAGGAGGCTGCTAGTGGTTTCCTTTCCTTTTTGAAGAATAATTTCAGAGTTTAAAAATTTCAGGTTGTAAAAAATCAAATAACATATCACATACTGTGGTTGTTGGGTTTCATGGCAAACTCACTTTTAAGGGGAAATTGATTTGGAGAACAAAGATTTTATTTGTTTTCTTTATTTAGTTTAATTCTTGTTCATTTTTATTGTGTTATTGAGATAATGGTAGAAGGGTTTCAGGAAGAAGGCAATTGATAAATATAAATGTTGAAATAAATACCAGAGTTTTATTTAAGTCCTATACAGATCTAAGCCTCATGCACATTCTTAGATCAATCCATGTTTCCATTTTCCTTCTTGTAATGAAGCAGAGCTTGACAGCTAAAGTTAGTTCTGCTCTTTTTCTTCACTGATTACGAAGCTAGTATACATTTACTGTAGAAACCTCAAGAAATACAAGAAAAATCTTTAAGAGAAATAATCACTTCACGATCACAGCTCATTTAATCATAGTTGACATCTTGGTGTATTTTCTCCTATTTATATATATAATTGTGATCATGCTGCACAGAGACATATCAGTGCAGGGTTATGTACTGCTTTGCAGAACTCGGTGTTCTTCCCGTCGTTTTCCAGGGTCATTAGTGCGGTCTTCCTCGCTGGCCAGCATTCCACTCACATTGCTCTCCCGTGTGCGCGCGTCTGTGGCCTTTTCCTCTTCTGCTGCATGTGCAGTGTGATGTGTATCTTGTCGACAGCTCCCTGACAACATAGCAGATGACTTCCTTGGACAGATTCCCAGAGGGATTCCTAGGTGGGAAAGCGTGATTATTTTTAAAGCTTTTGACACACTGGTAAATTATTTGCTAGAAAGTTTTTTAAACCAATTTATCCAGTAGGAGAGTGCCTGACACTCATTAACTATCCTCATTAGTGCTGAACATTTCAATTTAAAATAATAATAGCTAATTTGATAGGTGAAACTGTTAGCGCCTGTTGGTGAAGGAAGGACATCACATCCTTGATTGCTAGGGCAGTCAACTCCTCTGTGTTTATGAAGTCATTTTTGTTTCCTTTTCTATGAATTATCTTTTCCTGACTTTTCTCTATATGATGAGGCAGATTCTATCTTTTCAAATGAGTTCTTTATAGTGTTGAGGTGATGAGTATTTTCATCTACAGTATTATATTTGAGATAGTTCCTACTTTATACTTGGCCAATAAAGTTTTTGGCAATTAAATTTATTGAATCCCTTTGTGATTTTGGTCATTGGTCTTTTGCTTTTATTGCATGACTATGCAGATTATTTTCAGAATATTTTGTTATATGAAGGAAAGATTTTCAGAATCAGTGACTTTTAAATGTTAGCATCATTTAGTAATAAATTTCTAGGAGAAATAAGCATTAAAATAATGTTGAGAAAAATTATTTTTATGTTAATTTGGGAGATTTAAATTTTATTTGAGTTTCAAGAAGAGTGTGTTTCATGTCATACCTGTGCCTCTTCTGAGAGGCGAATGGGTGCATTCGTTAGAGTTGCTTTGCAGTGTAGATTCACTGTTTCACCTCTCAGGTGTGCTCATGTGGAACGGACCCTCATCCTGTGGGACCTCTTTTCCCTATGAAGCAGTGAAGAGGTGCCTCATGTTTTTAGGCCTTAGACATCCTAGGTAATAGAATAAGGGCCGCTTTCCTCTGGGCTGTACTTCCACCAGTTCCTGGGAAGAGCCAGGGTTCTGTGGGCCCCTGCCCTTGCCGGGCACCAGAGGTGTGGCCCAGGAAGCCTTCGCACGGCACGCGGGCCTCTCCGTGCTGCCCAGGCGCCCCGCTTCTCATGGGTACCCGTGCCACGTATTTTTCCGTCATTGTCCCAGCGAGCCACCAGCCACGTGGTCTCCGTGCTGCCTGTCCACCACCCATGCTTGCTCTCTGCAGCAGCCCCCCTCGCGCTTCCTTCATGGTGTGTTGCACACTGGCCTGTCCTGTGGCTCTAGCTCACTTCAGACCTGGGTTACCTTTCCTTGGTGGCCCTGGGTCTCCCTTGCCAGATTCTTCTCCTGTGCTAGTGCTTTTCTGTCTTCTGAGAGACCTACGTGAGTCAGGAGTTCGGTTCTCTTTCTCTCCTGTCAGGCCATTTTGAGCCCACATCTCTCTACTAGGGTTGCCAGATTTAGCAAATGAAAGCATGAGATGCCCCCATTGAATTCACACTCAGCTCCACAAAGATAGTATTTTTCTGTAAGCATGTGTCAGGCAGCATTGGGACATTGCTTATATTCCATGATTACTCTGTACCCGGAATCCAGATGTAACGAGATGTCCAACATTCTGCCTGGCAGCCTTGCCCTCATCCAGTGGTTTGTGGCACGGCTGCTCTGACTCCTCCTGGTCCCTGTGGAGCTCTGTCCCCCTGGCCACACCACCTGCCTGGACTCCTCCCCACCATTTCCCCCAGGCTCGACCTCCTCCCTGCATGGTGGCGTTATGAGTCTTTTAATGCTCTGTGAACACATCTTTTCAATGTACCCTGTGCTACTGTCTGACTCGCTCATATGCACGGAGATGTCATCGTGGCTGGGGAGAAGCCCTACTCATCCCCCAAATGTACTGTCTCCTGTGTCCAAGGGTACCGACTAATTCTAGTTCCCAAAGTGGGATGGAGCCGCATCTCAGGTCTGCTGGGCTCTTCACTGCACAGCCTGTTAAAGCCACATCCCTCCTTTACTCTGCTGGAAGAGCTCCTTACGGGGTGGTGCTAGCTGCTGACTTGTTAGAACCCGTTAAGATTTTACTGTGCATATAAAGCAAATACCAGCAGATACAGCTCTTAAGGATTGGTTTTTGCCTCACAAGTTTTCCTTTTTTCTGCCAGAAGTAGATTTCAGATGCGTTTGTCTCACCTTCCGCACATCAGGAAAGTATTAATAGCTCCCTTTCTTTCGCGCACACAGCTTGCTCTCTAGTGATCAGCACATCGGTGTGTTCCCAGGCCCCCTGTGTCTTGCCTTTGTGTCCAAAACGGAAAATCTCACTTAAATCACCGCTTTTTAAATCACAGAAGCATTACATTCTATTATCATGTCTTCCCTTTCTTCTCTGAGCCCCGGGCACTAAAAGGGTCTGAGGTAGAAGAGAAGCAGAGAAAATCCAGCCCCGTTTTTGGCTAGGATGTCCTGCGAGATCATTGGTGCCTTTGTCCTTTGTCTTGTGTCCAGTGGAGCCAGCCAGCTGATGTAGTTTCCAATATTGGAGCCTTTTGTTTTCCAGCACCGTCGCATGACGGAGTGTCTGTGTGTCAGCAGGAATATTTGATTGGTGTTTTTCTCAGCTCTTGGAGCCAAAGTTACTTAGCAGAGTGCCTGTTCCTTTCTTGTGGTAACAAGTTGCAGCTAGTGCAGCCATGGAACTCCTTCCGCCGTGTGCAGAGACCGGAACTCTGGTCATGCCGCCAGCAGGTGGCTTCCGTGGTGCACAGTGATGGCAGCTGCGGAGCCTCCCCTGGAAGATGGCGGTGCCAGGGCGGGCTCTGTTTATGAGGCGTTCTTAATGTTTCTGTGAGGGGAAGCTTCAGAAACACGTATCGCTAAACCTCCTCACGGGGTCCAGGAGGTCAGACGGGCAAGACGACTGGCAAGGGCGCCCTGGGGGCTGAGGTTTAGGGTGCACCTCACTAAAGGAGCAGGGCCCAGGGAGCCAGAGACGCCGCCGACTTCCCTCCAGGAAGCCTTCTGGTTCCCATCTCAAGGCCCCCACCACCTCATAGAACTAGAATTGTGTTGGACATCTGATCCTAGTGCTGTAGGTGTTGAAGGGCGCATTTAATTCACAATTGCACATTTCAATGGAAGATACTATATTTCTAGAAATCTAATGGGACTCAAGAAAAAGCTAAGATCAAGCAAGAATTTCTGTTTTCATTCACTTGTTTGTCAATTGTTATACCATTAGTGGCTCCTATGCCCACACTGTTTTAGTTGATGAACTTACAAAGTCTCGAATATTAGGGAGATCAAGTTTATAAAAGAGATACACATAGAAAGAGTAATCAGAGTGCACTGTAGAAAAGACTGGCTAGAAATGTGCATGACTGTCATAAGAGGACTGAAGAGTCTGAAAGAGACCCAGTGGTGTGGAGATACTTTGACTTTCAAAGTAGGTGGCGGTCAGACAAACCTTGGTCAGAGTGCAGGAGCTCGCAGGGGGACCCACGGGCATTCAGGGAGTGGGGGCTGTGGATAAAGACAAGTAAAGTGCTTTTCTCAGATTAGACGTGCAGAGCTATCTCATGGCAATGGAGATCCCTGGGTGACTGAGCAGTGAAGAGAATTTTCAAAGCAAAACTCAGAATGTAGAAAGATCACTTAGTGACCACTGCTGAGAAACTGAGGGAGGGGGAGAGAAATTTGACAGAGCACCCACTCCCAGGTAGCCAGGGTGTTTGAGTTGCCGTTATTGAGACAGGAAATTGAGGGTGGAAGGGAGTTTTAGAAAACATTCTGGTGGTGTTGGTTAGAGATGTTGGAAATCCCGAGGTGGGGGGAGAGAGAGCAGTGGGTGGACATGCCACTCTGGCCGTCGCCCGGGTTTGGGGGTGATGGGTCTGCAGGAGACCCCCAGGAAGGACGAGGCAGGAGGCATGCGAAACAGCAGCACTGGAGCTGCTGAGCTGGGGTGGAGCGAGGAGCCAGAGGAAGGGTCTGCAGAGGGGCTGGGGCTCCTGCTGGTTGGAGGGTGCAGGGGAGGGCGCTCAGGAGAGACTCAGCACGGCAGAGTCCCGTCCTCCACACAGCACCTGAAGCTGGCCCTGAGCACGGGAGATGAGCGGCCGCCACTGGCGCCCTTAGCCTCGATGGAGGGAGGGGAGCTGCACGGCGTCGATGACGGTGAGCAGTTAGGGGTTTACTTTTAGACCTGCATTAAGCTTTCATGTTGCTAACTCTGCAGGGAACATGACAGTGTGGAATACATTTTGTATATTCACATCTCAACCTGTGCTATTTGCTTATAACCCAAATCTTTAAAGCAATGATCAGCTTTGTTTTTCTTTGTGCTTTTAATTTTTATTCATGTATTTTTGGGGAAGAGATCAGTTTAAGGTAGGCAGGCAGCCCTGTAGACACTTGTGCCAGTTGCCAGCGGTGGAGGTGAAGTTTCTTTCTTTCTTTCTTTCTTTCTTTCTTTCTTTCTTTCTTTCTTTCTTTCTTTCTTTCTTTCTTTCTTTCTCCCTTCCTTCCTTCCTTCCTTTCTTTTGTTTTGTACCAGGGATCGAACTTGGGACCTTGCGCTTGCCAGGGAGGAAGAGGAACCACTGAGCTAAATCCCTGGCCCTCTGCTTTTCTTTCTAAATGACTTAGGCTTTTCTGATTCACATTGATGTGCTCTGCCTCCTAAAAACATGCAGTGACAGGAAAGGAAGTTATTTAGGGTCTAACTTTACTGAGATGGGGAGTCACTGCCATGCATTTCCTGTGAGCTGTCCCCTCTGGGATGAAGACAAGAAAAGCTCTGAAATGCAGCATGCAGGAAAGGGGAGCAGGAGGTCATCACTTAGCAGGGATGTGGATCAGCACCGAAGCGTTCATTTTCAAAAAGTGCAAACTCCTACGGTTTCAGAGAACAACAGGTTCTTTGTTCTTCTGTGGCTTTATTCTCACTTTCTCTACACATAAAATGCTAGGAAAATAAGAAAAGCAGAAACGACTCCAGCTTTTTCCACAGCACTGGAAATCTCAGCAGTGGTGAACGGCGTGGGGCTCCCGGTGACAGCTGGAGCTGCCAAGGGGGCTTGGAGGGGTCGGACTTCGCTCCACTGGGATCAGGCCTCAGCTCCACTGGCAGAGTCGTGTTATGAGAGCCCGAAGGGGAAGCGAGAGAGGCCTGGCATCCCGCGCTGAGGTGTTCCCGGGCAAGGAGCAAATGCGGGTCAGAGACTGAAGCCCACGGAGCACAGAGATGAATCTAAAGCCAAAACTCACATATTTTTTCCCCTCAAAGTTTTCTATCCATCATCATTCCTTTAAAAACATCAGAAAATTAACTGGTCTAACTTGGCAGCCTTTCCCAGGAGGCCCTGTCGAGAAACGTGTCTATCCTCCTCTGCATCTTGAGGTTCTCAGCGGCAGGGCTCCTCTGTTGTTACCCGTCACCGTTGCCTTGATCGCTACCTTAACGAGATGAGGCATCTCAGCTTCCTGCCTCTGCTGCCTGTCTTGGTTCTGCTTCCTGAACTGCAGAGTCCTGGGCTGGAGCACTCAGTGTAGGACAGGGAGAGAGGTACTTGTCCCCTGCTGTACTTCCGTCAGCAGATGTGCACTTGTGTTCCCGGGGCTGGAAGGGTGGTCACCAGCAGCGTGGTTATCGATGGATCAAGCCCTGGAAAGTCCCCAGGCAGATCCTGTGGGTGGTGGCTCATGCAGGAAGACTTGTCAACTCTTGGTTGCAAAGCTGCGACTGGTGTGAGGAAGCTCTTCTAGAAGTGGGTTTCCTTACGTCCCAGCTGGATACTCAGCCCCGCTGAACAGAAGGAGCTATAAACCCATGCCGGACTTTTCGCATAGCCAGGAACTTTTCCCTTGTCTACAATACTTTCCCCATTTTGACCTCATAGGTGAACTAGAAACATCTTTAAAAGTAAAGTGGTAAAACCATTTGGTGGTATAGGTGAGAAATTGAAACAGACATGTCCTCTTACTGCTTAATTAAAATCAGTGTCGATCCTTCATCTCTGCTTTCTGAGTGTCAGACGTGAACATCCATGTAGATTGCATGTCTGGGCTCCTGCATGGTCTTGGCTTCACTGAAGATGGAGGCTCTGGTGGAATGACTGGGTTTCCCTGCCTTCTCGAGCCTTTTAAGAGATATATTTCATCGTGTCATGGGAACCCCCAAATTCCTGTTATAATTTGTCCTCGAATGCAGTTTATATTGTGGGAAGTAAAGATACATTTATTTATCTTTAAAATCTCCTTCTATGCTGACAGTAGCATAATCCCTTCACATCATCAGTGATTATTGTCAGCAGCAACTCCAACAGTACTTTTCAGGGCTCACTCTGGGGAAGGTTTCCTGCTTGTTGCAGTATGGCTTGCCAGCTAAAAATCATTCTTACATGTTTAACTGCTTGAAATGAAATAAAAAGAATACTATTTCATGACATGCAAATTTATGAGATTCAGATTTGAGTGTGCAGGAGTTAGTGTCACTGAAGGCAGTCACTCCTGTTGTTCACATTTTCTACCGTGCTTCCGGGTCGAGGCATTGGCCATGTACAGGAAGAGCCAGCCAACGCCTGCTGGTTAGCACACGTTTTCCACACGTTAGCTCTCTTACCCCTCACCACAACAAGGAGTGGATGTGCAGTGCTTCTCTTCCCACACGTGAGTAAGTGGCGGCTGAGAGGGCGTGTGAACTGACAGAGCGAACTGGCAGTGCTACTCCCGTGGCATACCCAGATGGCGGCTCTCAAGGGCCAACAGTCTGAGCCACTTCTGCAACCCTGTTGCTGTCATCTGCACTGCTGCCTAATTGTCCCCGTCCCCATTCAGGTGTAGAGCCAGGAGTGTAAGCGAAGCACGAGGAGAGCACAATTAGATAAGTCTTTTCCTTAATTGGATAAGTGATCTGCCAAACTACAAACTAGGCCATTCAGTGAGCCTTTGGAACCTGAATCTGCCAAACCATGCAGTTGACAGAGCCTTTGGTCCTCTGAATATATGACAGCAAAAACTCACTCCGCCTTCCCTATTCCATCAGCGCCTGATGATGGACTTCTTGTAGCCAATGTGGGCAAACTGACTGGTGTGTGCACTGGTTGGAGCTGCATCATCTGAAGAATAACAGTGCCTGTAGCTGCACTTTTAAAATTGCAGTCCTTTAGGGTTCTCCATTTAAAATTTTTTAATGGCAATACTCAGCCCAAAACAAACATTAGATAATTTGTAAAAAACCAAATATTAGTTAATTTATATTTTGCTTGTAATGTGCACATGGAGGGAGAAAGTGCTTGAGAAACAGTATATAGATTTATAATTCTTGCAGGGCTGTTTGCTACATAGAAAATGCAACAATTAGGAAGACATTCTGTTCCACATTTCCACCAGGGACATCTGAGATGTTTGTTAAACAGTGTAATGGAGCATGTGGGGGTGCTGCATGCCTGCATCTGTTGGCCTGACTCTGCCTGTGTCCATGCCTTTGGTCGTGAGCTCCATGTGTTAAAAGATTTTCTGAGAAACCAGGGTAGTACTTCTACCCATTGACTCGGTTCTTTATGATTTTCAAGTTTTTGAATTAGTGAAGAAAGAAAACAGTTCACAAACTGTTTTTTTGTTTGGTTTTCCTTAATGTATCTTTAAAGTTATAGAAAAATGAGGTAAACACCTGCACTTAGCTTGGCCATCTGCCTTAAAGTTCAGCCTCCCTAATTTACAAGTAACAGAAAACATCAAGACAGTGAATGAAAAGGGGAACTGTGTTGTAAACAGATGTGACCCCATGAAATCCACAGGCTGCTAATTGGCTGTCCTCACAAAGAACAGGGTGAGGCTGGAAATGTCCTGAACCTGAATTCATCTCTTTTGACTCTCCCAGGCCAGATGGTCTCTTGTGGCAGCTTCCTCGTTGCATCTGTTTCCAGCTGGCTCTGTGCAGAGCAAGCCTTTTCTGCTTCTTCATCCACATATTCCTCACTAGAGACCAAGCTATGGCCCAGTCCCAAGTCCAGGAAAAGAAAATCTGACTGGCTTAGCTGGGATCAGGTGGCCACTCTGGGCCAATCAGCTGTGTGCAGGAACAGGGGTCCCACAGGCTAAGCACTGCGGGCTTTGGAGCCTGTGCTAGGGTGGAGGAGAGTTACGAGGAGAAAGGAGAGGCAGGCTGAGCAGAGCCTTGGGAAGGTGTCTGTTAACATTCTTCTCATCGTCTGTGGCAGACCGAAAGTGAGCAGGCCACCTATGCATTAGCTTTACTTTTCTTGCCTGACTCAGAGAAGCTTGCTAAGATTCTATTTTTGAGTTTTTGTATGTTCTACTTATTTTTGACAAGTGCTAGAGCCACCTGAAAGGTGGGGATAGTTGAATGTTTGAGAAGCTCACTACTTGGCCTGTGCCCAAGCCTGTTGGAGGCCACAGCTGCCCTTGGGCTCCTGAGGTGATTCACCTCTCTGGCCGATCAACTCCTTGCCTTCACTAGTGGAAAGTTGTTCATCTGTCCCCTTACCTTGGAATTTTGAAAGGTGAAGAATCACCATATTTATTTCACTTGTTCTAGCTGACAGAAACTTATAGATATTCCTGAGATGCCTGCCATTTCTCTTCAGCAACTCTAAAGAGCTTTTGTTCTTGACAGCCAGGGCAGATCCTGCCATCAGAGCTGATTTCCCCCGGCCTGTGTTGGGCTCTGATTGAGTTCATCTTCTCAGCTTCCACGAGACAGGCAGCCTGTTGGGCGCTGAGGCTACAGGCATACAAAGAGGTGATTTCCACAATTTGGCAGGAGGCTGACTGAGAAGCACGCCAGGTACTAAATCACACAGAAGAAGGGCATCTGAGCACACTCCTGGGTCTGAGGGATGCTTCTTACAGTTATGCTCCTGGGCTGGCTGGAGCCACACACTTACCTGCAGCTCAGTTTCAGTTCTTGCTGTCCCATAGCACTGCAGGTGTCCTAGAGCAGACACCTGTCTATGTGCAGATCCATTTGGGTCCTATCACCTCTGCTTGCACTGATTCGGTACTGTCTTAAGGACTGTAGCTCTATAAACTTGATGTCAGTTAATACCAGCCTTCCAGCCTGCTGCCTCCTGCCTCAGCCTCTTCTTTACCTTCTCTTCTCTCTTCCCCCTCTGTTTCTTCTCCCCTTCCTCTCCTTGTCTTCCTCCTGTTCTTCCTCCTCTACCTCGTCCTTCCTCTCCTCTCCCTCTCTCTTCCTTCTTCCTCAGGCCTCCTAATCCTGTCTCTGTATGGATTTGAGGTTTTACCAGAGCCTTTGAATTTGAGCTTGTTCCATTTTCTGTCCCTTAGGCCATACCTTGCACAGCCCGGTGGTTATCAGCTCCGAAATGGGGTGGGAATCCGGTGAGAGAAGAGGGTGTGAACCAGGGCAGAGCAGGGACAGTACCCTGATTCTGGATACCCCCGTGGTTACCGTGCCCTGCAGGCAGGACAGCACAGTGCTGTCTCATCCTCCTCCAGACCAACACCTGAATCACCTATGCCAGGGAATTCCTCCAGAACATGTTGTTCTATGTAGTTTAAATGACTGAAAATTTTCATCTCTAAATTTTGCCGGCAGTGGTAGTGGGTTTTCTAAAGCTGAAGGCATAGCTTTTCTTTCAGGATGCTTGACATTCGGATTGTAGAGTTGGAGTCCACTGGGGGATGTTGGAGAGCAGTGACCAGGAGGAACATCCAGCTGCAGAGGGGACAGTGCCCTGCTGGCCTCTGACCCCGCAGTCAGCAGCTGCATTCTCAGAGGGGCAGAAGGGCACACACTGCCCCTCAGGAGACCCACAGCACCAGGAAGTCCCTCCATTCCCAGCCCCAGGGACATGCAAGGTGCGTGCAAGGTGCGTGCAAAGCACAGCAGTGTTTTTGCAGGTGTGTAAAGCAGGGGTGGGGCGAACCAGTGAGTCTCGTGCTGAGTCACCCTGTGGCAGAGACAGAGGGTGGACCTTCTGCTCCCTGCCGCTCCCCATGTGTCCTATCTGCCCATCTGGAGAGATGGAGGGCCAAAGTCTAGTCCGTATTCAGTTAGTTCAATAAAAAGTAAAGGTTTCTCTAAGCCCCAGAAAGCGTCTCTTAAGAGAAAAACAGAAGGAAGTCCTTATTAAAATACAGCAAAACCCTCAGGCCTCTCAGAGCTTACGCAGAGTTAGACCACGAGGTTCCAACTGCGGTGCCTTCTTTGTAGAGAGCCCTGTGTGAATCGCAGCTCGCTCGAAGGGTTTGAATGGCAGACGTTCAGCTGTGAGTGACACTGGCCTGAATGACCATTAACGCCTTTCGTGTGCTATACAGAGGGCTTTGCCAGCACGGAGGGTCTTCCCTGAGCAGGACAGTCACTGTGGCTTCCGGGGTGGGGAAGTTGGTTTCCTGATGTTGATCATCGAAGTCCTGTTTGGGCTGGTGGGACAAGTAGTGGTATTGGTTCGTGAATGCAGAGCTCCAGTAGGGATTTGGGGAAAGTTCTGGGGATGGACAGTGGTGATGCCACTGAATTATACACTAACCACTAGGGAAAGTGGAAGTTTTTGTTATGATATAAAAGAATATATAAAGCACAAGAGAGTCCTAGGTATTATGTTTAATCTTCAGTATTAAAAAATTGGTAAAAATGCTTAAACTTGATTTTAATTCATTTTTCAGTGAATATGGATGCAAATTCAGGGGTATGGTTTACAGGTAGGATAAAGTGAAACGCTGGGTGCTAAGAACACCAGCAAATCATGTAGTATGTCTGAAGAAAGAAGAAAACAGGAAGAGCAAAGCGGAACAAAGCCCTCAGGAAGCACCAGGTTCATTTGGCCGGGCGAATGACCATGGCTTTTCCATTTGGCAGGCTGCTTTGTTATGCACATTTTCTGCAGCTGACCTATGTCTGACAGTTCACTTCCTTTGGTTAAAAGTGGTTAAGTGTATGGCTCCTGTTTGAAGAGCACCTGATTCATTTAAACATTTTCTTAAAAATATTAAAATGGCATCACACTTCTGATGTGTAGCAGCAGCAGAATTCTGAACCCTGCATGCTGGAGTCAGTGCTGTTTTCTGCAGGAAATAACTAGATGTCTGCGGTGAGGAGCTTCTGCCTCCTTCAGGGACATGGGAAGAGTGAGCAGCTGGGACTCGCATGGAGGCTGGGCTGGCGCCACGTGCTTTTCTGTCCTCCCCTCCAGTGGAATATCTCCAGGTTGTCTGGTGGCAAACTTCCCTGGAAGTTACTGGATGACTGGAGAAGTGTATTATTTTAGTAATCTCACAGAAATTCACAAAATTCACAGAAGAAATAGGACATTTTGTTATACAAAATGATGAAGCCCAAAACACTCTCACACGTGCTGATTGCTTACATTTGCGTCTCTTCATTTTACTGAATGGGTGCTGGTAGAGCTGTCCCTCAGGTCTGAGCAGCGTGGGTTCCTGGACCCCGAGGATACCCCGATTCTTGGCTGTTTGAGGACCTCGTGGGAGGTGGTAGTGTTTGCATCTAACCTTCTGGGTCCCTTGAACCATCTCTGAGTTATCATAATGGGTAGTACAGTGCTAACACTGCATATAATTGTCACACTGTTGTTACGTGATTTAGGGAATCATGATAAGAAACCAGTCTGCCCGTGTTAGGTGCAGATGGCTCCTGTCCCTGGATCACATCTGTTGATGGTTGGTTGAATGGGAGGATGGAGAACCTGTAGCCGACTATAACTGGCTCATGCGTTTTGGGATTGTCCTGTGGTCGGGGCTCACTGTGTGCACAGCCCTGTGCTGGGCGTCAGAGGGCATGGACAGGACAGCCACCTTCACCCTTCTGCAGCCTGCGCCGGCTCTGCTGTGAAGGGTGGGCCCTCAGGGTCTCAGGAGGGAGAGGACATCTGGAGTAGAGAGAGGGCCCTGGGCCTCGGGGCGGCTGCTGCCTGTCAGCCCACCCAGCTGTGTGCTGCAGGCACTAGAGTCCTCACCAGTGACCAGGACTCCATATCGACCTGCTTCTGGGGGCTGATGGTACTGTCCCCTGCATATCAAAAATAGGAGTGATTTGATCAGAAAACTAGGTGGACAGTCTGACTGCAGAAATTACTGAAAATGCAGGAAAATAGAAAAGGAAAGGAGATCATTTGTCACCTGGGCCAGACTAAGAGAGAAAGTGTTAAGCCGAGAGTAGAGCAGTGTGGTACCTTTCAGCCCACGCTTGCATTTCAGTGTGAAGACAGCAGCAACTGCACTGTGAAGTAAAGGAGCACAGCAGCTCCGGTTCTGCTCATGATGACTGATTAACTGCCCTTTGGGTTTTTACCATGAAATTCTTTCAGAAATGATGTTTTTCGGTCACTCTTGCTGTGCCGGGCCCTGGGCACCTGCTGCATGTCTGCCGTGGCCTGGAGGCGGCCGCTATCCTCTCTTGGCGAGGATGCTCCTAGTCTTGATTAGAGGTAAAAGCGAAGTTCATGGAGAAATGTGGATGATGGAGGTGCCGCTTTTAACCCTTGAGTTTTCCCACATCACGAATGTACTCTTCCCATAAGAAATCTTTAAAGCTCTTTGGTGTCTGCACTGTGCTTGTGGCCGACCGTCTCTGAGTGTTTCTGCTCCACAAGCTGCAGGGACATCCCGAGGAGGGCTTCGAGCACTCTCTACCCTCCCCACCACACTGGTGTCCTGACCCGCTGCGTCTGCCCCAGCAAGCCCATCCCTCCCTTGGTACGTTGGCAGTCCGCATGGTATTGTCTTACAAAGGAACAGAAAGCAACTTTTCTCATTCCATACCAAAAAAGTATCTTGTTTCATCTTACTTATTTGGTTAGTAGTGTGAGTTTTTTTCTTTATTTACTACCTATTTTTCAGTTACTGTCGGGTTCACTGAACACTTATCTCTCATACTTTTAAAATTTTTATAAACATCTCTGTATTAATGATGTCAAACTTTATATTTATGGGAAATATTTTGTTTTACTTATCTTGTATTTACGTCACGTTTGATATAGCTAAATTTACCACTAGGTTCTTTTGAATTTGTTTGTTAGATAGAAAGCCCTTCTCTGTCCTGAGATCTGATTCTCAAGTAGGTTTTTCCTCTAGGAGTTATCAAAAAATTCCTTTTCTTTTCTCCCCTTCTTTTCACTTCTTATAGTCCCTCAGACTAATGTATTCTGTTTCACACAGGTGTTATTTAGTTTTGTTTGCAGATACTTGGCATTTGTTTAGTTTTGGACTGTGGGCATTGAAGAGGATGATGTATAAAGTCGATGCAGAGGCGCCTTTCCGTGCCCTCTTGGTACCCTGAAGCTGTCGGTCCACAGGCGCAGCGTGAACCTTCCCAGCCACTCCTTCGTAAACACCCTGTCCTCTTCCCCTCCTGGGCATTGCGTCCCTCTTCCCCTCTTCCTCTATTCTTATTTACTAAGCTCAGAGCCCAGCTTCTGTCTTGCCAGCCCAGCCCTGTGAAAATCATGGTCACAGGGAGGCCAAGGTAGGAAATTGCTTACTCTGTACTTCATATGCCTTTCTTCGGAGAAGTTGCTGACCTTTGAAGATGTTAAAAATATTTCGTCTCTCTTCAGCTCTATCTATCTTTCTATGAGAGAGATTTCAATGGAATGGCTGGTGGTCATGTTTTAAATCCAATGAAGAGACAGAAGTGAAAGATTTTTAAAGCTAGAATGGTGCAGACAGGAACTGGGCTTCTTATTTGGAGATCAACTGATGGTCTTCCCAGAGTCCTCAGCATCTCTGGAGGGAAAGTTCCCTTACCTTCACCCTCTCCAGTCGTTAGAAAGACAGGAACTTTGCAGATGGCGCTGGGCCATGCTTCATGGCTGGGCTGATCACGCTGTGATAATGTCACACATTCATCTGCAAAGCTTGTGGCAGTGCCCTGAACATCTGCACACAATGCGCCTTTCATGCCAAGAAAGCGAGGACCCGCTTATCACAGGCGTCTGCAGGCTGCTCTTCCTGCCCAGCGGCCTCTGAGGTCCTGGCTGCCCTGGGCTGGGCGAGGCGTGCCAGCAGCCTGGCAGACAGTCCCAGGGGCGCCCTTCCTGTCCTCCGGATGCAGCCCGAGCTGGGTGGGCACAGCAGCAAGCGCTGAATTCTGCAGCTTGCACGGCAGCCGTTCTGCATTCGCCTCACTCCCCAACCTCGGCTCAGACACATGCCTCCTACGGCCACGCTGCCCACAGCCACACATTTCGTGTCAAGCAGACTTGAAGGTTGGACACTGTAGCGGTTCTCCGGAGAGATGGTGCAGCGGAAAGCGTCATGGCTGTTCCGTTTCCCTTCATGGCAAGAATTCTTTCCTTCTCCGGGTTAGTAGGCTTTTGAGCAGCTGCCGTGTGCCAGGTTAAGTGTAGGACTAAAGAGGGAGGTGTTTTATGCCTTGCCACATAATTCAAGCCACTTTGGCCCAGTCCGTTGAGAACTTTCCTTTATCATTTTCCCAGTGAACAAAAGAGCTTTCACGTGTTCATAATCATAGCTTAATTTAGAGCCGAGGCTGCGGAAAGTTGGAGGCCTGAGCGCTTGCACTCTGGACCACCGTCCTTTCTGTCTTCTGGCTTTCTGCACAGGAAGGCCATTTCTGTAGCCTGCTCCCAGGGCCCACCTGTCACGCCAGGGGTCCGTCCGGGGAAACCCACCCGCGTCCTGAGAGCACCACAGCAATGGCCAGGTGCTGCGTCCCGTGAAGCAGCACACATTTGCCACACCGCCGTTTCGGGGCCCTAAGCTGATGGGTCGGCTGCTTCCTCCCCACGATGCCCCAAGGCAGGAGCCACGGTGTTACCTGGCCCGCAAGCTCCTCTGAGGCTCCAGACCTTCAGGTTGGCAGAGCTCGGCTCCTTGTGGTTGTAGCGCTGATGTCCCTGCTTCCGTGCCGGTGGCCACCAGGGGCCTCTCTGGCTCCCTGGCCACCCACGCCTCACCGAATATCCCCTCCGTCCTCCCGCTGGGGCAGCTTGCTGGGAGCCTTGCTGTGTGTCCCCTCCACCTTCACCCTGGCACATCTGTGGCTCCAGCCACAGAGAACTCTCTCCAGAGCGCTTCAGGTGGACCGGGCACCTGATAACCTGGGGTGTTAGGTCCCGCCTAACTCCGTCCATGTCCCTGGGCCAGCGAATGTCCAGGGGTCAGGATACGGGCTTCTCTGGGGTCCATTCACCGTTCACACTTTCTCAGCCCTCAGGCCCTTCCCTTGTCCTGCGACCCGACTGACCGGGGCCACCGTAGCCTGTCTGCCCGGGAAGAAAGAGGCTTGGAGAAGGTGGGGCTCTGACACAGCCCTGTGCCTCACAGTGCCGGCCGGGGACCGACAGTCTGCCTCCACGGCTGCTGCCGTTCATTAGGAACGCAAGCATGAAGCTGTGTTGGCTGATGAGATGCTGGTTCACAGGCAAAATTCTATAATTTGGCAAAGTTAAATTTCTTTGGAATACTTAGGCATTCCTGGAAAGCTAAGAAGAATGAGGGCACATATACATCTTCCTGAATAAGTTCTGCTTCGGAAATTTACATTCCTAATTTTCTTTCAATTTTCAGGCAAACCAACTAATTCCATAATGTTACAGCATTCTTCATGATTCATGCATTGGCCTCTTAGTAACTGTTCTGGTGTCATCACGTCAGCACCCTTGGGATCAGGATGCATCCCAGGCGCTGCCTCTCCTCCTCCCCCTCCGAGCTGGGGCTCTCCCACGCAGCATTGTCCCACTCAAGCCCTGGACATACTGGTTTGCAGGGCTGTTTTTAATTAATTATTTATTTATTTATTTTTATTTTGGGGGGGACTGTTATTTTAACCAGTGAATAGCTTTCATATTCATGACATATTTTCTTAAATAATATGTATTGTAAAGCTGAGGATAAGTTCTAAGTGTATTTTCCTATTTGAAAGGTAAATTAGACAAATATATCCAAGTGTTTTGCTAAATATCGTTCGGACCTTAAAGGACTCCACTTACCAGGCATGGTGGTGCACACCTGTAGTCCAGGCATTCGGGAGGCTGAGGCAGAACAGTGGCGAGTTTGAGCCCAACCTGAGCAATCTAGCAACTTGGGAACTCCCCATTCAAAAAGTTAATTAAAAAAAGGGGAGGAATGTAGCTTAGTGTGAAGGTCCTGGTTTCAATCCCCGATGAGCCCCAGTTCCCCCCCGCCCCCCGCCCCGAAAAGGGAATGCCATCCGAGTTAGGCTCTGTGAAGGCAGGAGTGTTACACGTCCAGCACTGACACTGGGCAATGGTGAATATTCATTGGGTAAGTGAAGCAATGGAAGAGTTTCCATTTTCAACCTAGACGAAAAAAAGTATTCAAAATTCTGATTTAAAAATTGCCAAATACATATTATTTGGACATTTTGATGGATTGGTTTTTATCATAAATCATAACAGCACTCTTTACTTTGAAGGCATGTAAGCAAGAAAAGCAAGTACATACTTTCTCTTTTTGCAAGAGCAAAATGTTATTGTGAAGTAAATACTAAATGAATTAAAATATTGAGGAGGAGGAGGACTCATTAATGCCACTTCCTGTGTTTGTAGGACAAACATATTCCATGGCAGAGAAAACACTTTGAAGACTTTTGTGCACATTCAATTTCTTCATATTTATGTTTTTCATCTGCATACATCAGAGGATATAAATAATTGTCTATTCATATTATTCTTTTCTGAAATACCAACAGTTAAAAGAAGACTCTAAGACCTCCATATTTATATTTGTTAACTTAAAAATCTCAAAAACACATCAGTGTTAAAGTACTGCAATGATTTTAGCACAAATACTTAAAATTCAAGGGCACTAGATTAGTGCAAAAATACAACCTTGTGCAACTGTGCTAAATAAAAAGCTTCTTTCTTTCTAGTTCAAGTCATGGTTTTCCAGCACCACCTCACACTGTCTCTGATGACTCTTGCTGGCAGAGGCCACATCTACCCCCATTCAGAGAATCATCCTATCTTTGATAGGAGAACTTCTAAACTGCCTGGAAGAAGGGACATGAGATATGAAAAATGTAACATAAGGAAGAAATTCAACAGAGTTTCTTCAAACACTCTTCAGAAAGTTGGCAGTCACTTGCACAGCTCGAAAGGTGTATTATTAGATCAGTTTTGTCATCTCCATTATGGATGCATTTGCAAGGGCTGCCCATGGGTGTGAAGGCATCTTCTGCAGTATTTCTATTTCTGCACAGTGTCCCAGTTCTGCATATATATATGATACGATACAGTAATGCCTCGGTTCAAGAACACTTCTGCTTGTTTGCAAACAATTCAGTTTGCAAACAAAAGCATGTGGCAGAACTTTGCTTCCACTCACAAACTCTGCATTGGGTCACAGACACAACCAGGACTGCCTTCCCCACACAAATACAAATGCAGCCATCTTCCCCCAAATCGTAAAACAAATTAACTTCATAGACAGAGACACCACTGTTTATGTATGAATTGTTTGGAAGGACACAGTCATGGGTACTGATGATGGGGATTCCTGGATTATATCTGGAGACGATTAATCCAGTGGACTCTGAACTCAGTCCTCAGGATGTGTGATCTCTGGCTCAGCCTCCTCCGAGCCCCTGGCTATGGTGTCCCTGAGCCCTGTGTGCAGGCTCGGGACTCCTCCAGCCAACCCACTGGGAGAGGCTGCTCTGGAGGCCGTGCAGAAGCAGTGGCTGGGGTGTCACAGGGTCATGGTGCAGAGTCAAAGGAGGGGCTCGGTGCTCTGGGCCCTGGCGCCATGGCAACCTGCAGGCTGTGGTCTCTAGGGGGGTGTTGTCCTTGAGGCTGGGGAGCCAAGTGGGTCTCCCCCAGCTGTGCTGCCCAGGTCAGAGGGTTGGGAGCTGGGGTGGCCTCGGAGATGGCACTGTCCAGAGGTTAAGAGAATCAAGGAAAGAGGAAGCCTAAACCGCATGTCAGCTTTCTCCTGTGTGAAATGGGGACAATCCAGCACCTAGCACGGGGACCGGGTAAGATGAGCGAATCACCACACGGAAAGCCACAGAGCTACGTTTCTCACTAGCTTTATGTGAATGGTTTGGAGTTTTTTGTGGTAAGAGCGTGCTTGAAATTGTGTAAAGCTTCAATGCCCTGTCTGGCAGATACAAATGAAAAAGCCAAAGTCCAAAGAAAGGCAGAATCACCACTTCGGGAGGGAGATAAGTGAAGAGGAGGTGGCGCACACCTGCAATCCTGGCCCTCTCGGAGGCTGAGGCAGGAAGATCCCAAATTCAAGGCCAGCCTGCCAGGGATTCAGCTCAGTGGTGTCGCACCTGCCTCATAAGCGAAAGGTCCCGAGTTCGATCCCTGGTACCAAAAAAACGCCCAGCCTGAACAACTGAGGATTTAGGGAGACCTTGCCTCAGAATACAAAAGCCTGGGACTGTAGCTCAGTGCAGAGGCCCTGGGTTCAATCCCCCATATTGGAGTGGAGGTGGGGGCTTCAGGACTTTTCTCGTTTAGCCTCTAAATCCTTGCTCATACAATAGGGGTAGTGCTGTCTGCCTCCTGGGGATATCGTGATGCTCAGGGGGACGGTGCACATGAAGATAACTCAGACACAAACCACCAAGCACCGGTAAAGTGAGGCGGGTTCATGTGCAGGTGCTGTGTTCTGCAAATATTACAAGCAGTCTGGGCAAACACTCAACAAACAGGCCCCTCCCACGCATTCACTTTCTGCGGACATTTACTTCCTACTGGAGGCAGGTCTCGCCCCAGATTGTTTAGGTATCTGGAGAACACTATTTTGAGCTTTTAATTTTTGTTTGTTTTAAACCCCAAAATTGAATAACCCTTCAAAATATTCTTATGGAAGTCATATCAGCCAAAAATTTGGGGTTACATCTGACATCTAGAGTTGGTTTTAGCACAGGGAGTTTAGCAATAATGGAAAGCATTAAGTTAAATGGTAGATATTTTGTTCACTGTCTGAAACGTAAGTCCTTGTAAAATATTCTAAGTGTGGGTTTGGAAAACAAGTTCTAATACTACGAGATTCTCTCCTCCCATCCAAGTAAACTCAACTCTCAACTCATTCAGCAGAGACGTATTTTGTATGTGTGATGCACCTGGGATAGTTCCAGTTGCTGGGCAGCGGCAGTCGGAACGCGCAGCCCTGGGTGGAGAAACAGACGGGCACACGGATGGATGCAGCACTGGTGGGCATCGGTTAGGATGGAGATGACGGCGGCCCCGGAATCCGACTGGAGAAGGGTGCATCGGCAGGGTGCGGAGAGGACAGGAGCTGAGCTGGCCTGTGGTTAGAGGACAGTGGGACCAACGAGGCAGCTGGGACGCCCGTGTGTTCTGAGCGCCACTCAGAACTGGTCCTGGCACACCTGCTCCTGCTCACGCGTCTGTAGGCTGCGGCGGACGGAGCGGCAGAAGCTGACAGAAGCCACTGGAAGCCTGTGGCGTGACTCTCAGGAGCTTGGCTGTTGATCTGGAGAGGCTGAGGCCGCTGAACAGCACTGTGCCTATTCCCCTCCGTGACATGGCTTTGCCCGAGGTTCACGGTCTGGATTTGGGAGAAAAGTGGTCTCAGGTATGGAAGCAGGCAAGACCCTGTTCAGTGGCCCCCATGATTTGCTTTTCGTACCCATCACGCAATTCACCCTTTAAGAGTGTCCAGAGTTCCCTAGGATTCCCACTCTTACTGTTTTGCCCAACTAGAGCTCATCTTTACCACGTGGGGCCCACTGCTTGGTCTCCTGAATGTAGCCCCCTGCCTGCCTCTCGTATCCTTTCCTCAGCCTGTTCCTCTGTCCCTGGTAGGCTGACCTTAGGGGACCACGCTGGCTGCAGGAGCCCTCGAGGCTTTCTGTGACTCACAGCATCCCTGCGGCATCCACCACTCATCCAGCTCCGCGCCCTTCTCCGTCTGCCAATTCGTGCAGCCAGACTGGCTTCCACCAGGGAGCCTCCTCGAGCTCTGTGCCCCAGGGATCACGTCTTCTCGGAATGCCACTTGTCCCTGCACATCGCCACCTTCCTGTGATGGGGCAAAACCCTGACAGGCAAAGGAGGATTTGTTTGGCTGGTGTATTGCTGAGGGCGAGGGTAAGGGAGAACACCGTGGTGGAAGGGTCTGGTGGAAGAAGGCGGCACACTGCCTGGCAGCCAGGAAACAGAGTAAAAAGACAGATGGAGAGAAGACACAGCCTTCACAGCAGCCCCAAGTGACCTGCTTTCCCTGTCCTGCCGTGGACTCACCCATGGATTAACCTGTTGATGAGGTCGTCAGCACCCTCCTGACCCAGCCATCTCTCCGGGCTTCTCTCTGAGCATTGCTACGCTGGGGTCAGGCCCTCAGTACCTGTGTCTTTGGAGGACACGTCACCTTCTATCCATGACATTCTGCATGTCCACGCACAACCCTAATACGTCAGGGCCAATATTTAAACTGTCTGCAAGTTTAATGCTTAAAAACACAGCAGGGCCGGGGATTTAGCTCAGTGGTGCTGCCACCTGCCTTGAAAGCGCAAGGTCCTGAGTTCAATCCTCAGTACCAAAAACAAAAAACAAGACACAAAGCGGAGTCTGAGCGTGAGGAGGTCCCTACAAGCCCACTGTGCAGGTGTGGGAAATGTCCCTCACCTGGGCCATTGGAGTGGAAGCGCTTTGCCAGTCTAGAGCGTGCAAAGGGGCAGAAATCAGCTCTGCTGGCCCCGGCTGTCGGAGTCCCATGCCAGTGTGACTGGAGGCTGGCCTGGAGGCGCAGGCCCAAGGTGCTTCAGCCCTTCCCTCCTCCTTCGCTGTGATCTTCTGGTGTGCTCATCACTGTCCTCCTTATAAAACAACTTTCACAATGACAAGCGCGGCTCCTTAATATAACTTTTATTCTCATTTGCTTAAAAGATTGTGAGTTCAAATTGGCTCAACCATGTTTTCAGATATTTCTCCTAGACTTCTATTCTACCCTCTCCTATGTAAGAGTAAAGTTTCCAAGTGCCTGGAACCCAGCTTCTAGATGAAGAATTCTGTGGTTTTGTGTAAGCAGGAGGTTGTGTGCCAGGAAGGAGTGACAGGAAACCTCGCCTGTCTTACGGTGGAACCCGAAGATAAAATCCACCTATGTGATGGTTATATTGTTCCATTTCTTTTAAAACTACTGTTATCAGTGTGAATTAATTAGAAGTTCTTTCCTAAGTAAATTTCCTTCTGATGTCACACAGGAGTTTAGTGGTTGGAGTGCTAATTCCAGAATTTAAGAAATTTTCCTTCATGGTCCGAGGAGGGGTCTTTCTCCCGGGCCTGAGTATGAATCCAGTCTTTTTTCACTGTTTTTAAATTCTTTACTTCTCTTAGCACATGTTTGCAGTACATAATGATCACCTTCATCTCGGGGAGTGGATGACATGAGCACAACGCTCGTGAATTCTATTTATGTCCCCTCTCTCTCCTCCTGCCCCTTACATCTCTTGGTCTTTCCTTTGGCAAAAGACCTATCTCCCTGTTTCCTATTATCCGTCTTTGGGTTTTCTCTTTAATTTATTTGTACTTTGGGTTTCTGATGTAAAATAAGCCATGCAACACTTAGCTGTGTGTGTCTGATTTATTTCACTTAAACACTGTGGTCTCAAGGTCTAACCCTTTCCCTACAAATGATCTAAATGTATCCTTCTTTATAGCAGAGTAGTACTTCATGAATGCCACAGCTCTTACACATTCATCTGGGGATGGACATATCAGCTGCTTCCAAGATTTAGATACAAACTGTGCTGCTGCTAGAAACATGGGTGTGCCTGTGTCACGGCAATACGATCTTGAACTCTTTTGGGAAGGTATCTAGAAGGGGTGTAACTGAGGCGGTGTAATTTCTGCTCTTAGGTTTTGAGGAACCTCCATACTGATTTCCATGGTGGTTGTACCAGCTTACATTGCCAGTAACTATCTTGAAAGTTTCCTTTTTCCCCAAAGATTTACGGAATTCGTTATTACTTGATCTTGTTTTTATTACGTTTATTGGTACATTTCAGGTATACAATACAGTTACATTCCTCACTGGGATCTTGTACCTGCACATGAGACTCTCGGGTCTTATGAATCCAGTTTTGCCAGTGGTTCGTGCAGACACTACTGAAGAATCTCTCATCGGTGTGCATCATTTCAGAACAGTGAGCCACTTGAGTCCTCATCAGTCTCCTTAGTAAGAGATGAGCATGGCTCCTTTGATATTAACATACTGCAAGGACTGTTTGTGAAGAGCTCCCGAATGCATTTCCAGGGCTAATCCCTGTCCTCGCCTAAGATAAACTCCAGGGAAAACAGGAGTGGATGCCATATTTCCTGCCTGAACTCCTGTTCCTCATTAGACCACATCAGTCATCGTGGCACCGAGACTGGTGGCCTGACAGCGTGGCGGAGGCAGATGGCATGGAGTGGCTCTGGCAGGCATGGCCTGTTTGTGCTGTATGGAACGTGTTGCTCTCCTATGCTTTTATTTTCATTGGTGGGGGCTCATTTTTCCTCCCGGAAACTCAAATCCTGTAACCAATCTGTGCTCCTCACCGCAGTTATTCTAAGACCAACGTGGCCCGGTAGACCTATCTCACCTCGCTGGCCCCTAGCTCCACCCACCCGGAACGAGGTCCAGGACTCAGAACCTCTTTGCCTTCTGAACCACAGCCGCACACTGCCAGGCTAGGGCCGGGCACTGCCTCTCCCAGGGACATCGTGCTCCGGGCCTCGCTTGGAGGCGTCTGGAGGAGGAGGAGCGGCGGTGGCATCTGCTGTGGCGTCAGGCACGGGGCACGGGACGGCTCGAGGGACACGGTTTGTCCTGCCCACAGTGTCGGGAGTGGCGGCTGCGAGCTCTGGCACAGGGCGGAACCTGGGCTGAGGGACGAGGGACGTGGGAAAGGCTTACCTCTACTACTCTCGGTCCAACCGGAAGAAGAGAGAGCGGAGCTCTGAACCCTTAGAAGACACATTCACACGTGTTATGCAGTTTTTAAAAAAGTATTAATATTTCTAATGTTTCTAACGGCAGAGTTAGTGGCACGCGTGGACCTTTAAGAAAAAGAAATCTGGCAGGAAAGGTTCAGGGGAATGCATGCTGAAATCGTCGGAAGTGCCTGCGCTTGGCTGGAGCACTGGAGACCAGGGTTAGAGGCCCCAGTGCTGAGAGGCAGGAGAGTGCAGTGGGAGGTGCAGTGTGGGCGTTTATCGGCTACACCTGGGTTTTTTAAGCTCTTAATAAATTGAGCAGTTGCCCTTCTGCTCGTCCCCCCGAAGCTGGAGCTGTCTCAGGAGATAGTACATGGGATGGCAGACGGGAGAAAGAAAATGAACCGCCCGAGAAGGCCCACGGCTCTGCCGTGTGGGGCGAGGGCTCGCTGTGCTGCCCTTGCCCTCCCCTCCCCGTGGCAGGCGCTCCCCTGGGGGCTGGGCTGCGCCCCCACCCTGTCCATGCTGCTGCCCTCCCCAGGGGAGGGGGCGTCTCCTCACTTGCTCCCTGTGATTCCCTGAGCAGGGGAGGGGCCTGTGTCCCCACTGCGGGTGTCCTTACGGAGCACCTTTGTCCACTAGCAACTGTTCAGCCCTCGATGTGGATACCGGGCCACAAGGGCAGCTGTGGGCACCTGCTGGGATGCCCTTCTGTCACTGTCAGCAATCCCTGCAAGTCCCACAAGCGCCGTCTCTCCCAACACCAGCCTTCTCTGGTGCTCAGTTGAAATTTGGATGGATGTGATCTTTTCTTTCTCTTTGAGCAGTTTGTTCATTGTTGCGCAGTAATCATGGAAATAGGTCAGGGCCCTCTTTGAGCTGGGCTCGTCCAACACCCCAGAGAACAGCCCTTAAATATTAATAGCATCACTGCAGAAACACGGCAGCTATTTCTCTGCTTTCTGCACCTCAATGAAGAGTTGTTCAGTGCGCAGCCTGGTGCTCTGGCCTCATGAATGGACGTGATTGTGGGAAGTCGGCTCCTGCTACGGCAGGACGTGACATGGGAACAAAGGCCGGTTTTCAGCCTGTGGGGATGAGCTCAGCCCAGGGCCTATGTGGGGATTTGAATCTGGTCCAGGTGCCGGTGTTCTGCGTATGCAACATTCCCGGGAAGCCGCGGCCTGGGCAGCAGCCTCTGTGCACTGCTCTGCGTGAGCAAGCAGAGGGCCAGCCAGGGCAAGGGTCATCGCTCTGCTCAGCCTCCGTGTCCTGCACAGAGAACCACCGCACTCTGAGCATAGGGAAGCAGTATTTTCAGTTTGCCAGACCGAGAAGGGCCCTAAGAAGGCACATTTGTGTCATCACTTTCCGGGTGGCCATGTCTGTGAGGAGTGCATTTCTCTTTGCCAGTACCTGCCAGAGTTTGGGGACACCACGCCGAAGCCCTGACCGGGTGGCTGCCAGGAATGGAGAACCAAAGGATCAGCTTCTGTTTATGTGATGTCTGAGAGCTGGCTTTTCACTGATGTGACTGATTTGATTGTTTGATCGTGTTGCAGTCGTAGCTTCTTTGTCAGCTCCAAGGAAAACCCATCACTGTGCACAAAGCGAAACTGCACAGCCTCAGTTTACTTCTCTGCTTGCTAGAGAATTTCCAGCCGCCCTGTAGATTGTGTGTACAGATGGTGAATCATCCTCCTGCAGTGGGCCTTGCACTTCGGCGCCTGTCATTCAAGTTCAGACCCAGGGGAGTTTTCAGTGCAGACTTGAAAAGCATTGCAGGTGAATCCGCTGGTGCTGGTAAAGGGGAGAAGCACTGGAGCCAGGCGTGGGTGTGGACCACTGTCCGCCACCAGGGTTGTTAGCGTCAGTGTTTATTATCTGTGTGAGTGGCCGGAGCCTCATCTTCCTGCCTGTGACAGGGGAACAGCAGCAGCCCTTCCTTCATGGCACATGGTCAGGATGCCTGAGAGTCACCTGCCATTCTCGAGACCCCAAAGGGAGGAGCGAGAGGGCTCTGGGTTGAGGGATGTGTCCTTCCCGCGGCTGCAGTGTTTAGGGAGCTGCTCTCCATGATTGAGCAGAGCTTCCGGTGGCCTTTCCATCATTCTGAACAACCGTTCTCTGAACGGCCTCCTAAATTCAAGTCCTCTTTGTGTCTGACCTCAGCCTGCAAGGACTGACCGACACGAAGTCTTTGTTTTCCAACCAAGACGATCACACCACACCTCTAAGTTCCTTTAAGAAGCCAGTGCCCTTCTCCGCTGGACCCAGTCCCCTCGGCGGAGAGGCCCAGGACGCACGCCCTGGACCTGGCTGCCTCTCAGAACAAGCTGATGCCACCGAGAGAGCTGCAAGCAGCCAAGAAGCCTGGCCATGCGCTGAAGGAGCCTATGTAGAGCCTGTTAGAAGATAACCAGCAAGGTCAATGTGATTTCCTGGGGGTGGTTTCATCATTAAAAAACATCGACTGTGAATAGGCACATGGACTTTTGAGGCACACTGGTGCCCAATACATGCCCCATCTCTCCAGATTTCCTGCTCAAATGAGTTTTGCTTTGAGAGAATTCCGAACTCCCCTGGCTCTTCCCCACATCTCAGTGTTTGGATCAGTTTGCTACGTTTTGAATGAGGTATGATTAAACAACGGAGTGAACAAGAAAACTTTATTACGGTAAAGACACTGCTGCAATCCCCCCTCAGAAGCCCACCACTCACTTTGAACACTCTTATCCCATCGTTCTTGCCACTTTCTGAGGCCCTCTTTTGTGAGTGTCTGTAGTTGCGCCAATATGTCTGCTGTAGTGTCCTTATTCCATTCAGAATCCTTACCTTTCATGGTCATTTTGACTTTGAGGAAGAACGAGAAGTTGCACAGTGCTAGATCTGGTGAATAAGGTAGTTGAGGACATGCTACAGTGTTCCTGCAAGCCTGCCTTTCGGTTGGATGGCACGCAGCAGCAGGATTCACCATGTTTTTGATCACAGTGTGTAAAGACACTCACGAGAGAGCACTTCCAGAACTGCTTCAGAAGGTGGCAGGAATGACAGGATGAGAATGCTTCGGTGAAGTGAGTGCTTTGAGGGAGGCTAGCTGTACCATGTCTTCTATGGTAATGCATTTTGAAATTTTAATATTTGCTATATATTTTGATCTCATAAGAATTTTTCTCTAACTTGAGAATTAATATTTCTTCCTATGGCATGTTGTTAAGTCAGCCTTCAGAACCCACCAATCAGGGGTTTAGGTCCTGTGTCTTGAGCAAGTATTCTCACAGTGCAGGTGTCCCCACTCCTCTGTGTGTGTGTGTGTGTGTGTGTGTGTGTGTGTGTGTGTGTGTGTGTTTGTGTTTTGATCCTAAGGATAAACAGGATGTGGAATATTTACTGTTTCATCTGAATGCAGGAAAAAATCATTCAATATGTAACACCATTTCCCTCAGAAATACCAATTTAAAAAATTCTGTAAGCACTTCATACACTTGAAAACATTATTTTTTGAACCTAGTTCATCAGCAAGTCTGAGAGGGAAAGTAGCATGATTTATGTCCTGTCCCTGGCAAATTGAATAGAATCCATTTCTTAAATCAATGTCTTGGGGTTGAACAGCAAACACTATCTGTCCAGGAATGCATGTTTTGTAGAAGACGCTATTGTGTGACAGTGGGTACGGGTCCTTGTCTGCCCTGTGTCCGAGCTGATGTTTGCTCACCGCTTGAATTCATCAGCTCTGGATTCCTTGCTGCTGTCCTGGCTTCCTCTCATCCAAGAGCTCTTTCACAGGCTGTGGCAGCACTTTTGAGATGAAAAGGCGTGGCTCCTAATTAATATTTCCAGAAGGAAAAGACTCCGGGGGACCTTTCTCCCGATCACAACACTCCCTGAAAATCTGCGCGCTTCCCCCACATCAGCACCAAGAACGTCTCCCTGGACCCCAGACTCATCTTGGGGTGCGATGGCGGGCCGCTTTCCTTCCACAGGGTGAGGAGATGGCCCCCAGATGGCTCCCTGGGAACGGGGTCTGGGGTCTGTCTCCCACACTGCCGTACTTCCGGGAAAGACAGCTGCTTCCAGAGCAGCTGAGGAGAGGAAGTGCAGCGCAGGGTCCCTGCCGACTCCGTGCAAACCGTGGTCTTCCGAGCTGCCTCCCTGAGCCCAGCCTGGAGCACAGACAGGCGCAGAGCAAGGGCAGCTGAGCATCCTGGCCGAGTGCCTCGGCGCTGGTGTGAGGTTCCCCGGAAAGACAGCTGGACGTCTTGCTCTCTGTCGAGTTGCAGGGTCCTTCGAAGCCAAGGTGGGAAGGGCCTTCCGAACAGGGCTTAGTCTGGCTGTGCTGTCACCTAATAAAAACCCCGAATGCACAGCGGACCATGCGCTCCAGGGCCACCATTCTTCAGTGTCTCCTGACGGGCGTTTAGTGGGTAGCAAATGCCCAGCTTCGAGCAGAGAGCAGCGCTCTTCTAAATGACAGAACTTGGCGGCTGCAGGAGCCGGGCTAATTATGTTTCTGTCATTCATAGGCGGTAGAGCTTTTGTGGCTTTCCTATAAAATAGCTCCAGGGTATTATTTCTGCGCACTTATGTAAGCTCTGCTCATTAAGCAAAGTGCTCCCAGTTAAGTTCCCTTTTAATTTTGTTTTCTAAGATCTTTGTGATAAGAGAGCACTGTGCCACAGTGAGCCCTTTCTGTGGAACAGTTAATGGCAAGTTGATATAAGACCAAATTTTAAAATGCACACGGAAGTCAATGGGACTTATCCCTGCTTTACACTTCACATTGTAAGGCCTCCCCCTTTACCCAGAGAGGCACAGTAATAGCTCATGGGGTGCCTCCTAAGAGGTCATTATCGGGATCTGGCTTCTCCAAGTGGAAGGAGGATTAGACATGCAATTGGAGAGCTTTTCTCTAGCACTTAGCAGCTGCAGAAGCCCCTCCATTTCTCTGAGCATCTCTTTTATCATTTACAATGGCCATCACCTTCCTACCTAATGATGATTTCTCCACCATAATTCCAGGGTTCCAAGGAGAGTGAATGTTGATCCAAAGGCCCAAAGCACTGTGCAGATTGGCAGGTCACCCCCATCTTTGGCACTGCTGTCATTGCTCTTGTCGTTATTAACACCAGACTGCTTCAGACAGGGATATTTAAGTGCACCCAACAGTTGATATTTGGGGGTCTGCGTGGAAGGCCTTTAGGAGCCCTTGAATATTTAAACACAGTGAGCCGTGTGGTAAGGCTGGTCTCACCCCAGCTCCACGCCCCAGCCGACCCTGGGCTTGCCAGGCGGTGTCCGGGGACCGGCAGCAGCACGCTTCCCCTGCATGTGCTTCGAGGGCACTTGGTGGCATCGTGGGCGGATTGGCCTTTGCTGACCTTCCCGGCTGCAGAGCTTGGAGGTCGCCCAGTGAGTCGCTCACCCCGATAGACGCCCATTTTGCCTGTGCAGCAGGCCTTGCGAGGACGCAGCTGCCCCGTGTGAGCAGCCTGTGCAGCAGGTTGGCCTTCTGAGTCCTCAGAGGACTCATATCTAGAATATATATAAAGAACTAAAAAATATCAGACTTCCAAAATAAAAGACCCAATCAGAAATTGGGTCACTTAAATGAATAGATACTTCTCAGAAGAAGGAGTACAAATGGCCAATAAAGACATGAAATAAATGTTCAACATTTCTGGCCATTAGAGAAAATTAAAGGAACATGGAGATTCCATCTTACTCCAGAAAGAATGGCTATCATCAAGAAATAAAATAATAACTAATGCCAGCAAGGCTACGGAGGAAAAGAAACCCTTCTCCACAGTTGGTGGGGAGGTATGGAAATCACTGTGGGGAATCCTCAAAAAATTATAAATAGAAATTCCATTTGGCCATTTTTCCTTCTGGGTATCTTCCTGAATTAGAAGACATCATATTACAGTGATTCATGTATACTCATGTTTGTAGCAGCACAATTCATGAGTCTTAATAAATCTTGGAGTAGCATCTATGGCCGTCAGCAGATGCATGGATAAAGAACATGTGGTATATATCTATAACGGAGTACTACTGTGCCGCAGAAAGGACACATTTGAAAAGGGACACGCCTTGAGGCAATGTTAAGTGAAATAGATCAGACAGAGAAAGTTAAATACTACACAGTTTATCTTAGACGAGAACCCCAGCATGTGCATAATCAAAGAGCAAAATGAAAGACTGACGATAGGAAACGGGGAGGTAGACTTGGCTGCGACGGAAGGGAGCTGGTGATGGGGCAGCCGCCGGCCAGGCGGACAGGAAGGAAAGGGGGGGGGGGGCGGCGGCACACGCGCGTCACTCACGGTTGGGTCGGGACACCCAAGAAGGAGTCTGACCGCGAAGGAGTCAGGGACAGTGAGGGCTGCGACCCACCCTCTGGGCGTGGGCCCTGGTGACCCCGCGGTCCCCGGGCGGCCTGCACTGGAGACGCCGCTGGCCCCGCGGGGCGCTTCCCTCGCCCCTCCTCTGCCACCGGAAGCGACCCCCGAGGCTCGGTGGGGCCGGCCGCGCCCTCCCTCTGCTCCCGGGCAAGGAGGCGCCCTGCGGACCGCGCCTGTTTCCGGTCGGTTGCAGGCCGGGGCGCTCCCTTCTTCCTGGGGCTCCTCTCTGGGTCGCGCCAGAGAAGCTGCCCCGCCTGCTGCGCACCCGCCAGTCCCAGTCGGGGGCTTAACCTGGCTTGACCCGGGGAGCTGGGGGTCCGCCCAGAGCGGGGCCGGCCGCTCGGTTTCCCCGCGCGGCGCCCCCTGCGGCGGGTGCGGGGATTGCAGCCTGCGAGCCCGACTTCTGCTCTGCAGCCGGCAGCCTTCTCATTTTATAACGCGGAACCCTGAGCCAAGGTGCTGATTGCTGCCCCTCAGTTAGCTCGGCAGGGAGGGCGGTGGGACTGGGAAGCCCTCTCCCGCACCCCAAACAAAGACAGCCTTCCCCCAAATTCTTCCTACTGCATGTCCTCATATGTAAAATTTATGCAAAGAAGCGCATTGAGATAAAGGGAAAAGCTTCTGATTTTAGCTATAGAAAATGTCTTAATATCTTACAGTGTCAGTGTATTTTGGAAGGATTGTTGGGAAAATTAAGAACGTAGAAGTCTTTTTTCGCCCTGAAATATAATGTCCCTTCATTTGGAAGGGGGGAGTACAGAAGAGAAGCCACCATCTCAAGTCTTCATTGGTATTTTATTTTACATAAAATTGACCACAAAGTGAATTTCTATAAATAAAGTCATACATTTTTCATTGGCTTTCAGTGTAAAATGCATGACTTCTCTGTGAACCTAAGGTAAAGAAAATCGCATGCAAAGGTGAAACAATTGTTTAAAAATATACATTAAAACCAACAATCAGAATAAATTTTGAAAATACTAAGTTTACTTGTGTTCAGAAACTTTGTCCTTGGGTCCCAACCTGGACAAGTTCATGTTCAGCACTATGTTTCCTTACAGAGTGGGGGTCTTGATATCACTTAAATCTTTACCACCCAGAAAAATTTTAACATGTAACACTTTGGGATAACATTTTAACGTTTAAAATTGCTTTCCTCTTCAAATATAAGTTTATTTTAGACAGTTTTAGCTTTGTAAGACAATTGGAAAGATAGTATAGAGTCCTCACGTATTCCCCATCTGGGTTCCCTTATTGTTAACATCCTAAATGAGTTTATATTATATGTTAAAATTAGTGAACCAATAATGAAACTTTTTATTTATTGAACTCCATACTTTAGGCAGATTTTCTTAGTTTTCCTTGCTGCCCTTTTTTTCTTCAAGAGTTTTATTAGTTACTTTGCTGACACTAGTACAAAATACCTGACACAGCTTAAAGGAGGAGATAGTTATTTGGCTCATGGTTTCAGGGGATTCAGTCCCTGGTCAACTGGCTTCAAGGCAGGAGCATCGTGACAGCAGGGTGTGGTGGAGCAGAGCTGCTCACTTCATGGAGGCTGGGAAGCAGAGCAGGGGGCAGAGCTGGTGAGAGACCAGGCCTCCAAAGCACACCCAGTGGCCCACTTCTTAGCAGCACCTTCAGCTGTGAACACCAGTGGATTAATCCACTGATGAGTATAGCAATCCATGATCTAACCACCTCTCTGGGCATCTCTTAATCCAGTTAAATTGCCAATTAAGAGACTCTCATGGTCTTCACTTTCCTTTTGCCTACAGTCCAGGGGGCTGGACATTACCCACATATGAGACCTGCAGCAGAGAAATTAGGTCTCAGGCCATGCAGATCAAGGCTGTGGGCATTCTGAAAGACAGCGATCACCTTCATGCAGAGGGTAGTCCAGTGGATCCTAAACTTCTCCGCTTACAAACTAGACCTTCAAGGACAGAAAAGATTTGGATGTGGTGAGATGGGAGGGTGGCAAGTCTGTCAGGGAACACACTGAGCAGGACAAAGAGGTGGGGAGTAAAGACTGCTGTGGACGCAGGTACGGGGGCACGCGTAGGGGAACCACCTGTTTCCTCCCCTGTAGATTTGCAGGCAGTGTGATTTCCTTAAGTGGGTAGCCATATGTTTATACACTGGAGTGAATTTTTGCGTGTGACCGATTAGTTAATGGGAACCAAGTCACTTGGCTCCAGAATGTGTTGCTAAGATGTCATTCTTGATGCGCTGTTACATTTCTCATGTTCTTAACATCCTCTGACAACCCCAGAGTTGTTGCAGATTTACAGTGTAAGTTTTTATTTCACTAGTGGTACCTCAGTTCACAAACTTAATTCTTTCCTTGATTCTGGTTGCAAACCAAATTGGACGAGAACGGAATCAAATTCAATGGTTAGGTTCAATGTTGACCTTATGGGGAGATGTGATTCAGTTCTCGTCATCCAGTTCAGTTTGTGACAAGAAACATGGGGGAAAAGTTCATGAACCAAGGTACCACTGTATTTTGTTTGCAGCAGGCAACTTTCAAACCCAGTCTTGACCTTCTTTTTATTATTCAGGAGATGAAAAATGTGTCATATTCACCCCTTTGCCATTTGTTAGACGAGTGGATTGTTTCCAGCTTGGAACTCTTGTGGGAAAACAGCTGTTCGCAGCACTCATGCGCAAAGCCTTGTGTGGACATCCAGCTTCTTCACTTGCTGGCGAATTCCCAGTGGTGGGACTGCTTTGTCTGGTGGCAGGTGTTTGCTTAGCCTTGTGAGAAACCATCACACAGGGCCCACACTGCTGGTACCCTCTGTGCTTCCGCTAGAGTGTGATGGCTCTGATGGCTCAGTTCCTCTGCCTTTTGGCTCACACTGGGTATGGTCAGGTATTCTTTTCCATTTCATCCCTCCTAACAGGTATGTGGAGGTGTCTTATGGTAGACTTGCCTGCATCTCCATGGTCAGTTAATGATAGTAAAGTTCTTTCCATATTCTTAGTGAGCATCTTTATGTCTGGCAAAGTACTACAAAGTCTCTTGTGTCCTCTCAGCTTTTTAAATTATTGCTTTGTCTTCCTATTGACTAGGTTTTAAGACTTCTTATGTGTTCTAGATAGAAGGATATTACTGGATACATGCTTTGCAATTGTGCTTTTCATCCTAGTCTATAGATTGTCTTTTTTGTTCTCTTTTTTAAAAATTAATTTTATTAGCATATTTTAGGTGTACAATATAATGACATTCATCATTGGAAATTTGCACCTTTACATAATCTCTCTTGGGTCTTATTTTTCCCCCTTCCCCTGCCCTCCCTTCAACGCCTCCATCCCTCCCTATTTACAAAGACTTTGTTTCCATCTTTTCATTTTCTCGTATTAATTCCATTCCCTTCTTTCCTTTCCCCTACCCCTCCCACTTCCCCTTCCCCTTTGCCCCTTTTCTTCCTATTTCACATTATCTATTATACCTTTTAGACCTTATTTACACTTTCAGTTTCTCACACTAGAGAAACTATTCACATCTGTGTCCTATTTATTTCACTTAAGAGTATCGCCTCAATGTGCATCCATGTAGCTATAAATGTCTCTAATTTCTCATTCTTTATGTCTGAATAGTACTCCATTTAATAAAAAACCCCCACATTTTCTTTGTTCAGTTTCCAGTTGATGGGCAATTGGGCTGCTTCCAAGTTTTAGCTATTACAAACTATGCTGCTATGAACATGGGTGCTCGTATATCACTGCGGTATGATTCTTTTAATTCTTTGGGGAAGATCCCCAGCAGGGGAATAGCTGGGTCAAATGGGACTTCCAGTCCTAGTTCTTTGAGGTATCTCCATACTGATTTCCACAGTGGTTGCACCAGTCTACACTCCCACCAGCAGTGGAGCAGGGTTCTTCTTTCCCCAAAGCCCTGTGAGCATTTGTTATTGGTTGATTTCATGATAGCAGCCATTCTTTCTGGGGTGAGGTGGAATTGCAACATTGCTTTCATTTGCATCTCTCGAATGGCCAGTGATGTTCAATATTTTTTCATATGTTTATTTGCTATTTCTACTTCTTTGACTGAGAAATGTCTGTTCATTTCAGATGCCCATTTTTGGATTGGGTCTTTAAAATTTGGGAGGTCTGATTTTTTTAAGTTCTTTGTAGATTCTAGATAGTAGATGTTTGTCTGAGGAACAGCAGTTGAAAATTTTTCCCCACATTGTGGGTTGTCTCTTCACATAGTTGGTGGTTTCTCTTGCTGTGCAGAAACTTTTTAATAAGAGATCCAAAAAAAATAAATAAATAAGAAGAGATCCCACTTTTTGATTGTGCTAGTTTACAGGCAACTGAGGTTTTGTTCATCACATCTTTTCCTGCACCAATGTCTTCAAGAGTTCTGTTCCAACCAGTTCAGCATTTCTGTTTTAATATTTAGATCTTTAATCCATTTCGATTTTAGTTTAGGGCATGGTGAAAGATATAGGTCTAGTTTTAATCTTTGGCAAGTTGAAACCCAATTTTTCCAGCACCATTTATTAAAGAGGCTATCTTTCCTCCAGTGAGGGTGTTTGGCTCCTTTGTCAAAGATGAGGTGGCTGAGTGTGTCTGGAGTAGTTTCTGCATCTTCTAATCTGTTTCACTGGTTCTCAGGTCTGTTTCTTTGCCAGTACCATGCTGTTTTTTATCACAGTAGCTTTGTAATATAGTTTCAAGTTGGGGATTGTGATACCCCCTGCCATGTCTCTCTTGCCTAGAATTGCTTTTGCTATTCTGGGTCTCTTCTTGTTCCAAATGAATTTCTGAATTGTTTTATCAGGGTCTGTGAAGTATGCTGCTGAAATTTTAGCTGGGATTTCATTGAATCTATATAGCAGTTTTGAAAGTATGGCCATTTTCACTATATTAATCCTTTCTACCCAGGAGCAGGGGATGTCTGTCCATTTTCTGATATCATCTTCAATCTCTCTTTTCAGAGTGCCATAGTTTTCAGAGAAGAGGTCTTTGATTTCTTTCGTTAGGTTGATTCCTAGGTATTTCAGTTTTTTGGATGCTATTGTGAAAGGAATTATTTGCCCTAGTTCTCTCTCTCGGTGAGTCTGTTGTTCATGTAGAGGAAAGCTATTGATTTTTGTGTGTTAACTTTGTATCCAGCTACTTGACTGAATTTGGTTATTAAGTCTAGAAGACTTTTGGTGGAGTTCTTGGGGTCTTCTATATAGAGTATCATGTCATCTGCAAATAATGACAATTTGACTTCTTCATTTCCTATTTTCATTCCTTTTATTTCTTTCTCTTGTCTAATTGTCATGGCTAATGTTTCCAAAACTATATTGAATAGGAGTGGTGATAGTGGACATCTTTGTCTTGTTCCTGATTTTAGTGTGAAGGATTTCAGTTTTGGACCATTTAGTATGATATTGGCTGTTGGTTTTTCACAGATGGCTTTTATCAGATTGAGGTAGAGACCATCTATTCCAATTTTTTGTAGGGTTTTTATCATAAATGCATGTTGGATTTTGTCAAATGCTTTTTCTGCATATATTGAGATGATCATATGGTTTTTGTCCTTGTCTCTATTGATATAGTGTATTACATTGATTGATTTGTGTACCTTGAACCATCCCTGCATCCCTGGGATGAATCCCACTTGGTCAGGGTGTATGATCTTCTTGATGATCTTCTGCATTCTGTTTGCCAGTATCTTATTAAGGATTTTTGCATCTATGTTCATTAGTGAGATTGGCCTATAGTTCTCTTTTGGGGTTGGGTCTTTCTCTGCTTTGGGGATCAAGGTGATGCTTCCAGAAATGAATTGGGAAGTATTGCTTCCCTTTCAATTTCACTGAAGAGTTTAAACAGTAGTGGCAGCAGTTCCTCTCTAAATGTCTTGTAGAATTCAGCAGTGAAGCCATCAGGATCTGGCCTTTTCTTAGTTGGTAAGTTTTTAATTACATTTTCAATTTCGTTGATGATATTGGGTTATTTAGAATTTTTAGTTCTTCTTTGTTCAACTTTGGTAATTCATACGTATCTAGGAATCTGTGCATTTCTTCTGTATTTTCCATCTTATTGCCATATAGGTTCTCAAAGTAGGTATTGATGGTCCTCTGGATTTCTGCTGGGTCCGCTGTAATTTCACCCTTTTCATTCCTAATTGCATGGGTTAGGGTTAGTGGAGCAGTTCTTTTATTTTCAAATTTTTTCAGTTCCTGGACTTCATATTCAGTTGCAGAATCCAGACTATGTCTCCACTTCTCATTGTCTTTTACCCTGGCCAGCCACATGCTGTACACATACACAGTGGAGACTGGTCATGCCACTGCAGCAGGAGGTAAACTCCTCAGGGGAGAAGCTGCCCTGCCTCTCCTTTGTTCCTCTTCCTCCTTTATCATGTTGTCACCAGTCATTCTCAGCCCTCTCCGAAGCCTGGCTCAGGGAACATACGTGGGAGTGACCAGAGGGGTCAGTCGTGGGGAAAACTGGCTTGGAATGAGCAGTTAGCAGAGAGGTGTGCACAGGAAAGTGAGGGATGAAATCTGGTCTGGACCACAGCACAAGGAGAGGACACAGGGCTGGTTCCTAGAAAGAGCAGCGAGCAGACAGTGGTCCACAGAGTGGGGTCAGAGACAAGTTCACCAGGAGTGACACCAGGTGGCATGGATGGGAGGGAGTAGAGAGCAGCACTGGGCACCGAAGGTGATTCCCGAATTCCAGGTGTTGTGGGCTGGCAATGCGTATTGCCCAGTGGGGACATGGATGAGTGTGGGATGAGACTCCCACTGAGACGCTGATCACGATGCTTTTACAGTAGTGGTCTTTTACAGAAGACAGCAGTGGACCCTCCGCAACTCTTTAGAAATACATTACTGAGTTTGAGTTCAGCATGGGGATCATTATAGACGTGGAAGTTGAAAATGCAGGAACAATTGCTCTAATTACAGAAATATCGAAGAAGAAAAGTGAGGAAGGTTTTATCTCTTGAAGGTGCATAGTTTTAGTTACTTTTTTCATTGCTGAAACAAATGAAAGAGTCATTGCTGACTCCCAAAGTTAACAGAGGGAAGATTTATTTAGCTTGCAGTTTGTGGAGGTTTCAGTCCATAGTTCGCTAGCTCCAAGAGTGGCGTGGCAGAGGAGAAACAGTCATTGGCATAGCAGGCAGGAAGCAGCAGCAGTGAAGTAGGCCTCCCTTTCCCTTTATCCCATCCAGGCTACCACCCTTCAGGTGGCGCCACCCACACCCAGAACTGTACTAAACCAGTCAGTAGACTAATGTAGCACCACACACCTTAGATCCAGCCAGCTCCCATAAGCCCCACCTGAGTGTAGGAGGCTTTGGGAGGACATCTAGACCCAAGCCGTAGCAGGCATCTAGTAAAAAATTAAAAATAAAAGGGCAGATAAGAAGCAAACTGAAGGAAACCAAGAAAAACTGTCCAGAGAACTGGCATAGGGGACAGAAGAGGTAGCTGGAGACAGATGCATCGGCTTCTGGGATGACCATGGTCCTGAGGACTAGAGATCAGCAGGATAAGGACCCAGAACAGATGTGCCCCTTGTTTAGAGGAAATGCCACTGGCAGCCTTGAAGGACAGTGAGGAAGAGGACAAATGCCTGAAAAGAGAGGCAGAGACACTCTTACCAGTGTGTCCCAACTTGTGTGTTCCGACAGCTACAAGATTAAACATCCTGTTTACAAAAGTGAGACAGTTTTTAAAAAGGTTTCTTACTGAAATAGCTTTAACTGTTTTTTTTCCTTCAGTACTCATCAGCCTTTTCCACACTAGTGTAAATTGCTAGACCCTAGAGAGAGGACCTGTAAGTGCAGCATGTCCTACCACTGGGCTTTGCATCTCCATTCTTCTTACTCCGGAGCATCCTGACCTGGAGGGACGGTCCCCAAGGAAGGGCAGACCCTCGCCGAGGTCGACAGTTTGTCTGTTCTGCTTGGAATGACGTGGTAAGCATTATGGACATGGAGTGGACAACTTAGAGCCAGGAGAGAAACATGTTGGAAAAGCCCCCTGGAAGCATGCTAGGGAAGATAATGGATGGAAGGCCAGAAGGAGCAGGAGGCCATGCTCCCCTCTGGGATCAGGCCCATTCCCAGCTCGGAATGCAGAGGTGACAGCAGGCTCCCAGGGTGTGGGACAAGGAGAAGGCTGCAGAGGGCATCATGGGGTGGGCAGAGTTGCGTGTCTGAGGCTGTTGGGGTGGCACTCGGACAGCGGGCAGCCTGGAGGCCATGCGGGGAGAAGGGGCCGGGCTTTCTTTACTGCTCCTGGTGAAGGTGGCTGATGGCCCATTGCCGTGGGAGGGAACGCTGGCAGCCTGGTTCCCACTCTGACCCATCCTGGGAGAGCAGAGCCTGGCTTTGTGTGACGTGGGAGAAGCAGAGCATGCATAGGGCAGCTGAGGGTCTCCTGACACGGGCACAGCCACCTGAAGGCAGGGGAGCATGTGTGCAGATCTCGGGTTGGGCAGAGATGGAAACCCAGGCGACCCCATGGCATGCTGTGCACCAGACACACAGACGTGGACTGGCTGGAGACCCTGTTGCATGGGATTCTCCCAACTGGGATTTTAAAGTCGGCAGTCGCAGAGATGCATAGTTGCATAGCTGTATTTAGAGTAGTATTTTAAGAAATGCTGTTATCTTGAGTGGCAGAGAGCTGTTGCACATCCTTGGTCTCTCTTGGAGAAATAAGGGCCCTCTAACAGTAATTTTTTTAATCATATATAAAGCCCTCAAGTTGTAAGAAAAGATTTATTTAAAAAAAGATTTATTATTTGATTAATAAGTTGTAGATTTTAGAGCAGTGTTAGGTTCCCCGCAGAGTGGAGTGGAAAGGGCAGGCAGTGCCCAGGCCTCTCTCCTATGTGGAGATGGCTGCTCACTGTCGGCTTCCCACGCCAGAGTGCTCTGCCCCTTACGATGGCTGTGGGGTTTTATTTTTTAATAACATGGAATGAGAAGAGAAAAGCTATCCTTCTGAGATAGGTCTGATCACAACGTACCTGTTCACTTTCAGTACTTCTTTCTAAAGCATCATTTCTCTATCCCTTACATCTAAACTTAGTGGCGATCTTTACTTAAATACATATCTGGAACTACCAGTTATCTTGGTGTGAAATAGTCCCAAGGCCAGGGCTGAGCTAAGGGATCTCAGCCGATTTTTGGATGATTGATTTCAGTGAAGCCTTCACACTGCCCTGGGGGAGAAGGGAGTGCTGGATTCACACTTGTTTACTAGTCCTGCAGGAGGCCCTGCTGAGATGATTCAAGCACTGGAGTCTGGGGCTGCTTTAGATGGGCACACGATGCCTGCAGACGTGAACATGCCAGGAAATATTTTCAGGGCATGGCTGGATTTCTTATGCACGTAGCTGCTAGCAGGAAGTCTGTGTGGGAAATATTTCATGTTGTGTTGGAATCGATGCTTAGACCAGCCCAATAGACCCAACATGTCTCTCTCATTGGCTGTGCATCTTTGCCATCCATCTGGGATAAAGGTTTTCTGCTCGTGCTGTAAGTTGTGATGTCTGGAATCATGGATTTTTTCCAGCCCCGGGGCCTCACACAGCCAAGCACGTGTCCTGCTCTGAGCCACATCCCCAGCCCATCACTGATTTTCTCTAGCAGAAAAAATAGAAGAGGATACAAGAAAAGGATGAGGACAGGGTGGGTTTGCAGATAGGGATGTAACAAAGTGGAGAAGGCCAGTTTTTATGAATTTAATCACTGCATTCATTTGGCAAACTCTGCTCAGTCTGATGAATGTCAGACTCTCGAGAGCCGTACAGGTAGAGCGGGCACCAGTGCCTCGGGTTCAGCTTCTTCCCCAGAACCGTGTCCTACCTCTGTCTCTCCTTCTCCCCTTGCTGGAGGTAGAGGTAATAATAGGAATCCAGTCTGAAACAGTTTGTGTATGGTGCAGGTGCATCCCTTCCGGCTTGATTCGACCGCTGCAGCGATTCCTGTGCAGCACAGCAAACGGCTGTGAGGAAGGTGTTTGTCTTCGTTGAGCACTGGATAGTGTTCAGTTGCTCCCTTACCTAGGCTGTGACAGGCCATGCTGTCCTGTGGCAAGGAATGCTAGTGGCTTTCAGGGCCCCGCTGAGTTCTTCTCGAGTCAACGCGCTCTCCCTCTGCACCCCTCTGTTCCGAACCGTGGCGGGTTAAAGTCCTTTCCTTCACTTCCATTCTCAAGTTTCACGGACACTCTTCCTCAGGTTGTCCTCACCCTCTTCAGACCTGCCCACCTGTCCTGGGGACTGAGGCTGCGGGGGCCCCAGTCCCAGGCCTGCTTTACTCTGGTCATGGCGCTGAAGTCCCAGTTGTTCAGATGGTGCTGGCCCCGCAGACAACAGGACTGTACTGAGCGTTCTTACCCAGAAGTTCCCCAGGGCAAGTCCTCCCTCCACCGGGTTTTCTGTTCCATGAGATAAAGAGCCAATCCCAAATACTTGTCCAGAAAAATATCATCATTTGCATTTTGCTGAACGACATTTGTTTTTTACCAGTATTCACACTTGACTTCTTTTTATAGTCTTACATCTGCTGGATTTAGAAACCAAATAATGGTCAGTGGCCAGGTAAATGTGGCTAATCCTTTTAATACATTAAGATACATATTCTCCCCTGGATTTGGAAATTTTTTACATTAACCCTAAATAGGGAGCTATTTTTGGATGCATTAGTAAAACCTCTTAGGCATTATGTTTTGCTAATGTTCAATAGTGTTGGCTTTTATTTTAAATTTGAGATTTAAGAAGTCAGTGGGAAGCTTAACATTTCTAAAACACTGACCTGGGGAAGCTGCAAGGACACAGCTGGGCGTTTGCCTCTGTGTGCATCACCGCGAGCTGCTCACCTTGTGGCCTGACGCGTGTGACAGGCTCTGCATGATGAGAAATCTCAAGGGCAGGGAGGCCCGGCGTCGAGAGCAGAGGGCAAGTTCAGCCCGAAGCAGGACAACGCATGGCCACTGGGTCCTCTCGTCGCTGACCGCACTGACCACACTGTCCGGGCACGGCGGGTGTATTCACCCAGTAAACATCAGGCCTCTTCTGAGCCTGTAGGCTTTCTCAAGTCGAAGCCTCCCAGCCCGTCATCCTACTGCAGGCACAGCGGTGCAGGCACTGCCGTCAGAGATCCCTCCGCAGCCGTTAAATGCAAGGATCCAGCAGGAGGGGAGGTGCTGAAGGAAGGGCGTGGACCGGAAGGCAGGTGGGCCCACCTTTCTGGCCCAGTCCTCCTGACAGTAGAGCAAGCCATGACTTCTCGCCATAAACTTGTTACTCGAACGGGGAGAAACCTTTCGTGCTGAGGCAGTAAATATTTTAGGCTTTGTGAGTAACACGTGGTCATTATTGCTTCTTGTTTTTTGTTTGTGTTTTTCCAGGCGCTTTACAGATGTAAAACTTTTGTAGACGATACAAAAAAAAGTCTCCACTGGGTTTGTCCTGAGGGCTGTAGTTTTTATGCTGTGGAACAAAATCTTTAGAAAAGCATCCATGAAGTTCGTGTCCACCTAGTAATTTTTTAAAAGTTCAGGTACTGTGTTTTTTTCAAATAAAAATATCCAGTGTGTTCTTTTTTATAGCTTATACTTCTCTGCCAATTTTTTTTTTCTAAAATTCAAGTTTGCTTTCCTTTCCTTCTGGTAGAGAATTATAGCAGCTGCGTTACAGTCCTTGACAACTGACCACTCAAGTCTGCCCAAGGCTGGCTTCCAGGGACGGTCTCTTCCCTTCAGACTGCCTCTGCATTCCTGTTCTTCCTGTGTCACACAGCTGTCGACTGGAAGTTATAACTGCTGCAGGCTGTGCATGGACTGCAGAGCGCTGTGGCTCACGGAGGAGCATCTGGTTTAGCAGGTGGTTAACCCATTCCAGCAGACGGACGTCAGCCTCCCGCCTCCTCGTGCCTTCTGTTGGCAGTGAAGGACCTCAGGGCAGTCTACCTCCACTGTGCCGCTGGTTCTGTCCCCACACTTGTGCTCTTCGGGCTGAGACCTGTGTGCTCCCCCTGGGTTTCCTTCTTCTGTCTTTTGCCCTTGGGAATCTTCTCCCTTCCTCTGTGGCTGTGGGCTCTATGTCCCTGTACATGCGACTAGAAAGTGGGCAAAGTTTCTGTCATTTTAGAGGCTGACACCACATCCCCTCTGTGCCTTTGCCCACACTCAGGGCAAAGGTGCAAGAGGAAGCTCAGCCAGGAGTCAGTCAATGCTTCTCCCAGTGTGGCTGCTGCTTGTCCTCCTGTTCTTGTTGTTCAGGGTCCTCAGGTAGAATTGTCACTGCTGTTGCTTTTCTAGAATGTATAGCTGTCAGTGGGGAAGGGTGGATCATAGGAAACTGCATTGCCATTAAAGAGCTGGGAGTTACTGTCTAGAACCCTTTATTAATAAAGACGAAAGTTGCTCTGCAAAGAACTCGACAGAGATAGGGTAGCAGGAGTACAAACATGATTCTAAAAGTATTTAGATATCTTTTATTATCATGGAGATAATGTTTATATAGTCAAATATAGACAGACATTCAGAGTTATAAATCTAACCTTACCATATTATATACATCGTGCCTTGAAGTAAAATTTGGATCTCGCGTGTCCTGAAGTCTGGACATAGTCCATGTCTGGGGTGTGGATGCCGTTCCATCACTCAACTCCCAAACCTAAAAATTAGACTGCATTTTATAAAGGAGAGAATCCAAGCAGGTCTGTGGGTAAATATTTGCTGCATTGAATTTAACAGGTAGGTCTAATTTAAATTTCATTGATTTAGGTCCAAGGGCATAAATTAAGATTTAATTGTTACTATTTCTGATTTTAGAAAGTGTTATGAGAAGTATGAAGAGGATTTAAATTGAGATGCTCTGTTTTTACAAGAATATTAAGTAAGCTTTTCAAAAACAATGAATAGTATAACTAAAACTTGCAAGGCTTGATGCTGGTTATAGTGGTAGAAATAATCAAATTGGCTACTTAAATATGTTTTTAGCAAATTAATTAAAAGATAAAAAATTTTAAAAAAAGGTCAAATATTTGGGAGTATCTCAGAGCCCTTTGCCAGAATCTCTCCATTTTAAGATATTTCACATTTGTATTTAATGATCTTTGAAATATACATCTTCAGTAATGCTGCTTCCGTGCAGAATACAAACAGTAACTTACCCTCTCCCTGATCCTGCGTGCTCCAGAGCGCTCATCACCTGTCAGCCTCGACGCTGACCTCGTCCAGCATCCAGCCATTTCGACAGCACTTCTTGAATGCCTGTCTTGTTCCAGGCAGTGATTCAGTTCCTGCAAGTGTCAAGATGGGGCAGGTGTTGGAAGAGGTGTTAACAAAAACCCAAGTAAATAAATAATTAAAGATTCCAGAGTTGGGTTCTAGTCTGCAGGAAGAGAGTAGAGTGCTCTGCGACAGAGACGGGCTGTAGGTTCGTGAGCAGAGGGATAGAGAAAAGGCTCTTATTCTAGCTTAGGGTTAGGCGTCCATTAAGGAGCTTGCAAACAAAGGGGCCAGTGCTAGAAAAAGACCCTGAGACAGTCACAGGCTTGATGCATGATTAGACTAAGGGCGGCAGGGAAAGGGCACGACTCAGAGAAACTGGCACACTGGAGTAATTGAGGCCTCGCAAACTACAACGAGGACTTCAGAGTTTATTCATGGGCACTTGGAGCAGCCAAACTAACCTCAGTTTTGAAAAAATGTCACCTTCACATACCTTTTGTGCCCTTGTTCACATTGCCGTTTCCGGAATGGGATGCTCTCTGCCTCATTTCTTCCTATCCGCCTTCCACTCCATTTTTAAAAGTGAAACTCACATCGAACATTGTCCATGACGTCCGTCATGGCCACTCCAATGTGCTTTTCCTTCCCTATATGGCTAGCTAGTCCTTCTTTGAGAGTCAAGTACTCAAGACAGTTTTCTAGGTAGCAGGCCCTGTGCTAAGCAGTAGAAACACAAAGGTCTTTGCCCTTAAAAATCCTGCTATTTGGTGACAAAGAATAATGGTGGCACCATTCCCCGGGTGCTCGTTTGTATGCGCAGCTCATTGCGCACGTGCGTGTGAACACTGAAGCCAGTGAGAAATGAAGAGAGTGGATCGGCAGCGCTATGGAGGAGCAACTACCTCTGTCTGAGCAGTTTCCAAAGACGAGCAGGAGTTTGCTGCCTGGGAGGGGGAGGAAGCCCACCTCAGACCCAAGGTCTGAATCTGCAAAGGTGTCTAGGCACAAGCAGGCATGTGGGGAAGGTTGCAGATGAGCCCCAGAAACGTGGGCATGAAGTGACAGAGATGCTGCAGGGCCCGTCACACCTTGCCAAGGAGTTTGGACTTTCTGGTGTGACCATTAATCCCGATATGTCAGCGTGGCTGGATTGAGAACACCAAGCAGAGTAGTAGAGCGCGCTCCTGGGTGTGTCTGGCTGGGTCATGGGGCCGTGGCCTCGGGCCTTAGGCAGTTCGCCTCGCTCTGCTTCCTGCTCTGTTTCTGGACTGCCTTTTCACCACGGTGCTTCTGCTTGGGAGCCAGCCAACCACAGACTGAACCCCTTAAAATGTGAGCCAAATTAAACCTTTTCTTCTTCAAGTTGTGAACATTGGATGTTGTGTCCAGTGACTGGAAAGCTGACAAGTACATAAAATTGACACTGATCGTGAGGTTGATGCTGTGGCCATTCTTGACCATGTGGTTTGGAATCCACTGGAACTGGTTTGGAAATTTGAAAAGATAATTAGTTCTGTTTTGAGCAGGTTGTGTTGGAGGCTTGTGCAGCACACCCTAGACACCTGTTTTGCTTGTTGAACCCCTCCTCCTCGCTGCAGGGTCAGCGGGGCCTCCTGGTGGCTCTGTCCCTGCCTCCGCTGCCCCCTTCCTCCCCTGGCCCTCCCGATCCCTTCCTGTGGTTCAGCCTTTCTCCTTCTTCCCTCTCCACTTCCTCCTGTCTCTGAGCTCTCTGCATCTGTCGCACCTGCAGGAAATCCTCCTCCCTTGGGTCTGAGCATGGAGGTGAGGAAAAAGTTTCTGGGGTGTCCTCATCAAGAGCCCTGGGCTTGGACCAGGGGCTGTATTTCCCCAAGGCCCTGGGTGCTCCAGACTCAGCCTGGGGAAGCTGCCTCAGCCTCAGAGTGACTCAGACACACAGCTGAACAGCCAAAATAACCACCAACTACAGCCAAGGAGTTCAGGCTTACTCGGAGAGGGAACAGCGCCTAGCTCACAGCTGCACTTGTAAAATCCTGTTTTGTCCTGTCTAGACCCCTCTCCTCCCAGATCCTCTGCTTTTCCTCTGCATCCTTCCTGTTCTCCTCTTTAGTACTTGTCATAGATTGGAGTTCAGCTCTCGACCCACAACATATGATCCTTCTTATTTAGGAAGTGGGAGAGGGGATTAGGCACTATGGGAGGTGAGTGGAAGATGGTGAACATTCTTCATGTGATACGTGTGCATTGCATACATCATCTGCCATATGCGTAGTACACGTCATATACTGAAATTCAAAGTACATCGTCAATGAGTGCTTCAACACTGTCTTCATGTACTAGCAGATATGAAGGAACATTTTCACGACAGAATTTTATTTTGCTGCTCTTTATTTGACAGATTTATTTTTAAAGGATCTGTGATGCCAGAGTTGGTGAAATTTGTCGAGCCAGCATTGTGTCTTCCATCAAAGCTTCCATTGCTCGGGATGGAGAGACCCGGAGATTTAGATGCACCTGTCAGCCGGGTACTCAGGAGGCTGAGGCTGGAGCTGGCCAGTCTCGGTAGCACAGCAAGGCCCCATCTCAGAATGGAGAGAGCAGGGAGAGCAGAAGAGCGGAGTGGACAGGGAAATCAGGTGTGCTTGCAACCAGGAAGGAAACACGCTTCAGAAAGCCACCCCAGGGTGCTCGCTGTGCACAGCTCAGCAGCGCCTGAGCGAGGAGGGGCTGTGGTCGGTTCACGGGGTTTGTGCTGTGGGTGGGCAGAGGGAGTCTCGTCCTGGCAGGAGTCGGGTGAGCTGCGCTGACACTGAGGTGCAGATGTCCAGAGCTGTGCGGCTGCATGTTTGTCTCCCATGGATTCTCGTCCTGTCCCAATGCTCCTCTTCCCAAAGCCACACACGGAAAACCTCTCAGAGCCGAGTTCCCCACTCAGAGCTTCTACCTGGCGAAGCCAGGGCGACCGTGGCCTTCTGGGAGGAGGAGGAGAAGGGGGTGGTTACAGAGCAGGGGTCTCCCCACAGGCTCCAGAAAGCCCCCTGACCAATGCCTGGACGATGCTGCCAGAGCATCACAGTGAGACTTCCCCGAAGCCAGGCTTGGGTGCTGTGCATTCTCACCTGGCTTGGTAATTTTTCCTTTTTCTCTGGCATTGTCATCATTTGTCTGTTTCTCCAGATGTCTTAGATGAATCGGAGACCAGTTAATTTATGAGGAAAGTGGGTGGCAGGTGGAATATCTTTTTCATGGAGCTGTGACTCTGTCAGATGGATGTAAACCTGTTATACTAGAAACCATCCCAGTGCTTGTAGCCAAATGCTTAACATGCACAGGCGTCTGAAGAGATCTGTGAGCACTTTTCTGAAACAGTTCAGGGATCTGTGGACACTTGTCCTTTGGAAAGTCAGTTGGCTTTGTAAGCAAGGGCTGGCATGTTTAAAACCAGACTAAACTAACAATTCTTTATACTCTGCTCACTACCGAGTAAAATTGACTTACGTCTCAAATCTAACCCTATTGGAAATGGCAGTAGTGGCATGTCTTCAGTGAGGCTGGAACAGTGGCCAAGACCTCGTGGTGCAGTGAAGCCAGGGGTGGTTCTGCGCCCGAGGTTCCCATCCATGCCTGTCTGTCCTGTCCCTACGGAGGTAAGGACTGAGCTGGGTGTGAGGATCAGGCTTGCCGAGGCTGGGTCTGCAATGTCCTCCAGAGGTCCCGGTGCTGACAGTGCCGTCTCAGCTAGTGGATGCCTGTCGCCAGTATCAGGGCAGGGTGGGGACTTCAGGAGGTGGGGCCTGGTTGGAGGAAGTGGGGCACAGGGACTTGTCCTCAGAGGCCCTGGGACCTTCCCTCTCTGTTTTTCCCGGCTGCATGCGGGGAGCAGTTCTGCTGGGCCCCACGCTCTCTGCCACACGCAGTGTCACCACAGCCAGGAGCCCGGTGACCAGGGATGAGGCCTCTGCACCCAGAGCAGATGTAAACCTCTCCTCCTTGGAGCGGCTTCTCTCGGGGATGTGGCTACAGTGACAGGAAGCTGGCCACGCGTTGCAGAGTACCTTTGCAGAGGGCAGCTCGGGACTCGGTTGTGGGGTTGGAATTTCAGGCGTGGCACTTCAGAGCAGCTGTGGTGTCTAAGCCCTGATGGCTGCACTTTCTTCATCTGAAAACCTGGGTCACTATCACCGAATCCCAAGCTGAGAGAGTTAGGAGAGGGTGCATGAGGCCCAGCATTGTGACTGGGATATTGTGCGTGCCACACACGTGGCAGACTTTAGACACAATTTTATTTGATCTTGAAAAGAAGTGAGACGCACAAAGCAGGAATTGCTGTGCCCACTTTCCAGATAAGCAAGCAAAGTCCCAGCAAGTTGAGGCTGTGTGCTGAGGGTCGCCAGCAAGTGAGATAGTGAACCTGGGACTCCAACCTGTCCTCTGACTCAAGTTTCCCAACTTCAGGATATGTCAGGATTGGTTTTCTCCATATTTTCCAATTGCAGATGGATTTTTGAGACTAAAAAGATGAGATCTTGTCTTCTAATCTGCTGTGAAGAGACCCTGTTCCCTGCTCTCTCCCTGCTCTCGCCAACCTGTCCCTGGCACTGGCTGCTGACTCCTCTTTTCTTCTACCCCTTGCAGGAGTCGTGAGAGGTGGATCTGGGGGTCGTGGTGAGGGAGAGGGACTGAGGCTGGGAAGAAGTGGGAATGCACTCTGGAAGGTGGGGGTCGGGGCTAAGTCACTCTACAGAGCTGCCTCCAAGCCTGTTGACCATGTGCCCCAGAGTCGAGCTCCAGCTGGGAGTGCTTGAGGTCGGGAGCCGTGCGCTGAGGAGGGCCCTGTCCTTCCCCGCTGCCGGGGACACAGGAACCCATGGTGCCTGCACCTGGCTTTTTGCCAGATGAGTTACATCCTACCAGCAGGCCGCTGTGCTGTTCATGCTGTGACAGGCTGCCCTCCCGCAGGCCCAGCCGGGGACCACAGTGTCAGCTTTGAGCTCCCAAGCGCGAAGCGAAATAAGCTCCCCCTTCTTCAGGACCTGCGTCTGGTACGTGGTTCTAGTGAGGTAACACTGACTGATGCACCTCCCTCACCCAAGACTTGCAGCAACAGCCGTATAGTACGAGCAGCAAATTTGTATTTATTAATTCACATTCCCTCTAACCAAAACATTTGGAAAAATTCTTTAACTCATCTTCTTAAAAAAGTAACTTGCAAGCATCACACTTGTTTATAATACATAATTAGAAAATGACTCAGTTGTTCTGTGAGGCACTGAGCAATTGTCAAGTGCAGAGCTGTGGACAGCGCCAGCTCTATGGGAACCTGGGGAGAATCAGCGTGTATTCAAGGAACAGAAGGAAACATACTTCAACTTCTTCTTCAGAAAATTAGACAGCATGTTTCTAAGAGAAATGGGTTTAGAATGATAATTAAATAGGTACAATTCTTAAAGCCAGTGCTTTATAAATGCTAAAAAGTCAGCACTGAACATAACTAGGAAATGGACTTTGAAGTAGACGTTTAGTCTAGACTGTCCAAATTCCGCACCTAAGTCTTTTAGCGAGATGTGCAGTTTTCTATCCTTTTATGGCAGCAGAAGGAAAAGGGCTTCGAGCTGTCAAAGTGCTCTGCTTTCAAGCCATGTGCAAGGGCCGCTCACAGGCTCTCCCGTCTCTGCCTGGTGGCAGCCAGGGCCCGCGGCCTGGGCCTTGTCCACCTGTGCAGTGCAGGCTGAGGCCCAGGACCGGTGAGCGCTGTGCCTGCAGGGTCCCCGCGTCTGCTCTGCTCCCCATCCAGGGTGAGGCCGCCCTTCAGCCTGCACAGAATGGGCGGCCGGGGCCCTTGTCTCACCTCCGCTCTCCCACCCCACAGTTCCACAGGGGATCCCGCGCGCTGCTCTTCTGCTCTGCCGAGGTAATGTCTGTTCCCCCTTAGCTGTGACCTCTTGATGGACTCCCCTCCAGCCCTGCGCCTCTCTCACCGTCAGGACTTCTGCCCACCCTGAGCTTCTTGTCTCTGGCCTTGTTCCCTGTGCTTATTACACTGCAGTGCAGTTCTCAGTTGTGTTTTTAAACATTTACGATAATTTTTTGGGTGTTTTCCCCCTAAGTACAGTAGTGAATTCCTCGAGGACATCTTGTCTATTTCTGTTATTTCCAGAGCCGGTTGTAAGTTTTGGCTATTGGACTTGCCTGAAGACCAGGGCGCTGAAGTTAGTAAACCCCGTGTTGTAAATACAGACAGATATTACGGTCGCAATCACCACATGTGTCAGCAAATAAAATCCAATGGGAAAGCAACACCTGATTTCAAAGAGACGCAGCTCAGTCTTGGAAGAAATGCTTTACGAAGTTTGCCCAGCCAACTTAATTTTTTTATACAAGATGGTATTAAGCTGACTACGAAAGGTTCATATCTACTAAAAATTGCTCAAATGCTTCAAACCTAATATCCTAGAAATACCCCTGAAGGGCTCAAGTTCTATATGGGAACACCAGATACATGAGATGAATGCACTAGATTTCATGTCAACCTGAAACATAATCCCTTTTGGAACTTGGGGAGGGTGTTGCAAACTCTTTGTACCTAGCATTTGTAAGGACAAGAACAACAGAATAAGAATTGCCACAGCCCACTGCAGCACGAGGATGGGATCATCAGTCAGTCTGTGAGGAGGGGTAGAAAAGCAGCAGTGAGTTTTGGTGATTATTTAAAATACAGCACTTTCCCCAAAAGCTTTTTGTCATCCTATGTTCAGCTGAAAAATGTATGGACTTTTGGGAGCCACATAGCATCCAAATCAGAGCAAGGGGCTTACAAAAAAGTAAACTATGTAATATTTACTCCTGAGCAATTCCTAACATCAATAAGGGACTAAATCATATGTGAAAAAAGGAAAATGACCAAGGTAGATATGAAGACCTTGGAGCCGTGGATAAGCTACAAGGCACTGCAGTGATGGGAAGGAGGAGGCTCTCAGTGTGCACCGGTGGAACCAGGCACCTTCTCCAGCAGGCGGGTGTGGAGCCTGGCTTGCTGACCACCTTCCTCGCCCACCACACTCCAGAGATGGTGGCTAAGAAAGAAACCTGGCAACCACCCCCAACTTCCTCTTTGTCCAAAACCGTTTGTAACAAACATCACCTGTAACAACCCATTACACAAAAAACAACTTTTATTTCCCCAAGCACTGTTCATACACAATCTCAAACCATTAAAACAATCGAAAACCAGAGTTCCCTAAATGCTAAAAGTAGATGGACGTATATTTCCTGATGTATAAATAAATACAGTTCTTAGTTACTATGAAGTCTCTTATATTCATCACTTTTCTGTTGCTGGGACAAAATCCTGAACACATACAACTAAAGGAGAAGTTTATTTTTGTTCATAGTTTAGGAGGTTTCAGTTCATGGTCAGTTGGCTCCAAGGCAGAAAGCAATATCATGGCAGAAGGGGGTGTCCTAGGAAGGCTGCTCACATGCTGGCTGCCAGGAAACAGCAGGGGAAGAGCCAGCATGGAATGGGGTCCCCAAGGAACCCCACAACCCACCCAGACACACTCAGCAATGTGCTTTACTAATCTCCTAGGTGTTTCTCAAGGCAAGCAGATTGACAATTACAATTCCCTCATATCTCTGTTATGATCCGAGAGTGCTATCTTTATCTCAGGGCTCCTTGACCAAATCCGCAGAATATAAGAGCAGTTATTCACTTTGGTACAGCATCCAGACTGGCCAGGCAATGTGAAAGACATACATTGATATTGCAAAATGATCCCATTGGCAAAGGAAATGCACCTGGTAAGGAAACTTAGAGTTTCATTTAAAGACATTAAATAAAGGAAATTCATGCTAATTCCAGATTTTTTTTAAGGAACTAGCAATGTAGTTAGGAAATTTCCCTGCTCTCTGGCATTCCAAAGAGAGGACGCATTACTTTGTACCTGCTTGGCTGATTAGATTTAAGATGACTCTCAATCTATATTTCTGTCTAAAAATGGAGCTATGTGGTGATGTTCTAGGGAGCTAGGCTGGTGCTTACAGCATCATGGAGCTGAATAAAACCCTGCCCTGCTGTTTAAGACCCTAACTCAGCTGTCTGGGGAGGAAAATAATCTTCTTTATCCCTCAAGACCTTATTTTAAGTTATAAAAATATTATCATAAAATGTTAACATTGAAGGTCATTAGTGAATCTTCCATAATCCTGTTACGCTAACACACTTCTGTGTTTCGAAATATTTTTCTTTCCACTCTTTGTCTTTAGCCTTATGTTTATTTCACCAATTATAGTCATAGTGAACATATACGATTTATATTTACTTTTCAGTTGCTGTTGTATGCTTGGCATTTTCCGTGCTTTTATAGTGCTCACCCTTGGTATCTTATTGGATGGATGCTCTCGAATTTATCTGGACATTCCCCTCCTTCTTAGTGTTTGTGTTTTGTAGTTATTGTAGGTGTTTACATAATAAACATCTTCGTGCACTTACTAGTTTTGCTTGAGGTTTTTAAGGATAACTTCAATAATGACTGGGTCGAAGGGAAGAATACTTTCATGATTCTGAACACCGGCAGCCACATTATGTTCCAAAGGAGCGGCATCCGCTTACTACACTGTTGCCAACAACATATTTCCGGTTATGCCACCCCAGTAGCGTTGGGAATTCCTGTTGTTTTCTCCAATCTGATATATGCTGAATGGCACCGCTGTTGTAAAGTACATTTCTTTGATGATGAGTGAGGCTGAAGATTACCCTGGTGTCTTTGGAACGTTTGACCTTCCTTTCCATGCAGCCGGATCTTTTGGAGTCCTGTTTCCTTCCTTGTGGTCGTCATAAATTTGCAGTGGGTTAGCAGTGAGCACGGCTTGGGGCGGAAGAGCTTTCCAAACAGCGGGGCGTTCCGTTCCGTTCCGACGGCGGGGCCCAGGGAGCAGAGTGTGTTTGGCCGTGTTGAGACGCCTGCGTAGGAAGTTCTCTCCGGCCGACGCTGCCCACCGTGTGGGTGGACGTGAAGGACACGGCCCGCCGTGGACCGCTCTGCGGGACGTGTCCGGCCGAAGCCTGAGACACCTTTCCTTGGCACGCGTGCAGCGGGTGTCTGTCATCTGGGAACGTGACCCCGGCACTCGGCCCGGCTGGATCCTGGGGCTGGGAGAAGAATCCGCTTTCTTGGGGTCCCGCGAACTGCGCCGTTTGGCTGCAGAGCGGTGGGTTGCGGGGGCCGTCGCCTCACTTCCCGCTCAGCTCGCGTCTTCCTCTTCGTCCGCCGCCTGCTCCTCAGACGCGCACCGGCCTCCCTCCCGGGCTGGCAGTGCAGTGAGGGCGGCCAGGGCGGAGCCTTGCTGGGTCGCCTGTCGGTTTCTCTTCCCGTCGCCCGATGGATCAGGCAGCGGATACATCCCAGGGCTGACAGGGCCGATTCTAGCATCGAGTTCGGAATGTGCTTCTGGGACTTTGTCGGTGTCGTAAGATCTTCCCTTCCGTTCTGCTGTCCGTGTGGAGCGGGAGCACTGTCCCGAGGGCATCGTGCGTAGACAGGAAGCTGGGAGGCAGCTGAACACCACGCTGGTTGGCTTTTCGTGGCTTCGTTGACTAAAGAGTTACGCACGGAAGTTGGTTTGTATTTATTTTTTACAGTCTGTTCCGACGGGGACCTGGTGTCCAGCAACTGCGTGGAAGAGCAGCGCCCCGGGCCCTGCGGCCTGTGGCCGCGCTCCTGTGTTCAGAGGAGCAGGTTTTCACCCGAGGAGGGTCCACCTGGAGGTGGCGGATTGTCTGGGCTTTCTCTCCTCACTGCGGCGAGCACGCGGCGGCCTCGGCTCGGCTCCTCCGGCAGCCCCGCCCCTGCAGACCCTGGGCCTTAAACTCCAGGCTGAATCCCGACCCCTGTGGCTGGGCCGCTTGCGGAAGGCCGTGCTGTCTGTCTGAAGTCTTTCCAACTGGGAAGATACTGGGGATGGCAGCAGGCAAGAACGGGAGGGCCTCACCGCTGCACCACAGGGCCCGTCGTCAGAGGCAGAGCCTGCTCGGCAGGCAGGCAGGCCAGAGCTGGTTGGAGGAGAAGGGGTGTAAGACGCCGCGGGCAGAGACGGGGCGTTCTCCACTGTTGCTAAAGCAAGACACAAACACTGGGACCTCTAAGGAGAAGCAGAACGGGAGACGTTCTGAGGGCCTGCCTCACGGACTCGTGTGGGAGGCCGCATGGGACCCCTGGGCCGGGGCAGCGCGTGTCAGGCCTTCCTGTCACTCCTGACAACACCCGGGAAGTGACGCTCTGCTGAGGTCACAGGGAGGCTCCGGGACCGGCAGAGGCTGGGTGCTTGATGTTTCCTGAGTCAGGGGCTGAAATGCACAACTCAGGCCCCGTGGAGCCCCCTTCTATGCCCAACCCGAATCCCCAGGCTCTGCCCTCACTGCATTCATCAGACAAGACCCCCACGTAATCCCTAAGCAGGAGAGTTGGGAGAAAAAGAGCAGCAGAGCAGACTCCAGAGTGAGCTGTTAGGAGCGCCTCAGGATGGGCTCAAATCCAGATACAAAGGAGGGGTGGGAGAGAGAGAGCTCTGTTCGTGTGTGTGAGCTCCGAAGACATCTATTAAAGAACCACACAGAGCAATGGGATGGAACCCAGGGCCTTCACACTGAGCTACATCCCCAGCCCTTTTTTAATCTTTTGAGACAGGGTCCCACTAAGACTGTGTGTCCTGTCCCAGCCCCTGTGGCCCCAGCCGGAAGAGCTGCTGTGGGTTCTGAGGACGTCCAACTCCGTGTGACTTGCTCTGCATTAGCAGTGTGGTGAAACTCAGAGGTTGATGTGGTCACTGAAAATGAACCATCCAAGCAAGTGTAGGGAAAGAAAACAAAGCCTCTTCCTAATTTGCTAAGAGATTAATCTGCCAAAAAACTACTGTCTTGTTCTTTGGCGTCTATAGTTTGGTTAATGAGGTTTGGAAAGGCAGTTAAAGTTTTGATGAAGGGAAATACCAAAAACCCCCGATTTATCAAAAAGCTCTGGGAAAGGTAAACAGGAGCAGTGTGCTGATGTGTGGGACACCGTGGGGCAGAAGGCATTTGGGACTCGTCACGGGGTCCTGCACACGCGAGCCCAGGGACTGGTTTGCTTCTGTCGTGCGAGGCTGTCTGTGCCTCTTGTCAGTTCTGCTCTGACAGGCGAGTGAACCTCATCCTTGTCTTGTCCCCAGGCAGCCGTTTCCTCGTTTATCTCCTGAGTCTCATTGCTCTGTCAGCGTCTCATCCACTGCCTTGGGATTTTCATGGAACAAGGAAAGGTGGGAGTGTGGTCAGATGGGGATTTCCAAATCACAGCAGTCGGGAAGCGGCTCTTTCTATTGTGGGATCTCAGAGTAGTTTGAGATAGTCAGCTTATTAAACAGTGCTATTTGCCTTGAGAATCATGATTTTCTTTCTAATAAACCTGTGCTTGCTGTTTTTCTATTGGTCTCTGATATTACAAGTTGGAATTGCAAAAATATTTCATAAAATAGAATGCAATTCTTTTTCTATAATAAGATCAGCTTTAATTTAGTTCACTGCAGTGAAAAATATAACGAAAGTCTCAACTTCAGAATATAGAATGTGGAGAAATGTGCTGTCAATAGCAAGAAGAAATTCATAACCTCTTGACGATATAATAAAATACTTCATTTCTCACTGAAATTATTTGTGGGCTTTAAAAATATTCTCTGATAATAAAAAGCATCACAGAGCTAACTCAGTGGGATGATTTTGTTACACTTCATCCCCTAAGAGTAGCTTACTCAGTTATTCGGGGCGGCGGAGTGCACACCGCGCCGTGCAATCACCAAGCCTGGGAGGATGCCGGCTGCAGGGCCGAGTCACCTTGTGTCCCCACACGCGGGCTGGTCCTCCCGTCTCACTCACAGGAGAACCAAGCATCCCATGGTTTAGAACAGGGGAGAGGGGCTGTGTGTGGTGATGGCTGTGGCTTTCCCCCTCAGTGACCGTGCGCGTGTCCCATGGCACACAGGGGAATGAGTCCAGTGACTCGGGAACAGTAAGACTGAAGGAAGACAAATCCTGACCCAGCAGGAGGGTTTTCTCTTACTCTTTCCAAGACGTGGCCCTTTCGGTGTTCCACTGGCCCTAAAGTAAATGCGCCTTGATTGAAGGATGCTGTCAGTAGGCCAGGTTGTGTGGGGACGAGCGACTCATGACCTCAGTGGCTGGCGCTGGCCGTGTGGCCAGAAGGCATCAGGGTGGAAGCCCAGGTTAGGGTTAGTGCCGCCTGCACGCACACCCTCACCCCTCCTCGGCAGCAGGGAGAGAGCAGGGCATTGCCCCCCCGCCCCGCCCCGCGCCTGACCTGGCGGAAGCAGAGAGCCCTGCACCCAGCCATAGAGGAAGCCCTAGTGATCACTGTGGAGGCGCTGACCGCAGATGTCCTCCCAGCCTAAGGACACTGTTTTCAGAGACGGGGAGAGGGCCACTGTGGTGTTTCTAACATTTCTGTGGTGCTTGTAAAGTGTGCTTACGGCTGTATGTTAGGAATAAATGCAGGCTTCTGGCCTCAGTAGCATACATTCTGAAGCGGAGGTAAGTCTATAAGGACATGAGGCCAGGTAATGATATCTGGTTAAAAGGAATACAAATCATAAACATCAAGGCCAGATAACAAGAGAGGACACATGTGTGCTTCAGCAGCAACCTTGAGCTTGCATGTGCTCCCTCCTCCTGAGGAGCTGCGTGATTTCACCCTGGCGTGTCTGTAAACAGGGAACCATGTCTGCATCGCTGGCTGACCTAGGGGTAACAGTGGCTCGGCAGGGCACAGGGCCCTGGCATGCACAAGGCCCTGGGTTCCAAGCCTGGTACTAAAACGACAGAGAAAGAGAGGGGAAGGAAGAGGGAGAGAAGGAAGGGAGGGAGGGAAGGAAGAAATAAAGAGACAGAGAAAGAAAAGAGGGATGGAGAGAAAGGAAAGAAAGAAGGAGGTCAGGAGGGGAGAAAGAGAAAGGGAAGAAAATATATAGAGAGAAAGTCAGCGATATTTGAATACAGGGGTACCTCGGTTCACGTTTCTGGTCCCAAACCAAACTAGAGGAGAACCGAATCAAATTTCCCATGAGGCCAACACCGAGCCTAACTGCTGAATTTGATTCAGTTCTCGTCCAGCTCAGCTTGTGGCCAGAATCGTGCAAAGAATGAAGTTTGTGAACTTAGTTCCACTGTACATCTGTTTATCACTGAAAATGGTCACCCCGCGGCTGCCCCGGAGGCCCGACTCCTGGCGTGCGGCGTCTGTCACCGCGGCTCTTTCTTGGCCCAGGAGTGGACTACCTGAAGGGTGAACCCTAGAGGGGGGCGGTTTGTGGAGCAGGCCCCGAGGAGGGTGTGACGCTTGCCAGGCTGAGCTGAGGGTGTTTCCTGGGGTGCAGCAGCTCGTACCTCCAGCCCTTGTCGCGGGACCCGGCCACTCCACTCTGCAGCCTGGGGACAGGGACGCCGAGGCCCAGGGAAATGTGTGGTGTCCGGCTGCCCGAGGGAGAGCGGCCAGGAGGGAGCCGTGCAGGGTGGCCCTGGCGCCGAGCGCCCATTCATTCGCTTTCTTTTTCTCGCCTCCCAGTTCTTCATGCCCTGAGTCCTCTCTCTGCACGAGTGCGGGCGGGGACACACAGGACGGGGAGGCCTCGGTACCGCCGGCGCCTGTGTCCGCAGCCTGCGCAGGAGGCGGCAGCAGAAGAGACGCCCTCTCCCTGGAGAGCAGTCCGCGGGCTCAGGCCGCTCTCACTGCCCCGAGGGTGCCGGCTCCGCACCTCGATTAGACCTAATGGGGCACGCGGCTGATGACCACGCCGGGCTGCCGGCCCTGCTTGGTGTTATTTTTAGAGGAAATGGATGCCACAACCTGGCTGGCCCCAATTCCTAGCCCTCTGAAATTGCTTTTTCTTGATGGATTGTGCTTTTTTCCTGAATTAGAAACAAGAGTGAAGTTCTAAAGATTGCTTACCTGATAGTTTCAGACAAATGCTAACAAAAAGCTGGACAAACAACAGTTCTCATAAGACCTACTAGATGCAGACATGGACATGATTTACATGTACATATACGCACATATGTTTGGTGTCTTTTGTATGTTGTTATTTAGCTGTATACATGACTTGGGTCTTTACTCCACGTTGAACTATAGTTTTGCTGTATTTGCTAAATACTTTTCATTTTTAGAAAAAGTGGCTCGAAAAGCCCATGTGCACAGCTTTCAGGGTGTTGGCTGATGACTGAGGTCCCTGCAGATGCCGAACCTGTCATTTTGGGGCAGGGCCCATGCTGGGCTTTGAGGCCTTTACAGCTATGTATGAGAGAGCAGACCCAGAGGGCAGGGTGGCTGTCATGTTCCGAAGCCACAGTCTCGAAAAGAGATCTGAACAGATGAATTTCAGTGGCATTATTAGATGCCTTCTACTTGCATCTGTTTCAAGCCCTAATAAAATGCTAAATAGACTGCACTAAGCTACAAAATGTGTCCTTATAAAAATAATGGTAACAGAGTCCTTGAACTTTTAAGATATTTTTCTTCTAATAAGAAATCAAAATGAGATTTTGAGCATATGAAAACATATAATTTTCAATGAAACACAGTAAATATTGAAAGAAAAACCTCATCTGAGCCACGCAACTTAGCACGACCCTCTCTCAAAATAAAAAATAAACAGTTCTGGTGATGTAGCTCAGTGGCAGAGAGCTTGCCTAGTAAGCGCAAGGCCCTGGGTTCAAGAAAGAGATTGCCTTATTTAAAAAATCACATAAAAGATATCCTCATTTTAACTAAGGAAGAAGTCAATTGCTTGTGATATTCAAATAATTGGATAACACGTGAAAAAGAAAAGCCACCAATTCCTAAATTAGTACTAAATAAATATTTGAAGTTTTTCTTAGTCAATAACATTAAGAATCAGAGCAAGTTGTGATTCGCTTTGTCGGGTGAGGAGTGCTGTTTTGGAAGGCGCTTTCTGTGTCCCCTAAGGCAGCGTGCAGTGTAGGGATGCATGCTGCAGAGCTCTCCCGGTCTCACATTCATGTTTGGGAAGAGCAGCCCAGCTCTGCTGTCCCGGGACAGATGGACAGATGCAGAGTGGAGTCTGCCCCCAAAGGAAGAGGAAACACCACCTATTTTGGGTGAAGCTTTCTGTAAATTTTCTTCTTGAACTTATACTTTTATAAGTTTTGTGTTTAATTTGTCGCCAGTTGCCCACAGATATAGTCTGAATTGTTTTCATTATGAATTTGCACTGGAGTAGGATTCATTACTCCATCGTAGAACAATTTGATGACAAACTGGCAGAAAGATTCCCTGTCTTCCTTTTCTACCCACACTTCCATCCTCAGCCCAGGCCAGTGCCCCAGACTGATCTCTACGGGTGTTTGAAGGTTAAGGAGCTGGACAGATAGCTACAAATATCTATAGAAACTATGTGACAAGAACGCATTTGCCTCTGCATTTCACTGTCATGCTTTTCTTCTCAGTGGGTCAGAGCACACCCACCACTGAGGCTGAGCTCACAGCCAGCCCACGTTCTTACAGGATTCGCTATATCCAGAAAGCGTCTGCCTGGCTGGGGGAAGTCAGACTCATAGCTGCTCTGCGGGATTTTTGTTTGTTCTTTCTTTTGGTATTAGAGATTGAAGCCATGTCTTGGAGTTGAATGTGCTAGGCAGGCGCTCTGCTACGGAGCTACGTCACTGGACTTTTTGGATAAGGTCTTCCTAAGCTGTCTGGGCTGGCCTCAAACTTGAGTGCTCTAGCCTCAGCCTCCCTAGTAGCTGAGATCACAGGTGTACCACCACAGAGGCCCTTATGGGCTAGGACCTTTTCAATTCAGTGCCACTCGAGGAACTGGGAATCACTTTTGCAAGGAGCCCAACATAGATAGTGGCCCCTAAGGTGAAAGCCCTGGCATCACACCGAAGTCCCCTCAGAGCTGCCCAGGGCTCCATGCCCGTGTGTGTGCTTGCTGCACAGCTCCACTGTGCGAGGGTGGAGGACAGAGGATGACAGTAGGAGGGAACCCAGCCGGACTTCAGCTGCCCTGACAAGTCTTGAGTTTTCTTAGATTCTGCTAGAGACCTAAGGTGCCTAGAAATTTCAGACTTAATTTTCTATGAATAGATAATAAAGCCCGAATACCTATTCTGTATCCTAAACATGGTTACACCTGGCAGTTTACTGTGTTCTGTGTCATACTACAGGCATGTTGGGCTTCTGGGGCCACACCTTGAAAGCTGCTGTCTTAGATGAATTTCATCCTCACTCACCATGTCGTACTCGCTGGCTACTGCATGTAGATGCTGCGTTACCCAAAGCACAGGAAGCCAGCACAGGTTATGCCCCAGTACGAAGGAACAGTCACACAGATGAAGCAAATGTAGGATGAAGATGAGAGGAAGGGTCACCACAGATACCTGAATTAGCTGGCTTCCCTCTGGGGAAGAACCCTAAATTATTTCATGGTCTTCCGTGAGGGCTTTGTAATGCGGCACAAAGCCGTGGGACCAAATCCTCCGCCCCAAGGCCTTTGGTCGTGCAGAATGCATGGGCATGATCAGGAGGGACAGTAGGAAGAGGCCTGCATTTGCACACATCAGTGCAGGATGCTAAGTTAAGAACATGAGTCATATTTGAGTAATCTGCAGCCTGCTATCTACAAAGCTTAGAGAGGTGCAGAAAAGGCTAAAATCATTTTAAACTTGATTTTGTAGGCATTCTTCCTCCACTGAAAATTGGTGGTTGATGGACTACTACACTGTGTTGCCTAAATCAGTACTCACAACAGAAAAGGCATTCTGAGTATGGAGTAGAAAACTGAAAACATCCAGGCACAGTGTCCCGTGCCTGCAATTCCGGGAGCAAGGGTGCCTGAGGCCGGAGGATCAAAGTTTGAGCCCCACCCGGACAACTTAGCTAACCCTGTCTCAAAACTGAAACCAGTACAATGAACAGGGCTGGGGCTGTAGCTCAGTTGCAGAGCACTCCTCATTTCAATTCTCAGCACCACACACACCCACCTAAATAAAAATATCACTGTAGAATTCAGACTGAACTCATTCCTTCCAGAAAGATTTACATAGAACTGGCTGAAAATTTTTCAGCTAATTAAATTCAATGGAGCTTTCTTTTACAATGTAGATTAATTTCATAAAGATTAGGTAATGGTCTATCATCACAGAGTGCCTTGGATTTCTAAAATTATGCTGTTGATTTGGATGATTCACTTTTGCATAATTTTGAAAGTAAATTGTCACTAATACAATTGAACAGTTTTTTCTCTTGCATATAATTTTATAACTTTTTAAAGATTTTGTTTACAATGTAAAATGAAATAAACTTACCTTTACCTTTCACTACACCTTGTAGTGATTACCAAAGCACGATCCTTGGGAAATCCGAATTAGGTTCAGCTGAAATGCTTGTTAAAAATGAAGATCTATGGAATGAGAAATTTAGGGTGGGAGTTTCAGAATATGCACTTATAACCAGCACCCTCTGAGATTTTTATAGTGTCAGAGACACTAGAAATAATGTTTTTTGTTTAACCTTAGGAGTGTACCTTTCTTTGGTAGCATGGGAGAGGCTTATTTCTAGCAGTTGAATCGTTTAACTGTGTATTAGCAGCTCAGGTAAAACGTCATCCAGTTCCTGGGATCTTCAAAGGCAAATCTCCATTATTTGGTGCCAAGGAGACAGGAGGAGTGCATGGTGGAGGCTTTGATTAGGTTAGAGCAGGGTGACCCCTGGGGGTGTGGAAGCAGAGGCAGGAAGGTGCTGTCCAAGCTTCAGCACTCCAGAACACCAACTGGACCCCATCCCTGGACCTCTGGGTCGCGGCCGAGAGGCTCATTTGTGCCAAGCTCCCAGCTGTGTTTTCTGTTGCTGCTCTAACAAACTACAGTGCGGTGTTTGAAGCAGCCCGCATTTCCTATGGAGCAGCTCTGGAGGCCCCAGGCCCAGAGGACCTAGTGGGGGAGTCACAGTGTCCCCAGGCTGCCTCCTTCTGGGGCTCTGGGGATGCCACATTCTGGCTTCCAGCTCCCGTGCTTCTCACCCTGGGCCCTTCCTCTGACTGTGCTCCTCACCTCTTTGGCCTGCCTTCATGGTCACAGTGCTCTCCCCTTGCTCACTGGGGCCTGGCTTCTCCCAATGGTTCCTGGGATTATCCTGGGTCTGCCTGGGGTACCCGGGGTCCGTGCTGCATCTCAGGGTCTGCACTCTGTCTTGGGGTCCTAATCAGATTTGCAAAGTCTCTTTTCCCCCAAGATCATAGAATTATAGAATAATTCTAGAAAATATAGAATTTTAGATGACTTAAAAGTTATCCAACAATGCTAATCTGTTGTTGCTAACATACAAGTTTATCTTATTCTTAAAGAAAGTAATTATTGACATGGCCATCAGAATATCTTCCAATACAAGAGGAAGTTTTCAATGTATTTTCTTTAAAACTCTTACATTTTAGAAACTTGGGAACACCAAAGATCACCTTTGTATTCATCTGAAACAAAAAATTAAACACGCAGTCCATTCCTAAGTCTAGGTCAGTTGTGCATCTGTTAGGATGCTTTTATTCACAGGTCTACTCAGCCCAAAGTGGTATAACCAATAAGATCTTTATTCTGTCACTAAAGAAGGCCAGAACTGGTCAGTTTTGGCGTTGTCAAATTTAGTGGATCAAGGATCCCAGAGCCAGACTTGACTTTCCTTTTGCCTCCAAGCATTTTATCTTCAGCAACAATATCCAGAGACAGCAGGAGGAGCTCGCTGTCTTATGATCCTCTTTGACTGAAGAATCCCTGCTGCCCCGTGCCCGCCTCTCCTGCCCTCTCATCCGTCTTACAGGGCCACACCTTATGTCCATGCCTACCCCTCACTGGGCCAGGAAGTGGAGCTACCATCTACTGGTTGCACTCAGATTCTCCTCAGCAGCATTCATGAGGCATCGCAGGAAAAGGAAGTCAGAATGTGCAGGTGGACTCGGCTCTGGCGTTTTCAGAGCTGATCGGGTGGCTGTAGTGTGCAGCCTGACCAGAGACTCGCTGGGTTATAGAGCTCTCTGGCTTGTGAACAGTTTCTGGGGCCTCTACTCAGCTTCTGATTCCAAAGAAGGAGCAGTAGTTTGCATCTCTCACAACTTCCCAGGGGATGCTGGTGCTGGCCAGAAGGTTGTGTTTTGAGACGTGGAGGGTGGAGAAGAACCTTAAACCACATGGCTGCCGGTGCTGGGCTACATCAGCTGCTCTCAGCAGGAAGGGCAGTGGAAGCTGGAGGGGCAGCAGCAGCACCTGTCTCCCTCCCTTGTTCTAACCTCCTGCTGTGAGGAGCTTTCAGGATTATCCCCAGGGAAACAGAACCTCCAATTCTGGTCCTGCAGACTTAGGTTCTTCAATAACCATAGGAGAGGCTAGGAAAGTAAGTCATGGGTGTGAACTGGCCATGCCAGCTGTCACTGCTGACCACCAGAAAGTCAAAGTCAGCCTGTGTGTTATAAAACAGCACACGCACCCGTGCGCACACACACACACACACACACACACACACACACACACACGCTCATGAGAGAGTCCATCCATGGTTCAACCAAAGGTGCAGTAGGTTGAAAATACTCAAAAAACAAAACTGCATTTGTAATGGACATGTAAAGACTTTTCCTTGTTATTCCCTAACCAGTTCCATATAACAACTAGTTACATGGCATTTACATTGCATCCGGTTTCAGTAATCTCGAGATGGTTGTAACGGGAGGGTTGGGCGGGTCACATGGAGACGCTGCACTGTTTTGTACAAGGGACTTGAGCATGCTTGGGTTCTGGTATCCACGGGGTTCTGGAGCCCTCATCCCTCCTATGCCAAAGGAGGACAGGCACACATGTGCACGCGCATGCACACACACACACACACACACACACACGTACTTCAGACGTGTAGAAACCAGTGTTGCGTTTAAGGACTGGATTATCCCAGAGTTCAAAAGTAGAAGGAGAGGAAGAGAACATGAAAATGAAAATTTGAAAAAAAATTAAGCATGGAGGCAATGTTTAGTTCTAGGATTTGCTTAGCTTTTAAAATTTCAGATCTGGAACTTCTGTACTTTTGAATTAGGGAAGGTGTCAGAATTCCCCAGAGAGATGGGGGCACTGGATGCACAGACAGATAAACTCATGTTGAGAGCGGGTGTCAAGGCAGTGCCCATCCCTGGTGGGGGCTCAGAAGTCCTGGGCTGGTGCCTGCAGGCTCGATGCACAGAGAAGTGGGTACTGTGGTTCCGACTGGGTCTGAAAACCCCAGAACTAGGGAAGCTGATGTGTAATCACCCACAGAGCCTCAGCACCCAGGGGCTACTGGTGTGAAGCCGGGGGTTCAAATGCTGGGGGACCCAAAGTTCTGACATCCAAGTGCAGGAGAAGAAGTTTGTCCCTGTTCAGAGAAAAGAGGAGGGGCGGGGAAGGGAGAAGGATCGATTGTGCAAATTCGCCTTTCCTCTGCTTGGGCCGGCCAGCTGGACAGCGCCCACCCCTCTAGGTGTGGGTCTTGCCCACCGAGCATGCTGCTCCTGGGCATCCTTTCATCACCACACTGAGGGAACGAGGAGAAGAAAGCCTTCTCTGAAAGGCAGACATGGGCACGAGGAAGCCAGTTCCTTCCCTCTGTCTCTGGGCAAGCAGAGGAGAAGCCAAGAGGGACAGCCCACTGCAGGAAGGGAGTATTGCTTCATCTCAGCCCTTCCACCTGGACAGGGAGAGAATGTGTGCCACTGGAAGCTTTGCTAGCAGAAGGGAAGGTAGGGCAGAGAGCTGTACTCAAGGGACACTTTGACTACTGTCCTCTCCAGAGCACTGGGGAGACCTCACTAGGGAATGTGGGGTACTGACAATGAATGGCCTGGAGTCACAGGCACTTGTCCTGGGTTAGGCATGGTCTGTGTACTATCTTATCCAGACCTTCTAGCCAGTGTGTGAAGCCAGCCTTGATCAGAAACATCACTTTTTCATTAAATGCAAGATAGTTTACAAAAGAGTGATAAAATACTATTGAATGGAAAATAAATTCCATTATTTTTCTTAGAATAAGGCCTCAGGGCAACATTTAAGTTGAAAACTAAAGCAACAACAAAAATATTCCACCAATAGTAGACATATAGTATAGACATATAGTAGACATATAGCAGAAGCCATGGATACATTGGAATGACCAAAGTTAAGTAAATATTCAAGAGCCAGATTTTGTTCCCCGTGTCAGATTGAGATACCTAAGAAAATAGAAAAGATGCTATGAGATGGTTTTCCTTTAACAAGACTGTTGTGATTTCAAACACTACTAGCATGAAACATGTGTATTGTTGTCATTTATCACGTTTACTGGAGGTGACTTAATGCTTGTAGATATTACTTACACATCTCATTTGCATAATACACAACTCTTCCTTTGATCACTTATTTTCGTTTTGATGGTTTTCCCATTGTATCAAGGTAACATGAAATTCTCATTGTAGGACAGATCCAATCTAAAGTCTTCATGTCATCTTCAAAGTCCATCTTGGGGGCTGACCAATGACACTATGGAAGATTTTTTTACTTTTTGCCTGAAGACCAGTATTCTCTTGAATAGCAGACAGAGCCAGAGAAATCAGACATCTTGTTCAGTAGCTCTTTTGCCTGGCTCCTTCCCCTTGGGATATGTCTGGGTCAGGCCCGAAGAGATGAGAGGTTCTACTAAAATCCCCTAGGCTAGGAAGAGTTATTTTCTTGAACCAACCAGTTATTTTCTGCCAACCAACTTCGACAGTTTTACAAGGCACATATGAGAATAAAGAGGAAGACTGTCTTAGCAGTGATTAGCAGGCTTCCTTGTTGGCTTCTCTAGTGAGTATCTAACTATTAAACTATTCTTTGCAGCAGGAATGATTATAATTATTTACCATTTTTGAATGTTTGAGAAAGTACAGTTTACTCCACAATAAATGAACTCCATTTAAAACGAATTCCATTTCTTTTGTGCCTGAAAGAACAGAGACTCCCAGTACACAGAAATTAGATCATTTATGCAAGAATTTTAATTTAATTAAAGATAATTTAATTGATGTATAATGTATTATGCAGTGAAGACTGAGGGAATATAATATAGAGTTTAAAAAAAAAAAAAAAAAAGCAAACTGCTTCTCCTTTTCTCCTTTCAGACAGAGGGAGACCTAACTTTCAGAGGAACAGCAATCCGAACTAAATCTTATCAAGCGAGTTTCATTTCCAACTGGCATTTATGTTATTTCTGTGGCACAGCAGGTGTGAGAACATAAATCTTGCATCAAGAAACTGAAATCTACTTTAAACAATGACAATAAATTCTACACTTGTGGATGGGTGTTAAGCACAGAAACCAGATAAGACTCGTAAAAGGAAGTTGTACCTACCCGTACATACCATACTGAATATATATAGATAACACATGAACAGTTATAGAATTAATCACATTTAATTAAATAACCTAAAATCAAAATGAGATTTATAATCGAAACCTTATGTAACATAACTGAATGGATACATGTTAACATTTCAATGCCAGTGTTTGAAAAGAATTTCCTGCCATTATTTATTTATTTATTTTTTCGTACCGGGGATCCAACTTAGGACCTTGTGCTTACAAAGCAGGTGGCAGAACCACTGACTAAATCCCCGGCTCCACCATTATTTTTAAATTACAATTGATATATATTTTTATGTGTAGTCTCATGTTGTATTTTCAGAATACTATTTATTAGCTAATGATTTATCTAACAGGAAATGAATTAGTCTCTTATTAAATGGGTCCGCACATTTTAAATTGATCTATAATGTAAACAGCACAGAATAGCTTATCACATGACAACTTAGGGAAAGAAGGACAGTTTGTGTTTTATTGTTCTGGTGTCAGCAAACTGAGGCAAAAGCTGCTTGTCAAAACTGAGAAGTGTTTCCTGCTGATTATACAAATCCAATTGTTCTTGCCTTTCCCTGTAGACCTTTCCCTGTAGACCTTTTTCCATTTCCAGTAGCATGTCTTTATGATTACACCCTCCAGTGGGAAAGGAGCCTTGCTCCAGAGGCCGGAACTGTGAGGTCCAATCCCACCTCTTTTACAGACTCCTGGGGTCCTTTCTGTTCCCTGCAATGTACAAAGTCTTGCATACGGTGAGGCAAGTGCTGCTTTCTAGCACCTACGACCATCTCAAGCTACTGCAGAGGTAACTGCACCTCCCCCCAGGATGAAGGAGGTGGGAAATTGGGTTGTGCAGGGTGGTGCTGCTGTGCCCCTGGAATGTCCTGTTGACTGAATTTTCCTCACTCAGCCCAACCACTGGGGCTCCTCTGCAGATGCCCATGGGACCACAATAAGCTCCTCAAAAGCACAGAAGAGTGACTTTACTGACCACCTATTTTTGTGCAACTATGTCATAGGTTTTCCTTAGAATGACTTTTCAAGTCTTCTTCCCCCTCTCCTCCTACATCATTATCCCCAAATTCTATGGGCTTTTTTAAATTAAAAATTGAGATCTTAATTACTAGGAACACCTGAGATGTTATTGGAAACCTCTGCAGTAGGCTCTGGTCTCCTACTCAGTGTACAACACAGGCCTGAGAAGAAAACTAAAAGACAGAACTAAGAGAGACAGAAAGTCGGGGCCAGGATGACCAATGCTGGTGCAACCAACAAAGGCGCTGGCCAGTCCAAGCCACTGATTTTTAATGGTAATCGACTGGGGTAAAGCTGAGCTGTGTGCAAGGGCAGAACTATGTGAGAGGATGCACAGTCATGTGGTTTCTATGGAAATTAATGTAAGCAAGGCTCACAAACAACAAGACAAAATATTCTTGAATTAGGAACAGAATAAACAAAATATATGTAATTAGAACACTGTCCTTCTAGTTAGACAGTTTCAGTTGTGGGAATGGAATTTAAGTGTGTGAGTTACTCTGACCTCGGCACGTAGGCTTCAGCCAGACTCACTTCTATAAACAAGCCAGTTGTAGGGTTAGCTCTTACAGTCTGATTTGGGGCATAATCAGTATTGCAGTCTCCTGTACTTGATGATTAATATTTGGAGAACCTACATCTTCCAGTTCTGAGTATTTGTAAGTAAAGCACTGACATGCTCTTCATTGTAGTAGAAAACAATACCAACAAGGTAGACAGAGCACAAATGCAGAATGCAGTGTGTGTAGGACCAGAAGCCAGCTCAGCCCTGCAGGGGTTGCTGGGAAATCTCTGACAGCGATGCCATGCTAGTGGTTGGATGGGCCACACAGGCAGTAGGGGAACCATGCAGAACTTTTGAGCTCTGTTGTAGGGCCATAGTTTTCAAGTGTATCACCTTGGCAGGTATAAAAATGGATACAGTCATTGACCAGTTTATAAGGTGAACAAGACAATGTCCTTGGAGAACTTAGATTGAAAGAAACTGTAGGTTCACTGGCATGAAATGGAATGGATAAAGTTCTAGCAAATGTTTTTGTTTTAGAGACATATTTTTGTGTAATTGATCTTATAATAAGACTTTGGGGATTTTAGTTTATTCATAGTTAACACTAAAAGTAATAACTAGTGTTCAACTTCAGCAAAACAACAGATGAACTAAAAATGCAGGACAGTAGAGCAAGGATGAAAATGGTTTTATTTAGAAGCTTTGGTGGCGTGTTGAAGGGTCCCATGAAACACAGTCTTCAGACTCGAGAAATAAACAAACCCAAGTTAGTGACAGAGAAGAAGAATTCCCAGAAAGCTCAGAAATGATAAGAAATCACTCTTAAGTCCTTCCCACTCCACCACAAGTGTATTACTTGAAGCATTTGTCACCTGGTTTGGCTGTTGTAATTTTCTAGCTCACTAAGTTTTTCCCAGCAGAGAGTTAAGCTTGCCATTGGTAGTCAATTTAAGTTCTGCCCCTTGAGATGAAAAAAACTGTCAGGAAGTGAGCATCTCCCTTTAACTGATGTCCTGCAAAGACTGAAGCCATGGAATCTGTCTGCAGGACTTTGCATCTCACAGGCAAGAGACAGATGGTGGAGCGATTTGCTGATCTTTTGCATTTGTGGGTGAGAGCATACTCAGGGCTCATTCTTTCTGAATTTCTATTCAAAGTTGAGAGAAAGAATGCAGGGCAAAAAGTGTAGCTCAAGTTGAATGCATGGAAAATAACAAAGATGGAGGTGGGTGGGACTTGGCCATTTAGAAAGGGAGCAAACTCATCTATTTTACTTTGGTTGCTTAACATTTCAAAAACAAAAAAAAAACATTAAATGAATACATGCTTTGGAAATAATAAGGGAAAATAACAATTTATACTCTATTAGTATGTCCAACTGAGAACCATAAGGCTTTCTTACACATCGGGTTTGAAGGAAACTGGAGCTTATAGAAAAAGATAAAAGGAAAGATTTGCACCACTAATATTTTCCTACTCCTTGAAGCTATATTCCCAGGGTAGGGGTTTCGATTTTACTGTTCTACAGGCCCAATTCAATCTTTGCCACTTGGGAGGAGTAAGCCAGAGTTCAGTCTTTCTCTGTCTGGACTGTATTTCCCTCTCACTGGGTCTCCTCCACTCCTCCACCCCAAGCTGATATCGGGGTGCAGGGAAGTGTGTGCTTCTTTTCTGCATGAGCACAGCCTAGTTGTAGACACCTGGTGCCCCCTGGCCCTGGTTCTGTCTTCTGAGCCCCGGTGGCCTCTGTAGAATGCCCCTCAGCCTGCCAGTGCTGGGTGTCTTGAGCCTGGCTGTTTGGGGCTGGTTTCTTGGGGATCTTGGGGGGCCCGCTGCTGACCTCCATTGCCCCGTCTTGGCCTTTGAATGCTATGCAACCTCTCGGTCCTGTGGTAAAATGGGCATGCATACAATTTACCATCTCAAGCACATTTAGGAGTTCAATTCAGTAGCGTTAATTGCTATTTCCAGATTTTCTCGTCGTCCCAAACAGAAACTCTGTGCCCAGCAAATAATTGCACCAGATTCAACTTTCTCCCCAGCTTTTGATAACCTGTACCCCACTTCCTGTCCCTGGGAATTTGACTGCCCCAGGCACCCACATAGGAGCAATCTTAAACTATTTCTCCTGGCCTGGGGGTGTAGCTCAGTGGCAGAGCTCAGGGTAGTGCCGGTTCAATCCCTGGCCCTGAAGAAATTCTCTGTTTACATCTGTTTATTTCATTTAGCTGGATGTCTTTTTAAGACTCATCAAATAGCATGTATCTGATTTTCATTCCTCTTTATGATCCCATATTACTCTATCAAATGTATATACCACAGTTTTGTTTATCCATTGAGCTTATTTCCACTCTGGCTACTGTGCATATGGGTGCACAGGCACCTACTGAAGTCCTGCTTTCAGCTCTTCTGGTTGTGCGTGTGGACAAGGAATTTCTGGATAGGGCCTCACTTTGTATCTCAGGACACTTTGGACCGTGTCTGTCGGTGGCCCAGGGATGTGAAACTCACTCCTACTGAGGGTGCAAGGTGGGCAGCAAAGCTGAGGCTGTCCTGAGTCTGTCTGTTGGTTACATGGTTCTTCCTCTGTCTGCCTGCTGTGCCCTCAGTGCCTGCTGTATGTGGGTGCTGCTGAGGGATCCCAGGACAGGGTCAGCTTCCCCTCCACGATTCCCTGCAACCTCTCTGGTAGGAGGTTCTCGCCTCGAGAGGGTGGACGCCACGACACAGTGTGTGTCCCCCCTAGTAACGGCTCGTCCTGCTCACCCTCTTGGCATTGGGAACTGCCCTTGCACCGACCCTCTTGCTGCTGGGTGGAGGGTGGGGAATGTAGCTCAGTGGTAGAAAAAGAAAACCATGCTCAAGCCTGTACCCGCTGCACCCCAGTGCTTGAGCCTGGTGCTCTAGGAGCCTGAACAGAGAAGGTGAAAGAGCACAGTGCAGGAAAATCCAACATGATTTTCTTTTCCATTTCTTTTTGGAAGTGCTTGGGATCAAACCCAGGTTTTTGTGCTTTCAATATGGATAGGGAATTTTAGAGTTTAGCATTCCTATTACTTTCAACAATGCCTATTATTTTCAAAAAAGTCAGAATTTCCAAAATGCTACCTCTGAACATTAAAAAAACCTAGCTTGAGACTCAAGTTGAGCTTTAATTTCTTTCTTCCTAAATGGTCAACTTCAGAATCATCAATTCAGGGGCAGCTGCAGCATGGTGGCAGGGCGTCTGAGCACCTGCGCGTCAAAGCCAAGCCCCTGCTGTGGTCCATTTCTGGGCACCGTGGGCTCCACAGTGCGTGCAAATGAACGATGTAATGACCGAGTTAGCTAAAGAACACCCTCAAGTTTCATTTGTGAAGTTGGAAGCTGAAGTGGTTCCTGAAATATCTGAAAAATATGAAATTAGTTCTGTTCCCACCTTTCTGTTTTTCAAGAATTCTCAGAAAATCGACCGATTAGATGGTGCACATGCCCCAGAGTTGACCAAAAAGTTCAGTGAACGACATGCTTCTAGTGGCTCCTTCCCACCCAGTGCTAATGAACATTTTAAAGATCTTAACCTTGGCCTGAAGAAGTTAATATATGCTGCCCCCTGCATGTTGTTCATGAAAGAAACTCCTCAAGAACCACGCTGTGGTTTCAGCAAGCAGATGGTGGAAATTCTTCACAATCATGATATTCAGTTTAGCCGTTTTGATATCTTCTCAGATGAAGAAGTTCGGCAGGGACTAAAAACCTATTCCAATCGGCCCACCTATCCTCAGCTTTATGTTTCTGGGGAGCTAATAGGAGGACTTGATATAATTAAGGAGCTAGAAGCATCTCAAGAATTAGATACAATTTGGCCCAAAGTTCCCAAATGAGAAGAAAGGCTCAAAGTGCTGACAAATAAAGCTTCTGTGATGCTCTTTATGAAAGGAAACAAACAGGAAGCAAAGTGTGGATTTAGCAAACAAATTCTGGAAATATTGAAGAGTATTGGTGTTGAATTTGAAACATTTGCTGTATTGGAAAATGAAGAAGTTCGGCAAAGATTATAAGTGTACTCAAACTGGCCAACGTACCCTCAGCTGTATGTGAAAGGGGAGCTTGTTGGAGGATTGGATACAGTTAAGGAACTGAAAGAAAATGGTGAATTGCTGCCAATACTGAGAGGGGAAAATTAAAAATGTGAAACCTGGTGCACAGCTATTGCAAGACATTTAATTATAGTGGAGCAGTTCATGACTGGGTCTTCAGAAATGGACTAGGAATAGAAAAATGCTTCTGACACAGTTATGCTTTGTGTATTTCACACGGTTGTGCTAAATAAATGTATGTTACATTTTCCCACCAACAATAGAATGCAATAAACATCTTAATTCAGTTAAAAAAAAAAAAATCATCAATTTAGTAAAGGAGGAATTGCAGGGTAGGAAACAATGTATCCGTGTATGAAAACTGCTCTTCTCCCAGCATTACCAATTACCTCCACCCATGCGGACTGACTCCTTGGCTGCATGGTTAAAAAGAACTGCAGAAGCTCAGGCTACTTTCTGTGATTACTAACTTCCGATGGCTTTCCAGGTTTGAAATAAAATGCAAGTGCTCATAGCAAATGCCGGAGCCTCGGGGGTTGGTTAACCAGTTGCTGGGAAGGCGGTGGGAATCCTTCCCCTTGCTTGGGCTCCTCAGGGCTGCAGCTCACCTGTCGGCGCAGTGAGGTCTCCTGTGGCCTGGAGAGTCAGGCGGAAGAGCAGGCAGCAGTCCCTGCGAGAGGAGTAGCGGTGGAGAAGCCAGCAGCGCGCTGGCAGCACATCAGGCCCTTCTCCTGCTGTAGAGTGTTTCCTGGGGACACGAACTCCTAGCCACCCCACAGTATGAGGTGTGATCACAAAATGGGGAGAACATTCAAATTTTTAAAAATTATTATGGCAAAGGGTACATTGCCATTAATTCTCCAGCTTTGAACACTTACTCCATTGTTCCTGCCACTTTCTACAACAGTTCTGGAGTCCTCTTTCCCAGGTGTCTTTTGTTTGCCGTCTTTGCTGCCTCAATGTGCTGAACTGATTCCAAACACTGACCTTTCATGGTCACGTTGACTTTGGGGAAGAGCCAGGAGTTGCAGCATGCCAGGTCCAGTGACTAAGGTGGATGAGGACGCGCCACCATGTTTTTACAAGCTGCCTCAGTGTTGGCTGGTGCTCAGCAGCAGGCACCACATTTTTGTAAAGACCCTCAGGAAAGGGGACTCCAGAGCTGCTTCAAAAAGTGGCAGGAACAATGGGATAAGCGTGTTTCGGCGGGGGGAGAATCTTGAGGGGACTCACGGCTATGCGTCTTTTCTATATTTTCTAAGGAATTTTTGCACACTTACCATACATTTTATCGCATCTCGTATACACTGGTTTACTTCAGAATAGAGCCTGTCTAACCTAAGAAGCTGGTGCACCCGGGCCCTCTGCCCCCTCTTCCTGGGGGAGCAAATCTCAGAGGCTCCGAGCTCCAGAGCCAGGCTTCTCTTCAGTCTTCTGTTCAGTACACTTGCCAGACCCTGGTTTGGAACAGGGGACGCACCCTAACCTTTGCACTGAGAGGAAGAAACGTCTCTTCCTGGAGAGCACCGTACAGCTGGGCAGACCTCTGGGCTCTCAGGCAGTGCCGGACTCCCGGAGAGGAGCACAGGTGGTGAACCGGAACAGTGGCTGGCGACCCTGCCGTTTTGCACTTTGCGTCTGTCCCTCTGGATGGCTGATCTGTCCTCGTTGGAGGCCTACTGCCTCAGCCTGGCTTGTCCATGCCCAGTGCCTGCCATCCTGTAAGATCGCGCCTGGCCAGTGCTGAGCTTTCCAAACTTCGAGACTTCTTAGCCTGTGTTTCTCCTCAAAGCCTCTCTGCCCGAGTCTGCAGAGTGGCTGGGAACACATTCACGAGGGCGGCTTGGGCTTCATTTAATCTGGCAGCTCTTATAGGCAGATGGTTGTGAACCCCACCTGGGCAGTAGTGAACACTTTCAGGGACCCATTAAATCAAAGTCCCCAGGCCTGTGTCTGGAGAATGTGTTAGAAGAGAGCTCCATGGTTCTGAGCCCAGCCACATCAGGACTCTCCATGTTTAAATAAGCACCTGTCTGCGACAGCTGACCCTGAGCCTCAGGATGTAGAAGAAGCACTTGCCATGCTTTCGGGATGCACGCTGGAGCCCCCGCCTGTGAGCGTGGCTGACAGCTCACTGAGACGGCACTGGTGATCTGAGAGCTGAGCCGGGATCCTGTGCTCAGTGCTCCTGGTGAGCTGTGTGGATCCAAACCAGTATTCACAGTGTGGGTGCCCCGCCCCTGGCCGAGGACGCATAGATCTCAGGACCCTGAGGGCTGAGCAGACGGGTTCCCCACAGGGGAAGGAAAGGACCTGCCGGCTGGAGGAAGCAGCAGACTGGATGGTTTTCTCTGTCCTCACCGATCCTCGTACCCAGGAGACCCGCAGTCTGTGGGGAGTCAGTCGCACACCAGGCGCCCACTTCTGGGGGGACAGGGTTGTTGCTCCCCAGCCGTCTGGAGTGGACCGGATGGAGGGATGTGTGACCCAAGTGGAACTGAGTTTTGCTCCGTGTAATATTAGCAGGCTGAGTTGATGGAGTGAACAAATGTGTGCACAGATTCTAAAAGGGGCCCTTGATAAACTTTCCAAGACAAGTGGACCGACTTATGTGGTAAAGTGATAAGGGTTATGCGGTCCTGCATTAATACGGAAATGCATTTCTGCACTGAGACGAACCTTGAACCTGAGCCGCCCACAGCTTCCCAAAAGCCCGTTTAGTGATGCTTGGAAGAGAAGAAGGCATGAGGAGACATGAAGGTAAAAGACGAGTAATTCAAAATTCATTAAAATCCCCCTGCAGTACTTCCTCTCCAGATGTTTAAAGCACATGGTTAAAGGAATCCTTTTCGCAGAATTCAGGGACACTCTCGAGTTGCTCTTATAAAGTCAAGGTCAAAAATAACTTAGTACTGGATTCTCTGCTGTGTGCTGTGCCCTTTAAAGAGACCCGGGATGGATTGCCTCGGGGTTTGGCAATGCGTGTGACGAATCACTTCTGACTTCCGGACACAGAGGAACATGGTTTGTAGTTAACTGTCACTAATTAGCTAGCGTCGGTTAAAGGAGACCCTCATTGGCACTCCAGGTCGTGGAAGCCATCCTTCTCACTCCACTAGTGCAAGGTCTCCCGGCTGTTCCTAAGGGGCCACCTGGACACTTGGGTGATTTGAGTGGAATTTCGAGCCGTGGCCACCCCCTCTGCTCACCCGACTCGCAGTGGCCTCTCGTGAGCTCCAAGGTGTGGCAGACATCATTCCAGCCCTTCACGTGTGCGTTATGTTTGATTCACAGCATCTTGGCTTTTCATTTTCCACGTAATGAAGGTGAGACCGAGAGAGTTTGAGTGACTCGCACAGGGTCACACGGCCGGTAGGTCCCGCCAGGATCCCACCCCGGGTCTGCCTGGGTTCAAAGCCCGAATTCGGCATCCCCAGGTCTTTTCCTCTCTTTCTCTAACCTGCGATTTTATGAAATTTTTAAATAAAAAGCATAGAGTTCTTAAGTGAGGCAGTGTAACAACATAAAGGAGAGGTGGGCAGGGCCCTGGGACGGAAGGGAACGGCCGCTTCCGGTCCGGCCTGCTGGAGACCACGCCCCCTTTTCTCCTGCCCCCCCCCCCCCCCCCCCCGGCCGCTGTCTCCCCCTCGGTCCCCGTGCTCAGTGAACGCGGGGCTCTGCTCCTCGGCCGGGGAATGAATGAGTGCGCAACGAAGAGTCGCGAGCCAGCTGCCTTGACAGGCCCCGCTCCGCACTGCTGGAGGCGTTCACACGTAAGTGGGATCACAAACTTGTGGAGGTGTAAGCGCTAAAATACCCTGAAATTCTCTGACTGCAGTCTTCAGGGTGCTCGGTGGATGCTGACTCGTAACCGCCGCGTGCGCGTCCCACCTGAGGTGTGGAGCGTCCTCTTCCATTTGGTGGCACTCGGCCAGCCCATGCCGGCCCTGTCTTGCCTGCCTCCACCATTTTCTGTGCTTTCTTGAAGGGCCGGGTTAGCTGCTCTGTGGCCCACTGCAAGCTCTGGTTCCCGGAGCTGACCTACAAGGTCAGGGCCCTCGGACTCACCAGGACAGCGTGCTCTTCGGCAGCCTTCTCCTCCCTCCAGCATCAGCTCTCTCCAGGCTCTGCTCGTACCTTCGCTTCATTTTGGTCTCCCAGGGACAAAGACCAAAGCAGAGGCTGGGTGGGAGCTCTCAGCATGGCTGTTGGCGCCTTTCCATGGAGGCGCCGGCACGTGCCCCTGTGGCTCCTTCCTCTCTTCTTCACTGGGCTCAGTCAGAATCAGTCTTGCAGGTCGCCGGATTCCGGTGCTGGGCACAGCCCAGGTGGCCTGCCCAGCAGGTGCTTCCTGTCTCACAGCTCTGGAGGCTGGAGTTGGAGACCGAGGTGTTGCAGTTGGCGGCTTCTGCAGCCTCTGCCATGACCTATAGGTGTCTCCATCTGTGTCCGTCTGTTTTTCCTCCATTACTGACCTTGTCCAGCTTCCTTTTGCAAAGACTGTGCCATATTGGCTTAAGGTGGGGATGGCAGCTAGCTGTTTGTTATCACTGAAAGCTCTGAAAAGTTCGCATCACTGGATTACAGTCTCCTGCCCTTGTTTTTATTTATTTATTTATTTTTTGCGGTACCAGGGATCAAACTCAGGACCTTGCGCTTGCGAGGCAGGCACGGCGCTGCTGAACTGAATCCCCGGCCCTCCTGCCCTCATCTTAACTCTGTCACCTCTTTAAAGACCCTGTCTCAAAGTACTATTCCATTCAGAGGGACTGGTGGCCAGGACTTCAGCATGCAAATGGGGGACGCAATTCGGCCCACAGCGGCCCCTTTCCCGGTCAGCAGCTGGCTCCAGCGGGTCCCCACTGGGTTCACGGCGGCCAGTGTGGAGCAGGTTTTGTGCTGTTTGGCCCCTTCTTCACCTGGTGGAGGTGGAAGGTCGGAGGTAGAGGGGCCGTCTCTGCTGGTCTGCTCTTCCTGGCCGGGCGCGGGCCTGGACGGTGCTCACTGCCTGTAGCCTGGGTGGAGCCCTCTTCCAGTCCCCCTGTCTTCTCCCTCCTGTCTGGGCTGTCTCCTGAGTGTGCGGCTTCGGCATCTTCCCCAAGACTCCACAGAGCCATCCTGCCCGCCGCTCCCTGCGAGGCCAGGCAGGTCTCAGGGGCCTGGGTGCGCCGTGCCCCCACTTTCGCTTGGGCAGGTGGCTTCTCCCAGTCCTTCTCCCGCTCTAGCGCAGCGAGCAGTTTGCAGGAACATTTTGCTGCCATCTTCTGTGTTCACCCTAAAGCAACACACACTTGAGTTTCACCCAGAAACCACTCAACAAAGAATGAATTGCTCTAAATCTTCCTGTGGATTTAGAGCAGCCATGCAAGCAATAAGCACTTAAATGGCATTTTACACTTATACATCGTCTTAAAACGCGACGCAGCAAATCACGGACGTGGTTGATACCGTGATCATCAGGTTATTGTGGCCGGCGTTTTAATGGCTGCCAAGTTTTGGCCTCATTGAAATGTGTGTCTCTGCATACATCTTGCACGGTGGTCTTGCCTAAGGCACTATCTATCCCCAGCACTAATCACATTCATTACTTATGTGGTGGACCTTCTGACCCCCTTCCTTCCTTCCTATGGAGTTCTTTGTGAGCAGAGTCCCTCCCAGGTGACCTGTGCACCCAGGCAGTGCTCGGGCTGCTCACCAAGGGCACGGTCACGCCAGCCGTGCAGGTCGCTGTCCACCCAGGTCACCGCCTCTGGGGAAGAAGTGTCAAGTCTGGCCGCCAGGCAGCTTTTCTGTTTCTCTTTCAGCCCTGGAGTGGATGCTGAGCGTTCCTCCGTCACTTTCTCACATAGGAATACTTAGTGAACACTGTAGTGATTCTTATCTTGGGTATGAAATGGAGACCTCGAAAGAGTAAGTTGCAGTGGGAGGTGCAGGGCACAGGCCAGCAAGTGGGATGGTTGTACAAGTTGTCCACTGAGCAAGGTTTCCACCAGAGAAGTAATGGGACCAAACCAACCTAACCAAGCCTTTGAGGCCAGGCACCCTGACAGAAGACTTGGTCCTCAAGGCGGTACAGTTGGAAGTGGGGGAACCTTCCAGGGTAGGGCCTGGTGGAAGGAAATGTGGCTTGAAGGGATGTTGGAGCCTGGGCCCACCTCTCTCTCTGCTCCCTTCACTGCCGTGGGTGAGCCTTGTTTACCTTGCCTGATGCTCTGCCCACCAGGGGCCCCAGCTGACCATGGACTGAACCTCCCCAGCCATGAGCCAGGAGAGTCTTCCCTCCCTCTGAGCTGTCTCGGGCATTGTGTCTGAGATGGAAAGCTGAGCAGCGGCCAGAGACAGGGAGAAAGGAGCACCTGTCCTGCTGACCACAAACCACGAGTCTGGGCACCGGGGCTGCACTTGCCCTGAGGCCTTGCTCTGCAGTGGCAGAGAAGGTTCCTGGGGCCAGAGCGGCATGGAGACAGAGGAGGTGGACTGCCATGCTGCACCAGTGGGCCAGAGTGGAAGCAGGACAGTGTCTGACGAGTGGGTGCAGAAATCCGGAGGGAGCCGACGCACCTAGCACAGGGCCACGGTGGAGGAGATCCCCTGGGGGCTGCCGATGGGTGGGTGTGGGGACAGCCTGGGTGCCAGACCTGATGACTGAAGTCTACATTTATCGGGCCGGGCAGGGCTGGGCAGGGCTGGGCAGGGCTGGGCAGTGCACGTGGTGAGGAGAAGTTTCAGGTCTTGCTGCAGGGGCTGCTGCTCAGCTGTCCCCACTTGGTGCAGCGTGGAGTACGGCAGCACAGCCAGGACAAAGCCCACCCTTCTGTGTGGCTGAAAGTCGACATAAGTCATTCGGCATCGCTGGGCCTTTGCCAAAGGATCTGAGTGTGCATTATTCCCGAAGTCTCTTCCTGCCATGGAAGGCCACTATTAATTTATGCTCCCTGTTGCTTATTGGTGTGGTGTTCTCCGTGCAGGACGCACAGCTTGGAAAGTGAGGAGGCACTGACACTTAGTTACTAATGCAGGTTCCCAGGCTAAAGCCAAATCAGCAACACATCTAAAGTGGCCCCGGCTGCTGCCTAATGGATTTCTGCAGTAGTGATGTCCTAGGACAGACACCCGCAGGCTCCTGGGTCTATCTCTATGCCCATCTCGTCAGTGCAGCCCACTCTTCCACCGTGGAGTGGGTCACACGTCGCCACTCACAGCTCCCCAAATAAATACCGGCCTCCAATGTGACTTTGCAAAATTGGCAGGAAAGTCCGTTTCCCATAAGCCAATTCCATGAAACAAAAAACAGCACCTCATTCTTGACTCAAAGCCAAAAAGCTGTAATGGCCCCATAAGTGATTGAAACAGCAGCTGGTAATGTCTTGGAAACAGATTGATCAGTTGGAAGGCCTTGAAATCTGCATGGATCCCACACGCCTTTGAGCAATACGAGCTAATTCTGATGGAGGCCGACTAAGCGTGGATATTCAGAACCCAAGGGTGTCAAGACAATCACAGAAACCCAGCAGGAAGTACATTTCTCTAGGACAATGGATGGCTGTTGGACACCCCAGGAGAAGGGTAGACTGAAAACCCACAGTGGCCCTGTCTAACTGGCCCAGATACCCAAAGTCACATATCCCAGTGCTGTTGTTTACACAGAGAAAATGAGTGTTGTGGTCTGGCATGGATCTGGACGTAAGGAAGAATTTGGAATGAGACAGAATTCCTGCCTCACTGAGTCCACGTGTGATATAAGGAAACAGAGAATAACCTAGTAAGGAAGCAGCATCTCTAACTTCACAGAGCTATGAGAGCCATGGTGGAAATCGGGAAGCTGTGAGACTTGGCTTTACGTGAAAAGAAAGGGCTCTTCCAGGAGGTGCCCTCAGAGCAGGGCTAGTGGCGAGCGGGGAGCACTGGAAATGCCTGGGGTTGGTGGCGGGGAGAGTCTGGACATGGAGAGAAAAAGGGTGGGAATAAGGAAGGATGGCAGAGTCCAGGCGAGGCCCTGCCCTCCAGCTCATAGGGAGCTGTTTCATTCTGTGAGAAATCGGTGGAGGCTTTCGAGTAGAGTTTTCAGCAATGGGATTGTCAAATTAATATTCTCAACACGTCCCGCAATGTTGTGTGTGAGGAATGGGAGGTAAAGAAAGACAAAGCAGACAAAGAGGCCAGGAGAGTGCTGAGGGCCGAGGTGGGAAAACGCTGGCCGGAAGTGCACGAAGACTGGTGCCTTGGGGAGGGAGTGGCAGGAGGCATGCTTGGCTGGATTTGAAGAATGACAGCCAGCGGCCACAGGTGGCTCTGTGCTCTGCAATGTGGGGGAGAGGAAGGCCTTAGACTCTCGAAAGATGGGGCTATTGCCGCTAAGCCCTGTTTCTCTGGGTCTTCTGCATTGGCCGCAACCTCTCCTTCAATCACGGGGGCTGCTGATTCAGGTCGAATTTGCAGTTTGAAAACGCCGAATAAGTAAGGGTAAGGAAACGCTGATGCACTTGACCAAGGTGGACCCAGGTCTCTCTGGGAAGCCAGAGCAGAATCCACATTCCTTTTGCTTCGGGAGGAGAAAGTGTAAAGAATAAAGCCGCTTGGGAAGCACATCCTCTCTTAACCGCCCAGATCCTGCTGCAAAAGGCCTGCTCTCCACAGACGCTCGGCTCCGGCCGAGTGTGTGCTGCGGGCGTCCGGGTGTCGCGCAGGTCCTGGTCGCGGGTGGATGTCAGGCCCCTTCCAGAGCACAGCTCCGAAGCCCGAGACCGACCGCCAGTGCCCAGCTTCTCTCCTGCTCCCGGCTCTCCGAGCTCCGAGCTCCGGGGGAGCTCGGGGCCACACCGCCCCCGCCGTTCCTTCAGTGTCTTGCTGTGGGCGGAGGCAGCCCGCTGCGAGGGCGGGGCCCTGACAGGAAGCCGCTCTGGCCCTCGGGGTCGCCCTGGCCCACCCCGAGTCCGCTCTTTCCTTGTCCTTGCCTCGGCCCGCTGCCAGGAAGCCTCTCTGTTTCTTCCCCTTGGTTTCTTCCTCTTTCCAGCCCGAGTGATCTTCTGAAAGCCAAAGCTTACAGTCCCCTCTTGAAAACTCAGCGGCTGCTCCGGCCTGGGAGGAGGACAGACGCTGGGGCTGGCGTTTGCTGGCCTTGCAGGAGTCCCGGGAGCTTCAGATAATGTATGAAGCATGGTGCCGGACGCGTGCTGACGCTCCATTAATGTTGGATTTGGTTTTTATTTGCCTGGGAGAACTTGGCAAATTTTGTACCATCGTTCTTGTGGTTTGTGATTCATTTTTCCAGCTCAGCCACTACTAAAGTTCTGTCATAACCAAATCAGTGGAAAGGGAGAACCAAAGTACCCCTAACACGATCCTTTAAAAACTACAGAGCTGAAAATACAGAGGCCGCTTCCCTCCGGAAATCTGTCTCCCTCCTGCATGTAGGAGCTGCAAAGCTGGGGGCCAGGGCCACCCCAGCGGCCTCCACCTGGGCACAGCATCCTTCCAGGCTGAGGGCCCTCGAGGCTGCGCACGCATTCTCCCTTCCCGCGCAGCCCGGCAGAATGACTCCCCAGGCGCAGCCCCAGTCCGCACCAGCCCTGATGCCCTGGGCCTGCAGCCGGCTGGCTCCCTGCCCCTCTCCTGGGCCCTCTGACCTGCCCCTCGCTCATCTCCAACCCCAACGCAGAGCTGCCCTCCTGGAGCCTCCTCGGCTCATCGCATCTCCTCCCAGCAGCTGGGCGCGGCCTCCCATCCTCGGAGCCTCTGATGGAGCCTGTGATGTGCGGGCTGGGGTCCACCACGAGTTCCGCCCCTGCAGCCTCAGTGCCTCCACCTGCCCTCTCCCCGTGCCCTCCTCGTGTCCTCTGTCGGAACCCACTGTATCTGTCTGCCCCGGGCTTGGGCATCACCCTCCCAAGGAGACAGCTCAGGCGCCCTGCGCTCTGCCTGCGGCCAAGTCCGGCTCACTTTGCTTGCTCCCCGCTCCCACGGAGACCGCCTGGTACCCTGTCCACGCCGTCCTCGCCTCCCCGGATCTGGAGAGTGTCCTCTAATGCCAACAGGGCTCTACCAGCGCCCCTCGAGGCCCCCGTTCCCTGTGTGTTTTCACACCCATCAGACAAAACGGGAATTTTTATTCCACAGTTTATGCTTCATTTGTGCCTGCCTGGCCAGTGGACTGCTAGAGGTGGACGCTGTGATGATACAGCCGTGCTTACCAACCTCAGAGAGACCCTCACCGCTACCTGGCGACTCAGCTGCTCCTCTAATCACCTCGTTCCCAGCACTCACAGCTGCGTACTTTAGATTGCCATCAGTCTCCTCAAATCTCAGTCATCCCACAGTCACTGCCTCGCAGTATTGGACACGCAGATCGGCAACCACCAGAATGCAAGGTCCAGCCCGCAGCTGTCAGTAATACGAGCACAGTTAGGACTGAACACCTGCGATGGCAGCCCCCCCACCCCTCCACCTCCTGCTAGAAAGGAGCAGATGCTCTTTCAACAAGGGCCCCATACCTGCGCGTGCGTCCTGTCCCCTTCTTTCTCCGGAAGCCTTCGACCCTCCTTCCCCACACATGGCTGATGTCTTCCTCCCAACAGGTGCTCTCCACCTGTGACGGAGCCTTCATTCCACTCCCACCTGACCCGGGATGCTTTCTCGCCCAGAATGGCGCCAGTCCTTCCAGCTGCTCACAGCAGAGCCCCAGCCACCTCTCTTGTCTCTCTTTTACTGTGATGCAGTCAAAAATGCTGAAAGTTGGGCCGGGGATTTAGCTCAGTGGTTTCCCTGCCTGCTGCGGAAGCGCAAGGACTTGAGTTCAATCTCAGGTACCAAAAAAAAAAAAAAGATCAAAAATGCTGAAAGTACTAGGAGGTCTTTGTTTGCAGATACTCAATATACACGAATAGAAATGTGTTGGGTGTGTGATTAAATAAAGAGAAATTACCTGAAAGTCTTTTCTCAGGAACACTTGCTTCCCTGAAATCCCCCGTCCGTTGTGTCATTACTGGACAGTGGATTGGTGAATTGCTGGGGCCCACTTTTACCATGTTTTCCCCTGTGAAAGCTGTCATTCAACAACTACCCGTTAGATTTTTTTCTTATCAAACTGTGGAGGGAGAAATGAGCTTGACTTCCTGTGCTTCAGTGACATTTTATGGGTATATTATTTTTTGCACTCGGAAAATTAACCTCATAAGATTGTTGCTTTCTGTTTTGAATAGTTCTACAGTCTTCTGTGCTTGTGCTCCTTTGAAAACATTTCTTCTGGGTAAATTATAACAACTTCAAGAGAAAAATGAAAACACACAGTGAAAGTTAATGAAGAACAATGTCCCGGGAACAGGTTGATTTTAAATGAAACTTCACGCGTGGGAGTGATGTCCTCACTGTTATGGAATCACAGTAAAGGAAAGATGAGGTTCAGAGGAAAAATGTAAGAAAAAGTAAGGCCAGGCTCTAAGTTGGATTTGAGTTGAAATGGGCGAGGTAAACAGATGTGGCACAGCTGAGAAGTTCAGTTCTCTGCAGTTCAGGACTGACGTGTCACTGGCCGCAGTCAACGCAGTCAGGAGTGGAATGGCCTCCCAGGCATCCAGAAGCGGGGCCCAGCCATGAGGCTCCCCCGACCACCCTCTCTCTGTTCTCCCTGTGGAGCAGTAGGTGGTTGCTGGGCAAGGCTTGTGCACAAACTCTATTTGCTCACTGTCTAAAAACCAAAGTACAGTATTCTGTGTAGACAACCCCAAACCCCAAACCCAGCTTCAGTTGGGTATGAAGCTGGCATTCATTAAGGTTCTGACATCTAGCGTTGAGAATGTCAGATCTTGGAGAACATATAAACTTTCATAGGGGAGATATAGAAGCAAGGTTGAGCTGAATACCTGGTAGGAGAGGATTGTGTAAAAAAAAAAGAGGAGTTATTCTAAACCCCCTTACTGCATGGAATGAAGAGACCTACTGTATCTTCACAAAGAAAACACCAGAAACTCATTCGTACTAGCTGTTCAGGATGTATTTGTTAAATGAATGAAGGCAATAATTCTGAGGCATGAAAAACTAAGCTTCTGTGAGGCACCTGGAGCAGTAAAATACTGTTTAACAGTGGACTTGGACTAGTCCTAAGTGTGCATTGCACACTCTGGAGTAATCTCTAAAAAAAATAATAACTATAGTCAGCAAGAGAGAAAACAGAATCATGTAAGGTGGTCATTTGAAACCAAAGAAGGTGTAAAAACAGTGGAAGACAAAAAAGAAACAAAAAACAATGTCAGCACAGGGAAGCTACAAATATGAACATTATTAATCTAACTAAATCAATAATCACTTTACATGTGAGTGGTCTAAATAAATCAATTAAAAGACAGAGCCTGCCAGAGAATTAAAGACAAGACCCTACTGTATACTGTCTGCAGGAAACTCCCTTTGCTGTAAAGGCACAGATAGACAGTGGAAAGGGGAGCTGTGTGCTGTCCTGCACCGAGTTCAGCTTTGGGTGACTGAGACTGGGAGGGACCGAGACATACTGTTGGTACAGCAGCAGCAGCAGCAGCAGCGGGTGGATGAAGTAGGGTGCGGCACCTGGGAGGCTCGGTGCCTTCCGCCCAATTCTACTGCTCTAAAAATAAAATATATTTATTAAAAAATAAAGGGATAGAGAAAGATACACCATGCTACGCTAATCAAAGGAAAGCTGGAGTGGCTGCATTAACTTTGGGCCATGCTGGCTCCAAAGAAAGGAAAATTATAGTAATGTAATCCCTTGCTACCATCTTTTCCAGCGATGATTTCTGGTTCTTTAACTTTCCTTCTTAGGGTCCATTTTTAGGTCTGTTAACTATGTTTCTGTCCTCCCTCTCCAAATTCTTTGTTTTTTAGAGCCCATAATTAAAATTTAATAGTCTTAGTGATTTTACTTATTTAAAAAGTACATTGTCACACTGGCGTGGTGGCACATGCCTGAGTCCCAGCTACTCGGGGCTGGCGCTGTGGAGTTGCTTGAGCTGACAAGTTCAACAAGAGCCAGGGACGCAGCGAGACCTTGACCCAAAGCACAGTAGGTGGTCTCTGCTCTGTCCTGGCCATAGCTGCTAATGTACCTGCGGCACCACTGCAGGCGGTCTGCTAAGTGTGCGCGAAGCCCAGTGGCTTGTCTTCCACGCGGTGGGGTCTCATGCGTAATGTTACAGATAAGGAAGCTGGATGCTGCTCTAAGCTGAGCTCACACCCTCCCCTGTGCACACATTGCTCAGCTTCTGTAAGAGACAGAGGCCAGCACGGCCCACTGCGATGACGGGGGGCCAGCCTGGGAGGAGCCCCGGACCGGAGCCCAGGCCACGGAGTTTAAAGGACAGAGTTTGGGCTTTGCCACCACCCATCTTTCCTAATGGAGACGACGTCGCGATCACGTAACCTTCCGTTTCACTCCCTGCACCTGACCCAGGCCGAGTGGATTGCTGTTTCTATTCTCCCAGTCCCTTGTACTTAGCATCACCTGTATGCTGTGTCCAGCCCTACCCTGCGCCCGCAGCTCCCGATTTTCTGGGGCTCAGCTCCCAGTCCTTCTTTCACCTTAGCCAGTTGAATCCTTCCCTTTTGTTTTCATCTCACAACTCCCAGGACGTAGCTTTGGAAAAGGGTCCTCTTGTTATTGAATGGGAACTGGGGGCACTGTGGGAGAGAGTTGATTTAAAGTATCTGGCATTTCCATTCAATGTAAGGAAATAATTAAAAATCTTTAAAGAGGCAAGGTCACAAGTTCGATCCCCAGTACCTTAAAAAAAAAATCTTTAAAGAGTAGAGTAGTGTAAGAGACAGATAATCTGCTTCCTTTAACAGCCATGCAGACCAAATACTCGGGAGGGGGAGGAACCCCTTGGCATGGGGGGAAAGCGTTTCAGGTTCTTCTCATTTGGCCTCCAAACTCTCCCGTGGGATGCATGGGTTCCTGCCTGATTTCAGGCTCATGGCCCCTTTCAAGAACTCTGTCCGTGCTGGCCCCAGGTAGCACGGTCTCCGCCAGCTGGTTTATTGCCAGCACAGCTCTGTTCTGAAGGGACTGGGACAGAGTGCTGGCGCAGTGGGCTTCGATGTCTCTCCTCAGCGCCTGTGACACGCGTGAGGGTGTGCCGTGCCTTGAAGCATTCTCCTGTGTACGCGCGGTGTGCTGTGACAGCATCACGAGCAGCCAACTGTTAGCACCGCAAGAGCCAGATGGCTCTCCTTCTCGAGAACCAGCGTCCAAGACACCATTGCGTTTTCGAAGCTGGATTAAGGTGTGTGCGGTGAAAGAGGCTGGCGTTGGCCTTAAGCGTCACTGTCAGTTCATTCTCTGTCATGTTCAAGGACAAACCTGGCCTCAGCCTGCGGCTGGTCTGGCCGAGTCTCCCTGGAGTCCCCCCATGGCGCCTTACTGGGGAGTGAGTCACAGCCCCGTGACTGTGCTTGGTGGGCCAGCGGAGTGGTCGCCGGTCTCCAGGGACAGGAGGTAAGGGAAGACCTGGCCCCATGGCTGCTGGGGAGGAGGGACTGTGCTGCCCAGGCAGCGGGTGTCCCCTCCAGGTGGCCAGCAGATGCAAGAGGAGGAATTAAGGACAGACGCAGCTTTTCGTGACTGCTTTCTCTGTCCAGAGCACAAGTGTGTGTATCCGTAACATCTTACAGTCTGCACAGCAGCACCGGCGGGCCCCTTCAGGGCCGCACACGTCTCTGGCGCCAGGTGTTCAGCAGGGCGGTGCACGGCACACATGTGATGCTGCCAGCAGGTGCGGTCTCCTCCGGTGTCGCGTGTCCCTTGGACCTGACGTGTGCTGGGCCACAGGAGCACTTTACTCTTAACGTCACCTCTGAAATTCCCTTCTCACATCCCCCAGTGCCACCTAACTCTGGTAACTTCCCGTAAATCTCACAAATGGTAGGAATGCATAGACAGAGCTTGCTGACAAAATGACAGAGTTGCACCCAAGTGAAAAAATCAGTGTGGGTTTACCATACCCTATAAACACTTGGCTTTTTGGCAACTTAATGTTAAAATGTTAATGTAATATCTCTTGTTCCAATCTGAGTAAGAAATGTCATACATCAGCTTACCCAGAATGTATTTCATTTTTACTTGAAGATTTAATACAGACGTACTGGAAACAAACATGGCTATTTCGACTTCACTCTTTAAAAACTCAAATATGCAACTGAGAGTCAGAGTATTTGAACTGCTGTCCTGTGTAGTGACGCCAGGGCCTCCTTAAAGCCAGGGCTCTCTGCCTGCCCCCCAGAGCAGCAGTGTGGGTAAGCGGCAGGCCTTGCCCCTCTAAGGTGGAAACAGGACTGTCAGAGAGAGGCGAGCAGAGTGTAGGAGAGCATGCATGATGGTATCAGAGTTCATTTTCCCAATGATCTGGAAGTGGATGACCTTCAACCGACCCCATTTGTGGCCCTTTGTAAAGTCCCCCTGGGTTTACAAAGCCCAGCTGCAAGACCACTGGCTTACAGAAGGAAGGTCAGCACTTCACAAGTGCACCCTGATGAAAACCTGGAGAACACGTGCAAAAGGAAAGCCCTGCCTCTGGGTACGTTAGATATGTTCTGGCTGAGTTCGGTAAGGCATGTCCTGACATCCAGGCCACGTTCGCTGCCATCTGAGACTCACAGAACGAGTGTCACGTAGCTCAGGAGACAGACCGACTGTCGACACTGTTCTGAGCACGGCTTCCACCCAGGGCCAAACGCCAAGGATCAATATAGTGTTGTACCCATCCCTTCTAAACTCTGGCTTTGCTATACACTGCATCTCTAGGGACCACTTTTTAAAAATAGAAAAATAGAAAAACAAACTAAGTTGGATCAAACAGTGCAGTTTAAAAAGTGCAACGCAAGACCGCAGACTGTCGGAGAAGCCTGGGTGTGGTGGTGATGTGTTCTAAAGGGATGGCTGCTGGCGGTGGCTAACCCCGGCATACTTTAGGTTTTCTATGTGTTTCACAAAACCGCTTTCCTTCTAACTTTGCTGGATGCCCAAGACCCCGTAGGGAGGGGACAGTCTGTGCTGCTGAGAAATGTGCTGCCTGTGTCTTCCACGCTTGTCCCTGACGCTGCCGCTAAACACAGCGAAGGCCTTCCTGTGACGGCCGCGAACGGAGTGTCTGGGTTTAGAACCCCAGGTCACAGCGCCTCACAGGACAGGGACTCTGAGCCTCACCTAAGCCTGGGTCTCCCCGTCTGAGGGTCAGCACCCAAGGACGCCTCCCCAGGGGTGCAGCCGTTAGGCAGGGTGCTGGCCCGTGTGGGGCGCTGTTGAGGCGGCTCCTGCTCTTCTCCACCGCCCCTGGGCCACGCCCTCTTCAGCCCACCCAAAAGCCTTCCCGGTGCCGCTGCTGCTTCTGAGCCTGTTGTTTTCCTGCTACCCTGGCTCCTGCTCCTGTCTGTCTCAGCGGAGGCTGCAGGGAGCCCTGGCTGCTACTTTCCCTGTGTGAGCTGCCCTGCCAACGCCGGACTCGCACCGAGCCCCTCCGGGTGTTTGATGTTACGCTGTCACCTGCATCCACCAACTCCACCCTTGGCCTGCTCTGTCCACCCTCATCCTCTTCCTTTCCCCTTTCTCCAGAAGATTTTCCTCCTTCACAGTGATGGTAGAGACCGCCCAGCGCCCCCTTCACATGTGGGGACCCGTGACATCCCTGCCACGTCCCTGGATTCGTCACCAGCTTTTCCTTTCCAGCATGCAACCTTCCTGTTGGCTTCCAGCTAACGCTCGTAGGCAAGAGATGGAGCAGGGTTCCCCTCCAGCCCAATGAGACCCATCGCACTCACTGCTGCCTTCTGTTTCTCTTTGTTTCTTTTTTTTCACATTAAGTAAATTTATTTTTAAACCAACACTTGGAAACATAAAAGCCGTGCATCTTTATGGGAGGCCACGCGATGCTTCCAGGTGCCCGAGCACAGTATGTGACGTTTGCATCAGCTGAGAGCGTCTCTCTGAATGCCCACCACTCCCTCCGGTGAAGGGGCTCGAAGCCCTCCTTCCCGCTTGGACCCGCAGCCCCTTACTGCCGTCTGCAGTTGGCCCCGTCATCAGCACCCAGGACCTGTTGTTGCCCACCCTCCTAGCCCCTCATTGATCTGTCCACTGTGGCTGGCTTCTCAGACCTGCCCAAGCAGGTGGGCCCTGCAGACCAGCTTGCTCCCTGTGGGGCCTGGACCTGGACCCTGACTTTGCAGTAGACGAGGTGGCCATGCATGAGTTCACTGCATGATCCTCCACCTCAGTGCCTAGCGAAGCTCGGGCCTCAGGTCCTCTCCCCTCCAGCTGGGGCAGGACGGCATCCAGGCATCTGCACTGCTGTCACCTGGCTTCCACTCATGCTCATTCATGAGGGGCTCAGGCTCACCGGCAGTCTGCTCTGATTTCCAGCAGCTGCAATTCAGGGTCTGTCTTTGCACATATGCAAACCCTATGATTTGAGCAAGTGACCCCTATTGTGCTCCTGGAGGCCTCTTGTGTATCAGTCTTCTTAGCCAAAATGAGGTGATCTCTCCCCGACCTGTAGCAGATGATGGAGAGGTAAGAGCCTTATGTCTTCTGTACCAACAACTCTGTTTGTATATATTTGATTCTAAATGATATTAGTACAAAAATGTTTAAGAGTCATGTAAAGAATTCTGACTCCATTCCTAAGTGTAGGGATATTTTCTGTAAGGCTGCTTACTCCTCTGTGGCAGTGTGATAGAGAGTGAATAACAGAAGTGGATAGTTATAACTGTGATGGCACAGAGGATGAGAAGATTACTCGAAGATGAGACTTGGTCTGAACACCAAGAGGCCCAGAGGGGAAAGGCATTTCCCTTCTGGGAAAGAGACTCCCAAGAGAAGCCCTGCAGCAGAGAGCTCTCTAGGTTTTATTTAGAACATGATTGTAAGAGAAGAAACAGAAGAGAGAAGTTTGGGGCAAGGAACTGTCTCAAGGCTGGCAGTTCACTGTGGAGACGGGGAGGACAGCAGCCAGACACAACGTGCTTCACCAGTCTGGGCTTCCTGTTGTTTAAGTGCTCAGTCCTCACAGAGCCGGTGCCTTTGCTGACGTTTAACTGTTCACCCCTCAGTCAAGCCCCCATGATGTGGTTCCTTCTAATCTTTGGTCCATTTTAATTGGGTCATATGCCTTCAAGATAGACAATTTGTAGAATCCACGAGGCTTAGCCTCAGAACACTTTTGTGTGTGGGGATAGCAACAAATCTAGTGGTAAAGAGCAGAATTCATGTCCAGAAGGGACGAGTCCAGAGCTGGTGGCCTTTTTCCCACCACTGTGCACAGGACATGGCAGGGTTTTGACATCATGGCAAGGTATGAAGAAAACACTCCAAGATGGAAATGGTGACTTCTAGGGACATATATGCTTCTTGTTTGTTGCTTTTTGTTTTGTTTTTTGTCATAGAGTCCAGACCTGAATTCTTCTTGAACTAAAGACAGTAAGCTATTGTCTTTTAATTTATGCTCCCCAAAATAGCAGATGGTGACCTTCAGACTTACACTGGAATTAGAGATGTTAATGAAGCTCTCTGATTTACATCTCACAGCGTGAAGTGATTTAAAATTAGGTAAATATTGCCCAGTGGCCATTAATTCTTATGTTAGAGGGGAAGAAATAGAGCATAAGTGTTCTGCTTTTTAAAATTTAAAGTAGGATGCTTATGTACAACATGATGTAAAATAATTCAGCAGTAACAATTTTTTTTTATTATAGAGGGCACAGAAATTTACATATTATTGGCTAGTCTACAATAATGCTGTCTAACATAATAATTTTATACTAAGAAGTCATCAGTATATAAAATTTATTCAGTATCACTGTGTATATTGTGTGGTATCCATGGGAGTTAACCAGCATAATCTCAGAAGTCCTGTCACTTTCCCTAAAATGTATAGGATACATATGGTATTATGCTCATTTTTACACGATGAAAAACTGAGCACACACCTTTAGGGGCATCCAGACCACAGTGGCTTCTCCTTAGTAGATTTTCAATCGAAAATACATAGAGCTTACATTTGTTCTACTGTAGTTTAATAAATAGGGTGTGCAACAGATGAAACTGGAGACAAAATGCAGTGGGAAGTCAAACAGAATGAAAGTCCTTGTGAAAATAATAAGGTCATATATTGAAAAGGCTAATCCTTGAAATGGAAACCAGAAAAAATTGCATACATGTGGTTCGTGTCATCACACACACACACACAGAGCTACTCTGGCTCTAGACTCGGGTGGAACAGCCTCCCCCAGCTTGGGAGCAGGCCTTCGTTTCCTCTGGGCAGGTCTGACCCTGGTAATGGACACACAGGTGCCTTCCCCTGGTGCCTGGCATGGCTTGGTCAGTGCCACAACGTGGAAGCTCCTCAAAACCGGGAGTTCCGTGCAGAGCAAGGCACCTTTCCTGCTTTATGTCTGCTGAGAAGCAGTGACACTACAAATAGAGTTGTGGCCAGCAGAGCAGCATGAGCTGTGCCGATCACACTTGAAAGTCCACTGCTTGTAAACAGGTGCCACACCATAGAGCCACACCTGCTAACGGCCATTTCCGAGAGTCGAGAATCACACTGAACTCCTTCCAAGCATGGACGAGACCACGGCCCATCTTCGGAGATACAGACTTATGCGCGGCAATGCTTAAAATACCCACAAAGGTAGGGATTCCCTTCGCACCAATATAGGTGAGCCTAAAGAGGGGAGCTTTGATCTGAAAGCCCCAGCTCACCCAGTCCTTTTCTCACACGATTCTGTTCTTGGGAACCTGGGCTGGGCGCTTGGTGCTTTTTACTTAGAATCCTCACCTTTTTTCAAGCTCATTCAAAATACAGCACCGGCTTTATGCATAAACTTGCCAAACTCATCCAAAGTGATGAAGGGAGAATTTTTTTTACTTACTTGGTACATGCTTGTTGAAAGAGTGGAGAAATCGTGATGGCGAAGATGGTGTGTGAGCAGCCACAGTGATGCAGCGTCCTCTCGGGCACCAGCAGGACTCATCCAGCGCTTCCCGAGGTGCTTGTGAAGGGAAGAGGACTTTGGCCCCGCTGCCAGGACGCTCGCTGTTAAATCTCAAGCCTCAGCTGCAGTAGTTGATGATGATCTGTGTTCCTGGCCTGCTAGTACCTTCTCCTTCTGTCCTTTAGGCTCTGTTAAGCTTTTTAACAGTCTCGTCAATAACATATTTTTTGTTATTTTAAGTGATCTCAAGACTTCTTTTGAAGGCAGACAGGGTACTAGTTAAAAATAAATACAAGCTTGCAACAATGAGAAGAAGTTTAGACTTATGAACTATCAAAGAGCCAAGGAATAGGAAAAATGGATTAGTTCCCATTTCTTGCATCTGTCCTCTGGGTTACTGGGATAAGCATTAACGTGGAGATGTTCTCTCTTTTATCTTGTTAGATGCTCAGAAAAGTTATGTAGAGGTCCCAGGTAGGATCTGTGACTCCTCCACCTTTCAGAAAGTTGGATGAAGCCTTATTGAAATAGCTGTTGCCTCTGAAAACACACTGTGGTGCGCACTGCGTGTTATGGACTTCTTCACACTGCTCTCACGGAATCTCTGCAAAGCCACTGGGAGTTACCGCCTTTGCCACTCACAGCTGAGCAGTGAACCAGGGAGGTTGTGCGTATCGCTTAGGTTGCTGCATTAGTAAGTTGCAGAGCAAGAGTTGAGCTCAGTGTTTTCTGGCAATGTCCTTCTCCTTAATCATCTCTTTAAGGACCAACTCAGCCAACCTTTAGCATAGAATCATTAAAGTTAATCCTGTAAATTTTTATCTTCAAAGACATCCCGACCATTTCCTTAGGGATGTGTTTTGATGCTTACCGTTGCCTTCAGAAGTACCAAATTTAGCGGGCACCCATGTAATCCAGCGCTCTGGGAGGCTGTGGCAGGAGGACCACAAGTTTGAGCCCAGGCTGGGCGACTTAGGGACTTGGCAAGACCCTGTCTCAGAATAGAAAATTTAAAGAGCTGGAGATGTCGTTAGCTCAGTATGAAGCCTCAATACCCAGAAAAAAAGGATCCAATTTGTCTTTCTGCCTAAACTTAGCCTTGCTGTGATCTCCCACAATCTTTCTCTTTTATTTTTTCCTCAGCTGAAGGGGAAACTCAGACACATCAGCTACACATTACAGTACATCAGGAAAGTGCAGCTCTCAGGTCTCTAGACACCAGCACAACACAGATTATTACGTGACTGAAGAGTGGACACTCCACTAGGGTGGAGGGTTTGGAACCAGCCCTCACTCACCCTGCATTAACAGGTGGCCTTGTCTCTGAAACCCAGGCTCGCCACCAAATCCCAACAGGAAGAGACTTTCCTGTTCAGAATTCTGTTTGCTTTAAAAGGCAAAAATACCCTCAGAAAATGATATGCTGATAAAAATGAACTCTATTTTAATGTTTATAATGCAATTCAAGCCCCCGGTGATATTTTATTTTTGCATCCCAACTGATGCAAGGTAATACGCAAATACATTGTAACTGAAGAATTTAGCATGGGATTCTTACATTTTCAATGGATATCTTAATTCTTTCTTTCTTTTTTTTTTTTACTTTTTTATTTACTTGTTCTGTTTTACGCAAGAAAAAAGTGGAAATGCGCCAGGCACATGAGATCCACTGTTACCAAGTGCTCTTGCAGCTCAGCTGTGGCCGTATGTGCCGGCGTGGTGCTGGCTTGATTTCCAGTGGCCAATGTCCTGTGCTCGCTTATATGAAACCCCTCAGTAGCAAACAACGCTGCTCATTAAACCAGCTTTGCCAAGTCAAAGAGACTGTTTGTCCTGACATGGTCTAAAGTACCAAGTGAATACTGCCAGTTCCAATTGAATTCCAGTAATGGGAACCTGGGGGAGCTTGGATAATGAGATATGCATGATAAAGAAAGTTTACTTTTATTGTGTGCTTTTAATATCTTACCTTGCCAGACTTTCAACCAGAGCTCCCAATGAATAACAAAGTGGACATATTGCGTCCTACATCATGGATGCCCCTTGTCCCCGCATGGAAAAGAAACAAGCTTTGTTGTGGCCAAAAGGCAGGCAGCAAGACAGAAAAGGAGGAGAAGCAGTCTGGTTCATTCCAGAGCCTGGCTAATTGGCATCCAGATAATTAAGAGCTGGCTTTAAAATCACACAGCCAACACCTGAAAGGGACTCTGTGATGAATAGGGCGCAGGGAAGCCCACTGACAGTGTTGGAACATTTATCAAGTAGCAGGAGCCCGAGGCTGTGGGCTGAAAGCAGGAAGTTAGACGGGAGCAGAGACCCCAGGAGGAGCAGGGAAATTAGACAGCTAGCTGGCAGCCGCAAAGTCATCTAATAACTGGGGAAAAGATCAGCTTTCACTTTCAGCAGAGAGATGGTGGGTAATTGGTAGTTTGAACAGGATTTATTCTCAAAAGGTCCTTTTTCGCTTGTTCAATTTGTGTTGTATAATAAATGCCTATCTATACACTAAAGATGAAACACTGGGAGAAACACTTCTTTGGCTGTGTCTCCAAGTTCAATTAAAGTGGAGGGTGAAGACAGTTACTCAGAAAATTAAAGGAAAACAATCTCACTTTTGCCTAAATGAATAGGCAAGTTCAGCCCAAAGTTACGTTTCCCTTTAACTCCAGTACATACCTACTGTTGGGTAGAACTGGCCACCACAGGGAATGTGTTTGGCAGATGCTAAAAGACCAGTCTTAGAAATTCAGGACCAAAGGACAGACTCTTTTTCATAGAGGTGCTGTGCAGGTGGGTTCTACCCAGACATATTTAGTGGATGGCAAGAAAAGAAGGTGCCCTTCAAGGCTGCGGCTGCTGCATGACCTTATGCTCTGGACAATGCACCTCTGCGTCCTTGGTCTTCCCTAATGAGAACGACAGACTCCCGGACTAACAGAAAACATTTCTGAGCTGACACCTGTGGCCCATATCAAGCCTCTGTCTCTCGTCGAAACATCCCTCCATCCCCTGCAACAATATTAGAGGCCTTTATCTGGACATAAACTAAGGAACTTGGTAAGTGGACTTGCAGGGACCAGAGCGGCAGGCTCGGGGAGGGTGCTGTTGGCCGCTGTCCCTGGGAGGTGACCACTCCACAGTGGTCCCTCCTGTGCAGAGCATGCTGGTGTTTGCACCTGCACCATAAGCAGAAATACAGATCAGAGTCCAGGGAGCTCTTTAGTAGAATTTATCTCCTCAAGGACTTGTGATTGCAATGTGTTTCCTGCCTCTCAAACACCAAGCACTCTGGGAGACACCCAGGAGAGGATAAATGAACTAGGAAGTGGGGTCTTGGCTCTGGTGCTGGTTTCCCCTCTCCAGCTGCGACCTTGGATTATGCACATAGCCTCTTCGAATTTTATTTTTCTCAACTCCAAGATGGACTATATGATTCTTCAGGTCATTCAGTTTCTCAGAATTTCAAGCTTTAAATTACTTTCCAATTATGTTTTGATCTTAAAGCCAATGGTTGTTAAATCTGATTGACTTTCAGGATACAAAATTAATAACTTTCCTATACACCAATACTGAAGCCATTGAGAAAAATTAGGAAAACAATTCTATTCATAATAGCTTCAAAAAAATTAAAATACCTAAGAATCAATCTAACCAAGAAGGTGAAAGATCTCTACAGTGAAAATTTCTGAACAGTGAAGGAAGAAATTGAAGAAGAGATTAGAAAATGGAAAGACTTCCTTTCTTCATGGATTTGCAGAACTAATATTGTTAAAAAAGACCATGTTACCAAGAGTGATGCACAGATTCAGTGTAATCCCTATTAAAATACCAATAATATTCTTCACACAAGTAGAAAAAAATGATTCTAAAATTCATATGGAAAAACAAAAGACTCAGAATACCCAGATATCCTGGGCAAAATGATCAATGCTGGTGGCTTCACAACACTCAATTCAAAATATACAACAGAGCTATAGTAACAAAAACAACATGACACTGGCACAAAGACAGACATGTAGATTGATGGAAAAGAACAGAAGAAACCCTGTGCAGCTACAGCCACCTGATTCTTGACAAAGTGCCAAAAAAATAAGTTGGGGGAAAGGCAGCCTCTTTAACAAATGGGGGAGGGAAAACTGTATATCCACATGCACAAGATTGAAACTAGACCTTTAGCTCTCTCCATGTACTACAATCACATCAAAATGGATCAAAACCCTAGATATAAGACCAGAAACCTTGAAATCACTGGAGTGAACCATAGGGGAAACACTTGAAACCATAGGCACAGGAAAGACTCCCTAAATAAGTATGCCAGTAACACAGGAAATAATATCAAGAGCCAACAAATGGGACTTCATCAAATGAGAAATCTGCACTGCAGAGGAAGCATCAGAGTGAAGAGATGGCTGACAGAATGGGAGAAATCCTTGCTAGCTTTTATTTGATACAGGATTAATATCTAGAATATATAAAGAACTCAAAAAACTTAACACCAAAAGTAAACAGACCAATTAATAAGTGGGCAAATGAACAAAATCTTGAAAGGAGTACAAATGGTCAATAAGTATATTAAAACTGTTCATCATCTTTAGCACTTGGGAGATGCAAGCGGGGACACGAACAACGGATGCTGGAGAAGGTGCTGGGGAGTGGGTGCCCTCCTGCCCTGCTGTGGGAATGTAAATGAAGAGCCGCTGTGGAGATCAGTAGGGCACTCCCAAAACACTACAGCCCGTACAGCATTTGGTCCAGCCGCTCCCTCCCTGATATGTTCCCACATGAATTGACGGCATACTGCAGTGACACATGCTCACCCATGTTCACGTCCACACCGCTCACAGTATCTTTCCCTGGATGCCCATCAGCAATGAGTGGTTAAAGGAAATGTGGTGCATGCAGTGCTCCTTAAATGGTTCCAGCAGTGGCGACGAGCACCAAAGAAGAGGAGAACCAAACTTGCTGTTCCGTTGGGAGAGGAAGCTGGTGACAGGCTGTCCACTCGACAAGGTCTAGCTTGCAGCTTGAGTACCAGCGACATGTGCTGGGCACAGTCTTCGCATCGGAGTTCACTGGGCAGCAAATTCGGAGTTTCAAAGTAGCAGAGTACCAAAGTCTGCCTGCACAATAATGCCGCTGTAAGGATGAGTGCGTCCTGTCACTTTCAGGAAAACGAGAGAAACTGAAGACCACCATGTTAAACAAAACAAGCCAGTCTCAGAAAGTTAAATACTGCGTGTTTCCTGCTCTAGAAGCAATGTTAAAATAAATGTTAAGTAAATAAATAAAGGAGAGATGACAGGAAACTAGAAGGTGGACTTTTAGAGATGGGGAAGTTGATCAAGAGGAGGAGGAGGCAGGGAGGGGAAACGTGGGGATGCAGTTAATCCCCATGTGTCAGATGCATGGAGCCATATAACAGAATCAATCTCTGCTCTGTGCCACTAATGTGTGCCAGGTGAAAAAGAAGTAAAAATCTGACTGGCGTGGTGTGGAGAATACAATCTGCAGGGGCTGGGGTCATGATTCTCTCCCCAGATGTGCTCTGCAGGCCGGGGGTCCCAGAGCCCCCTGGGTGGTGGAGGGGCCCAGCCCTGTGTCCTGGGAGGAGAGGATAGCAGAGCCCGAGCCTCAGCCAACACCCAGGCGGCGGAGAGGGGCCACCTGCTCAGGTCACGCCCACGTCCCTGTCAGGGCCACGGGAAGGTCCTGGAGATGAGGACAGCCTCGCCCTCCTGGCAGACCTGGGTGTTTCCATTTTATCTCGAGATCACTTCAGAAAATGCCATGGGCTGTCAAGGTGTCACTACAATCCTGGACTGTAAAAGTGATTAACAGTTACAAGTGCTAAGTGCTGCAGTGGCTTCTGACCTACTCTTTCTACAGTTCATCCTTCACAGTGTGCAAAACGATTGGTGGCAAGCACGTGAACAGTGAATGATAATGACGCAAAGCTCCAGCACAGGTATCAGGGGCCAGAGAAAGGTTGAGGGTGTCTCCATGTCCTCCCACACCCCGGCATCCTGGCTGCACCAGACTCACGCATGTCCGGATCCGGAAGGAAGTGCTTGCGGGTCTGTGCTGCATTAAGAGAAAAAAACAAGAACCCATTGATTTATTTGTAAAAAAACAATGATGTTTTCAGAGTTGAGCGTTTGGGGTTTGCTTCAAGATGATGGACTGAAGGCCTCTGTGAAAACCTGCTGCTCCTGAGGCAAGGCAGCGCTGTCCCCTCTGCTCCCTCAGCTGCTCTGTGATTTGGGAAGGGCAGCCAGGCACACGCAGATGAGGCCCTCTGCTGCTCCTCGTGGGTGGATTCACGGCCACTGTCCACGCAGCATGTTTGGTGTGATGTTGTTCACCGGAATTTCTGAGTGGTGAACATGAGTAAATTGTGCTCTTGAGAAAGTTCTGGAAAGAGTGAGAACTCACTGACTGGCCCTGCTGATTCATAAGCAACTTCTGGGTGTCTTCGGCTCCCTGGGCAGCCCAGGGTGAGCCTCCCGGCCCTGGTCCTCAGTGTCTCCCATCTGTCAGGGTTCTCGAAGGAGGCAAACTCCCCAGAACCGTGGCGGGCAGGCAGCCATCCAGCCAGGCCCCACGAGGGCTCAGTCTTTCCCTGCTGCTGGGTGCAGGGAGCCAGACACCTCCTGTGAGCAGGAGGCGGACCTGCCGACGTCTTGACATCCGCTCAGCCAGCCAGGTCCAGGGCCGGTGGCTCTCAGGCTCCTGTTGCCTGAGGGCGACCATCATTCTTCCTGTCTGGCTCATTCCTGAGGCATCGGACATTCCCGGTGGCATCCAGCCAGGGCACACCAGAAGTGATACTGCACCAGGCAGATAGGAGATCAGTTGCACATCGTGGTGAATACAGCTAATGGTTGAGTACTGCACATCTCAACAGCTCGGAGAGAAATTTCAAATATTCTCATCGCCAAAAACATTACAGATTTGAGGCAATGGGTATGTTAATCAGTTTGATTTAATCATTCCTCATTGTATTAAAAAAATCATGATATCACTCTGTAGCCTATGAATATTTATAACTCTAATTTGTCAGTGTATAATAAAAATAAATTTTAAAAATGCGACAGAGTGATGCTGGATTAAAACATCTTTGAAAAAGTGAATTCAGAGTGTACACAATTGGGCTTCGCTTGGGAGGCAGAGTGGTTGGGGTGAAGCCTTCCCTGGCAGCAGCCCTAGCACTCCCTTCATTGATGGAATTTGGGGGGCCTGGTGTTTCCTCAGGAAAAGAAAGACACCAGGCCTGCTCTCCTTGGTTAGGATTAGATGAGTTAATTTGAATCAAACATTTAGAAAGTAACTTCCCGCATCCCAAGTTGGCTGCTCTTTGAATTTTATCTGTGGATTTCAGTGTTTCAACTTTGCATGTTCCACTAGGATAAGTGATTCAAGTGTCTACTCTGCACCTTGCTGGCGCCTTGCTGACATCTCTAGTGTCACTAAGTGTGTCCTCGGTGAGAGCCTGGGAGGGGTCTGCCCTGCCCCTCATGGGCTTCGGGTCCAGCCGGGCAGGCCTGGGCGGGTAAAGGACGGACAAGTGGCTTCCCTGAGGGCGTCCAGGAGGTGGGCAGCACCCGAACCTGAGAAGAGCTGGAGTGGAGATTCCGAGAGGGGCGGTGGGAAGCAGTGGAGCTGGGGTGACCGGGCTGTGCAAAAGGACAGAGGAAGTCGCGGTCCAGGCGTTCCCAGCCAGGACTTTCAGGTGACCTGCGTTTCCTGCAGCTCCCTGCAGCGGCATCGTGAAGAGAGACTCCAGGGCTGCTGCAGGCAGCAACGGGCAGCCAGGTCTCCGGGAGGGTGGAGGCCGGGACTGCGTGTTGGCTGCTGGGTGAGGCATGGATTTGCAAGCAGAGCTGGAAACCGAATCAGCAGGACTTACTGCAAATAGGTTGAGCTGGGCTGTTCGAGAAAGGGAGAACAGGACAGGAAGCGAAGGCCTCATCTTAATGCTTTCCTATGAAGGGGGCCATCCGTACCTATTTAGGAGATCATTTACTCCTAATGCAGTTGCTCCAAGGCCCCTCTGCTGTGCTGCAGACAGAGTGCACAGCCAGAGAGGCTGGGTGTGAGCAAGACTGCCTCAGGAAGTTGTTTAGGACATTAGAAAACTTTCAGACACTTCCCGAACACAAGGACGTCGGTAACTGTCAGGCGCTTTTCTCTTTGTTCGGTTGCCTGCTGTCTGACCCGGAATCTTCCAGACTCTCCACCCTCCACCCATAGTGTACAACACGGCTTCTAAACTACATTACTAATGAAATGCATCGTAATTCCAAGCTTTTTAGCATCATCTGATTGACACTTCGAGATATTTGTCTCCCTAGCTTGACACAGTCTTCCCCTCCCATTAGCTGTTTCCTCATGTGCAATCTGGAAATTAATTCTGGTGCCTCTTGTAGAGAGTTGTTGAGTCGATTAAATGACAGCCACTGTAAGCTCTATGTACATGCCTGCCACATCCTATGATTTCAGTTCATTTTAGCTATTACTACTATTATTGTTAGTCTACACAGGCTTTTTAGGAAATGTATGCCTTATTTTGTGCATCTGCAAAATGATGCTAGTTCCCTCCACAGAAACCAGTGGAAAGAATTGCTTTATTTAGAATACTGTGTCTTCCTTGGGCAGCTGTAACTGAAGAAAGAAGGTAGCTGTAGGTTTTTGGGTACATCATACCGAATGCACGGCACTTGGTCTTATCACATTACACAATGTCAAATGTTCAGAATGTGGAGTCACGTAGCCCTGAAGGTAATCTCTTTTTCAATTTCATCCTCAACTTTGTATTCAGAGACCTGCCACTACTTTGTATGCATGAAGCAGTATTATTATCTCTTACCTATTTTTACTGCACTACAATCAGAGAGGATTTGAACTGGATTACAGAGAAGGGATCAGAGACCATAAATCATTTAAACAAAAGCAACAGAACCAAAGCCAATCAAGGAAGAGGGAAAGTATGTAGAGATTTTATAAATATTTTATGGTTCTAAAAATAGGCATTTTTCATGCAATTACTTGAGAATACTTCACCATCTTCTGATCAATCATAACATATCTGACATGCCATGCCAGGAAGGCTGCCCTCAGACCAGGACCAGGAAATGTCCCTGTTGTCCACTGTTCAAGGCTGCGGTCTGTACATGTGCTGGTCGGCCCAGGACCACACTGCCCCGGACGCACCAGAGCTTTCTCTCCGTCACATGTGTCCCTGTGATTCCAAGTTACGCCATGGCCATCTCAAGAGAACAGATTCAGAAGTAAGAAATTCTAGCTGATCAATCAAAATTGCAACATAGAAAGTCTAGAGAACTGTTAATGTACATACACTAATTTTATGCACTTGTGGTGAAAGCAGATATTATAATAGCGGCATTATTTCACTCGGCATTATGTTCCAAACACTGTACTTCACTACAGTCTTCTGCAATGATAGGAAACTGCTGCCCACTGTCCATCAGCTCAATGCACTGTGGTGTTGCTATGAGAGATGAAGCTAAGCTCCTAGTTCATTTTCAGTTCCTCACTATCATGAATGACCCTCACACCCCAGCCTAGTTTCTGTCTCTGGGGTGACCCCTTCGCCTTCTCGGGAGATTCCCGAGAGCCTGGCTGTCTCGCACAGCAGGGTGGCATTCTGCCCGTGTTCCTGTGCTGGGGGCTCACTTTCTCCCTCCTCTCGGTGGATGAAGGTTTGCATCTGCTGACATGGCAACTCCCAACCTCCCATGCTGCCACACAAAGGCCAGAGAATGTACTCGCTTTCATTCTGTGACTACTCAACTACATATGCCTGTGGAAGCATAAATATGTACTGAACAGAGTAGTGCACATCGGGCCACTGATTACTCATCCCATCTCTGCGCTACAGTCACAGAGATTTCTGAAACAGGTCTTTCTAAAAGTGGTTTCATGTAATATTTTAAAGACTGCTGTTAGGAAAACCCCATGAGCCCCAGTGTCAGGGCACAAGCCATCCTTTATGTACTATTTTGTAAGGACCTCGGAGATGGAGCCTCAGACCTTGAGTAATTCAGAGAACAGGCCTGTGCTTAGCAAGCTGTTCCAGCAACCCGGGCAAATGGAAAGGGCCGTTTGGAGTGGATTACCCCTCCCTCCCTGCCTCAACCCCCATTCACTCCACCCCGTAGCCCAGAGGTCGAGAGTCTGACTGCAGTGTGCTCCTGCATGGCTGCCTGGCTTCCAGCTGAGAGCTCAAAGGGAGTCGGGCTGGTGGATCGCATGTGCATCTCTCCTGTGTGTGCTCTGTGATCTCACAGACTCCCTCCTCTGTTGTTCTGGGCCTGCCTTCTCTCCTATAAAGTGAGGATAGTCCAGGTTCCTGCCTGATGCAGATGTCACAGGATTAATCCATGTAAAGCTGGCAGTGCCTGCGAGCAGTAAGTGCTTGGAAAGTGTTTTATTGTTGTTATTGCCACCATATAAGAGCTGAGATCTCCACCGTGACTTATTTCTCACAACGTGGAGCGACCCTGATCGCCAGCTGCACAGAATTCCCTGGCTGTGGCCTCCGAACAGAGCTGTCCTGGGCTGGTTCTGATCTCCAGGGCCGATATGGGAGCTGTGTACCAGGCCCGGGCCCTCGGGAGAGAGAGCCCCAGGCCCAGGGGCCTCTGGTCCACAGTTCTGCAGGTTTCGCCTGCTCGGTGATAAAGAAAAAAAAAGGAAAGAGAAGAATAAAGACAAAAGCACCTGCAGAAGCCTCCCAGGGTTGGCAGTGAGTGGAAAGCCAGTGCCTGGCCCAGAAGATGGTTTCCCAAATTTAGAGGCAGGGCTATTTTTAGTTTCTAAGAAGAGTCATTTCTTCCCAGTAAAACTAGTTTTTAGATGCATAAATGACAACATTTCTGGCTGGAAAACAAAATGAATTTTCACACAGAACAAGTTTATGGAAAAGTTAATCATACTGATAGAATAAAATAGGCCAGATTTTACTGCAAAGAAATATTTCAATGTGCAAAATTACCAAAGGGACGATTGTTTTCTCTTGAGTTTCATCTTGGGGTTAAAATGACATGAACCGCTTTTCACCTCTCAAGTTGGAATAGCTTTGATTTCTTCTTCTTCCCTCGTTGTAATGCAGACAGACACGGGCGCTATTTTGTCCCCGCTGTTGTTACCGACGATTACAGACTTTCAGGCGCGGCTTCCTCGGTGCACGGTAGCTGGCTGCCTCCTGGCCCAGCGCAGCTTGTGAGGTCGCTGTCTCGTGGGTCCCGGACATGGGCAGTGGCTCCCGGCGCGGCTTCCTGGGTGACCTGGGGAGCGCCCTGCGGGCTGCAACGTGGCCTGCTCCCCTCCTTTGCCCCGGCTCCTCTCCTACTAAACAGGAAAGGAGGAAGAAACTGCCCTGCAGGCCAGGCCTGGGAGGGACCGGTGATCTCGCCCCACGGCCCTCATCCCTGCCCAGTCCCGGAGAGCAGGAGGCCGATGCGCCTGGGCAGGAGGCGGGCGCCAGGCCGGGGCGCGCAGGCCGACCTGAAGGTGCCCGGGCCGCCGCTCCGTGGTCAGCAGGGTGGCCCGCTGTCTGCACGTGCGCGGGGAGGAGCCTCTCCCTGGGCTGAGCGCCTGAGAGGCTGGCTGGCCCACGCGCATGCGTCCACAGGAAGGGCACCGTGCAGCTTCGCAGGCCTTGGCCTCCCTCTGCAGAGCCGCGCAGCGGGTGCAGGTCTGCGGCCCCGCCCTCCGCCTGCCCCTCCCCCCTCCCCCCCCAGCCTCCTTCAGGCCTCCTCTTCCCTGCTGTAGAATCCCAGAGAGAATCTGAGTGTTTGCAGCGAGGCAAGGTGGTCACGCCTGCGACCCCAGCACTCCGGGAGGCCGAGGCAGGAGGACGCCAAGTTGGAGCCCAGCAGAGGCAATTTAGCAACTTGGCGAGACCCTGTCTCCGACCGAGAAGTTAGAGCAGGACTAGGGCCGTCGCTCAGTGCGGAGAGCCTGGATCCAGTCCCCGGTACTGGGGAAACTCGAGTGCTTACTTCCTGTCCTGTCAGAGCGAGCGAGGGACGCGTCAGAAAGCTCATTTCTTAACGAGGGTTCACAAAGTCAAATCAGATCAAGCAGGGAGAGTCCAGGAACAGAGGTCGCTTCTCCGCGGGCTGTGGGAAAACCTCCCCTCTGTGACGCTGAGCTGGGCACCGTGCGGCACCCCTCGCACACCATCCAGCTGCCCACCCCGCGCCCAGTTCTAACCCTAAGCAGCCAGGGCCATAGCCGCCCTGTGCCTGTTCTTAGCCCCCTCGTCCAGGTCACATGTGCTGTGGATCAGAGCGCTGCTCGCAGTGTCACTGGGGGCTTCAGAGCCTGGCGGGCCACAGCGCTGGCAGGACGAGCTTAGTGCTGTTTAACAGAGGGGCACGGGCCTGCGCTCGGCTGTGGGCCGTGGCCCCTCTGCTGCTCTGTTCTGAGTGCTGCGGGACCCTGTGCTGTCGCCCCTCGCCGGGCCTGGCTGCTCAGCATCTGCGTCCCACGCACACATTAAACACCTGCGGTAGGCACCACCTTCCCCGGAGGCCGGGAGCGGACAGCCGGGGGGTGGGGGGTGGGGTGGGGTGGGTGAACACACTGCAGAGGTGCAAGTGCCTGGTCAGCACTCACTCGGAGGCAGGAGCGCTGGCTCCATCTGCACCATGAGATCAGGAGCCCGAAGGTCGCGCGGTCATCTTGGCCACGGGCGTGATGCTGACAGCCAGCCGGGCTCTAGGGAGAGGACCTGGATCTCCTGCCCTCCCTTCCAGGCCTGCTCAGTCCCCTCCCCTCTGCCGGGGTCGGGCGTGCATTAGCATCACGGTCTCCGTGGCCTTCCGGGGGTCAGCCCTGGCCTTCATTCAAAGCATTCAGAAGTCTCTGTGCTCGTGCCTCTGTGTGAACTTCGGGTGCTGACCTCACCCAGCATACTGCTCCGTGTCAGCTTCTCCTTCAGCTTGAGCTCTGCACTTAGATTTGTCCCCCTCGTGCTGAGACATTTGACGGAGCTCATTTTGAGATACCTTCAGGTATTTAATTGTCTCTATTTGGGATTCTTAAGTCTGTGTTAACATGCATGCCCTAGCAGAAGTAAGCCTTTCTGTTTCCTTTAGCATCTAATTCTGTTAGCATTGAATCCCGGGACCGTATCTTGAAGATTCACTTTTGCAGCAGGAGAAGGTGCAGACCTTTTCTCCCTCGCTCACCATGCTGTTCTAGATCTTCCGGGGCCCCAGTGTGCTGTGGGGGCGGCTTGGTCCTTGGCCTCCTGCGGGAGGTGGTGGAGCCTTGGAGAGGCAGGTGTGGTAGGGAGTATTTAGGGCTCCAGTTCGAGCCATGGAAGGGGATTGAGGCCCCTCTTCCCTCTCGTGCTTCCAGGCCAGGGGTGAGTGGTTTAGATCTTCTGGTGCTTCTGCCCTGATTTCTGCTCATGGATTGATTCTCTCCGTATTTGTTATAGCAATAGGAGCTGACTAACACAGCCTGCCTACTGCTGAATTCTTTTTTTCATTCTTAAAACTGCAAAACCAGTCTGAGTCCTGCCCTACCTCTAGTCACTTTTAGTAAGTATTTCCACAACTGTCGAAAAGGAAAGCATTGCGGATGTGTTCTGGGATTGTCTACTGCAGCCAAACACCCTGTGCCGAACATGAAAGGACCAAGTCAGTGAGGGGCAGCATCTCTCCCTAACTTCTCTTCGACGGTGTCGGAGGTTGGATGAGAGGACCCCTGGAAAACACCCAGGAATAGCGCCACAGGGGCATCATGCCCCGCCCTGCAGGGGGCCTGGTCCTCTCCTCGGATCGACTGTGGGGCTGGAATACAGAGTCAATTCGGCAGCATCAGTACCCTCAGTCCCAGGAACCTTACCCTGGTGCTTGACCCATTCTCCTATGGGTTTTCTATGTTGTTGTTTCAGGAAAGTAGATGATCATCATTTACGAATAGCTCTGCCTTTCTAGATACTACTGCACGTGGCCCCTTACCTGTTCCTCGTTCATCCTGTGTCGCATCGTCTAAACATCCTCAGCTTTCTAACCCTTTCCCCTGTGCCTGTTCTGCACCCTCTCAGACTCCACCTACCCCTACTCCCAGTCAAGAGCTGCATTCCTATTCACCTTAGGAGTAGAAGAGAGATTTCAGGGAAGCAAGATGCTTTCTCTTAGCTTCCAAAATGGAAATAAAACTTCCACAAGTGGAAGAAATGGAGATGTTTTAGTAAAACAGATTTTCACAAAACAAATTAGTCTGAGTCAGAGGGAATTCTCCCGGGCATTTGGGAGGGGAAGGCTCCTCTATCCTCCTCCCTTGCACCCCTTCAACTGGCCCCCAGCCTTCTAGGACCCAACAGATGCCCAGACCCCCTGGCTGCAGCGTGTGCTTTCCAGCCTGCCCTGTCCCTCAGAACCAGGAGCTTTGTAGTCTGGCACCCTTGGTCACAGGGGCCCTCTGGCGGAGCCTGGCCCCCAGGAGACAGCTTCTCTGATGCTCTACCAGCCATTCTGCTGCCACATGTCTGAGACGTCCCCTGCCCCGCCTGGCACCTGGCACCTGCAGGACCTGTCTCGCCTTGGGGATTCTTCCCTCAGTGCAGAACATCTGTGCCCTCCTCTCTCTGGGGCAGCCTTCTCTGCCCCTGACAGAGCCCCCTCTCTGGGATTCCAGAACAGAAGGATAAGGCTTCGGGCAACATGTGCTTTCGGGCTCTCTGTGTCCTTCTCGATAGAAACCATCCTTGTACCAGCACCTCACACCCTTAGAGGGAAAAATATAGGTGGAAACACGAAACTAAATGCTGCAACTCATGATTTCACCATCAATACAAGTATGAACTAGCCTCTTCTAGCCAGCTTTTCTGAAGTTAATGTGATATCTGTCTTACTCAAGGGACAAATGACCCAAGGTCAGCCTGACCTTGCCTTCCCTCCATGAGAATGTGTCAGAGACCGAGTCATTAAACAAGGCCTTTTCTGCCTTCTGCACTTACAGAGCTTTATTAAGTTTGTCTGAAATGTGCCTGCACAATAATCTAATTTATCTTTCTCCAAGTAATTTAATTAGAATTCAATTAAATTGAGCAGAATGCATACATCATTTTGCATGTTGCACCTTGATTCATTTCGTTTGCTGTTTTTGTTTCAAAGATGCAGTGGGGTTATTTGGCCGCAAGCCGCATGTCCCAAATGATCCACTCTGTCATCTCGGGCATAGCAGGAGGAAGTAGTGTGCTTCGCTCTGGCTGCTGCACCGCGTTCCACAGACTGGCAGTGTGTAAGCAACAGAAACTTGTTTCTCACAATTCCAGAGGAGGAGCATCAAGGCCGGGGGCTCACATGACCGCTGCCTGGTGAGGGCCTTCTTCCTGGTTGCCACCTGTCGCTGTGTCCAGTGGGGAAGAGAGGGCGGAGAGCTCCCTGGGGTCCCATTCCTGAGGAAGCCACCCTCCCACCCTGGTCCCTTCAGTTACGTACGGCGTCCAGGTAGCATGCTTGGAGGGATAGGGTTTCAATACATGCCTGGCGGGGAGGATGAACTTCAGTCCATTGCAAGGTGGTTTGAACACTGTTTCACCTGGTAAACAGAGCAACCGCCTTCCCCAGTGCACGCTGGAGCAGGCCTCCTATAAAGACCCAGGCCAGGCGCCTGCCGGGGAATCGGGAGGAACAAGACCTTGTCCCTTTGCCTTCCGGGACCGGATTTCCAGGTGGTAGACGAGAGCACTTGGTGTTACACTAGCAGGTCACTTCACTCTGAGCTCAACTAGGAGAAAAGCGAGTGCACAGTTTCTGTTTGTGAGCTGCTCACTTTTCCCTCTTTTGTTCCAGAAGTGTCGGCAGTTCCCACAGCCTGAGGGCTGACCCAACGTCCCCTGTGACCTGGCCGGTGGCCTCCCCCTTCTCAGCACGTGAATCTCATGCAAACCTCACTGTTGGATTCGGCTTGGAATCCCCTTGGCATTTCTGTCTTGCCTTGTGTTTTGCCACAATGCTTGGTCTTGGTAGATTTGACAGAAGGCGAAACCTGCTCCTCACACAACCCGTCCGCGCTGACTTTCACCAGCGTTGATGGTCTAGCGCCTGTTTCCTCTCTCCGCCGCTTCCCCCTCCCGCAAACCTGTAAGCACCGCCCATAGACAGCCCGCTCCAGAGGCTCCTGCTGCTCCCCCTGACTTCTCGGCCTGAAGGGTGCTGAGACCTGGGGGTTCCCAGCAGGATAGCCCTCCAGCTACCTCTCCTCCTGTTAACCTGATGCTGGGGCAGCCATCCTAGGATTTTCTGATTTAACTGGCAGTTTCTTCCCAGTTGATATAACATTTAATGATGGTAACTATCCAACTCTTATTCTTACAGGAGGCCTTCACCCGGAGAATAAATTTTCCTTATTCCATACTGCAAAAATTGGGTTTTCATAGACTTTTAAAGTATTTTTTCAGGTGGTCACTTGAGAAGTAGTGAGATGAAACTACTCCCTTACTGTCACACTCTAGGGCAGGGTGCTCAGAATCATCTTTTGATGCCAAGAAAAAGGGAAAGCCTGTGTGCTTCACCTCTACGCAGAAGACCCTGTCACTGCTACAAGGAAGAGGTGGCTCTGTTCATCTTCTACGATGAGGCCTGGCTTCCCTACTTGTTTTCCCTGAGCTCTCTCCATGTTCTTCCGAGAAAGAGGCCTGATTGATGATCTCAGTAGATTATACACTTTCAAACAGGTTTTAATTGTGTGTGGAGAAGTTCAGCACTTAGTGAAATCTAATTTTCCCAATTTTCTCCACTTCAAATGCACCATGCTTCATGCATAAAAATTTGGTAAATATATAATAAAATAATGGAATTTGAGATGGGTTTTTATTTTAAAAGAGTCACTAGTCCACTTGCATACTTTCTTTTTTTAATTTATTCAATAGATCTCAAAGTCAGATGTTCACCATTTGGCCTCAGGGTTCACTAACATAATTCAAAATGCAAAGCTAAGAGCATTTCATAATGAAAAATGTCAAAGTAATTTAAAAATGCATAAAGAAAAAACCCAGCAGCACGGCCATCCTCAAAAGGTCGCCACCTCTTCCTGCTCTGTTAGCACATGTGAGGACCAGGCCTGGGCTCCTGCTCAGCACTGAGCTCTGTGCATTTGCAGTCATCGTGTCACGAAACAATCCTAACACGCCTCACTGCTCAATTTCTGAAAGGCAAGAATTCTTTAAATTTTCCTAATTAGGAAATAAATTTGTTAGTTAGGGAAAACAAACCTAAGAGGCATGTTAGATATATATATTTTTCTTCTACATGCATTAGAACCCAATCCTGTAACTGCAGTACATTTAAGTAATCAGTAAGATCCTTGGTGCTTCCCAGGGGACTAAAAGTTATGAAAGCTGCTGAGCTGAGGGCTGCCTGCGGGTCTAGTATTGTGGGAGATAACTTACTCAAGGCGCCTTACGAGTCCTCAGGACAACCATCTGATCCATGTATCATCCCCATTTTACAGATGGGAAAAGGGGTCTCACCTAGTGGCAGAGTCCTGATCCAAACCCAGATCTATTCAGTTCCAAACATGTTCTCCTTTTACTATACCACACTGGTTCTCTGAAAGAAGATGGCAAAGACCTGCACCTCTAAAAAAAGATTAAAAAGTTACTTTTTTGAGGCAATTGTTGTCACAGTACATGTCCCTGGGGGAACACAGGATAATCCCCTAGGATCATGGAAGAAGAGATTGTCACTACCTTGCATGTGGAAAGCAGGCTGACCGGCAATGGCAAGGTAAGCGCACTGTTCCTCTGCCTGAGGTGTGCAGAGACACAGGCCGCGCTGCAGGCTTGCGAGGAGGCACCCGGTGGGGCCTGCTGTGGTGACCGGACTACAGGGGACCCTGGCGTCCACACCATTCCTGGGGCCACCTCAGCCACACAGACCCCTGGCTTTTCGGTCTGGCCTCTTAATGAACCATCTTTGTGCCCTGATGGCACCTGGATGTGGTTCTAATAGAGTGAGCAGAGAAATCAGGGCGTTGCACTGGTGTGCGCGTCACGTCCCTGGGTCAGAAATGCCAAGGCCCGACCCCTAGTGAATAGAACTCCTCCCTGCCCTGTGAATCCCAGGCCACTGGCCCGTCTGAGCCCGTGTGTCCCATCGGGATGATTCCTCACTCACCTTCTGAGCGGTTCCCTCTGCCTCTGCTGAGACAGTGCTGCTCCCCTTCCTTGCAGTAATGGGCACCCCACGTCCACCATCCACACGTCTTACAGTGTGAAACCCTGCACCCTGCTCTCAGGAAGCCTCCAGATTCCTTTTACTCAGTTGTAAAAACTGCACTGGTCCCAGGGCTCCAGCAGTCTGACAGAGATGTACTTGGACCCTACCTTCTAGCACAAAGTTCTCTATTTAGATAGTTTTGCTTCTTCATGCTCTCTGCCCCTCTTGGCCGGATACAGGCTGCACACTCTTCTCTCACCCTACACCCAGCAAGCTTGGCAAAGCTGCTGCCGCTCTGCTTCTTGGTGGATAATCCCTACGCCCACAGAGCTTACACATAAGTGAGTGGGCACTGCTGGTAACCCAGCTACCAAAGCGATCAGTGGAAATCTTCTCAGGACTGAAGACAGCAATTTCAAGAGTTGATGTGCACACACCAGTGCCTTCTAACCGTACGTCAGAAATAGGGAGTGGAAGGAAACAGAAAGTGCATCTGTTTCTGCTGAGGGCCCTTTCCCCCAGGAAATCAGGGTGTGCATGTTGGTTCTGCACTGTAGGGTGCAGTTCCAGGGCAGGAGCAGGGCAGGGCTCAGCGCAGGATAGAGTACACCCCCAGGAAGCCAGAGACGCTGGGCCAGTGCAGACCACATCAGTGGGCTGCCTGAGTCCCTGACTGGGCAACACGATGCTCCCTGGCACTTCCGCCGTGTGTGAGTGGTGCCCACAGGGTCTTCCCTCAGCGTCAGCGAGGTCCCCAGGTGGAAGGTACCAGGGGCACAGCGTGGGCCTGAGGCAGGCACCCTGGGCTGAGCCCCTGTGGTGTTGGGCGCAGTGCAGAGTTGCGATGGCAGCCTCCAGAGTCAGCGGCCAGAGACCCTGGGAATCACGCAGCTGAAGGACCTGAGGGGACTGTGAGAGAGCGCACACACACACACACACCGCTTGTAAGGCCCTATTTACACGAAGAAACCCATGCCCAGCTCCAGGATACACAGCTCTCAGCGGGCCACACTGCAGTGTCTCCTCTGGCCACTGACTGCAGCGTGCGTGAGCACCGGGCCTCGTGCTCCAGTGGGGACGTGGCTCTCCTGCATTCGGCACCCAGGACCCGCCCATTCTCAGAGTGTTCGGGAGGCTTCCTGGTGGCTCACTTGGTTCCTTCTACTTGATGAGAGAAACAAAGCAGCCTGGCTCCCACAGAATCTAGGGACAGATTCGGCTCCATAAATACAGGATCTAGGGGAAAGGAACCCCACTCAAGGTGAGACTCCTTGAGATACGGATTTGCTTCTTGCCTAACAGTCTACTTACATAGTGGTCTAATTAATGCTTGGACACAGAAAAAAAATCTCTTTGCAAAGAGCTTCTAGAAGTCCATGGCCTGATTTCTGCAAACAGGAAGCTCGTTGGAGGACACAGTGGGTGCTTCTCCCTTAGGCCCTCGGAGTAGGGAAAGCCCGGGCAACACATAGTGCTCTTTGTGCATGCATATCCGAATTCATGTCTCACTCACATCTGACAGCGCTCACCCAAGAAGCATTATCAGACGAAGAGGCTTCCTCAGAAATGTGGCTTTGCTGTCACTGAAACCAGAGCATAATTGTTTCCCTCTCATGCAAGGAATTACAGAGCAATGTGATTATGTAACACTGTGCTGAAATTCTTCCTTTTAAAAGAATATATCTTACTAATAAGATGAGAAAACAGGATACAATTTATGCTTTATTTTTAATCTTATGTTGAATATCTAATTTGTAGCATAACTTTATTCTCAGCACTGTAAAGTCTATTTCTATAACAGAACAAGGCGCTGGTGATAATGGTTATGTCAGTCTTTACGAATACAAGCTCTGTTAGAAAAGGTATTCAGTTCCCAGCAGCACTGTTTTTCATGAGACTCATGCATTTTTCATTGTCTGGTCCTTCTGAATTTAAAGTGGATAAGATGTCCTTTTAAATGCATAAACAAAGATGATGAAAATGTGTATCATAACCTCCTCTTCATTTCTGCTACTAAAATTATAGGAGCTATGTATCTATCTTATGTTGGGCTGCATCTGGTGTGCTATTCCATGTCCTATATGAATAACCAACAGCTTGCTGTGCAAAATTTCACCCTGCACCATATTTAGCATCATTTTTGCAAGATAGCACCTTAGCAGGCTTGTTCAATAATGCACCAGAAAATAGCTTATTAATCTCAGCGTCTGACTGGCAGATGGAATACAGTGAAAGCAAAGATGTTTTTGTCTTTTGGAGCTAGTAGTTTTTCAAGATAAGCAGCCATCTTTCAAATCCTCTAAGACTTTCCCTTCTCAGAGACAGAGCCCTGTGCACGTCCATTCATTCTGTTTATTGAGCATCTGTTTCCTTTCTGAGGAGCACTAGGAACATAGAGATGAATAGCATGCATTTCTGTCTTTTTGGGAGCTCATGAGCTCCCAGGACTGTGAGTGCAAGTAGCCACAGGGACATTCAGATGAGGACACTTGACTCAACGGTGGTCACAGGGTGTAGCCCACAGGGGCTCCCTAGGCCATGAGGAGTTGGTCAAAGGGACCCCGGATAACTGCAGTGGTTACCGAAGGAAAGAAATGGGCAGGAGGAACAGGGTGACGGGAAATGAGCTGAGGTCCCTGGTAGGGAGCAGGACAGTGTTCTGGGCAACACGCCGTCAGATGGCTCTGTCCCTCTGCTAGCAGAGAGCAGAGGAGCAGTGGGCGGGATGGGCCTGGGCGGGCAACACTGGGAACGTCAGCCTTGGGAACTTGGGGCTGCTTATATTTCGTCCCTTGTTCTCGTGGTGGCTCCGGCAGCCAGCTCCATGGCGCAGGCTGTGACACGAGGCTCGTCCTCCTAAGAGGAGCTCGTGGCCCGACCTGATGAACGGCCTTCCCTTCCTGTTGTACGTGTAGTGCTCATCGGTATGGCCAATAAGCCGTTTATGTTCTCCGTCGAATCATACTGGCAGCAGCTAATGTCTTTCTCGTGGTTTTCTTGACACCAGGAACTGTCCTGGCCTCTACTTTGTCCTCTGTCCTCTAGACACTGACCCCAGCTATGTGACACCCCTCCCTCTCCCAGCCCCAATCTGGAAATTTCTCAAGGGTCTCTCCTGGGGTCCCCCTTATTTCCTCTCCTACTCTCCGTCCATTTCCGGTACTTTAGCCATCACTTTTATAAATGTAACTTCCATATATTTGTCTCTGGCTTCTCTCTCTCTCCAGCCATGGTTTTAATGCTGTTGAATCATTGGGAAGCTCATCTGTTGTCTTTCCACTAAAACCAGCTCCTTATCATGATTTTCGTCAGTGGATATTACATTTCTCTTAGCCTTAAAAACCAGTGAGTTAGCTGAGGATTTAGCTCAGTGGTTTCCCTGCCTGCTGCACAAGCGCAAGGACCCGAGTTCGACCTCCATACCAAAACCCCCCCAAAAAAACCAGTGAGTGAATTCTGATTGTTCTCTTGCCTCCTTTATTTTTAAATCACCCTTCCATTCTTACAAACTGCTCCACACGGCCGCACCTCTGGCCTGCCTGCGCGCCCACTCCCTACTTCCGCCTCCTGGTCCCTGACTGCAGACACATGGAGAGCACTGTGTAGCCTTCATGGTCTGGAGAAAGCAGCGGAGGCCTCAAGCGTCATTACCGTTCAGGGAGGCCCGCCACGGGGAAGAGCGCAGCGAAGGCTTCTCGCAGAGAGGCGGGCGGCCTGGAACAGCAGCGTGAGGCCCAGGAGCCCATGAGGGGCGGCAGGGCAGGCAGCAGAGCAGCAGAGCGGAAGTCGGGGTGCTCAGGGGCCGCTCGCTGGATGGCCTTGGTTATGCTGTGTGACCTGGACAGCACCGAGCTCTCCCTCGCGCTGTCCGCAGTGGGCACAGCTCCGGGCTGGCCGCCTGACCCGAGTGGGAGGCGCCCACTCCTCCCGCCTCGGCCGTCCTCAGCGGGGCGGCGGGGCTGACCGGGCTTCTCCCTCCCTGTCTCCAGTTCAGCTTCCAGCACAGCCCTCTTCAAACCCCAGGAGCTGCAGAGCTCCAGGCTCAGGCGTAGATAGCAGGGCAGCCTTCCTGTCCATACGGCCAGAGTGGCTTTTCTTTGTCTTGTCTTTGCAGAACCCCCTTCAGGTCCCCTAGGGGACGGCGCAGGACTCCCAGCAGCACCTGACTGAGTTCCTTTCAGGGACTGAGTTCAAGAATGAGGGCCAGAACCGACCCAGGCTAACCTCAGGGCAGTGTCTCCAAGGGCCTGTGGGCCAGGGTAAAATTTCTCCTTCTCGAGAAAGCAGATGGATGAACAGCACGTGACTGGTGGCTTTTTGTTTTAAATCAAAAACCCATCAAAGAGTCCCCAGGACTCTGCTCCTTCCAGAATAATAGACCTGCGGCTGCAACACGACCTCTCCTCACGCTTTTTGTTTGGAAATACTGCTGCTCGCTGGCATTGCATTGCTCTTAAATCGGAAAAGTCAGAGGCCAGGGAGGGCGGAAGTCTGCTCTTTATCCTGGTGTTCTGCTCGTGTCACAGCATCTGTGACTGTGCATTTTACATGGCCATTTCATTTATGTGCAAACTGATGCTCGGACTTGGCCTTTGGTCCCCACTGCCGTGGTCTGCAGGGCCAGTGCCTGTGGAAAGGGCCCAGGAAACAGCCTCATGGCCTGAAAGGTGATCTTATACCACCACACTGCAGAACTGGCTTCAGGAATCAGAGTGTGAAGTACACAGGAAGCATCATGCAGGCAGAAGAGAGCAGATGACCAGCACCTAGAGAACTTTGCAGAATGTCCGCATGGACCAGAGAGGCTGTCCCAGCTTTTCAGGGGGGCCTGGCCCTTTTGCCGGAGTCTTTCCCACCCAGCACTGCCATCTGTGCAGAGCAGGGTCTGCCTGCATAGGTACGGGGATCTGTAGGGAGGCTGACCCCTGGGCTTCTAGTGCTCCCTAGGACTGTTATGCTGCTTCCTAGTTGTGTGGCTGAGCAAACCCTTAGCCACGTTAAGCTTCAGTTCCTACGTCTGTGAAAGCTCGGTAGTAATGAGTGCGCCTTCCATACAGTATCACTGGGGTGAGTGGAAAGAAACAATACTGTCACCCTTGGCTTAGTGCAGCTGCAGCGAACCTGTGGCGCACATGCTGCAGTGGGCACACAGAGCCCTCTCTGTCGGCACATGAGCCAAGTGGCCCGGCAGCCTCGAGTCACATGACAGTTGCTTTTCTGGACTAAGACCTCGGTATTCGGGATTAATCACAGTGTTGGCACTTTGTGATAAATAAGCGGGTTAGGGTTGCAGTCTGGGCACTCAGCTCCCCACTGACCTAGTGGCTCCTAGCAATAACCATTATGTCTTAACTGCCACCGTTTTAATGGACTTCCTGCTTCTTTCTCAGGGAGATGCTAATCTCTGTGGCCCTGGGCCAGGTACTGTCCCTCCTTATTTGCGGAATTGGTTTAACCAGCAAGTACCTGTCAGAAGATTTCCACGCCAACACACCGGTTTTCCAGAGCTTCCTCAATTACATCCTTCTCTTCTTGGTCTACACCACCACCCTCGCTGTCCGGCAAGGTAAGCCCCCCGGAAACATCGGGTGTTTGGCTTTTACAGACTCCGAGGAGAATGTGACCTGTGACTCGATGGCCTTTTATCAGTAGAGCATCAGCAGGACCATTCCAAACCTCAGACCTCACTTTTCTGTTTTTTAGAAATATCACAAACACAATGAATGACTAAATCACAAAGCATAAATGGTATGAATTCAGCAGAAAGTGCAAATGCACGTAGAGGTGGAAGTATATAATCGCTCACATCTGAATTCCTGTCAGCATACCACCCGTCTCTCCAAGACTCCAAGTAGAGGCTTCTTCGGAACCTGGTGTAGCCACAGGCAGCTTCCCTAAGGATGCTCTCCCAGGTACCCCAGGGGATTGCAGACAGCACAAGTCCTTTGGGAAGGTGACCTAGGAAAGATAAAAAGAGTGAACGCAGCTCTAAAACAAGGAAAGAAAAAACAAAGCTACCACAAATAGTCAGGCAAGGTGGTAAATTAGTTTACACTGAAAATAATTAAAGCAATAAAACAACTCTCCCAAGAGTCGAGGCAAGAAACAGTTGTTTGCTTTTTGTTTTAAGGAGCATTGTTGAAATGAGGCGGTGCTGGAGAGTAGGCTTCAGAACCTCCGCTAATTCCACCAGACCCGGAGGAAGCACTTTTATCTATGGCCCAGAAGTACCCAGAAATTTCTGCCCAAATAGGAGCTGTGGACCATGAGAGATGCACTGAAAAATACTCATCAATAGGTCTGAAGACAATTACAGTAAAACTTTGGTTTGTGAGCACAATTCCTTGCAAAGACGTGCTTGTCACCCAAAGCACTTGTATATCAAAGCAAATTTCCCATAAAAAACAGTGGAAACTCAGGTGATGTATTCCACACCCCAAAATATTCATATGAAAATGATTACAATACTGTAATATAACACAGTATAATAAAGAAAATACAAAATATAAAGAAAAACAGACAAATTAACCTGCACTTACCTGTGAAAACCTTTGTGGCTGGTATGAAGGAGACAAGAGAGGGGGGTTATTGTGTGGGTGACTTTCGCTGTCACTAACAGAGTCACTGCTCTCTGTGGTTCAATGGAATCCTTTTGTTTTTGAGCAGTTTAGCAAGGAAGCTGTCCAATGACACTTGCTTTTGCCTCCTTCTGAGGGTTTCATGGGAATGCGACATTGCGATGCATCACTCACACTGCTACAGCCTTTTCAGGTGGTGCTTTGCTACAGAACTGGGCACTGTTGCTCACACATCTTCCTAGTCTCATTTGCCGTGAAGGGTTCCTCTGCCTTTTCTCCTCCTCCTCTTCAAATGAGAGCTCCTCTATTACCTCTTGCTATTGGAAGACAATCACCCACCATTTAGCAGAGAGAGAGAGAGAGAACCATTGGCTCAGTTGTGATCATGTGATGTTTGCTTCATGCACCACTCGTATTGCAAGGCACTGCACATTTATCAAGTTAAAACTCATTGGGAGTGTTTGCTGATCTTGCAGAACACTCACAGAACAAATCCTTCACAACCCAAGGTTTTATCGTACTTGTCTTAGGACACATCACAGCTCCACTCAGCAGTTCTAACACTCACACTGGTTTGAAAATTTTTAAGAACTTTTAATTTGTATTTAATTTTGGCATTATTAGATTTGTGTCCACAATAATATTGCTCAGTTACAATGATTGGGCCATTTTTAGATTTCATATTAGAGAAAGAATAAAAATGAATAGCCGATATTGAAACAACTTGGATTTGTTTAAAGTGTTAGAGAAGCAAATTTCATTTACTACTCAAAAATTGGTGCTATTAGCACTTTTGTTTTGTTTTATTTTTGGTCTTTTGAGACAGGGCCTCACTATGTAGCTCAGTGATCCTCCTGCCTCAGCCTCTCAACTGCTGGGATCACAGGCATGGCCCACTATGCCTGGTCTGTTTTAAAAAAATTTTTACAGAGGGCTGGGGATTTAGCTCAGTGGTTCTGGCGCCCGTCTCTCAAGCAAAAGGTCCAGAGTTCGATCCCCGGTACTGGAAAAAAAAAATTTTTTTTACATTAGCAGATGTAATTACTTTAAGGATACAGTGTCAACTAAAATCATAGCTGACAGCTATAGAGATTGAATCTCAGCTCTTGGTGAGATTTGGGAGCTAATAATTCCGAATGATATAAAGGTGTTGCCCAGCAGTTACCCCAGCATTTCACAAAGGCTGCTTCAAATCGGGCTTGGGAAATAAGGAGGTGGGGAAGGCGTATAATTAGAAATAACTTCTGAGAGAGTGGGAATGGGTGGCTTGGCTCATCAGGAAGGAGCTCAGAGTTGAACATAAAACTAATTTTATACGAGCTTGAATTGGTATGAAAAGAATCAGTTAGCCCAGTACAAGGCATATAATTAAGAATAATAAGATTAAATTAAGAACGATTTGCAAAATTCTAATGCTGAAAAAAAGTCGACAGGAAAGTGATGAAGTTGTCTTTCTGGTGATTTCTCTGGAGAGTCTGGGCAGAGAGGTCATGGAGCAGATCAGGGCCCGGGTTCCAATGGTTTCACCTCCAGAAGCCTGGTCATTTAACATGAGTGTGCACGTGCGCCAGGGAAAGAACAAGGAAGCCTTCTCAACAGCAGAAGGAACAACCTCAGCAGCTGCAGGGGAAGCCAGAAAATACTAGAGGACTAAATCTAGAGGAAGACCTGAAGTTAATACCATCTGTTTGCTTTCTAAGGTGCCAGCCACCGTGCCTGTGAATTATGCCCCAGAAAACAGGTTTTATTGCCTCCGAATTTGTCAGTGAGGATGCCAAAGCTCTGGAGGCCCAGGGAACCGCTGGGGAATGTGGGTCAGGAGGCGCAAGAGGCCACCTCAGCACGGCCCGCAGGTCCCTCTCCCCTCTCCCCTCTCCGGAGGTTCAGAGCACTGCAGGGCCTTTGGGCAGAAGGAGTGGGAGTTTCCTACAGGTTCAGCCTTGAGCCAGAAGCCAGCCCAGGGTAAGGTCGGGGAGAGACAGAGGCTCTGGACAGCATGGGGAGGCAGCAGGGAGGGCCCAGGGCCCGGAAGAGGCTCTAGGTAGGAGTGAGGCACCCACGGGCCCAGCAGCCCTCCCACCACCCTGTCTTGGAGATGCTTCTGGTAGCTGAGTCTTCAGGTTCGCTGGCAGCTCTTCATTTAATGTTTCCTAAGAAAGTGTATTTGCTTTAAGCGTCATCTTCCGAGTTTCCATAGGCTGGCATTACCCTAGCATCTGGAAGTCCACGTGGTAATTGCATTAATGCTGCAACCGGAACTCTCAGGTCTCCTTGGTGGGAACACAAAATGGTAGCACTACTTTGGAAAACAGCTTGGCGTTTGCTTATAAAGTTAAGCATGCACTTGCCATGGACCCCAGAGTCACATTCTTCCAAGAGAAGTGGAAACACAATGTTGACACACAAAACTGTAGCAGATGCTCATCTGCTTTGTTCGTGACTGCTTAAACCTAGAAACAACCCACGTCTGTGCCTGTTAAGATAAAGAAAATGGGTACTCATACAATGGAGTGCCACTCATCAGTGAAAAGGGATTAGGTACTGATATGTGCAGCAGTATAGACTAATTTCCGAAGCATTACACTAAGGGCAAAAAGCCAGACACAAAGCTTCTGTGCTATACAATTACATACTGCATGGTTGTATGATGTGGGAAGGGCAGAGTGGTAAGGGCAGAAGACAGATCAGTGGCTGCCAGGCCCTGGGATTGGAGGAGGCTATGGGGGCAGCAGTGAACTTGGGGGCCCATGGGAATGTTTTATATACAGTATACCCCCAGGAAGTCGCGGTTCAGAGTTTACAGCCTCAGTCATTCTCAGATTTTTCCTTAGACCCTAATAATTGTGGAAACCCCTGCAGTTTCATGGAAACCACAAATATCTTGCACAATTTAGATGTCTGAAAACATCCTCCACTTTTTAGATTGGCGAGAAGTTTCAAGTAGCCAATCCAAGAGCGCTATTCACTTCTTCTGGCTGCTGATTGGCTGCTGCCCTGTAACCCATCTCAGGCAGATGCCCTGCATCCTAACAGGCGCTGTATGGCTTGTAGCTGTCTCCAGTGCTCTCGGTTTTGTTTTTCTTAAAGCCCTAAGCTGCCACCAAAATGCCCTGCACCATCTAAGGCTTTATTAATGCAGTATTTTATTAAATTAAATTATGTAACTGTGGGAGACATAACGTGTAGGGTTTAACTTATAAAAATAGGCATATGGGGCTGGGGATTTAGCTCAGTGGTTCCAGTGCCTGCTGCGCAAGTGCAAAGTCCCAAGTTCAATCCCCAGTACCAAAAATAATAATAATAATAAATAAAAAATAGGCATTTGTAGGCATTTTTCTGATCACATCTGAAATTTGTGGTTTTTCACAATTCGAGGGTGCTCTAACCCGGTGAGCTTCAGGGGTCCCCTGTATCTCAGATATTCACAGGCGGCATGACTATGCTCTTAGGTAGATTTTGTCTTGTCTGAATTATACTTCAGTGTACCTGATTAAAGGGGAGAAAGAGGGAGAAAGAAAGTGGACTGTTACAACCTGAGGTTATCTAGCTAGAAGAAGATATTGTTAGGCTCAGTATTTCCAATATGTAGCTTTTCCTCAGTCACAGCTCTCAGGCAATGCCATTTAAAGTGTCCTGCTTTGTTGTAGGACCCTTTTAAACTACAACAACCAGTACAACCCCCTACAAGGTATCTACTCCAAAGAATTTGCTAGTGTACATGATCCATCAACTTATAATCCATCAAACAGTGCACAGTGGGAAGGACGTCACTTTCAGGTAAAGGACAGCATGGCGGCCATATGGTGGTTTTTAACTGTCTTTTGTTTTACTGATTTATTCTTCTTCCTAGGAAATAGTATGAGTATTGCTTTCCTTTAGCAGCTTAATTTGTCATTTCAAACAAAATATTCAACTTTAAGAATTATATCTAGGACTTATTTCCTAAGTTCAACAAATTAAATAAATTTTAAATAATTATGGTCTTTTGTCTTGCCTGGGCCTCACTGAGTGAAGAAGACTTGTCTTGAGCTGCTATAAAATGTATAATGCAGTTAATGTACATAAATAATGAAAGCTCCTTTTTCTAAAAGCGGGCAAGCAGCCCCCACCCAGGGGTGGCCATGCCTGGTTGGCCTCCTCCTGTTTCTCCATTCAGTCAGGTTGAAGGGCCACAGGTCACCCTGGTGAGTTTCCCTAGCTCATCGATGCTGCCTCTCTCCATGTCGTAAATCTGGATAACAACAGTCACTGCCTCAGGGGTCCCTGTGAGCCAAGTGAGGTGACGCACAAAACCTCCTAGTGCAGTGTGAGGCATCCAGATGGCATCTAATAAGTAGGGTATGCGACCACCAGCATTTGATGAGCTCAGTAGTCACTCTTCCCCCAGCAAGTCAGATCGCATATGCATTACTTTGAATTAGAATAACTTCTTTCATGAGAACTCAATCCAGCGGTCACTTTCCAACGTTCATGTTATGGCTGTGTCCAGATGTCCCCCTCATGCAGGCATAGGTCTGGCTTTTCAGAGGTGGTTGGATCTAGCGTGTGTGATGCTGGGATTAAGGGCATGTGACTACTAAACCACTGCACTGATTGGTTTGGCATAATTCTGGGTTTGAGCGCTATCTACCCTAAGGGTGGCAGGTGGGTAACCTAGTTAGAGTGTAAAAGGGACAGAAAGAAGCTGCTCTTTCCCCTTAGCTGCCTTCTGCCTGCCATGGACTGTTTCTCCTCTGCGATGCTCCTCTGCCACACCACCCTGCCTTGGAGCCAGCCAATTACGGACTGAAACCTCTACAGACTTCCTCCCTTAACTTTGGGTGTCAGGTATTTTGTCTCAGCAGTAAGAAAAAGTAACTAAGACAATGCCTGTGTGTCCCTGGATGTCAGGGGAGGCCCTGGTATGATTCCTAAACAGATAAAAGAAGAGGCATTTCAGCTATTTCCTCACCCCTACAAGGACTGGTGCGAGTGAGAGTTCGTGCCCACAAATTCTGAAGTGCAGCAGCCCCACAGCCTGCCCAGGGAGGAGGTGCAGTCTTTCTGCCCAAGGAAGCCAAGCCAAGAGAAGCAGCGAGCGTGAGCTCTTTGTCCAGAGGATCAGATCTACCCCCGACTTCCAGGCACATCTGCAGCCACACACTCCAATGAGGACGGGAAGTGGAAGAGAAGGAGGCCAAAGGAAGGGATCCAAAGAGCTGTTCTCAAGGCAGAATTTCATCCTCCCCGTCTCTCCCCTTCATCTGTGTGTCTCCTATTTTTCATTTCCTCTCTGCATTCTACCCTGTTCCTTCTCACAGATTTAACTGATAGCCAAATGGGGAAAAGGGGAAAAAAAACATTCCCCTTGCCTATATGACAATTCTCTACAGTGGATTATCCATTATACCTTTTAGTCCTTATTTACACATGAGGCAAAGGGGAAGGGGAGGGGGAGGGGGAGGGGAAAGGAAAGAAGGGAATGGAATTAATATGAGAAAATGGAAAAATGGAAACAAAGTCTTTGTAAATAGGGAGGGATGGAGGCGTTGAAGGGAGGGCAGGGGAATGGGGAAAAATAAGAACCAAGAGAGATTATGTAAAGGTGCAAATTTCCAATGATGAATGTCATCATATTGTATACCTAAAATGTACCAATAAAATAAATTTTTAAAAATTCTACACAATGGAAAGAGAACCCAGATTTGTTCAAGGTGTGTGTGTAGAGAACCACTGTGACCCTGAGCACTTCCAGCAGGGAACCACTTCTTGGGACAGGAGCCAGAGACACATTGGGAGACCCCATCATTGCAACAGTAGACATCTTCGGATGTATTTCAAGAGGGAGAGGGGTCACTACTTTATCATAAGAATCCCACATGTTCATCGGTTATTTGGAACCATGGATGAGTCCGGTCCATTTTAGTGGATTCCACAGGAAGAAATCTCAAAGCAAAGATTTAGCCCTACTAATGAGCTCCAAAGACAAGAACTGACCTTGTTGGGCTTCTCAAAAGAATGCTTGTTCCCATTTTTGACAGGCTAAGAATATTCAATATGCTTTCTCTTTCAGAATTTAAAAATAAAATTAGAATGTTAGTTAAAATTAGGATGGAGAGAGGAAAAAATAAAAAAAATAATCCAAAGGGGAAGAGAACCTACCACATGCCCTGGGAAACACAAAGCTCAGGAGGCCACATAGCCAGAGATGTGGTCTTCCATCACCACTGGCTGAGAAGAGGGGCAGATACCTATTGCAGATGTGGGTCTTCGACCAGCTGTTGGTGAAGACAAGGGGCATGCACAGGCACACTCACCAGAACACCAAGACCTAAGCAGATTCCCAGCAGTGGCCTCCCTAACCACACAGACATTCATTCTGGCTTTCGGCTTTCCTAGCTGTCATTTTCCAAGACTGAAACTTCCCTCTGTGCACTGTTAGGTGCAGGACCATTACAGCACAGCTTTAAGCAAGCTATTGATTTCAAACTTTTGTTAGAGAAAAAGAACAGAGTTAGCACTTCAGAAGCAGGCAAAGAACTGAACTTCTAAAAATAAAGTGCAGGGACTTGGTAAGTACTTCTTTTAACAAAGAAATGTGTGGGCATAGCTTATGTAAGTGACATAAATGCAGAAGTCTCGGCACTGTGAAAGATGATAAGTTATTTACTCTGTGGAAACTTACCAGCTTGGAGCCCTTGGTTTCTGTTGGTTTGACCTCAGATATACTAAGGAGTTCAGATACGTAAGGAAAAACTCTCTGATAAATGCATTCCTATACTGAGTCATTCAACTCAGCCGTCAACCTGGTGAACGAGATGTAATCCCTCCCTACACACGCTTTATAATTTTAGTTTTGCCCATGATTACCTTAGTCTCTTTCTGGTTGCTGAGACAAAATAACTGCCACCTACACATGAAGGAGGAAAGGTTTATTTTGCCTCATGTTTTAGAAGTTTTAGTCCTTGCATGGTCAGTGGCATGGTGAAGGGCCTAGAGGAAAAGACTGCTCATGGCATGATGGCCAGGAAGCAGAGGGTGAAGGAAGGAGACAGGAGGGAGATAAAGCCCTCCAGGGCATACCCCAGTTCTTTATTGGTTATGTGAAGTCATCCATGAGGAGCACATCCCTGTCAAATCCAGAAGGCTCCAGCCTGATTACAGCTTATTCAAAAATTTCTCGCATAACTTTCAATTCTCTTACTTCCCCATCCCTCATTTCTTTATGGATTCACTCTCATTGTTTCATTTATTGCTCACTTACTCAGCAAATGCTTTGGGAATGCCCCTCCTGCCAAGCGCTGTTGCACTAGGTGTGAAAGACCACCCCACTGGGTAAAGACAGCCTCCCTCTCTGCCCCCACACACTTGGAGATGGGAACAGGGACGAGTCCTTGTGATTGCAGACGAGTAATCTGAGGCCCTCTCTTCCCTTCATATCCAACACACCTTCGCTGCACAAGCATCCACTTTGCCTCTGTCATCCACTCCACCTTGCTTTCCTCATTATTCCCACCAGAAAAACCCAGCAGCAGCACTTACAGTCAGTACATTGCTGTTCCCGAGGCTTTCTGAGATGGAGCACATGCCCATGGCAAAGAGGACCCTGATTTTGCATTAGGAAGAACAACGTCCTCCTCTCTGGTCCAGCACCACCTCATACCTCATCATCTCCCTGGGAGAATGCTGAGCAAACGTTACCCCCTGCTTTACTTAGACCAAGCTGTGGCAATTGCTTGGCTGCTAGGTTTCTGTAAGGTAGACCAGTTGGTTATTCTTGTGGTCACTGATGACTTTCAAGACTCTTAAAGGTTTTCTCTTCCTGTACTAGTAGTGACATAGGGATCACTTGTCTAAGTGCCTCCTCTGGTTAGTGGCAAATGGCCCTTGACTTTCTTGGCTTTACTCCTTCGAAGTCTTGACCTTCTCCAAGTGACTTGGCAAGGTATCTTCAGCACTTACTGGCATCCTGAATTTCAGCTCTGGCTAAACTTCTAACAACCCCATAAAGTATTAGAAGCCACAAAATCTTATGTTATATGGGAAAAAATGATCAAGTCAAAACACAGTGGGGACCATCAGGGTTCCTGGGCTTTGTCCTGATCCTGACAGAAGAGAAAGACTTCCAGCCACTTGCTGGAGCCCTTGGAATCTGCAGAAGGGGCAACAAAGCATCTGCCTCTGGTTTGGCCAACTGACTCATCTTATTTTCCTAGTATGCAGCAGACTCCATTCAGCAAGTGGTCATTGCATCTTTCAGAGTATCAGGTTACTATCTCATACTATTCTAGAAAAGTCAATTAGTGGTGCCTTGATGGTAGGGATCACAATATGCACAATTTCCAACAGTCCTAATGTTTTAGAAAGTAGCACAGATAATATCCAACCAGAGGTAGTGATGGTTATGATTCCTTTGAGGAAACCTTCAGTGACTCCTCTTAATTTTGTGTCAGAATCTGATGCAGATCTGTCTATGGCTTCACCTAAAAAGCAGAAAAAGGTATCTTCCTCTGGCAAGAGTATTTACAACCACACCAACCTGTGTCTCCATTCATCCTCCTGTGGTTAAGATTTACACACATTGCACAAACTAACATGGAAAACCCACATCCTCACTGGGGTAGGAGTGTAATTTGATTGTAGAATATAGTGGCTGATGGAAAGCTGTCTGCAGTTAGAGCTCACAAGCATCTGTGAGCCCACTCTGTGTGGAGCACCATGTGCAGCCCCTACACCTCTTTCTTCCTGTCAGCTCCAGCTCCCCCCAAGCAAACACCCTTCTCACCTGACACTGTCGCCATCCTGTGAAGCTCCCTGTCTGGCACCTGCCACGCCCCCACCACATGACTTCACTCTTTAAAACTTTATTTGCTCTGAGTAAACTAAGCCTGGATGATCTTTTAAACCTTTCTTCATTTGTGATTCTGATTGAAATCAAGACTTAAAAACAACAGTTGGGGAGGAACTGGTTAATAGAAAGTGATAATTTTCCATACCCACTGAAATCAACTCTGAGTCATTCTGTGAACGGAAATAGGGTCTTTTAATAAGGACTCAAAGAAGCCTGAAATCAAGGTAGGAGGATGTTGCTATTCCTGCCTTCTAATTAGCTTTTCTACTGGAGGATAAGAGGCCAAAGCTAAAATATGCTAATTTTCATTCTCCAAGTAGGAGCTCTCCTCAAGTGCCAACCAACTTTCCTTGGATTTCAGAGGAGACTGTGCTTGCAATGTAAAAAATAAATAAATAAATTTAACACTTTGAGTCTTAATTTTGTAAGAAATGACTTTGATACTATATTCTAAACACAGCCTTATTGCTAAATTCAGAGAACTCCATTCACCTCTTACATACAACTTCCCATTAAAATCAGTTCAGTCAGTTCAATTTGATTAAAAGTTAAATTGAAAGACCTTAATACTGAATCTCCTGACTACACATCTTTGTTGGACTTCTTGTAAGACAGACGTCAACTTTATAAAAACTGCTGAATTCTAGAAGAGGCTTTGGAGATCCAAAAGCCTCTAAGACAATGTTTGAGATGGAAATGTTACCAGTTTTATAATTTATTTTCATTTTTAAAATTACTCCAGTAACATCCACAGATATTGGTTTTGCAAGTGTAAGATTTCAAATACAGACATAATTGTGATGTCTTGAAAAGTGACGTGCTTCCCATGTGTCATGGAAGGCCCACTCTCTTCCTCAAAGGAAATCTTGCTTAACCTGTGTTATTCCTTTTTCATGCCATTTCTTGTGCATATGCATTCATATGCATGGTTATAATGTGTTTCCATATCAGCACAGAGAACTGCACCAGTTGTTCTGCAGCTTGCTTTTTTCACCTGCTAATTTCACTATATTTCCTGGGGAAATTTCTTTCTCAGTACGTGTGCATCTATCTTATGGTTTTTAATTGGCACAGTTATTGATAGCCCCAAATTGGTGGCCATACAGATGATTTCCACTTTTGAATTATCTCATCTACTTTGTAAGAAACACCGTTATATATACATCTCTCATTGTATGTGAGAGTGCTTTGTAGTTTAGATTTCTAAAAATTTAAGTGCTGAGTAAAAGGGAATTCTAAATATTGATAAAAATCACCAAATTCCCCCCCCCACAGACACACCTGCTGACCCCTCATCAAAAAAGGGGCATTTACAGTTCAAAAACCTACTGACAATATTTCATAATACCCATTTCCCCACTTATTTATCATCATTGGATATTATCAGTTATTTTTTGGTTCATCTAAAAGGTGAAAAGTGCCTCATTGACTTGAATATCATTTTCTTAATTACCAATAAAATGAGCAACCTTTCGTATGTTCATTAGCATAATGAAGTAAGTTTTCAACCCTGAAATAAAAATGCACTGTGGCCAGGGATTTAGCTCAGTGGTTTTGCCACCTGCTGCGCAAGCACAAGGACCCGAGTTCGATCCCCGGTACCAAAAAAAAAAAAAAATGCACTGTGTTAATGGTCCTGCACGTGGCCGCTCTTGGTGAAAAGCATGACCCAGTGGGCTTTTCTCTCTCTCTCTTTCCTTTTTCTTTCTTTCTTTCTTTCTTTCTGTCTTTATTGCTTTCTTGCTCTTTTTCATTCTTTCTCTCTCTTCCCTCCTTCCTTCCTTCCTTTCTTCTTTCTGTCTCCTGTTTTCACTGACTTGTGAGTTAGTGCAAAGAATGAAAAGCAAATGAGCCAGCCCTGTGATACCTTCCCCTGGAAGAAAGCCACCAGGAGAACCTTGGGTAATAATATTGGAGTTCAGATCATGCATGAACTTTATGGGAGTGTAATTAATAGGGCTATTAGTACTACCAAGCCCAGCTTGCTTTACTGCTGTACACACAGCTTGCGATCACATAAATGACAGCGCTTATAACCCTTTAGTGTATCATGTAAACTAATGCACGTGAGTCATTTGCACTTGGGCTTCATTGGAATCAAGATTCAAAAATGTTTTCGGGGCTGGGGATTTAGCTCAGTGGTTCTGCTGCCTGCCTCGAAAGCACAAGGCCCCAAGTTCAATCCCCAGTACCAAACACACACACACACACACACACACACACACACACAAAACCCAAAAATGTTTTCATCTGTTTGCTTAGAAAACAGAGTGTAAGGGATGATCATTGGATTTCCCAGCACTTGGATTTTGGATTCTTGGGGAGGCTTTCTGGTGTTAAATGGGAAACATGAAAAGATACAGAAAAATTTTAGCCAGCATTAGTGTAAGTTTATGCCCCTCCATCAAACAGATCCTGTTTCTAGATCTCAATGTCACTTACATGTGGTTTTCTGCACTTTTGTGGCATTTTTATTAATGTTTGATCCAAAATCAAAAATGAAATGTGTTCAGTATATTTGCTTCTTTTCTCCAAAAAATAATAAATGTGGCATAGAAGTAGATTCTGGAAATCCCAAACCGTGTGAATTAGCAGCGTGGTTTTACATGAATGCTGTGGAAAGCAGGAAAGTGACATCCAAGAAAGGTCTTTGACAGCTAGGGCTGTATGTT